>NC_089683.1:42992396-43623646 GCF_031753505.1 Anomalospiza imberbis
CGTTTCCTGCGAAGCCTTACTGTTAATGTGTATGTTTTTTCAGCTGCTGCATATAAATGCATATGAAGGGTACATAATGGACCTATCCATGTTTCTTATATATCGCTATCTATATATATCTCTTATATATCTCTATCTCTGTTTCTTACATATCTCTATCCATGTTTCTTGATGCCAAAATTACATTCATCCTGGTTTATTTTTACGTCAAAATTCCATTAAATTGAAAATATTTCTCTAAAATCTATCAACTTTTCAAAGTGACTCTCAAATTTCATATACTAGGGTATATGGTAAGCATTCTAGGTTTGACAGTATTTGAGAATTGATTTTCCAGTGCACTATGTTCTGAAAGAAATACAACACAAAAAAAAAAAAAATTTAAAAAAAAAAAAAAAACACCAAACAATCCACACACCATAAATCCCCCCTCAAAATTCATCTCAGGTCACCACATTTTTTTCATTTTTTCAGACACCCCTCACACTGTCTCAAATTGTTTGAATTGAGCTAAACAAAACTGTACTAACACAAAATCAAACTCCTGAAGGAGCTTGCATCTCAACAAATGCCTGTAGAAGAGTGGAGAGCACTGTCCAGCTTCCCTAAATTCTAAGACAGAAGTTTCAAAAGTTTCACTAAATCTATTGTGTACCACATAAAAAACATAGTAGTTCATTTTAAGAAATAAAGATATCCTTCAGAACAGAATTCCTACAATTTTCCCTTCTGAAAATCTTCCACTTAACCATAGCAGCAGCTAAAATCAAATTATTTCAAGACAGATGTGATGAAAAAATATATGGCAGTAGATATTATGCAAAAGCCTATGCAGATAAAAACTTGAACTGTTACCTGTCAAATTATATTCACAGATACTTTATTTTCCATCAGTCTATTGCCATCAAATGTCACTGTGAAAAGTTTTGGTTTTTTTTTAAATCAGGTCATTTACATGATGCAATAGTCATCTTAGAGACTTGTGAGAATATTTTTAAAACCTTACCCAAGGCAGCTTTCAAAGAAACTGTGAAGGTATATGAAAAATCAAACCCCAGTCAAATAAAACACACACTCAATGGTTTGAAACATGGAGAAGGGACATTACCAGGTTTAGGGGAAAGATGACATATAACAGTTTGCCTGAATCCTTTTAAACGTGGAAAAAGTTTCTCTGTTTTCAGAATACTATAAATGTGGAAAAAAAAGGTAAAAATTTAGCCTTTTTTTACAAGTATTTCACAAAATGAGTAAATTATTTAATGCCCCTAATTCATACTCCTAATTTACACTATTACTATGTGTAGGATACCCTACTGTATTTTTTAAAGATGATCTTATTAATATTTTCCTTTCTTTATCACTTCTCTTTGCCATAAAATTTTCTATACTTTTTAATTTTCATAAGCTAACAATAATTCTTCATAGACAAAGAGCAGGCTGCTGAAACTTTAAGTATGAATAAATGTAAGATGCACATTAAGCAAAAAATAGTAATTTTGTTCAGTTCTATCTTTACCCCCTAAAAATATTGGTCTCTCTTGTTTTTATTTTTCATATAAATAATTCAATAAGTTAATAAAACACATTTGTCTTGTGGTGTTCTAGATATAAATGGTGGTATCTCCCAAGATAAGCAATTAGAAATAATTATTTTAAATAAAAATTTAAATTGTTTTACTCTCTTAAGTTATTAATACATTGGTTTTCATTTTAGAATCATAGAATGAGACAGCTGGGAAAAAAAACATATATAATAATCAGTAGTGAGCTAATGATTATCCATAGCAGTTTCTCCTATACTTTGAACTTTTACTAAAGAATAGAATATATCAATTAACAAACAGCTGTGAAGGTAATTTCTGCATGTGGTGGTCGTGCTCTTGGATAGGTTTCATCTTGCAAAATGCAGATGTGTATGTTACAGAGCTAGTCACTTTAGAAGATGCCCTTGTGTGAAAGTAAGGAACACTTTTAGGTTTTAGGTCCTCTCATTCTAAAACAGACATCTGAAACTGAACGTTTGTCTCTTCAATGGGTCTATTTTCTCCATTACTTCTAAAGAAAGCTTTTCTGGGGTCTCACTCTTGAAACTTGAAAAACCAAATGACAATTATGATACATCAAAAACTCAACACACAGCAGGAGTGCACAGAAAGCTTTTATCCCTTTAGCTAAGCTGCCTGCCAGAGAATTCACTTTTTTGCATTTTTCTTATGGAAAGCTGTAACTTAATCTTACATTAATCATCTATTTTTCTAGGTGGTGGCTTGGGTGGTGATTTTAGAGAAAAAAGAGAAGCAACTACTTCAACTTTCTGTGGCTCAATAAATTACCAACTACAAAATTCCCAAAAGTGGGAACCTGGCTTTCACTATTGGAGAAAAATAACATGCTCCTTTGGAAATTATATTTTGAACTGTTCTTTGGGTTTCCAGAACTGCAAGCACTTGTACTGAGCAGGACAGATGATGACATTTTGGGATTTTTTCATTGTGAAAAAATCTGTTCATACCTTAAATTCAGTGTGTTCATTCTGTTCCTATCTCATAGAAAATTGTGTATCTGAGAACAACACAATTAAAATAAATTAATTAAAATGCAAAGAAAGAATCTAGCTTTTTCAGGTTTTTTGATGAATTATAGTATTAATTTACTCAAGAGACAAAGTGGAAGAAGCATCATTTGGATTCTGAGTTGCTGCTTGTGCTAACAGAACTTCTTTTTAGTCCAAACTTTTTTTTGCTTTGGTTGTCACAAATATAAACCATCTGGTATAAACAGCTGCCCATGTTTCTTTCTACTTATACAGCAAGAGAGGGTGGAAACACTCCAAAATTGCAGACATTATCCTTTTTCTGCTTATCATCATCATCCTCACCATTATAATCTTTTTATCATTTTAGTGTATGACTTTGCTGCTTCTTGCCTCTTAGATGCCTTGATGTTCTGTAGTGTAGAGTTTTGTTTTGCTTCCAGAGAGTGCTCTGTGTGATTTAAGGGAGTCAGAAATCTGGAATATATCTTATTACAGTTTTACTGTTCACTAGTTGCAATTTTGTTTCACAAGTTAACATAAATTTTATTATTAAATTTATCTACCTTTCTATTTTTAGAAAAGGTTAATTTCTCAATGCAAAACAATTTTGAATATAGTTGAAGAATATATTAAGTTTAACCTGAAGTTGTGTTTTGTTTTCTGCATTCCATTTCATTTATAAATTTTTACCAGAACTACTGAAAGTTATGTACTCTGCTTAAGTTCTTAGAGCTAGCACCCTAATTTAATTACAACCTAGGTCCAGTTTATGACCATTCTCCCTGAGAAAACAAAAAAGTTTAATTAAGAGTCAAAGGTTTGGTCATATCAGCAAGCTGTTCCAGACATAGTTTCACTCAGTTTAAAGAGAATCCCAGGATGCTGGTCCATCATTCTCAATAATTGTCCTGAATGTTATTCCAAGCTTTTTCCAGGCAATAATCAAGAAATCAACTTTTCTATAGGTACCATAAAGATATTATTTTCAACATAAATTCTTGTTTACACATCAGGAAAAAATATATATCCAGAGACAGACTTGTTTTTCTGTTAGAATCATCCCTATGGGTAGAGATGGTCCTTGTCTTAAATGGGGTCTGTGAATTTGGAGGGGCATCAAGGGCTAAAAATTTGAAGAATGATTTCACAAGTAGTTACTTCGTATTTGGGAGCACAGTGTAGAAAAAACTAAATGAGCAGCACACTAGTCCTTCCTTCAGGAAATCCACACCTTCAGCAGAGGTAATCAAGGGAACATTATACATCAAAAGCAAGCTACAAGATAATCTTCCTTATCAGTAAAAATCAGAGCAATTGTACTCACAAACCAAAACCTGCTAGGATTTTGCTCTGTGCTTACGTACTCCCAATGTTAACCTTCTCTGCTTAGCAGAACAAGATATTTAAATTCTGAAGGATCTTGGGAAAAAGCACTTTAGCAGGGCTCATTGTAGATGCTATCAAGCAGTAGAAAAACTGTTTTGAATAATTTCAGAAAAGGCTCTATAGAGGCAGAAATATACAGTGTGAAAGGGATGTACATATTTAATCACATAAATCAGAATTTAAGTAAATAAATAAATAAATCCACAGTCTCTTGTGGGGATAATTTTTAATTAAATAAGAACAATAATTGGTAAAAAAGTTGTATGGCTTTCAGTGTAAGGTCTGGGAAAGAAACTACATAAAACTTCAGAACACAAGTTGGCATTTACCCAGCTATCTATCAGTGGTTAAAAAAATACTATTTTATTTGATTCCTATGGTACAATCAGGGAGTCCATCTCTGCTGGTTGTCTACTTTAAATTAAATCAAAATTATGTCTGTTGCTATAATATTACCATGAATTAGCCCTGCAAGTGCATTATTCAAATGTCCAATATGAAAGTTCTTCTGTTCTGTTTACTCTTTTATCCTGTCAATTTTTTTAATCTACTTGAATAAATATGAGGATAATTTTTTCTCTTCTGGGACATAAACAAAGCAATGTAGGTATTGCCTACACATAACCAAGCCCCTTACACCAAATATACTAAGAATCAAAGCCTTTAATATTATATCCAATGGCCTGAATTTATTTTACATTTATTTCTTCATAAACATTTCATATAATCATAATTCAGGAAGGTACTAAGCTCATTGAAGAAAAAATACTAGAAAAATTATATTTTTCACTCATAATAACACAATAGTAACTCTATTCTTTGGAACACCATTAGACATTATATTTTTTGATCAAATTTATTTAGTTTGTACATCATTTTAGGTTTAGGTTTTTCATCCAGAGGGTGCTTGAACACTGGAACAGGATTCACTGGAAATTTGTCACAGCACCAACCTGACAGATTTCAAGAAGCATTTGGACAACACTCTCAAGCACATGGTGTGGTTCTTGGTGTGTCCTGTGGAGGGTCAGGAGTTGGATTTGATGATCCTGATGGTGCCTTTCCTAAATCAGTATATTCTATTCTACTATCTTGTCTTTAGATGTCAGATCTCACTGATGGCTTTCTAGGAAATGCCAGAAATTGCACTGAATGATTCTACACTAGTCAGGATTAAAATCATAACTTCCAAGGAAGGAAAACACAATTACCTATTCTGTTCAACAAAAGAGTTACCTCCAGTTGCCTCTTGAAGCTGAATGGTAACAGCTTGACCAATTAGGCTTCTAAATCTATCAGTTCTGGGAGACAGCACCACTGCTGACACAGGAGCAGTCACATAATAACTTGTCCTTCTACAAAATAGTGACTCTAGTGATCACAGAAAATAAATTTCTGTGAATTATAAAGATGCAAGATATACTGATAATGTGTTCCCTAGATTCTCTCTAAGAAAGAAATTCTAGCTATCGGGATAGGGTAAGAAGAGATGGTTGACCAAAAATCTTGCCTTGATTTTGCTTCCTCATCATTACTCTTTAATTCTTCTACAAGTGTCTTAGCAGCAGCACCAATGTATATTATGCCTCCCTTAAGAAACAGCGGGATTGGATAGAACTGGGAATTTGGGAAAGTGATAATTGACAGATGAATCTCACAGAAAGTGATAGATAAAACATTCTGAAATGTTAACATGAATAATAAATGTGTTATGCTAAAGAAGAAAAAGAAAAAATCATCCTTTACAACGTGTAACAAATAAAACTTTATAGATATGATGACATATCATTTTGCAGTGACCAGCTGTGATCTTTCAGTTCAATTGTGCTATAAAAATGAAGCAGTGAGAGCTTGAGTAACCTTGTTAGTGATGGAATGAAAATGACTAGAACTCTGCAAGAAAATAATTGTTTAATAAATATTATGTGTTTTTGCATAGAGTCCACCACACAATTGTGTACCTTTAAGTACAACAACCAGAGCTTATCTTTTTGAGTTTAAACCCGTGACAATATTTTTTCCCTCCAGTGAAAAAAAGCAGTCTGGTTAGATAAACTAGGCTCTTGCAAGAGACGGGTGAAAGGATGGATGCAGATAATGACAATGTTGGCAGGTTTCTAGCTTCCTCTATGACTCACTATTGAATATAGCTCACATGCTGCTATTAACATAGGCATTTGGGACCAGCACTATGAAGCTGATAGTTTGCTATACCAAGTGTACTAGGGAGATAATTAGCAGTGATAAAATGCCAGTGCTCCTGACTGTGTGAGCAAAGGTGTGTAGTCAGCTCAAGAATAATTTATCATGTTATACTATATCTATAAGCTAACCTGCCTTGGGAGATCCTAAAAGTTTATTTTTTTAATGAGAGTTGTTTTTTTCTTAAAAAAATAATGGCAGCAGTTTTCACAATGGCTGCAGAACCCCTGAAGATAACAGTGAAAGTGCAGCTCTGAGTTGGGAAAAAAAATTGAAAGCTTTGCTAAAATAAGAATTTCTTCTCATTTATACTGACAGAGATTGCTAGAATTTAGTTTTCCAATACTTGAATAAAAAGTTGTTTTTCATGAAAGACCAGATCTATGACATAACAGATTTCTGTTTTCTTTAGATGTATGTCCAAAAGCTTTTAGATTCTCAAATCAATTTACTGCTAAAATGGGAAATTGTTCTATATCACCTGCACCCAAGAAAACGAGGTAAAACTTTTGTTCTGAGTTGGATAGGAGATCAGCCTTAAAGAATAGCTTAATATAAAAACTTGACAAAAATGCCAGACTTACAAGTACTAAAACACTTAATAATTCTGAAGCAGCCTCCACTGTTGTGATGTCATGTTTTTCTTGTAGCCATTTACCACAGGCAAGGCTGAAAGTATCATCTTTGCAACTGTTTAACACCTGATCTTCCTAATGTAACATACTTTGTACCATTACCTACAGTTTTAGCAAAGACTCTAGCAATTTTCTTCATTAAGCTGGAGAAAAAAAAAATTCTGATTTTATTAAGCTAATGATTCTGACAGACTACCTGCTTCTCAGATCAGTGAAAATACTTTACTTCAGTTAATTTGAATCCTTATCCCTATTTATAAAATAAAAAAATACCGTCTCTATGTCACTAGCTGTAAAATGCTAAAGTGCTTCATTGTATGTTCCACAGAAAATGATGTGAGGATACAGTCGCCCTGTGTAGAAGATATTTCTTTATATTTTATTTTGTCCATATTGGTCACTGCCAAAAAGCAAAGTTCACAAAAATTCGCATAGAATAGCATAATTGCACAACTTTGTTCAAAAGTAACGACTTAAAATTACTTACATTTATTATTTAAACTAATTCTGGTATTTCTTATCTTCCAGGAGCGTGGCCTTGCAATCTCAAAAATACTATATTCACTGTTTAGCATATTTTTAATTCTCTATATATTTTATCTTTTCATAGATAGATTGTTTTTCGAATTTAATAGAATTATTCTTAGCATTTTTCAATTTTTTTTTTTCTTATACAAACTTAAATTAAAGCCTTCTTAGATGTTTAACAACTAAACTTGTACATATTCTGATTTAATTGATGAATTATTGTCAGTGTAGTGAAAAGACGAAAAGAACATATTAGAGAATATTGTAGATTATCATCTCATTTAATCTTTGCTGTTGACTGTTTCTTGTGCAAGGAACACCCAGTTATTTCAACATTACTCCATTGACAAGCACTGCTCTAGCAAAGATTTAAATTTCAAAGTGCTTGACAAGTCTTCGAATTGCTGATTGTTTATGTTCTGCCCTGTTTATATTTGTGCTTCATCTCCCTTTGCAGTCACACACAGTCAATCATATTGATGTAAGGGAAGGCATCATAGCAGTCTTGATGGCATATTTAATGGTATATTTAATAGGTAAATATTACTGGGGTCTGCCTTCATTAGAAAAGTGCTGTTTTAAAAACCCGTGAAGTTGTATAATTTATATGATCACAGTGGGAAAACTCAAGGTTTTTTTTTTTTCTCTATACTCCTCTCTCTACAGATTTTTATGGTCAAAAATTGAAAAGGTAGTCATTAAAACATAATGTAGAAAACTGTTTATGCTGGAGTTTAACACAAAGAAAATGAGTAAATAAAATGAAATAAAAGTCAGACTCTTTTCTTTTTTGTGTAGATATAATGAAAATGACTTTTTCTCATATTATGTCGTCTTAGGCCTTGAGTCAATCTGTTATTCATAAATAGAGAGATACTAAGGAGAGAAATTGAGCTCACAGCTAAAAAATAACCAGCAGAAAATCTTTTTGGTCATTGACACATTCCTTCACAACTGCAGAAATCTACTTTATAGTAGAGGAAGTCTCCCAGGTAGGGGGTAAAGCATTTACTTATTCTGGCATCCTCACTTCATCAGTTGTTAGATCACTCATTTGACAGAATTGTCTCTCTGGAATAAAGATAGGTGCTTTATTACTTTCACTAATAACCAAATTCTAATGATTCTCAGAAATAAGGAGAATAGAGGGAAAAAATATTGAATAAAAGAAAAACAATTTAAACCATATCTTGAGGCAAATCAGCAAATGACTCAGTAAATGACTCAGCAAATCATCCTTACAAAAAATAATAATTTTTTAATAGTTCACTTCTTTGAATGAAATCACTAAAGAAAAGAAATAAAGGGGGATTGGGCTCCAATAAATGCATTCTTGTAACAGCTTTTGCTGTCATTCCTGTTAGCTAAGCTAGTTAAAGTGGATTTTTGGTTTAAGGAATAGGAACCAATGCAAACATGTTTAGAACACAAGTGAACAGGACAAGGCCAGCAATGGAAGCTGAAACAAACAGGACTATGATTTTTTGAAGCTGTTTAAATCTGAGATGGGAGAGGGGACAGCCTACCTTTGAACAACTAGGCTTTGGATCTGAATTAAGGAACTCACCTTCATATAACAGTGTGAATGAGAGAGAGATTCTAATTCCTCTGCTGGAAGACCATAGTGTGACATAGCCCTGTGCTGATCTAGCATCAATCTGCTATGCTTCACTCCTCTGCTCCCCCAGCTTCCCTCATGTGCATTGACATCTCCCTGCTGCTCAGTGAGCTGGATCAGAGCAGAGAGCTCATCCAGCAAACAAGTGAGTTGTTCTACACCAGTTTAGCTCCTCAGCAAGATCACTGATGAGGGTCAGACAAATGTCAGTGCTGACACAGGGAAGGACAAGGAAGAGGGCAAAAACACTCCTTTGGGAAGATTTGATGAGGTTAGCTGCATCCTCTAGATTCACCAATAAATTCTGTCTCTACATCAATCTTTAATGGAGCTTTTTGCTCTCTTTTCTTGTGTAGAATTCTTTATTCTACCTAAACCATCAGGACATTATGGAAATTAACATGTTGGTTTAAGTTCCAGTTTTAGGCCTAAAATTAGACAATTTTGTGGCTTTAGAGGTTTAGCATTTAATACACAGCTTGCACATGATAAATTTGCCATCTTGTACTTAGCTGCAATGGTCCCATGTCACTCTGTTTCAATTCACCTGCTAAGTTAAATCAGCCGTTAAGCAATAAATCTTTAAAGCCATGTAAGGGACATGTGTGCACAAATCAAATTATTTATTAACAATATACCTCAGCAAAATGTCAGTAAGTACTGAGGACCTCCTGTACACCACTTCAAAAATAAGGTCCCAAGAGCACAACTCAAAGAAATTGATTGAGTGCACTAATGTATTCTCATGTATTTCTCTTGATGCTGAATTTATCTCATACATGACAGATTTTGCAGGGCAATACACAAGTTCTTTATTCTTTGTTTTCAAAGGTATTAAACTAAGAGTTTCCAAGTATAACTAAGCATGGGCAAAAAGCAGCTTTTTGCAAATAAATCTGAAAAAAAAATGCCAGTGTAACTTTTGCCATTGTTCTATTATTTGCTTGAACAAGTGAGAACTATTTTTATTAGCAAAAGAGCATATTGCACCATGACACACAAGTATACCTGAGGTGAAGACAAAAGTGAAGAGCATATTGCACCATGACACACAAGTATACCTGAGGTGAAGACAAAAGTGAAGACTGTACATGGCTAACAAAAAGATATTGTTTCCCATTTCACTTTAATGCATCTTCCAGTCTAGTTTGCTATTTTGACCTGATTTTTATTCAAAGTGATTTCCCTGGATTTTCTCCATTTATTTCTGGATCCCTTATCTTGCTATTTTCTCCATTTAACCACTTCTATTTTCTCCAGTCCTCATTTTCTATAGTATCTTCCCCCTTGTGTTTTGTGACAAGGAAATGACAGATGTATAGTCTGGTTTCTAGTTAAGAAAAAATATTCAAAATTAAATTTGAATAAACACTTAACAACTGGGGAGCTTTATTTAGTAAAAACCAGGCTTTTAAGAGCAATATATCTTTAGAGTATGTGTTTTTATAATGTATGTTTATATAAGTCTTAATATAGCTTGGTAGCACACTACAGAAATGAGTAGGTATAGAGAATATATGTTAAAATTTCCTTAAACAATGACTGCAAGCAGGCACTGAGGCAAGTATTAATTATGCAGCTCCTGAACTGTTCAGCTTTGCCAAATACTGTGACTGAATTTCACAAGGCAAGACATATGGTAAATGACATTGTGTCTGTCCTAATATAAAAATGTGATTTAATTTTCATGTAAAGCTATTCTGACAATTTCCTTATGTGATTTAAATATGCATTTTATATTAAGCTCTTCCCCCTGAGGCGAATGTTGTGGATTGTATACTATAATTCTATTAGCAAGGGAACACAAATATCACCAAACTTATCAGTCTCATGCTTATATTAGAATGTTCCTTTAAGCATAACTTTTAGAGACTAGTTAATACTTTGCTTATATTATAAACTTTATGATGATGTATTTTTTAACCTTGCTACAATATAATTGCTTCTTCTCTTTCTGTCACCTTTTTTCAGGCAAATACAGTGTTTGTCTTTTTTTGCCTTTATGAAATTGGTAAAACAAAACAAAAAAAATTGTGGCTTTTTCATAAATAATTATACATTTGAGGGTGGTGGGATTCTCCTCAAGAGAAAGAATACTCCAATTTCCCACCCTCCATCACCCTGACTTCTTTTTTCTTTTTTCATTCTATTTTAGCAAAATTTCTTCTCAAAATGTCAGTCAAACAACCAGTGAAAACCCCAAAGCTTAGATGGTTCTTCCATGTCCCTGTAGTACTGAGAAGCCTTTTTTAAAGGAAACTAGAAACAGAAAACTGTAATTGTTATGGATCTGCTGCATACAGCTTCCTCCTGCAGAAACCAGGGAAGTATTTGCATAATCCTTCAAAGGAAGCAGAAGCCTGGGGTGAGGCATCTTCCTCCCTCCACAAGGGTTCCTGATCAGCAGTGAATGTCTTGTGGTGTCCAAGTTTAGCTCAAGCATATGGATTTCCTCATCATGCGTAATGGCATTCCAACTCCAGTCTTTCACATTTAAGAGGTGTTTTTTCAATTCTTTTTGATTCATAGTAAATTAAAACCTGAGGCATTAATGCATATCTATGACTCAAGTTCACATTCCTTTCAATGTTTTCAGCACTTTACAACAGCATCTGTAACAATATTTCTAAAACCCGGTACGCACATTTGGAGAAAGACAGATCATAAATGCTTCATAAAATAAAAAAACACAATAAACCAATATTTTAATAACTAATTAGGTGTAAAAAACTCTGTACTTTTTCCAGATGAAATTCAGCAAGAAACTTTCATATTTTTCAAAGACTTTATTAAAATCCTATTGAAGACTAAAGAAAATCTGCATGTCTTGGATCCTTGGATCCTTTTGAAAATAGGAGTCAATACATTTTAAATAGGGAGAGTAATTTTGGTTCTTTTTTTTATTTTTAAATACCTAGTAGAATTGGTATTAGCATTTCTCCTAAGAAATATTTAGAAACATTTCTATCCAGTCCTTCTTTCCTCATTATAACCTTATTGTCATCAACGTAAATAGGAGCAGAGTGAACATTAAGAATCAAGCTATCAGTCTTTGTAATAGCTGCTACAGAACAAAAAGCCTGTCCGAAAAGATCCTATTACCATCAAGCTAAGACATGAGTATAACCTGAAAGTCACCTGAAACTGTGGCTCTTAAAATAATCAAACTTTGTGTAATTTAATTTCTTAGAATTAATTAGGAAAATCACAGCTATTAAATGGATGAAATGAAGTTAATGCAGGCAGCTCAAGAAAGATGAGGTTCAGACAATAGGTTATTTTCCTATATCTTTACTGGGGTCTACTATGCACAAAAATTGGTTCAAAGATCCTCCTACATATGTTAGCATTAAGCCAGAATATGAAGTGGTGATCAGAATGATTTTCTCCATTGTTTGAGTACTTTATGTCTTTAATATGATTCCCATTTAATGGTAAAAATTAAGAAATCAGAAACTTAATAACTAAAAAAGAGAAAATACAGAGGGATTATATGTATGATTGCCTGATTTGGCTTTGGAATTTAAAAAATAACTCTATACAACCTTAAGTAATGATTGTTAATAAACAATTTTGAAAGCTTCCCTATATAATTCTTCTATGAAAGTATCAATGGGGTTTTGGACCTTAATTGTAATTTGTTTCTTGACACTAAATTTATCTTAGTATGTCTTACTGTGTCTTAATGATTCCAACTGCAAGTACAAGCCTGTCATAAGAACATAAAACACTGTATTGTTAAAGTCTTTTTTATTTTTTCTTTTTAAATACCTTTCACTAATGATTAATCTTTATGGTTTTGAAGCACATTCATTTTATTACTATTAATAATATACAAAAAATCAGAAACTGAAATAATTTACATAAAGGCATAGAGAAAAAAAGCTAAAGCTTACTGGACCATGACAACACTGGGAGCAGCTGTGCTGTCTACCTTGCAGAGGGAATTTCTACTGGATCATAGCAAACAATTTGAAAATTTACTTCTACCTATATATGGAGTGCAAACCATTACAGTTATGTCTACATAAACAGTTATATTTACTTAATTACACTTTACAGGAAAACTTAGGAAAAGTAATTTGAATACCTAAAGTCAAGCCATCGCATATGTGTTTGTGAAATATCCCAAACTACCCCTAAGATAGGCAATTTGAAGCACCCAGTGGCTGGAAATACTTGAAGAGAAGGGTATTGCACTTGCAGCACTTATCTACAGCCATGATCTTCTAAAGAGGAGTGGGTGTGAAGCTGTGAAGAAAAGCAATTCCATTCTCAGTAGGCTACCACAGTACATTTTCAAAAAGTTTCTAATTGAAGATATGCTTCATTTGCCTTAGCTATAAAAGAAGTCACATTTACTCATGATTATGTCTGCAAATGACCTCATAAAAAGTAGTCTTGAAAAAAAAACCTAACCACAAAATCCATCCAAACAAAAGTAACATTTAGAATGCATTTTTAATTATGTAAAATTGTACATTTATTTGATCTTATTATCTACCCAATATCAAAAGAGTTAAACTCCATTAAACTCAATAATTCAAAATAATTTTGATTGCAGGTGTATTATCTTTATTAGGAATATGATGCATCCTAAAATGAAAAGGACATATATTAAGGGTCTCAAAAACAATACATGAAAACAATGACAATATTGTGACTAATGTATTATTCATAGCCAGAAGATATAGTGGAGCCTTCAGAAAGTTATGACAAAAGTGTTTAATAAACTAGAACAAATTTATCACAAAATGTACAAGTGTCATGGTTTGACACTGGCGCGATGCCAGCGCCCCCATGAAAATATACTTTTCTAAATAATTGCTGTGAGATGTGATCAGGAACAGAGCAGAGCAGGGTCATCTTAGTAACAAAGGAAAGAACTTTATTAAACTACTACTACTAGAAAAACTACAAACACTAAATCCTGGATCAAGACTTTTCAAAAAACCCCTCCTCCTCCCACCTAATTTCTAAACAAACTTAACAGTGAGACACCACCCAGGATCTTGACCAAGTTGCTACCCTTCAGATATTCAAATACTCAATCTTTCAAGGGAGACAGGAGTCTCTCCTGTGCCACAGACCCCCCCCCAGGAAACACAATTGCCACCCTTGTGTTTCCATGTCACACATGGGAACCGCCCGGAGAAAATTTGCCATGGTGACACTCTCCTTTCCATGTCACAGTGCTCTCACCACCGGGCATGGACAGACTGCTCATAGGGCTCCTTTAAGGATGCTTTGCCGTGGACCAAAAGAGACAACAGTTCAGTTTCTCATTTTGGGACTACAGTCCCCCCCATTTTCCCCTGGGGCTGAGGGTCCAAGAACAGAGGTCCTCTTCTCCTCTTCTTCTTCCTTGAAGATAGAGGGCTTTTCCACACCTTCTCCAGCTCTCCTCTGCTGGTAATCACTGAAACAGGTCTCCTGGCACACCAACGCACCACCCTAATTGCAGCTTCTGTTAGGAGAATTTGGTTCAGTCTATGGCTAACAAGAGAAGTCCAGCCACAAGCCACTCCATCATCTCCTTCCGACTCGAGAATTTCTTCTTCCATCATCTCGGATCCCAGACTGTCTCTCTTCTACTTCAAATCAAGGAGGAGCAATATTTTACAAAGCCTTCATTTCTCAGGAAAGGGTTAAAGCTCAGACTCCCTGGACGGCTGATATCTCTGCCCAGCAGCCGATTCCCAAGGCCAAGGCTGGGTGCCTTCCCCCCCCCTCCTTCTCCTCCGCGCCGGCAAAGTTACAGGTGCCGTCCGGACTCTCTATCTCTTCCCTCTGGGGGGGGGAATGACAAAGACATCTCCGCTTCTCTCTACCCTTCCGTCCACAGGAGCTGGCTCGGTTCCAGTCCTTCTACCCCTCGGCTCACCTCAACCAGGCCGCATGGCTTCCCCTCCCCCACCCAGCCCCATGGCTGGGCAGGGGAGGTCCGCACAGCACCTTGACCGGAACCAAAGAGAGCGAGCTCTTGGGAGTTCTTGCTTTTAACCCCCTGTGTTCTCAGAGGCGTATCCCTATCTTCAGTGGTCACTTCAGGTGCCAATATCCAAACTTGACCACTGATTGGTTTGACCCAACTTCCTGAAAAAAAAAAAAAAAATCACTTCCATGTCAAACCACGACAACAAGAAAAACAAAGAATTGTGATACACAGTTTTTATTGATTTCACTGACATTAATTCTACTTGAATATTAGGACTAGAGGGTTTTTAATGCCATAGCCTAAGCATGCCTAGTCTCATATTTAAGACTCTCAGCCATACTTAAGCACACAGAGATTTATGGTTCATTGTGTTACAGGTGCTTTAATTTGTAGAATTTTAGATTAGTTAGGGTTTGGTGGAAATTGTTTTCTTGGGTTGGGTTGATTTTTATTTTTACAGGGATGAACTTTTTTAAATAGTTGGTAGAAAATAGGAGCCAATACATTTGAAATAGAAACTTTATGTCCGAGGGAAAAAAAAAAGCAAGAAGAGGTATTAAAACCTTACAAATAATTTGCATAATTTAGCTTCTAGGTGAGTATGGGAAAAGAAAAGGGAACTTGTAATTTATACAAGTTTGCTTTCATTTTGTGCACAAATAGATTATTTCTGGGAGATCCTTCCAGTCACACCTCTTGTATAGTTGCCCTGACAGTGAGACTAATTTTGCCAAAATTTCTATTTCTATCAGCCCTAACTAATCAGGTGAACTTGAGTTGTCAACGGTAAGCAATACTTTTTTCTGAGATGCTCTTTGTTTATTTAAGCATAGATATACAGATACATATAGATACTTCTTTTTATAAAATACGCATTTCTTTCTACTATTTAAGAAGTCTGCATCAAGGCCAAGCAGATATGTGATATGAGCAAGAATACTCTGCTATTTGCCCACTCAAGAGAAGTCCATACCTGCCAAGCACTGCTGGATAAAGCCTTCGATGGGAGAATTAGCTCACCTTTAAGGCCATAGCTTTGCTTTCTACATAGAATTTTCAGTCAATCTAGACAGAATAAAGTACAGCAAAACCTACACAGAGGATTGGCTTGCTTCAAGTTTAGGAACCAGAGCAACTGTGAATTTCATTACATTTCACTGATAAATGTTTTCAGATTTCATGTTGGGAAAAAATAACTGTTTCCTTACTTGAAACAGGAATAAATAATGAAATATTGGCAATTTGAATACCAATTCTAATCACATTCATTTATAATTTCTTTCAAGCTTCTAATTTCCAATTTATCAATGGAAAGTCTCCAGGAATGTTGCTGTAATGCTGTAAAAAAGTTCTCAGAGCTCAAATTTTGCTGACCATAAAGCAGCATGGTTCAGTGTTGATGGCTCTGTCTTTCATGCCACTTTCCCTCATCTCTCCCAGGACTCCAAATGGATCACTGTTACCTACTGAACCTTACTTCAGCCAATATTTACAAATGAGCCAAATAAGTACCTCTCTACAACTGTATTTTAGAGGTCAGTTTTCTCTGGCCTTAGAAAAAGAAGGAAAATATACACAAGTTCCAGTATCTTCTTTGCTCCTGTTCAAATAAAATTAAATATTACTGTATATGATTTTGTATCAGGGAATTTTTCAACATACAATGTTTATTCCAACAGAGTTTAAATTTATGTTGTTTCTATGAATTTTGAGCCATCTAGATATAATTAAAAATAAACATTTTAAGGAGATACACAAGCAAATCCATAATTATCATAATTAAACCCCAACTGACAACAAATCATCACTCACTCATTCATTCACTCATCCACTCACTCCCCTGCCCCTTCACAGGGATGAGGAAAATCAGAAAATGGTAAAACACATTGCTTGAGAGAAAAACAATTTAATAATTGGGGGAAAAAAGTAAATTATAACAACAATAATAAAAGAACAATATTAACATCATTGTAATGAAAAGGAGAGGGAGATTGAGGAACAAAACCCAGCAAGTGATGCTCAACACAGTTGTTCACCACTTGTTGGCTGATGCCCACTCTGCCCCCAAGCAGTGACTGGCCCATCACGGATGACTGTCCCTGGTTTATTCACTGAGCAGGTTGTTCTGTGGAATGGAATATCCCTTTGGCCAGTTCAGGTCAGCTGTCCCAAAAATGCCGCCTCCTCGCTTCTTCTGCAACTGTTTTCTGGGAGAACATAGGAAACTTAAAACCCCTTGATTTAGAGTAAGCACTACTTAGGATCAACTAAAACATCAG
This sequence comes from Anomalospiza imberbis, assembly GCF_031753505.1. Lineage (NCBI taxonomy): Eukaryota > Metazoa > Chordata > Aves > Passeriformes > Viduidae > Anomalospiza > Anomalospiza imberbis. Next base: position 43,009,522 of record NC_089683.1, read on the forward strand.
TGTGATGTCAACATTATTCTCTTACAAAATTCAAAATACAGCACTGCATCTCTATCAAGAAAAAAATAAACTCTATGCCTGCTGAAACTAGGACAATAACTAGTACTAATTTTGCCCATTTTATTATTTGTCCTTCTTTTTCTTCTCCTGAGGAAATTTACCTTCTTTCTTCAACAATTATTTGAAATTATTCTGCTGGTTTTGAACTTATATGTTTGAAGAAGAATCTATATGAACTAAATGAAATTTTGTGTTTCTAATATGCAGTGTGGCCTTGTGTCACTAAATATAACCGGCATGATAAACTGTACTTCTACATAGCTTACCAGTTTTTGAACAACACCAAAAAAAAAAAAAAAAAAAAAAAAAGTTGGGAAGCTCATTTTCTTCACTGCATGTTTTAGTAAGATAGTTAGTTCATGAAGTTTTTGTGTATTTTTCTTTATTTATTTAATTAGGGGCACCCAACAGACCAACATATGCAATTTAATGGTGCAATTTGCAGAAGTTACAAAAAGCAGAAACCCTGCTGAAAATTTAAAGAGGGAGTGTACCTATTTTCTGCTTCTATTACTTAATATAATGTCTTCCCAGATGATACAGAATGGCAAGTAAGCAAAATGCTGATGATGCATGACTTACACCAACTGCTCGTGAATTGAAAGCAGATGTGGACAGTGGGAGGCTGACCATTACTAATACAAGTTACAGTTTAAGTAGCTGGGAAAAAAAAACATAACAAAGTCTACCAGAGGTGTTCAAGAATATATGTCATAGTTGAAATGTCTCCTTTTAAGAGGGCAGAAAAAATGACAGCTACCACAACAGCAAAATGAAGCTGTTCCAAACATAGAGTGCAATGAAATATACTATATAAATATAAAGGAAATAGATAAAGCCCAATGTCATTGCTGTGAATATGTATGTTTTTATGTATATATAAATTTATTTTGATTTTCAGCTTTACCAAATAAAACACCAATAAAAACATCAATAGTATTCACACCTAAATACCTTACAATGTTAAGTATCATTGCCATTGCACTGGTATAAATACACTATTTTGTACAGAAGAAATCTTTGTTAACAAAGAAGCACATGCTGCACACATATTGCTTTTAACTAGACTCTTGATTGCACCTATGTGCTCTGGAAAAGGGGAAAACAACTAGATTTGATTCTACTAGCACAAATTCCTGAATCAGTACACTACTCATTACCTATATTTTCATTACAAGTTTCTTCATTTCCAACTACTCCTTATCATAGTCCTCTCGATATTTTCAATTCTTTACCTTCTCAGGCATACTGCATTTCTCTCTTACCGACTCTTTCCCAAATCAACATTATGTGCCTTTGGGGTTTTATCATACCAAAACTTTCTCTAAAAGGAAGATACTCTAAGGGATATTCATGGCTTTTATCTTCCCAGTTCTTTTTGGTATCTAAACAAAATAACCTCTCCTCCATCCTCATTTTAATAAACTTCTTTATTAAAGATTAACGCTAAATACCCTTAATTAATGTCAAAGCTCTCTTGGTGTTTTCAGGATGTACCAGATCCAAGTTTGTATTCGGTGTACTGCAGTGAAGGTTATTAGTCATCTGAGACTATTTTACTAGAGCCATGTTAAATCACTTTTTAGAAACTGTGACAGCATCTGACTTTCTCTGCTCACATTATTTTTCCAGCTCTCAACAAGTTTTTGGATATACTTCTAAGAGTTGCCTATTTTTTTTTCCTGTTCACTTCAGATTAAAGTTCCATTTGGCTTGGGTATTTTGGCAGCTTTCAAAGAGTGAGACTATTCATCCTGGTTTGATCCTCATTCCAGCTCCATGATTTTTTCTTTTTTCCTGTGAAATTTATGTCTTTTTCTGGAATATGGAACTTTTCTTCCTTTCCTAATACTGCAGTTAAAAATTTATATGACATTTTTGCATCAGCAGACTCATGTTTCAATAAATTACTTCTTACAAACTCTTGAAATCAATCTTGCCCTATCAGTGCTATTCATTGGGATCTTTGCCAGGAGCTTCAGTGAAGAAATGGTATCAGTATCACTCACAAATTTTCAGTATTACTTAAAAGCAGCAACCCTTTTTTACAGGGGAGGAAAAATCTATTTTGAAAGTTAAGAAAAAGACTGGAAAGAAAATGCATAAGAAGTTCTTGAAATATGCAAAAATATATTTGAGAAGACTGTTGTCTTTTGGGATTGAAGAACTTGGTAGAAATGCAGCTGTTTTCAGTTTTTCTGATTGTATGTTTAGATTATTAGAGGATCAGATAACAGTTCTGGTTACTTTATCCTAAGATTTTAGAGCAAATATGTATCATTTTTGCTCTCTTGGTCTGCATGAATAGCCTACAAATTGCTTTACTTCTTTTTCTTTCTGATTTGGTTCCTCATGTCTGAGAGAACTAGTCAATGAATTGATCTACTCAGAAAACAGAAAAAATAAAATGTTCTCTCTGTACCTGGAGAAGGAGCAGATGCTGTCAGGAGTGTTTTAGTAGTTCAACAGACTGTTTCTGTCTGCCTACCCAGTGACTTTTGCTAGTTCACTAGTCTGATTTCCTTAAAAGTATTGGCAGCAAATATGTTCTACTTCATACATTTATCTTTCAAATTAAATTGAATACACTCTAATGAGTTTAGGCCTAACTGTCATAGTAATATTATCTCAAACGAAAGGCTTTACTGTGTGAAATAATTACAACCAGTAACTTAAATAAACCTCTCTGCATCTGTTTTGTTACATCGTTGCATTTTAAAAAAAAGTCACATTTGGTAATTTTTTCAGTTTCCTTAAGTAGTTTTTTTTTTTTTCAGATAAGGAGTTATGCGTGACATGGTGTTTCCTTCTATGTTAATCAAGGTCCTTATTTGTCTTCCACATAAAGCATTTCTTCTCAGCAATGGAAGGGTAGGCTACCCTCACTTTCTAGAACACAGGAGGGATGAATGACAGGATGAGCAGTCAGCTCTCACTTCTTCCCCAGAATAGGCAGGGCTATTTAGTCTCACAAAATACATTGCTTCATATTTCTTTGTTGGTTTTTTTTTTTTTTTTTTTTGCTTCTTTTCAAAGTTTGCCTTTCTTTATTCTACAGAGTGCAGAATGAACTTTCTAATTTTTATTCACTACCATGATAGTTCAGATAGATGAGCCAACACACCTGCCTAGTGCTCTGTATTGTAACTCAAAGCTTTGTACCATTCTCCTTTTCTCCAAGTAGACATGATCTGAATCCTTACAAAACCTCACAGAAGGTACTTAGATATCTAATCCTCATTAGATTCACAAAAATTTGTGGTTTATGGCCTCAACTGAATGCAAACATTTCCAATCCTTGATCCTGCAGCAGGAAGGTTAAGGAGTTCGTCCTGAGGGTAAAACCTGATACAAATTATGACCGTAATTAATTATTAGGAAACATTATTATAGGCTTACCATAACATACTTATGCAAGGTGTCAGAAAAGGGAAAATTTGCACCTAGTCTTCTTAATTCCAAAATTTGAGGTAAAAAAATTTTCAGCAGTTTTCCGTGAGTTATTGTATACTATGGATACATTAATTGCCTTTGTTAATTCAGAGTAATTAGCAATCCTAATTTTTGCTCATGTTATGAAAACAAGTTAATTAAAATGTTGTCTAAATAAAGGGAAGTATTATTTAGTAGAGAAGTGCTCATCACTTGTGAAATAAGATGTTCTGTTTGAAAAATTCTTCAGAATTCAGTTAATATATATAAATTGCATCAGGCTTGGGGTTATTTTTTCTGCTTTTTAATCTAATTATTCTTTATCTTTCAACAAACTGCTTCTAAATACCTTTTTTTTTGTACTGAAAAAAAACCTCTAGAAATCAAAGCTGCTTATCTCCATCACTGTGGCTTATTTACTTATCTTCATCTAGCAGAAATGTGTGATGGGCTTCCTGTCCCATTGGTGCCTCTGTGAATGACAACTGGATGTTTATATTTCCAATCCGTAACTGATGGATTAAATACATGTAAAACTTCTTTTGTCTCTAGTATTTGAGGTGTGTCCATTAATACATGTGACCATACTAACTTATATAAATGTTAATTACTGACATGTTCATAGACTATCCATTTATATTCATAAGTATTGATCACTCTTATCAGCTTGGTTTCCAACGGTCTTTCTAATCTTTCAGTTAGAAAGCTTTAAAATGTCCTTAATATGCATTTTTATATTTACAGTCCAGGTAATGAAGTCAATCTATTTCATGAAAAGTTACTCCTTTACAGATTCTACTTGACATACCATTTCAAAAACGAAGTTATAATCTTGAATATACATACTGCTGATTTAAAACTAGATGATGCATGTGGTCAGCTGGACTTTGCTCTGTAACCTGGTGTGTAAGACCCATCTTTGAAGTATCCATCTTGAAAAAAATTGCATTTCTGTATTGCAGTGAGGTTTTGTAGAAATTAATCTACTACAAGATGATTTTTAAACTTAATCTCATTCAGTGGTCTTTGATATATCTATTTAAATCTGAATTTCCAATATAATAGAAGTTCCTATTGTTGCTTTGCTTTTAGAGATGAAACTATGGTCATACAAAGACAACTGAATTTCAGTTTTCAGGAGAGGCTTGTTTTCACACTATTTTCTGTTTTACAGTCTGAACAGAGGAATGTAAGGGAGTATATAACCACATGGTCACAAAATGTTGTGGGTTGGACAGGGCCTTAAAGATCATCTAGCTCCAACCCGTCCCTTGCCATGGGAAGCCATTCCACCCACTAGATCAGGTAGCTCAGGTTCTCATCCAACCAGCCATTGAATTGTCATGGTTGCTACTAGTTTTACAGGAAGATTTCCCATCCCAAATATGACTGCTGAGAAGATATTAAAAAAAGGAAAAGTTCAAAAACCCAAATAGTTAATAGTGTATTTTTTATGCCAGGTGTTATCATGTTAGTTGAAGAACATTGTATACTACAATTCAGGGAGATCATTTTTAATAAACCCCATAAATAATATAAGAATGAATACTGTAGTTTTAAAGGAGAGAGGATTTCTGTCTAGTGTAGGTCCTGCAGGTGGTATGTGGGAGTATACAGTCCATTACAAAGTGTCTGAAAAATACATTAATTAGTAAGAAATGTCTACAGCAAGACTTGTATATTTTACATTTTTTTTCTGAATTTTACTGCTAAGATGGTTGAACTGAGGTGACTTGGAAATTTTTCAAGCCAAGTACATTAATTTGACACAAAAGAAAACTATATATATAAAGCTTTGCACTTAGTATAATAATATTGTTTCAGAGACCTGAATGAAATAACATTCTGAGGAACAGCTTATAAAAATTTGATCTTTCTTTTCACTTTCTGCCTCCACCCTCCCCCACACCCCATGTATTATTGCCTACAAAAAAAATTGAAAATACATATGTATGAAGGAATTATTTGATCTATCATTGAATAAAGATGGATCATTAATAATTGAAATTGTATGAGAAAATATTTTTGGTTTCTTTTTTCTGTTTGTAAAGAGCTGCAGTTCCACTGCCGTGAGTCCATAGGTAATTCCCAATTAATCATTTCACAGTCTTAAATTAATTTTAAATGAGAGCAGATGGGATGTGTTAGATTCCTTGGGAAGTCATGAAATGCGCTATATTTTTCAGTTTCTGTGGTGCTTGAGAGGTTTGACTGTGTCTGGTTTTTGTGCCATTATGGCAGATATTTTTTTTGAGGGGGTGGGTTGTTTGGGTTTAGCTGCTGTTGACGTGTATAACACACTAATAATGCCATAATTTATATGACAGCTCCTAGACTAGCAATATTTTGAAAAAATAATTTCTCTGATTAATTTTGCCTGAATCTGTATGGCAACAATTCAGGAATATCTGGTAATGTTCTAAGAGAATCAATGTGAACATAGGGAGGCTTAGCTAGAATCGTAACTGCTGCACAAGTTCCTGCAATTCATTTATGCTAATAATGGACAGAAAATATTTTATATTCTTTCCTTTAAAGTTCGGAGGTTGGGAGTATTTTGGGGGCTTTTGTGGGTTAAAAACAATGAAGGATGATTTGCTGCTTTCTCTACTTATTAAAAATCCTCATGATTATGAAAAACTATTGTAAACATATTCCTAGATTAGGATTGACTCAGTATGTGAATTTATATAGATCTGAATATATAATTATTTTAAAAGGAAAAAATTATACTGCACTCCAAGATATCAATTTGAATTATTAAAAGCAACAAGATGTGCAATAGTATTCATATTATTTTATTTATAAATTATTTTGTCTTTTAATGTAGAGTGTTTTGTATAATTTCATGTGTTAGAATGGGTGGACTAAGTAGATCAGTAACTCTATCACCCCTTAGTTTCAGATTTCTTAATTTAAAATCCCATTGCCATTCTTTTTAAGTCTCCTGTCAAGCTAGGAATATATAAACATAACATTAAACATCAGAAATGTTCTGACTCTCATACACAGTTTGTAGGAGATTACTGATTAACAGGAACAAATTGATATGACGTATTTGTTGATTTAGGAAGAAAAAAAATAAGCACTCTTATTTCATATTGAAAATGAACCAAAGCACAAAACAAACAAACAAACAAACCCAAAAAACATTTTGAATCATGGTATAGATAGTGAAAATTCAAATTCTTGATATCTAACTCACTTGGTCCCAAAAAACATTTTGAATCATGGTATAGATAGTGAAAATTCAAATTCTTGATATCTAACTCACTTGGTCCTGATAAGATCTAAAGCCTATTCATCATTAGTTTTGATGTTGTAGTAGCTAGGATTTTTATTGCACTAAAAGTAAAGGTGATGTATCATTTTAATAATAGCAAAGATTTTTATTTACCCTTTAGTTTAAGTAGGAAATAGTTGTGAAATTAAGTCACATTAAACTGAGATTTCAAGTTTTCTCATGTTCTTTTAGAAAGAGAAAAAAAAATACCATTTGTGTTTTTCTGTCAGAAATCATGGTACAAAAACCGAAAAGTTCAAAATTACAAGTACCACATAGGTAGGTGTGGCACTGGAATGTGTGGTACAGATTGCCCGGGTTTGTAAATTGGAAGTAAGTGGAGCTGGAAGTTTCCTCCTGAGTTTGTTTAATTTCTTTCCTCTAAACAAGGTTCTACTATACCTTCCTCATAGGGAAATGGCCTACATTTTGTCCAAATTGTTGATAATGACACTTCTGTATGCCCATTACAGTGTTCAAATAGTTCCACTGTTAGCTTTCTTTACTTCTTTTCCCCCAAATGGATCATAAATTATTTTTTCTACAGATTATATTTCTTGTTCTACGGATGTGAAGAATAATTATTTCCATGTCCATTTCATCAGTTTATTATATATTTGGTTATTACATTTTTCCTTGAACTGTGTAATAACTTGCACTGTGTTCTTGTAAAAAAGTCAATTCATTGTTTATTCGAACATACTATATTTATTTTAATGACTTATTCCAATATTTTAAATAGTCCATGCAGCGGCTACCTGCCACGACCTCAAGCAGATGAGATGTGCCGGCTAGTATTTCCCTTGTGAGGCCGGGTGGCCGCCACGTGTGTGGGCACTCCAGGGGAACGGCGTCTGCTACCCTGGTAGTGCTGAGTGCTGTGGCATGGGTTACGCAGCTTTGGTAGCTTCACACCCTGAGAGGAGATGAAGAGACGAGAGAAGGAGACTTTGTTTGTGAGCCCAAAGAGTCTTTATTCCCCCCAGCAGGGCGGGAACAAAGTGCTCTCGGGGTCGGTGCAGTGACAAAATGGCGATGAAACAAAGGCTGTCAGCAGATTAAATAGGGAGTGGGCAGACAGGGGTGTAAACCTGTATCGCCCAATGGGGACACACGAAAGACAGGATTGACAACCCACAGGGAGTGAACAAACCTGACTGATTGGACTAAACAAGGAGAAAACAGGGAGAAATGAGAAGATTGACAGGTACCCGGGGATCCAAGTGGTGGGAACTCTCGGGGTAAACAACTTGGAACAAACCACTGTGAGGGGAAGAATGGGAGCGTACAAGGAACATACCTAACTAGCATTAATATAACAACTGACTAAATAAACCCATACCGCAACAAGTCCAGACAAAATTAAAAACAATTCTGTTAGTGATACTTATCACTTAAGAATCTTAAAAAAAACTGAGATTTTTTTTCCCAGAGTTATCATAAACACAGGTTTAAAATTGTGGTAATCTTTAGGAAAAAAACCTGACTCCTGACCCTACACATATGTATGTGCTTAATCTGATGTAAAATAATTAAACTTTTTGATCCATCAGAGAAAATAGAATTTCTGCTAACAAGGAACTGGCCTGATAAAAATCCTTTTGCCTGAATTTTTTTTATTATTCAATAAGCATACAAATGTATCAAAATCAATAAACATCATCATTAAGAGACTACATCATTCATCCCTCAAAATATAATCTCCTTTAGTAGAATGCAGCATGTTGAGCTTTGCTTTATTCCCAGTTTTGCCCTCTGTATTTTCCTTTTTCCAATCCCTAACTCATTTAATCCACACCACTTACCAGACTCTCATGCTTCTCAAGTGTTTAGTCTGTGTTTCCACTTTGATTCTGCTTTAGACTAAGTGTGAAAGTCAGGAGTTTGGGAACTGATGGGCATGCCAGAAGATTTTAGGAGTGGCAGCTCCTTTAGACTCACTCTGGTCTGGTCATGTGGATTGACTGCCCACCTTTGGTTGGAATATTTTCCCTGTGTTCCTGGAGCACATCTTATTCAGGTACACACACAAAGACACATATGCAAACACATATATATTTAGACAAATGGATAGATAGATATAAGCTAGAGGTACTGTTAAATAGCCTTTATACTTATCTCTTTTCGTTACACAGATGGCTGCCTTTATGCATTTTTTGATTCTCTTCAGTTTTTTATGCTTTACTTTTTATGCTTTTAGCAACTGCTAAATATCCTCTTTCTCTCTGTATGTTTATATAACCTAAAAGAGGTTAAATCTTCTGAGTGTACAAGAGTTACAAGAGTGACAAGAAAATGTCAATCTCCTTGTTATTTATAATGGCTAGGGTAGAAAAACATGAGTTTTTTTCCCTGAAGTAAAAGTTGTATGTTTCTGAAAAGTCTTCCATCAAACACTTTCTACTCCATTAATAATAGTGAAAATTAAAACGTAGGTAAATCTAAATAATTAGGCCTTGGAGTAAAGTGAAGAATACAGCAACTATGAAGTTCTTACTGCACTTCATAACTCTGTCAACACTGGAAGGCTATTATAATAGCCTTTCTTACAGATAGCTCATATATGTGCCAGCATTCCTGGTATCAGCAATACAGCCCCTTCTAAAAAGGGTAAATTTGACCTCAGGAGGAATATGTCGTTTCACAATTAACAATTGAATGTGAATGCACAAGAGGTCCAGGGAGGAAAAACCCTCAGAAATATTTGCGTTCAAGAAGACTTCAGAGGGTTCACTGGATCCTGAAAATGTATAAGCAGAAAATTCCAGCTTACAACAGCGTTTCTTCAGGAGGACTTTGAGAAAAAAAAAAAATTCATCTGCCATACTATCTTGTCCTTGTGAATGTGTTAATATCAAGTATATAATAATTGTGACTGGTTGGATTTTCTCTTAATATAGCGATATAAAGCCTTCACCGAAATCACTTTCTTCTCTATTCTGCTATGAGGAAAACAATTGTTTTATTTTTATTTTTTATCAAAAAGAACTGGTTTGAGGCTTAATTTTCAAAATTCCAATCTTAAAAACAAACTTTGTTTTTGGTGGCATTCATGTCCATGTCTTGTTCTATGGAATTTTCAGGTATTGCCTTTGCAGGTTGACTGCTTTTATGAGAATTTCTCTGCAGCAGTAGCATGCTGTCAAGTGCTTAAAATCTGTCACTGTGTTCTTGATTCAGCTGTTTAATCTGTGAGAGCTGAATTCTGCTTCAAAATTTGCAAGTGTGAAAGCATTCAAAAACATGTCTGCACAAGTCTGCATGAGTGAAAAATGTAACCTCATCTATCTTAAATGTGCAACGCTGTGATTAAAACTTTAATCAAGACTGACTCCAAGTCAAAGCAGACAGAACATGACTGGTTGTGTCTTTGTGGTCTTTGAGACCTATTTTCTTCATTTTAGCTAGAGCAGACACTGAAATTCTTCTTAGAAAGCAATTTGGCTTCTAGATGTCCCTGAATTTATTCATTATATATTTACTTATTATATAGTTATTTGTATATATATATTTTTTTTTTTTTGTGTATATATATGTATATATATATATATGATCACTTGTTGGAATAAATATTCACAGAAATGGCAAAAAATTACACCAATTTGAAGGAGTCCAAAAAGTAAATTTTCAGAATCATAAATGGCTTATTCATGACTTAATACTCTATACATACCATTTTCTTAATTCAATAAAATATTGTAAAATATCGAAAAAAATCAGTACTTTTTCACACAACTAGTATTGATTATATTTTTAGCTACTTTTGCCACAATAATCCCTTGAGGGTATAATCACCTATTATTTAGAAACCAATATTTTAGTTGATACTTTTACACTTTCTGGTTCATAGGGAATTTATTTTATACTTTTCAATTCCTATTGTAAAATTAATATTTTTTTACTACTGATTTCTGTACACCATTTCAAGTATGCTATTATCTGTTTTTCATTTTTAGCCATAAAAACTTAATTTCTACAATTTCAGAAAGAAAATAATTATCAATAATTGTTAAAAAAATAAGAATCTGGTTTGGACATTACTCTTGGTTTGATTCCTGAATACCTTTTGTCATAAGGTTCCTACTTTTCATTGAGAAAAAGGTTAGGCTGACTTCTTCAACAGACCTGAATTTTACGCAGTTATTTTGTTTCAATTCTGTGTACTATAGGTTAATTTTCAGGTTTGAGTGCAGCTGTCATGCTTTATAATTCGAACCTCTGTTAAATACTTTATACTCCTGCATTTGAATTTTTTTTTTTTTTTGAGCAGTCATGTACTTAATCAATGGCTCTACTCATATTTCTTAAAAGGTTTCTGGAAAAATTTTCAGTAGCAAACTGTTTTTCCCATTGTTGCCCATCTCCAAAGTCAGAATACTGGTCTGACACCCTCAGAAAACTTGCCGATAGCACCAAGCTGTGTGGTGGAGTCAACACGCTAGAGTGAAGATACCCCATCCGTAGGGACCTTGACAGGCATAAAAGGGGGGACTGTGTGACGCTCACAATGTTTACCAAAACAAAGTGCAAGGTCCTACACCAGAGCCATGGTAATCCCAGACACTCCTACAGGCTGGGCAGAGAAGTGACTGAAAGCCACCCTGCAGAGAAGGACTTGGATGATGGCTAATGAAAAACTCAACATGAACTGGCAGTGGGCACTCACAGCCCAGAAAGTCAGTGGTGTCCTGGGCTGCATCAAAAGGAGTGTGGCCAGTGGGTCAAGGCAGGTGATTCTCCCCCTCTATTCTGCTCTCCTGAGATCTCAGATGGAGTAGCGTGTACAGTTCTGGTGTCCCCAGCCTCAGGATATCGAACTGTTCTGGAACAAGTCCAGGAGATCACAAAGTTGAGAAGAGGACTGGAGCACCACCCCTATGAAGAGAGTCTGAAAAAGTTAGGGCTCTTCAGTCTGGAGAAGGTTGTGTCTAGATCTCATGGCAACCTTCCAGTATCTGAAGGGGGCCTACTGGTAAGATAGAGAGGGGCTCTAGTACAGGAATTATACAGATAGTAGAATGGGTTGAAAAAGGAAATTTAGGTTAGATAGTAGGAAGAAATTTTTCATTGTGAGGATGGTAAGACACTGGAATAGATTGCCCAGCAAGCTGTAGATACCCCAACCCTGGCAATGTTCAAAGATGAGTTAAACAAAAAAGCCTCAAACAACCTGGTTAGTGGGAGGTGTCCCTGCCCATTTCAGGCATGGTTTAGACTAGATATTTTTTAGCTTACATTCCAATCCCTTAACATTTTATGACTCTATTCTTCTTTTACTTGACCAAAAATTGTCTCTTTTTATCAATAAATTTTATTTTCCTGTCGTAATTTCCCATTCAATTTTATGATAGAAGCAAAGATGATTTTAGGTAAGTGTAAGGTAAAATTTTTTCTATTGTCTGTGAAGAGTTTCCGCTATAGTCAAGTTTTCAGTGTATTGTTGTTCTTGAGATTCTGAAGGGGGTTTTTTGTTTGGTTGGGTTTTTTTGTAACTTCAGGAGTTAAACATTTAGGCTGTGAAAGAAACCTCAGTGAGACATTACAAATCACAGTAGTGTTATGACAAAGGACTACTTAAGGTTGCTTTGAATTTTGTTCACAAAAAAGAGGATGACAATAATATCTATTCCTATATGGACAAGGTCTGATTCATGCAAAATCCCCTGAAAATAATTTATAATAAGGATTATTATTCCATATAAACCTCCTCTTACAGGCTTCAAACCTGTTTCTATTCATCTGGCTGGGCAATATGTTTTGCTATACCATCTGGGAACTTGTCATTTCAGATCACGACTTGTTTTCTAAATGTTGCATACAGAAGTTGCAAATAGCATTGTATAATACCTTTAATTATTGGTAACATATTCTAGTCCCCTAAAATAGATATTAAGTTAGTGATTCACAGTTCATAGTGTTGGGTTGTTGATTTTTCTAATTGTTTCTCTCTCTATTTTATTATTATCTGTGTTACAGAAATGAGTTTGTGAGAATTCAGTCATTACTTACTGACACTTTCTACATGGCTATATCAAGCTCTTTTTTAAAAGTATAGCAGTGCATTTTTATACTTCAGAAATAACATTATTTTTTAAATATCATGTCTTAAACATGAAAGACTGAACCTAACCTTAAAATACTATTTTTTTACAGTCCATGAAAGCCTTTTCAGAATAAATTTATAACCAACCTTACTTATAATTAGTGAGAAAACAGAATCTATTTTTAAGTTTTTAGATATAGTATCAGCAGTAAAACCTGCAAGTCTTAGGCTTCATTTTTTCTTGATGTTTATTTGTTATATGACAAGATTGATAATGAAATGTCACCAAGAAAGATGTTTCCCTGATTTACACAATTATAAAGTATAAGCTATATAAAGCCATTATCAATTAATGGTGTTATTAATGGTATCAATGGTAGAATCAATGTATTAGTGGTACCAATTGTGTACCACTTCTTAGAATTCTATTCTTTGTGCATTTTTGTCCTGTCTTTTCAGTAGTTTTGGAAGATTGGAGAGCTTTGAGCCAACAATGCTGTGGAAGTGGAACTTTCCTCTTTATCTTGCTAATGTAAAACAAATATATCAACATGTATTTTAAAATGTTTATGGAGGACTGAAAATTGATGAAAATAAGCAATGTAGAGTTCATATCATGTAATACTTTCTTTTTGACATACCGCATTGCTTTTTTTGATGGCCAAAATAATTCTGTGGAGAGTCTGATCAGTAAGGTTTGAAGTAAATAGTTTTTGCAAAAGCTGTGAAAAATGGAAACACAAAGGCGAGTTCTCATAAGATATATCAGCTGCAAAAATTAAAGTGGATACATTATTCAGTACTGAAAATGTGATTGCTTTGTTTTGCTTTGGTTTTTCAGTTTAGCTACTTGTGGAAAGTTTAACATGCTGACTGACTTAGAGTAAAAAAGAAACTGTGTATGTAAGATTGGCAAAAGCTAAAATGGTGTTTCAGTAGCATATACTAGTGATGAACTCTGAGAAAAGAAAATCTACTTTGCCAGTAGTGAAATTAAAATCACCTAGTTGCCTTGTTTAGATTCCCCAAGTGACTTTGAATCTGGGCTTGGGGCTGGATACACTCCTAACATCTATGATACTAGTGATTATGTTTTCCCCGTGGTTTTGATGTCTGTAATGATGCCCTACCCTGCAGGGTTCCTGGTGTTCAGTGTGGTTTGACATAATGCTTAGCCTCTATTTCTGCAAATACAGTAAAAAAGGTCATTCAACTTACTCAACTATTTTGTGAGATCATAAAATATAATGTTTTCAATTTCCTATATTTATATTCCTAAAATTTGATCAAACTTCACCATGTTAAAATTTTCTTAGAAAAAATAAAGTATAAGCTTAATTCTTCTAAAAACACCTGAAAGTAAATGCAGCAACAAATGAAAAGAAACAAGGTGCAGGAGAAAAGGGAAAATTTTATTGCAAGCACGTGGTATAATAAGGAAACATGGATGAATTAGTTAGGTAAAATGCTAAAATGTAAAGAAAATTTTTCCATAGTTTCATTATCCTCTTTTAGTTACTCTTTTCTGGACATCTTTTATTCTTCAACTCACAAAAATGAAAATGCCTAGTAATAAATTATCACCTTGTATTTGGATGCAATACAGTATAAAAAATGTAGCCTTATTTTGTAATAATATAGAAAAAATTATCTTCTGATGTTCAAGAAAATGTTTCTTCTTTATTCATGGAGTAGCTAGTCAGTGTACTATGATTACCCCATAAAATATTTGTATTATTTTTAAAACACTGCCTGGCAGAGAAAAAACAAACAAATGGAAAAAACAATGAAGCAAACAAAACAAAAACCAGGAAAAAAATTTTAAAACCCTACAAATAATAGAAGTCTACACCTTTTCCCAGAAAAGTGTATGTGCCAAGCATGTATTACTATTCTCTGTTCTGCTCACAATTATTTATATGTCACTATAATTTTAAACATAGAAATTATGACTTATCATTAAAAAGAACTCATTCTCTTTCTGCAAAACACAGTAGGTTTAAGGAATTTATATTTAAAGTGTCAACTACTGTCAAATCTAAATAATGTTTGAGAAATAAAACAATCTTTAAGAGAAAAAAAAATTCATTTGTCAAGATGTAGTTTCAGGATTCATTTATTGCCATAAGTGTTTTTATACCAGTGAATAGGAACTTTTTGCACAACTCCTATTTACAAATATTACCAGAATATAGCAAAATAATCCTGGGAGTATTTTAGGACAATATTTTGGTTTTCTCTCTTGCTACTATCACTTTATACTGTTAGATTGTATTTTTAATTAAAGCTCCAAGTTTACGTATTTCTTTGTCACACTTAGCTATTTCTTATCTTTGCTTGAAATACTGAGGTTTCAATCTCACAGAATCACAGCATGGAAGAGACCTCTGGTGGTCACCTGGGCTATCCCCTCATCATGCAGGTCTGCCTAGAGCCAGTTGTTATGCAGTACCACATGCAGATAAATTCTGAATAACTCCAGTTAGTGATGAAGACTCCATAAGCCCCCTGGACAACATGTGCTGTCACTCACAGTAAATGTTTACTGATGTTTATATGGGATATTTGTGCCTGTTGCTTCCTGTGCTGTCACCGATCAGCACTGAAATGAGCCTGGCCTTGTCCTCTTTCATCCTCTCTTCAGATATTTATATACATTGATGAGTACCTCCTAAGCCTCCTCTAGGCTAAACTATCTCAGATCAAGGTATGTCTGCCTTTCACACCGGGCTGCATGGACACTTGTGACAATAGATGTGCAAGACTGAAATCTTAATCTGCCTGCACTTGGCTGGCTGTACTGATTCTATCTGTAATATTATCAACATTATTAAATTTTCACAAGTAATACAAAGAAACTGAAAACCATATGGAATTGTCATTATACATAATTTTGATCCAATACAAAGATAATTTTTCATCGCCTTTTATCAAAATTAACCAATGCTTTTGCAATGTCATGAACCAAGCAGTACTTGCATATAAAAGTTGCTAAAATCAATAAGTGCAATGTAACATAATCCTACATCTGTTAGAAACAAATTGAGATCTGATAAGAGCTTCAGATTTAAGACTATGGATATAAAGGTAGCTGCTTTCTGCAGCTGAGATTGTTGGTTTTTCTTTCTTGTAATTCTTATAGGTAGGAGAAAAATCATTGCAGAAAAAGATGGTAAACATTAACTGCAAAACATAAATACTGAATTATTGCTTTTACAAAGCAACTAAAGGATGCAATACTTCTGTTTTACTCCTCTTAGGAGATGTACGGAATGTAGTGAGTAAGAAAATTAGTCTTTGTGATGAAATCTGAACACATATTTCACCTTCTCACAGTGGTATATATATGGTGTATATATATATATATGTAGGAAAAGAAAATGCATTTGCATCAGACATATTGGTGTGTTTGGATAGTGACTTCAGGTATGATCTACCTATGGTATGATCCACCATCGCCCTCAAATCCTTTTCTGCAGGGCTGCTTCTCAATCTGTTCATCCCCAGCCTCTACTAATACTGCCGTGACCTGGGGGCAGCATCTTGCACTCAGTCTTGTTGAAACACATGAGATTTCCTTGGGCTTACTTCTTGAACTTGTCCCTCTGGATGACATTCTATCCTTCAGGTGTGTCAACTGAATCACTCAGCTTGATGTCATCTGTGAATTTGCTGAGGATGAACTCAATCCCTTTGTTTATGTCATTAATTAAGATATTACATAACACTGGTCCTGGTCTGGACTGATGAGTGAGAAGGATGTTGTGGGGGACTGTTTCAAAGGCTTTACAGAAGTTCAGATAATTATATCTGTGCCTTTTCCTTGTTCACTGACATTGTCACTCTGTTATCAAGGTTGTTTCTAAAAAAAAAGGGAGTGAGAGTTGAGGGGAAGTAGGTATGCTATGTAAGGCTGTGTACTGGATTTATGCGGGATAGAGGACCCTGTGTGGGACTGAGCTGCCTACCGTGGTTAAACAAGAGCAAGCTATTAAAACCACAGGAACAGCAAGACAGAATTTAGTAGGTGGCTTAAAAACTCAAGGCTAATTTGTACTTTTGGAGCTTCAAGTCAGTAGTGAAGTCAAAACACCTGTTTCATCCCTGTTGGACACAGCTCAAATTCCATCAAATTTTTTACCTTTAAGTACTCTGGGAAGATTTTGACCTTTGGTACTGTATGATAATGCACACTTACCTACTGCAATTCCAAGTTTAAAATTGCCTTTAATATTTACCTTCTTCACAGCATAAGAATTAAGGGGTTTTATTGGATATTATATAAGTGATTACATTTCTATTGTACACATCTTTGGGAAATGGTGTTTATACAAAGATATTGGCTAGATTAATAAACCCTCACATGTCTGAATTAAAAATGGTTGGGTTGTTAGCCAATACAGCAGAGTTTATAGAACAGCTGAAATTATTGGCAAAAAAGACCTAAACAGTCATCTAGCACAGTCTATTCTCTGAAATGAGTTCTGTGTAGCATCATTACAATGAGGATCAAATGATAGTCATGGATAGCTATTTCCCTTGGGTGGCTTTTCCACAATCTAACCAATTTAATTGTTCCAATTCTGTGTGTGAAATCTAATTTTCAAATGAAAAACTTCTCCTAACATGAGATAACATTGATTAGTTAAAAAAAATACATTTCAGTACTGTACACCTAGTAGTTAGGCTTCAACAAGAACTGAAGGACTTAAGAGATGATTTGTAAAGTGCTTTCCATGCTTTGCAGCCAAACTAAACTCCTCATAGTTTTACCGGGTTTTTTCCTCTTAAATTTCCACAGACATCTTTTCCTTAATCTATTAACAGCTGGATGTGTCTCATTGCCTTTGAAAAGTGCTTGAAAATATTAATATAGAAAATAGCTTTGGTGAACTTATCACAAGTAATCAATTTGTCAAGACCATTCTCTCTATTGACATTTTTAAGCAACATTATTCAAATTAATTTTAGACACAAGGGCATAAATATTTTCAAAATCTTTAAATAATATATTTTAAAATTATTTCAAAACTTTAAAATAATATATTTTATATTGACTCTTTTATATGAGTTCAAAGTGTTATGTTCCCTATGAGAAATGAATAAGTGGAATTAGATTGTTTGGTTTCTTTATCTAAAATGCAAGGAAAATAGCAAATCAACAGAACTTATACATGGAAAATAAGTAACATGATATCATTAAAAATATGTATTTTTCTGCTTCTAAAATTCGATTTGGCCACAGGTAATACTGTGTCCTGTGCATTTTGGTCTATTTTTTACTGTTTTCAAATCTGATCATGTTTATGTTAGAAAGCTTTATTGACCTTTGGTTTTAATTTCATAGTATTTTGACATTATTATCAATATTATAATTATGTTTTGTGTTTTTTTATTCAGTGTCTCCCTGGGGAAGAAAAGACAGAAAGATAGTTTGATGTTTCTCAAATCTCATAATGCCATATGATCTAGGATTTTATTCATAACCCCCAGTCTGTGTTACCCACCCTCTCTGTAAGTGAGCTGTGCAGACTTGGAAATTCAAGAAGAGTTTATCTACTTGACCTGATGCAATTATAACTTTTGAAGGTTTAATCTGGGAGTTTGATAATTTTTTTTTTTTTTTTGTCAAAGGCCAACTGAAGTCTGCAAGAAGCAAATTCCATTTTGTTGGAATTAGTTCAAAAATTTTTAAAATATAAGAAATATTGTATTTCCCTGAAACATAACATTTATTCTAATTTTATGGATTTAATTTTTTTTCCTTTTGCATAATTCTCTTCCATTACACCATGAAACAAAAACTGAGAAAAAGATGAGTCATTTCTGAAATAAATAATTCCATCTTATCTGGCATATAAAAGTATAATAACATCAGTTACATTCAATACTACTTTAGACATCCTGAAACTTCCTTCTTAGTGTCTATTCATTGTCTGTAAAGACTAGCAAGCACTGCTAGCCTAGATCTAGATGGCTAAGTTATGTTAGGCAAATGTTGTTCAAGAAATCTTTGAAATAAAAATCTTTAAGTGTGTTCTTCTATACCCAAGCTTCTTCCATGATCCCGGATGGAAGCATCAGTTTCCCAGAATTTAGGCTTGTGAATCAGAAGTCCCTTTCTCATACTTTTTACTCATGTACAAAGTGACATTTCACCACTCATAACCAGTTCTGTACTGGTGATTGAGAAAGGAAATCAACTAGCAGCAGATGCAAGGAAACAGGGGGTAATTTTTTAGTTAAATGTATATACAGAAGTATACATTTATATACATTTATATAAGTACTCTTTATTAAGCATTACTACATTAAAGTCAGAGTATTTCCCACAATTGCTTAGAGAAAATTAATTGGTTTATGTTTTATGCAGGTAGTATTTACAATGGATTAAAATATGCACACAAATAATGCTCCTAAAATTACTTATCTTAAAAAGTGTATATTTTTAAACAAGTATATGTTTTCCCATTGTAATTCAGTACACTACATAAGAACTTTCCATTTTCAGCCTGCAAATATGTAGTACATGCACAGCTGAAAACTAATAACTGGAGTGCTCTGTATGACTTTTTCTCCCCACTAAGAATCCACATTATGTACATAATTGTGCTGTATAGCAGAGAGCAACAGACTGAACGCCTGCAAAGAAATGAACTCCACTTCTATGGACTTGGAGAATATTACTTCAAAGCAGCTTCTAGCAGAGAGCATCATGCTGCCAGTCATTAAAAATTAACTTCAAGGGACTCATAGGTACTGTGTATAAATGAATTTTATTCTATAGAATTAAATTGATCCATATTCCACAGGGGACAAATATAGAACGTGAATAAGTCATTGCCAATCCTAACATTTCACTACACTGCATTCATAGCTGTGATCCACCAGCTTTTTTCTACTTATGCATCATTTATGTGTTATTTATTTAAATCAGTTGGGGAGTTATAGCTTTAATATTGCATTCCTATTCTACATCTGAGAAATACGACATGCCTTAATTTGAGGAAAAACACATTAGTACATATTTTTTTTTTTTATTTTGTGCTCTTTACCTTTGTTATTCACAGTAAGGAATTATGCACTGAAGCAGACAAGTAAAGCAATCTAGATTTGTTTTATAATAAATTGCATCACATTATGCCCAGAGGCCAGAGTAGAAAGAGTTTGTTCAATAATAAGGTCGGTTCATTAAACATTAGAGTATTGTGTTTTCTCCCAGAGTTACATGCTGATTTCATACAGAGTAATAGTGTTTGCTTCTGTAAGTACATGTTCCTACAGGCATGGATTTAGCATTTTATATACCACCATCAATACTAAAAATGGGGGGAAAACACTTCTCTTAAAAACAAATCTGTGTAACTGTAAGTAATTGTGGATTACTAAATTACTTATTCTGAATTTCAGAGGAGGAAGGAGAGGGGAAAAGATTGGTGTTGTTCATGTCTGTCCTGTGATATAGTATCAGCACAATGTGGAGAACTTACACTATCATTTTTACTCTCAAATTGCATAGCTTAAAAGTGCAATGACCAAACACTTCACTGATTTTGAAACCCAGCTTCAGGTGGGCTTTTCTATATCTTTCTGTTATTTACAAATTTTTTTCATTCTCTTTGAAACAAATTATGGTTATTGCATATACATGGATAACTAGCAACATTTCAGCCCCCTCAGAATTAATCTGAGGCAATGAAGTTATTTTCCCCTGTATCAGAGCTGTTGAAACCCAGTGTTCTGTTCCTAGCTCGCTGCTGAATACCTCTAAAAATCAAATGTTCTTCTCAACTCTTATTGAATGGCATATTACACAAGTTTCAGCTTCTTCTGCTGGTCTGACACATACTAGTCTGACAACTTTTTTCTGTGAAGAACTCTTTGCAAAGTGCTTTGGAAAAAAAATGCAGTATATTTTAATTGTTAAATTTGCTGAATAGCAGTTGCCAGATACATCACAACAGCCTTTTAGAATGACTGTACTAAATGAATGATGCTCATAAAAGCCAGCTATGCTATTTACACTGTTTAGGAAAGGGAAAAAACTAACACATATTTACTTGGTGATGACTAAAGACATTCAAAATTGCAAAGCAAGGGAACTGTTATCTTCCAATTTTATTAGAATTCAAGAACTCTTTAAAAAGTCTGTGAAATTGTTTCAGAAATGCTAGTCCATATGCTGTTTTAAAACCAAAGTATATAACTCATGTCAGGCAGCCTGGAGCATTTTCTGTCTCCTTCCTCTGCAGAAACAAGCCAAAACTCCTCATCTCATGGATTGAGTTCAGATTCTGAAGTATTCTAGGATAAGGGCAGCAGATAAAAAACAAACTTTCATATACAGTTAGTCTTACTATTCTGAATGTCATATAATCATTACTTATTCCAAGTTTTACAGACTGTGACTAAATATGGACAGAGACAGCCAGAGCCTGTATGAGCTTGCTTTGCTAGAAGAACATCTAGAATATAAAAAAATTCAAGTATAAATCACTTACACTGACACAGAGAGACATGAGATGGGTTACATTAGTGTCTGATAGGAAGAGTTCACACGACCACTTCAGGAGTTTGCATTGCCCTTCAGCCTACTTCAACTTAGAAAAAAATATTCTAAGGATATTTCGTGGTTCTAGGATGAATTATCTGGGGATGCAATCTTCTTTCTTACCTACAAAAACCTTTTCACCCAGATCTCGAGAGAGAAGAAATAACACAATGATAGGGCAAATGATGCAGTTCAATGAATTAATTGCAAAAAAAGAATGATCAGAAAAGGTTGTGAATTGCACTGTCTTGGAGAAGTAAATTGACCTTGACTGTGGGAATGTAAAAGTATTTCTTCTGCAACCAGCTGGAGGTGTCATAAAGTAAATGGTAGATTACATAAATTAATCTATGTTGCATTTGATGATAAAAGCATTTTTTCTTTTTTATTACCATGAAGGAAATATGCAAAGAGAAGATGAAGGTGGAGGGGGCAGGGAGGTGGAACTGAGATGTCTCAAAGATAAAGGGATACGCATGGCAACTATGCCACTTCATCTGTGGGAGGATTGTATCTTTTTGGAGCAGCTCTGGGAAGAAATGTAGATACTCTACAACTACTGAAATAGCACTAGAAATGCATATGGGGAAACAACTCAAATTTGATTAATATAATCTTAAAAAATGCAACAGCTATAAAGTGAGAGTATCAAGCAGAATCTATGTTTGAATGAACATTTTCAGTGTCTAACCAATCAAATATATTGCAACTAGACCTCCAAGATTTTTTTCATTTCTGTAATTTATGACATAGTTGCCGAAAATCAACCTAAAGAGAAGAAACACAAGTAATGGAAGATTTGAATGGAACTTTTTCCAACCTGATGTAATCTATCTTACATTATACATTTGTAAAACCAGCTTAAAATATATCCAGAAATCTTAAGAGGACAATTTTGTTGCCTGTGAATTTCAGCTGCAGACAAAATCAGAACTCACTTATTAAACAAGGTATTTTGACAGAGATACCATTGAGAAATATTATTCACATGATGAAGAAGAATAATAGGGTTTTTTTAACAACAGTTTGGGGGGAAAAAGAGCTGTTAGAGAGCATCAGAGGAGAAAAGAAGACAGCAACCTGTTAGATGCTTCTTTAAATGCAAGAAATTTTCAGGTAATCATAAACTGACAAATAACGATAACACAAAATTACTGGCAAACACTTCTTCCTCTCAGCACTAACCTGTAAACAAGGTAATACCAGAATGTTTGGGAAATGTGTTTTTGATTCCCATTGTAAATGAATTTACAAAACGTGATTAAACGTTATCTGCAACTTTTAGTTAGAGGGCCGTTTAAACCCAAGTTATGCACAAAGATCTCAAATGAGGTTGAACAGAATCTCCCAGTAGGACCTGTGGGAGTGACAGCATAGTTTAAAAAAATATGTATTCAGGTGAGAAAAAAAAAGATCAAGGTCCATAACACTAGAGGATAGGCAAGAAAAAGTTGTAAATACTAGGAAAAAAAGTTGAAAACCTTAAGATTAGTGTAATCCAGGTGGAAAATATAATCTTTTTGAAAGTATATATTAACGAAAACAAGTTTTCCAGAATGCAGC
Organism: Anomalospiza imberbis; assembly: GCF_031753505.1. NCBI lineage: Eukaryota > Metazoa > Chordata > Aves > Passeriformes > Viduidae > Anomalospiza > Anomalospiza imberbis. The sequence goes on from NC_089683.1 coordinate 43,032,454, forward strand.
CTAAGGTATTGTGCTAAGAAGGAGTGGAATGATTGAATCTAAGTATCATTTATTGCAGAAAAGACCCTTAAGATCACAAAGTCCAGACATAAACCTATCACTTCCAAGTCCGCCACTAAACCATGTCCTTAGAAGTCTCATCCACACATTTTTTAAAATCCTCCAGGGATTGTAGATAGACTCCACCAATTCTGTTGGCAGCCTCCTCATGACTTCAGCACCATCAGCTTTGGTGACCTTCTTTGGATACTCTCCAGCATCTCAGTGTCTTTCTTCTAGTGAGGGGTCCAAATCTGAATGTAAGATTCAAGATCTGGCCTCAACAGTGCTGAGTACAAAGGAGAATTAGAAAGAAGACTCTTGTACTGCAATTTATCATCATATTAATATATTCATTTAGAGAATATTATACTGCCTATTGAGTCCTATAATATAATTTTACATTTGAAATTTAGCATTATTAATTTCTTTGTAACCTTAACAGTATTCATTAAATGAATAATTTGTGCATCAGTGAGTTTCTATATCATGCTGCTTATTTACACTTGTGACTTGTCTTATTCAAGTGCAAATAATGAACTGAATCCAATCAGAATGTTAGATGTCTATATCATAAAATCATTGAAGAGGAAATATTGGTGAAAGCTGAACTTTCCTAACTGAAAAGTTCTAACAAGCTATAGAAACCAAGGAGATAGTTTTGCAACTCAGAGAGATTGGGTTCTTTGCAAATGAATCAAGCACAAAATATTACTCCTACACATTCACAAGTTTTTTTGGGGAAAATACTTTTATTCTAATCAGAAAGAAATAGAACTGCAATAATCATGTTATTGTGCATCTAACTAGATGATAGCCCAGAATATCTCAAATGAAGGTTTTATGCTGTAGCTTTTAAACAAATTCTTGAACTGTGCTCACAGTTCATGCCCACAGAAAATAAATACATGGGCACAGTGTCTAAGAAAGCCCAAAAGATGTTCTTATAAGTAAAGGATTCAATATGTTAAAGTAGGACATCAGTGTTAAGAAATGAATGTAAGTGTAAAAAACAGTATTACTGGATTGTGGTATTAATATTTGCTGCCTTTAACCCTGTTTTGATGGTTCAAACTTACACAAAAATTTGGAAAATTTATTGCGAAAATCTACAAAATACACACAGAGATATTTTTAAACTGAAAAAATATTAATTTTATTTTAAAAATAAGGAATTTACATTTCTACTAAATATCTGGCCAAAATTTTTTGCCTGTTTCATTGAATGAGTCTTCTTGACCTGTTAAGCCATTAATTTATATTCCAGACATTTGAGATTTTATATCAGAATAATGACCCTGTTCTCTCTCCCTTCAAATCCTAGATTGAAGCATAAATTTATTGTGATTGAATATGCTTTTTTTTTTTTCTGAATAACATGTGCTAGCCCTGCTGAACCTAGACTGCTGCATTAAAATAAAATTAAATGAAGCCACAGTGGTTGCATTATTATGACTAACTGCTAGAAAAACAGAAAGAGACATGTTGGTTTTTTTTTAAATACTGCCAAAAGTATTTCCCTCTTAGCATTTCTAGAAAGGAGGAAGCCACAGAATTTGTAATACATCTCTGGTTTGATTTTGTTTAAAAATAAAGACTAGAATAACAAAAATCTGCTGCTGCTATTGTCAATAAATGTTTTTTCTGTTCTTCTTCATATACCTAACTTTTTTTGAGGAGACCTTTTTTGTCTGTTATGGCATACTGTTTTGTATTTTTGTGATATCTTTCTTATTAAGAATTTATTCTCATTCAGTGAGCACACCTTTACAGTGATCAGAACCTACTTAATGATGAAGGCATCAAAAATGAACATTCTAGCAAATGTACTTATCACTTAAGTCAATTCAAGTGTTTTTTCATCCCTTATCTCAGCCTGTCATGACTTAAACTGCCCTTGCCAATAGCAGAAATAAGGTTGTCAAACTAAATTTTCAAATTTATCAGTTTAAAGTCTGTTTTTAGGGCACTCAAAGTTATCTGTGTTGAATTAATTACACAAATAGAGAGATCTCTGCTTTATCTGTGTGCTTGGCTGTAAAATCATCAGCTATGTTTCAACTCACTCAATAGACTGTTAAGCATGACAAGGGAAAAAAAGGATTAACAAATATTTCAAAAAAGTTTAAAAGGCAGTGTGGTGAGTTGACCTTGGCTAGATCCTAGGTGCTCACCAAGCTGCTCTGTCACTTTCCTTCCCAGCAGGATGGAGGAGGGGAGAGAAAATAAAATGGAAAGAAACTCATGGGTCAAGATAAAGGTAGTTTAATAAAGCAAAACCAAAGGCCATTTGCAGAAGCAAATGAAAATGAGATTTATTCTCTAATTCCCATCAGTAGGTGATGTGCGGTCACTTCCCAGAAAGCAGGACTTCAGTATGCATAGCAGGTACCTGTCAGAAAGACATCATCATAATGAATGCCCCTATTCTTCCTCCTTTCTCTGAGCTTTTATTGGTTTCATGATACAGAAACCCCTTTGGTCCGTTTGGGTCAGATGTCCTGGTTGTGTCCCTTCCCAAGATTTTTCCCACCCCAGACTACTGGTGAGGGGCAATGTCAGAGAGCTGTGCCAGCACTGCTCAGAAGTAGAAAAAATACTGATGTGTTAACAAAACCATTCTAGATATCTGTATAAAGCACAGTGGTATGGGAACTGCTATGGAAAATTGTTTCCATCTCAGCTAGACCCAACACATGCAGTTTTACTATGAGAAGGTATTCTTTGATAGGAAAAGAAGAATAAATATCTCTTCAGATTCAATGGACTTGAGTAACAAAAGAAACCAAATTCTGAAATATTTTCCATTATTTTTATGTAATTAAGGTTTATTTGAGAACAAGATTTTTTTATATTCCAGCTCTACTATAAGAGATCTCTGGAGGTTAGAGATGGTTAAATCCTACCTTGTATTTCAATCCATCAAAAATTCAGTCATTTACCCTCCATGGGGATAAGTTCCCTTGAAAACAATCTCTCTTCAGCCAGCTGTTGAAAGGTAGCCTTTAAAATGAACATTATGGAATTTCACACTTCAGCAGTTAAGTGTAGTGAGACTGGTGATAACATGACAAAGGATTTGGGATTTTCCTTGTAGATATATCAACTTTTTATTAATTAGACTTCTTGTTAATTATTGTTGTTGATCATCACCCCCACCCCAGTAACATCAATAAGTATCAAATAAAACATTTAAAAATATTCATATTACATTGTTTTATTAGATTGAATACAGCCACCACAAGTAACAAAGTTGTTTGTGCTCTGCTTTGGTTTTTGATGAATGGCATCAGAAATTAGCAATAAGATCATAGGAAAAAGGATTAACTTCATATCCATTTCCTCTTTTCAGTTCTCTTCTTGTCTTGGGATTGCATACATTTTGTTCCCAGTTCTGCTCTTATTATACCATAGCCTTTCAATTGTCAAGAGACTACATAAACTCTTCACCATGTTTCTTTTCATTTTTAAGAGGAATCATTTATTAAGGAAATGAAGCAAAACACTGTGGAAATAAATTATGTATTACAATTGCAGGCAAAAAAGATTTTAACACTTATAAAAAACCAGGAAAGATTGATTGGTTTTAAGACCGTAAAACTCTTAGTTGTCATGATCCATTAGGCATGAAGGAAATTTAGCAGGGGTGAAACAGTGGTGTGGTGGCACCTTTGCCAATAAGCAGATGTTTACCCAGCGTTTCTCACTCCCCATCCTCAGCAGGACAGAGGAACAATATAGGATGAAAAAGCTTGTTGCCTGGAACACCTGCTACCAAAACTTTGCCATCTACACCAGTGCAGATGTGAATAATGCTCATTTGTTTGATCTTTACTATAATGTGTCTGGATACTGCTCTCAGAACTCATACTGACATCTTGTGTTTTGCACCATTCCCTGTGGGTACCCATGGATTCATGTTTGTGCACCATGAGTTACAATAAGCAAAAGGAACCAGATGATTTGCCCTAGTTAGGGCAATGTTGAACATAATTCATAACATTTACTACTACTCCTTTTTTTGTTGATTAGTTTTGTTTTTTTAACAGTCTGGTCTTATTATATTAGTTACATTGAATATGACTTTGGAAAACATAAACTCATTAGGCTAAAAGTGACCACACTATCTCATCATAAGTGAGGGAGGTAGACAGTGCTTACACATTAGCAGTCTCACAAGAACGTGGATAGCATTTTGGATGACTGCATGTTTTAATTAATGAAACTACTTCTCTGTGTGCTATTGAATGTACACTTACACCTACAGCTAAGAGCTTACCCTGAGCTGCAAGGACAACTCAGTTTTCCAAGTCTCAAAAACTACCTCTGGATTAATTTGGTGTACAAATGCAGCTAGACTGAGTGGACAGGTTAATTGGTTTTCTTTCTGGGAGTGAGAAACATTTACTGTTCTGTTTTGCCAAAATGGATTGATAAACATTGCAGTGACTACAGGATCATCTCAAATTAAGGCAGGTGCCATAACTGGGTGTCATTAGTCACTTGTTAATGCTATGACTTTGAACTGGCTCAAATACAGAAGCTTAATGGAAAATGAAGTAGCACACTTAATTTGGGGCTATGTTCTGAAGTAGGCAAAAATAACAATTACCTGTTTAGTTTTATAACATTTAGCCCATTTTAAGGATAATTTGTAAAATAGGCATAAAATTGTTGAATAATGGAAAGTTTTATTATTCTAATCTAAGACAAACTAGCTTGGTTTTTTAGATAGCATTTCAATGTAGTGGTAGTTTTGAACTTTTACATGTATTTTTACATGTAGAAAAGCTTCTTGTATTAAAAGCTCTTAATATTGAATTACAGCGACCGACATAAAATGACAAGTGTTCTGCTCTGGAATTCATCAGCATTTCCTAAAGTTTTTCAGAGGTTCATACGCATGCAGAACCTCAGATGAGCATTTGTGGTATCTGATTATTTTTCTAAGTGTTCTCTTGACATTAGGATTTATGCCTTCAAGATAATAAAGTAAAAGATTATTTGACACTTGAATTATGTAAAAACATTCTTATGGCAATTGACAATAGAAATCAATAATACAAAAGTAGAAATGTCTTATTTACACTTTATATACATGTGACTACACTTTTTCTTTTAAACTTAATATTGATAGCAAAAAATGTATTTTTTTTTTCAAAATCTAAACAAAATACTTCTTTTATTTCTTTAGATATTGGGAAGAATTAATAGACTTCCTTTTTGAATTCTCTTGCAAATGTCAAGTCTGTGACCATATCTGATCCAGAGGAGATAAAGCATCTTTAGTTCCTTCAGTATTTCTGCCTGAATAATGTTTTCTCATCAATACCCGCATGGGTAATATTTTCTAATCATCTACTAATTTTTAAGTCCTCTTTTCCAGACTCTGATAGTGGATTGAATTCTCAGAATATGGTGCCCAAAACTCAGTGAAGACTCTCTGTGCAGGATATACCAGTACTTAAAATAACAGGAGGATTTCGCACATTTCAAACCCACTTTTACTTCCTAGCTTGGTATTTACTTTTCTTATAATTTTATGACAATGTTGATCTATGTTCTTCTTTTTGTTGATTTTAATCACATCTGTTTCCGCAGGATTGCACCTGACCAGCCATTTCTCATCTTGGTTTTATGTAGCTGATTTTTTTCACCTAAATACAGAATTTTTCATTTTACCTTCTTAGACTGTGGCCTACTTTTCAACCATGTCTCCAAATTTTCTAGATAATTTTACATTTTAATTTCAATATCCAACATGGAGGAAGACCATGACAGATGGGATTGTCTGAAAATTAACAAGAATACTTCCTATGCCTTTATCCTAGTTACTAATTAAAACATCAAGGAGTACCAGACCTAGAAAAATCCTCTGGATCCTACTAAGTACATCTTTTTCTTTGACAATCGACAACAACAGCCTAACAACAAATTTTTTAGTTTTCTTCTGCCATTAGAAATAATTTGATTTTCTTATGTCTCTTTCTGAGACATCTCCTACTTCACAGATAACAAAATTTTATAAGGATGGATACTCTTTAGTTTAGATTGAAAATTATGACAAAAATATTTTGATTATATATATTTCTGAAAAGAAACTAAACTGGTTATTATTTCTTTCTTGACATCTAACTGCTTGAAAATTACTTCATTGAGTGATAAGAGCTGCCTGCATTCCTTATGTACTTGTCTCTAGTATAGGCACAAAGCTTCTTTTGTTCTAGTCTTCTAAAACAGTTTGCTATCTTCCATAGTTCTTAAAAGAAAACGTATGTATTTTTTAGGAACTCCATTGTGAATTTCACCAGTCAGAACTGATTTGAAAATATCTAACTTATGTAAGCACTCTCTAAATTGCTTTTTTCCTGTTTTACCACTATGTCCTTGATAGTGCTAGTCAGCTAATCAAAACTGACTTATTTTGTGAAGAATGAATTTAAAAGACATTCAACATGCTGTCTCCTCAGCCCTAGATTTTCATTCCTACTTTTCAGCAAATCAACGTCTGCCTTTTTCAGAAATATTTGTAAAGAATCCATTTCTATGTTTCCAAGTCATGGGATTTTTAAAATAAATTTTCATCATAATTTAGTATATTTTTCAACAAAGTCTATTTTATAATAGTCATCCCTACAGCTCAAATTTTTCAGTACTTTTACATTATGCAGGATTTCTCATATCATACAGCCCAGTTGATCTCTCATGACCATCCTAGCTTTATGCTGGTTGAAATAGTTTGCAATTATGCCCTTGATTTTGTATAAAGAACACCAAACTGCCCTAAATTTCTTTTCCCCATTCTTTTCCCCATGTGTATTCCACAGAAATATCTTCACTGGTTGTCTTATTTCACTATTTTTACTCTTGTGAAGCCTTTTTTTTCCCCCCCTTTCTGACTCTATATGATCCTTGCCATCTCAGCTAAGTTCTGCTTTCACATTCTCAGCAATAGCATAATGCCAGAAAAGAAACATATTTGCGACTGGGTCCACATATTACCTGAAATGAACTATCCTCAGTGAGCAGCTCTTTCAGGGCCAGGATCCAAGGTCTCTTTTTACAGCTGGAATACCAGCCTGAAGTGATCCTTCTGGAATCTGTTGTTGCATCCTGGGATTGGTTTCAGATTAGGGATTATAATGCATGTTAGTTAGCCGGTTCTGGGTACCCCCGCGGTATTCCACTCCGGGTCAACTCCAGTAACCACCCCCCACTCCTTCCTGAGCCTTCCCTGTCGGTTACCTTCCCTGTCGCAACCCCATTCGCCCCAGAGCCCTGTGTCCGCCCCTGTCGTGTCCCCGTTGGTCACCCTGGTCCACGTCACTCCCCCATAGCCTGCCCCCATTGGGTGAGGGGGCCTTCTGTCTCCCTCGGCCCGCCCCCTATAAAACCCCATGCCTTTCTTTGTTCGTGGCCACTCCCGCCCATGCGGCGTTGGAAAGAAAGCCATGCTTCTCTGTCGCAGCTCTGCGTGACAATAAAAGCCTTCCAACAGAAACACGGATGGGGGTGGACAAATTCCTTCCCTCTTCACCTCGACCCTCGCATGTGGTGGCAGAGCGTTGCCAGCCTACTGCCGCACACGGGCCAACACTGCACCCGTATTCACAGCACCCTGGATTGAGCTGAGAAGCAGCGCCATTCCAGGCGCTCCGGAGCTGCGTCAGACTGGGAAAAAGAACGCAGCATCGCAATCTGTATCTAGGTGTTAGTCATAGAAGCATCCTCTATGCAGCTCACTTTAAAAACAGTAATTTAATTTGGTTTCTCAAGATTACCTACATCTCAAGTTTTTTCCCCATATTCTATATAGATCAAACTTTGTTTCACAATTTTACGAGAAACTTTTTCTAGCAAAATAAAAATACATTCTTCAAAGTGTGACCTTGTCTTTCTTCTCTAGAATTTGGACCACTATGAATATAAACATTTTTTTCAATCTTGAAAAGGTAGGGGTTTTGTATTTGAAACTATCTCACAAGCAGAAATTATATTATCAACACCCTTTAAGTTTTTAAAATGGAAACAGAATAATAGAAAAAGGGTTGCATATCATTGAAAGTTGAGTTTCTGCTAAAATTACTTGAGAGTTTTCTCCACGGTTTTACAATTCCCAATTGTATTGTAGGAGTATTCACTAGAGACAAAATGTAAATGGTAAAGAACATCTCTTTATCTGAGGAGAAAAATAAGTTCTTATACACATCCTTTTACTCTAACGGAAGAGACTTTTCCATCACTTTTCCACTTCCTCCTCTAAAAATAATGAAAAAGCCTAAATAGTAATAGTTTCTTTTTCTTTTTTCACAGCTCAATCACACAAAGCACCTTTTGAGAAACAAGATGTATTTGTATCTAAGTGGGTGAAAAACTCATCCTAGTCAAGATACTGGAAAAGTCTATCAACTATGTCTAAATTTAGGAGATGTGCACAAGGTAGACAAAGACAGCAAAAATCACCCTTGAGGATATTTAGAAGAAAATCTGTCATCTGTAAAACTGAAATGATAACAATCATTAACTACTAGGGATGTGTTTCTTGTCAATTTTCTGAAAAAGGAAATGCATTTACTAAAAAGATAAAATGGGACTGTCAGGCTGAAAAAACAAAGAACCCAGAAAACCCAAGAACAGCACGATAAAAAACAATTCACAAAACAACCAACCATCCAGAACCCCACAGAGAAAAGAGAAAAAGAATCCTACCACACACACACACACACACACACGCAAAAGATGTTTTTATCTATATTATATAGTCCCATTTAATGCTAATATGAGCTTTGTTTTTTCTTCTATTCTAGTATTCAGAGACAACATTAAACATTGAAAGAAATAATGGCCACCTCTATTCAAAGCAATTACCTTAAAACATATAATTAAGCAAGTACATGATATATGTGTGTATGTCTATATATTTATACAATTTGTATTGTAGAAATAATGTTCAGTGCAGCATTCCTTATTCATGCTTGAACTTTTATTTAAATTTTGGAAGGCAGACATTCCAACCCTCTTCATGAGACATGGCACACGCAAAAAAGGAACATTGTCCCTTTCCCAAATTTCTTAGAGTCCACAAGTATTAACAGGCAGGTCTCCAAACATCTTAAAGTATAAGACAAGTAGGAGGTATTTACATATATTTTGATAAGTAGAAGTCGTAGAGCATCAGCAGGATTGTTTAAAACATGGATTGATTGACAAAGAAAGCTCCAGGGACTGTGAGAATTCTAAAGAATAACAACATAGTGACAGTTCTTTTGAAAAAAAAAACACTAGAAATGGGAATAGAAATTAGTTTTGCTCATAAGAGAGACTCCTTTAGGGAGGCAGGGGAGAGAAGTCCTGTGTTAGTGCCTGCATTAAATGTCTTTTCACATTTAATTTCCTTTCTCTGAAAAGTAATTGAAGGAAAACATGCTTCAAAGACTCCTTTTTGGCTAGAAAAGGGTAAAGTGAACATCTCAAGAAACTTTCAATGAGGCTGATATGAAAGCCACAGACACATGAGTATGGCAAGGCTTTATTTCTTCAAGAGGTTTTCACAAGTTGTGGGGGAGACTAGAATGCCCCAGGTGTATGTAATGTCAAGCAAGTTTTAAAAAATTGCATGAGAATATACTACCAAACTAAAAGCAAGAAACTATCATGATCAGTGACTTCTTCTTTATCTTTTTTACCTGATGGGAAGCACAACAGAAGATAGTTCAGCAAATGAGCACCTACCTGAGTATATAGGCATGTGTGTGCACACTTTAAAACACAAGAGACTTTTAAGTAAAAATATCATGTAAGAAAAAAATGTTGCTCATTATAAAAATAACAATGGTAAGATAACGATATTTAGTAGCAGTATTTTTGAAAAAATGAAATTTAAAAAAATTACGTAAACTTGCAAGAAGCCTTGTAAGTATTTCATATGTGCTCATGCCTAGATTGCTACATAAACATTTTTACAAGCTTAGAAAAATCCAACAAAATCCCCTATAATAACTAACACACAAGTGCACAAATACAAACAAATTCTGTATTTGAACATCAGTTCAAAAAAGGAATCTTGGTGCATGTTATTAAATGCTCTGTGTTCTTTTACATCTGTACTATATATAGAACAACAAATAAAGACTTGCTTTAATGAGGCTTATAATTTTTTTATATAGCTGGATTCCACTATGCACAAGGTATGAGTAATTTCTGAATATGCAAACTGAACAAGAACAGTTCTGTTTTTCATGCCTGCAAAAAGAACCATCCACTGAGCCAAATTTCCTCAGCCCCCAGGAGAAAAATCAGCAGGGGTAAGGAATGTGTTGGCTGAAAATGCTTTTAACAGTTAGTCTGGTAATTGGCTATGTTGTTAATGTTTGGCTGGACCAAGCCGGCCAAACCTATTGCCAGCATAGCTCAGCATAAGAATTTCATCAGCAGTGTAGATTGCAAATAAGTTTCACAGGAGAAAAACAAATGCACATTAAAGAGGAAACTTAAACATCTGGGCCTCTATACTTCAAAAAATATGATGCATTTAACTCAGGACCAAAAAGTTTGTGTCAGAAAACACAGTCCAATGGATATATTTATATGAACATTCAGAGATGCTTTAAATATCAGAAAATCTTTAGGGTTGACCAATGTTTTGATGACTGACCCGGATAGACTACTGTAGATATGTATTTTCTAAAGAACACCTATTGGCTCTTAATAAGCTGAATTACTTGGACTGCCTTTTGCATGCATTAACAGTCAGCTTGTAGAGAATCCAAAACAGAATTTATGTTTATATACTTTGCTGATATCAAGGAATTTCCAAGTCCCAGTGTTCTGCTGGAGTTTATCTTCTCAGATAAAACACCTAAGTGTTGTGGAACTTATAGACACCTTTAGCTTGATACTCAATTCCAATGTTTATGCTGTACTGTGCTTTACTAAATTGTATATTTTATAAATGTACATTCCATTCAGTTCCAAGTGAAGAGTTCAGGAAGAAACTCAGTGTTTGAGAAGTTCTAAGTTTTCTTTTTGGGTTATTTGTTTGGTTTTTGTTTTAATTTCTCAATCACTGCCTGCAGACATCTTGATGTATGCTGCAAATTAGATTTCTTCAAAGCAACACTATTTTCTGTGAGAGAATCCTTGAATGGTTATCATCATCCTTTCCAGCTGGATTTGACAACTAGTAAACCTCAAAAAGACAAGCTTAATTGCAAGCATGACTGTGAGTGTTGCATGTAGTATTGGTTCTGCTGGTCTGAAGACTGCAATATAAAATTCAATCCATTCATTCAAATATTGAAATAAAATTCTAATTGGTTTCACATTTTAAGATTTTACTGTGCCAAAGGATTTTTTATACTATTAGAGCTGTATGTAGAATGGGGAAAAATATATGCTATGTTACCAAAACTTCCTTTATTAATCCATTTTGCTTGATTATTTATGTGGAAGGAAATTTAGCAAGTAAAAATACTAATTTTCCATTTTGAATTCTATCTTTAATCAGACTAAATAAAACAGAGTTCAAATCTGAAACTAAGCAATTTGTTTAAGTCAATGGCATTTCAGTATTTTTTGTAATTGCCTACAAAAAGAAAAAATATTATGTATACAGTTTTATTGAAATATTATGTGTAAACTGGAATTGTAAAATGTTTTCAATGTGTTGACAGAATAAAACTAGAATATTAACCAGAAAGGGAACAAAATTTTGTCCATGTATATGACAAGAGAATAAACTGCCCAAAATTATCACAAAAATAAAGTATTTTACAATGTAATTTAAATCATCATTAATATATTCAAAAGTTATCAACTCCACGAGTTTCAAGCAATTGAATTCCTCATCATGTTAAATCAGGTGCAGGAAGAATATCACAAAGGAAACACAACCCAACTTTTCCTCCTTCTTTAGGTCTCAGGAGGACAAGACCATATTATTCACCCCTCACATTAATACACAGGCTGGTGATGTGTGGGGTTTTAGTTTGTCTGTTTAATTATTTTCTTGCAGGTTAAACATATAATAACAATTAGAGTGTATTATTGCAAAAATTATTAAAAAAAGTGGAGATAACTCAGCAAATTTCATTACTACAAAAATGCAAAACTTTGACCTAAAAGCACCTGTAGTATTTTGAACTTCATTTGATAGCCTCTGAAGACCAGTGGCCTGAAAAGATTTAGTAAAGCAAAATTTTGTGTAGTCAATTTACTTCCTTGATGTCTCCTTGTTGTGTAAAGGAGAACATAAGGAAAAGAAAACAACCTTAGTTACAACAAAAAAGAAATTAACAAATGTTCGATCTAGATTTTATCTAAATCTTTATCTGAAGTTATAACTTTATAAAACCTTATCAATATGCTATGGTTAAAGCTCTAGCTTATATGGCAACTTGTAGTATATAAAGTTGGGACTATAATTTTTATGCTATTTTAAAAATCTGTAGACCTATGGATTATGAGAAGAGCATAATTTTATATTATAATTTCATTGTAATTTCATTGTAATTTCACAGTCTTGTGTCAGGACACAATAACTTCTGGGATTTGAGTACTGTACTCTTACAGTGTTTTATTCAGAGATCATATCTAAAGGTTCAAATAACCTAAAAATGTGTGCGTGATTTCTCATGCTGAATGTTATCATCTCAGTCATGAATATTACATACAAAGAAAAAAAGTCTCTTTTTATTTGTTGACTATCAGGTAGGTAGGGAAGCATGAAGTAATAATATTATTATACTGTAGTTAATATTTAACTTTTTTATCCTCATTTTATAACAGTCACATTTCAGAAAATAATGTTACAAGGTTTACAATTATTATAAAAATTTCCTTATATTTCAGAGTTTGCTATTATAAGTAAGAGGCTTGATTTTCAGTTTTGCAGGGGAGAGGGGATCCTTCTTTTTTGTAAATCTTCCAAGATAAAGGCTCATATGGTCATTTATGTAGCTAATTGTATAAAAAGAACTTTCTTCTCTCTCTTAAACACATGCATGAATGAAAGACAATATTAAAAATGGCTAATTTATATTAATGGTCAGTCAAAAATGGTATACAGAAAAAAGGAGAAAAAAAACAGAAAAGGGTAAAAGAAAATAAAGACAAAACAGTAATAAAGTTTTAAAATAAAATAAGAAATAAGTGCATATCAATTGATTATTTAACTGGAATTTAACTGAAAACTCATTTTCTTGCATCAACTCTTTCAGGTGGAATATCATAAAACTTCCAAAAGTAGAAATGCACCCTGCCTGAGTCCCTGAAGTTGTGATTCATGCTCACACAGCAAGCTGTCCTAAGCTATGATCCCCTTCACATGGCATTTTATACAATGCAGCTTTATTTATTTGAGCAAATACCTGCAGCTGTATCTAGAGGGTACCTTAAGCAATGGTGAGGCTGGGGCACAGCTGCTCAGCTAAACAAATGGCTGAATATTTGTCAGGTGTAAGGATAGAAATCTGGCATGCTTTTGGGCAGTGCCAGCTGTCAGCCCTCCCAGACAAATCACAGACAAGTTTAGGGGGTTAGTGCAGGTCAGGGATCATTCATAAAAGGCTGAATGCATCTTTCTCATTTCAGAGGTTGGGACGGTTTAATCCCATAGTCACAGCCAGACTCTGACAGTTGGCATAAGCATTAGGGAAGAAGCTCTTTTCTATATTGTTTAGAATTTTACATGGAATATACTTACCCTGTATGAAGCACTAGAGTTTCTGAAAAGCACAGCTGAGGTCACTTGGTCTGTTCAGCCTGGAGAAGAGACTGAGGGGAGACCTCATCGCAGTTTACAACTTCCTCATGAGGGGAAGAGGAGGGGCAGGCACTGATCTCTTCTCTCTGGTGGCCAGGGACAGGACGCAAAGGAATGGCCTGAAGCTGTGCCAGGGAAGATTTAGGTTGGACATTAAATAAAGGTTCTTCACCCAGAGGGTGATTGGGCATAGGAACAGGCTCCCCAGGGAAGTGGTCACAGCATCAAGCCTGACAGAGTTCAAGAAGTGTTTGGGCAATGCTCTCAGGCACAGGGTGTGACTCTTGGGGATGTTCCTGTGCAAGGCTGGGAGTTGACCCGATGATCCTTGTGGTCCCTTCCAACACAACTTATTCTGGGATTCACCATTTGCAATGATGAAATCTTAACAGGTTCACCCTGAGTTTTCTCTGTGCTTAGGGGAAAACTGTCTCGCAGAGTACCATGAATGTAATGTATAATTCATGCAGATTGCATGTTTCCATAAGAAAAAAGCTAACTGGGGCTGTATTCCTGATTTTAACATCTCTTCTCCAAAAATAAAATCTTAATTTAGCTACAAGTAGAGCATTGAGAAGCAGCAAAAAATTAAAGTGACGCATAGCTACCATCTCTTTTTTCACTGAAAATCAAAAAAGGCTGAACCCCCAAGTACACATAGTGGAGATTTTCAGCATTTCCATATTAGCAATGCATTATTCCAAATAATGTGCAAATTGATAGCAATTCACTGAAGGTATCTATGTATAATTTAAAACTGTAAATAATGTCAAGCTTTTGGCAATTTGATAAACCTCAGATCATGATAAAAAGATGTAGTTAGCCAGGTGCCCAGGTATAGTATATAAAAGCAGAGTTCTAACCTACCCATATTTTTAAGAGTTTTGTAAGTGGAATGCTACATCTTTTTAGAGCTGTTTAACTTAAGACTCTGAAATACATTCTTAATTTCTCCTGGTTTGCAAGAGAATACATTGCAAACTGCTTACAACTTCTGTAGAGCAACTCTTCAGGAGAGTCCTTATTCTAGGAATTAAGAGCACCTTTCACACTCAGTGTTAATCTAGGATGAAGGCCTCTTAAGGCTATAGAAAATAACATAATATCATGGACATCCAGTGAAAATTAATTTTAGCTTGCACCACCTTTTATGTAGTTTTTAAATATATCAGTAAATTTCCATGCAATTTTTCCTCATTGTATTTCCTGTTTTAATTTTATCTTTACATATTTTTGAGTGTATACTTATATATATATATATATATATATACTCTCTAATACAAATGAAGAAAAAAGACTGTTGCAGAAAAATATGAACATATTTTTTCACTGCAATGCTATATTTATGGTGTTGACATAAAACTTCATGTTACTCGTAAATACCATTACTATTTTATAGCAAGATATATAAAGAATGTGTGTCATGAAGAGATTTGACTCAAAGAATGCTAACTGCCTCTTGACTTTGCTGAAGTTTAAAGAAAAAAGACAATAAAGCTCTGCTGAGGTAACACATATTATTCAAAGACATGTAAAGACAAAAAAAAATCTTTTTATTTTGGAAGATAACAAGGAAGGTAGTTTTATTTGTACTCCAGCTAATTTTGTTACAACATAAAAAATCTGATCCACTGAGAATTTTTTTATCCAAATAAGGGATTTCAATTATCACTCTGGAAAAGAGGTGACATTCAAAGTTGATATATGGAAAACCCACATCTGTCAGTCTATATCTGAATGTCAATAATACGTTTATTCCAGTGAGAGGAGACCTTGCCTTAGGAAGAAAAATTCTAAGCCTGTCAGATGACAATTTCTTTTATAGCAAATGGAGAATCACTTACCCGTGTTTAAGATTTTCTACTTGTGATATTTCAGTTATAACAGCTGGGTTTAGCAGAATGTGTTTTTAATATGCCTTTGCTAATGGAGTATAGAAGTGGTAAGGACAAATCATGCAAAAGGAAAGAGGAACAAAGAAATAAGTAATCATTACTGTGGTAGTTCATATCATTTCATTTGTAACTGAAACTGATTTACAAACCTCCACATAAGGAAGAGAAAGAACCCTCAAGAAATCTTTTAAGGGTATGGAATTTAACTACTGGGTTTAGAGTAAATGCTGAGTTAACACAGTCCAAAATGTTAAGCAGTCTGCATGTAGGGTTTGTGATTTTGTATTTTTATCAGATAGACTAAATAATATCCCCTTCCTAGATCCTGATATTTCTGAAATAGTTTATGGTCATGACTAAGGTGGGTTCTCAAGTTAGTAATAATGTTTCTCTGCCATCTTTTGCAAATTAAAACTAATTCTGACACTTGGTGATGTAAGCAGACCCAAGAAAGACTAAGGTCAGAGCTGAATTATTCAGAGTCCCACAGCTCAGGCAGGATGATGAGAAAAAAATCAACCTCTCATTCTTTTATTCTTTGCCTTTCTTCTATTTAACAATATAAGTATTTGTTCTTGCAAGTGTAGTCAGCAAGCGTATTTTAAAAATACTACAGCACTCATCAGAATCATAGAATCATGGAATCATTAACTTTGGAAAAGACCTCTGAGATCATCAAGTCCATTCTTTGGTTGAACAATACCATGACACCTAAATCATAGCACTAAGTGCCACTTCCAGTTTATTGAACTTTCCAGGAATGCTGAATCCACCACCTCCCTGGGCAGCCCAATCCAACACTTAACCAGCCTTCAGTGAAAAAATTCTTCCTGAAGCTTCTCTGGTGCAGCTTAACACTGCAGGCTCGCTGCCTGGCAGAAGAGGCTGACCCCTAACTGGCTACAACTTCCTTTTGGGTGGTTGTAGAGAGGGACAAGGTCAGCACTGAGCCTTCTTTTCTCCAGGGTAAACCAACTCAGTTCCTTCAGCTGTTCCTCATAGGGACTTTAGCTCCAGACCCTTTTCCATCTTCACTGCCTTTCTCTGGATTTACTCCAGCACCCCAATGTCTTTCCTGTAGTGAGAGGCCCACAACTATAAACAGGATTTGAGATGTGGCCTCAGCAGTGCTGAGTACAGGATTCCTTGTCTGTTGAATCAGGAAAGGTATTGTATGGATGAAATGGCCGACACTGGGCAAGACCTTCACCTTACTCAAAGAAATAGAGTCAGTTTGAATGAATGTCATACTTCTAGACTAATATATGCAGAGAAAACAACCATCCATTCCATGCTTTCAAAACTGGAGGGATTCTGAAGGTGATTTTTATGTTGCTCCAGTTATTATTACTACTATTTATAATCATTATTATTTACATCTTTCACTGTACTGTATAAGAATCGGGCATTTAATTTGTAATTTTCAGTTTCTATCTTTTCTACTTGGTCATAAGATTGAATATAGAGTTGCATTAAATACATATTTTAGAATGCATCTTTTCCCATTCAAAAATTCTCGATGACAAAGTTTAGTTTGAAATTTCTATTACCAGCTTTTGTACTCCCTTCTCCCAGATACGGTAAATTTTTTCTGTTAAGTTGCTATACGACTAAATACAGTCAAAAAGCTATGAAACAAAACCTGTGAAACGCATATGTAATGCCAGCTTTAGAACAACCTCATCCAAAGTAATTTTTTTTGTTTGGTTTTTTGTTTTTGGTTCTTGTTTTTTTTTTTTTTTTTTTTTTTTTGTTGGTTTTTGTTTTGGTTCTTTTTTTGGTTTTGTTTTTTGGGTTTTGTTTTGGGGTTTTTTGTTTGTTTGTTTACTTTTTGGGTTTCTTTCCCCCCATTTTGCCCTCTCTTTTGGAAGGAAAGAAAACAATCTTCCATTTAAAAAAAATTATCTTACTCACTTATTCCTAACTCCTCATGGAACTTTCATATCAAAGACACCACAAAATATCTGGACTGATCAGCAGTGATTGTAGCTTCACAATCACAGAAAAGCAATCTTTAAAATATACAAACATGACAGGCTAAATATGGAAGCAAAGTACCTTCAATGGAGACTGGAGAAGCACCATGTGAACAAAGTTTTCCAAATATGGCAAAAGTGAACAGAATATTGGTATTTATTAAATGATTCTTGTAGAAAGCCCAATAGATAGATGGCTACAAGTGATGGGGAGGTACTGCTCCATTAGATGAAGTGTATAGAAAGGAATTGGTGCATGTGGAATACTGTTGCCTTTACATATGGCTTAAATAAATTAAGTTTTAAGAATTTTGTATCTCAAGTGCTGAACTTTTCAATACTTTGGGATCTCTTTAGAAAATTCATTGTAGCATGACACCCCCGGTGGGGTAATAAGTAGCATTGACTCCATGATTCCAGAAGGCTGATCAATCGCTTTATTATACTATACTATACTTATTAAGAAACCCATCACCCTTACAGACAGTCCGATGCAGACAGACCAGATTGGTCCTTGAATCCAAAACACCATCACTATTGGCCAGTTAAGAAATCACCCTTTGGTAAATAAATTTCCATAACACATTCCACATGCTCACAACAACAGGTTCAACAAGTGAAGTTAAGAATTGTTTCTCATTCTTTGTTCTTCTCACAGCCTTCCCCAGCACAATGCTTGGTAAAAATGTGTGCCACTCTCTGTAGCCAGAGAGCTGCGGCCACAAAAGCTCTCTCAAAAAATATTTTTTTTTTACTGAAGCCATTCAAGTAATGAAAGATAACAAACAAGTTAGCTGTCTTCTAGGTTTCAGGCTTGTTTTTCAGAGATGGTGTGTTGTATGCTGGGTTGGTTCAGTTAGGGGTTTCAATAAATGTTAGTTAGGTCGGTTCTATGTACCCCTATTTTCCCCTCAAAATGGTTCACTCCATGCTGTCTTCTATAGTAGCTTTCACCTGTCAATTTTGTAACCACTCTCCTTCTTCCCTACAGAAAGTTCTGTGTCAATCACCCCACCTCTGTAATTCTATTTGTCCCAGAACCCTGTACCCACCTCTGTAATGTTCCCATAGGTTGCTGTGGTCTGCGTCACTCCCTTGTTGCCTGTCCCCGTTGGGCGAGGGGGGCTTCTGCCCCTGTCTGCCTGCACCCTATTTAATCCCATGTTCCCTTTGTCCAAACCTCCATTTTGCCCACGCGCAACCTGGGACTGCGCTGCCCCGACCACCTCGGCAGCCACGTAGGAAATAAACAGTTCTCAGCACCATGGGGCAGTGTGCCTTCTCTCGCCTTTATCTCGCCTCAGTTTGCAGCTACGGAGGCAGCAGACCCATGCGGAGGCTCAGCCCTAGAGCTCCACACCCACGCGGCAATCCCAGTCTCTCAGAAAAGCAGCGTGCCAGCCGGGCACCTCCAGCTGCCCAGGACCGGGGCAAAGAAAAACCAACGCCGCAATGGTGGACTAGTATTAAGTAGAATATAGGAATCTTCTTTCCAAAGTCCTTTAAAGAAAAATTTTGCTAGATAAGAGACATTACAACAGTTCTGTATATCAGTAGAATAGAACCTGAGTTGATTCTCAGGTATCCTTCCCCAAGGATTCTCTGCATACAGTTATGGATGGTTTTAGTAGCACTATTTTCTTCACACTGGACATTACTTACCAGGATCTAGTTAGGTGGTGTTTGAGGACTCTATAGGATATATATCTGTGATGGTTTTACTAACTATAGAAAAGCATTTTAGTGTGGAAATTGTTAAGGACTCCATTAATTTCAACAGGGCAAATTGATTCTGTGTATGCAAAATATATACTGTGTTTTAAAAATGTTAAAACCTTGAATGAAAAGCATATTGATTGTTTTAGGTATGAAAAAGTTTATGCTGACAGGTTTATGATGCAATATGCACTATATACACACATATAACAAATGTATTTGTGCCTAAACTGTGTTGAAAAAATAGGAGTTGCAGTAATTAATTATCTGTTTCAGTTCAATTTGCTTTCTATTGAGTACATCTCATGCTGTTTTATAGTACTTAATAAAATCTAATCCATTAGACAATGTGATAGACTCTTGTAATATATACTGACTGCAGGCCCCCTTTGGTTCTAAAACCAATTTATATGTAGATGATACCCATTTTAAATCTCCTCCAAAATAATTCAGTTTACATTTTCAAATAGTGCAAACTAAATACTTCCTGAAGGCCAACATTAAGTTTACAAAATCTTTTCATTGGGCTGTTCATGTAAGAAAAATATAATGAAGCTGAAAAGAAAAAGGATTCATTTTTCCAAGGTACAAGCTAAAACAGGACAATGTACATTCATTTAAAAATGAAACAAGAAATGAGACAACTAGAATGTAAGTTTGGGAGTTCTGAAAGTACATTGCTAGCATATGGTGGAAAAAAAAATTCATAAATAAAGCAATTGACAAATTTTCTGCAAAATAAAACAAAGAAAAAAGCCCTTGTTTACCTTACCAAGGATGTATCTGTCTAAACTAGAATTTATCCTAAAAAGAATATTTGCTTTAAAAGAAATTTGATGTCATTAAAACAATGCATCCTTGCCTTTTTCCCTGTTTTAATAGTATATGTGTTTTCTAGACTTTTTTCTTTGCAAGTGAAAAATTAGAAAATAAAATTAAAGATATTTAAAATTAAAAGAAAATATCTATATATAAATAGTATTTATTATGCGTCTGAAAGAAATCATCAGCAAACCCACAACTCAATCTTAATAACTCCAGAACCGAAAATCTGTTTCATACACAACCATGTGAGAAGATCACACTCCATTAATTTGATTAATATGAATTTTACTTATGACAAGCAGAAAAAATGAAAAATAATGAATCCTATATCTAAGTTAAATTTTATTTTTCTCTTTACAATTAACTTGATGTCTTTTAATTTATGACAATAAATAGTGCTAACTTATAAATAGTTGTTAACTTATAACAATAAACATTGACCACTAATAGTTTTTGCAGTTGAATTCATTAGCAAAGGAAAGATCATATATTACAATCCCTTAACACAAAGGAGTCCTTTAAAATATTCTATATTCTTCTACATTTGCAGAAGTGGTCTCTGCATGCTATACTATGCACATGGCTCTCAAAATTCCTTTTTTATGGCCAAACCAAAACAGAGAAAAGCAGAGATTTGGTCCTGCAAACTGAGAGATGAAACTTGGGAACTATTCCTCTACACTTGTAAATACTGAGAAGACAGTAGTGGAAAAGAAAACATTTTTATTCAGTTTCCAGTTTTCACACAAAATGCTAGCAGAACTTGTAATTTGAGATAAATCACTTACATAATTGATACAGAAAATGTATTTTGTGCAATTATTGTTTATTTATGTCTAAACTATAATTATCATGCATTCAGAACTTTTCTGAATCCAAGAACACAATTCCCAGAGTAAATTTTTTTGTTTAAGACATGTTTAACATTATGCTTTACCCTTGAGATGTTGACTTATAAATATGTATATAGGAATCAAGTTGGCAACATTTTAAAAAATACATTTAAAACTAAAAATTCCTATACTGGTGCCCAAGTGTCAGAAGGCACTCATGGTATTAGCTCAGTTCTTTCTGAGGGATTCATCTCATGTTTCAACATTTCAAAATTTGACAACTGGGCTTATCTTAGTTATCCTAAGCTTCTTTGTAGCCAAGAGGGAGAGAGAACGGCCTGCATTTAGAGTAAGAGTTTTGCTATAAAGAGTTTCTAGAATAAAAATATAGCAAGTCTTCCAGCTACCAAGTAAAACTTCCTTTGACTGAAAAGCAAAGCACAAATTTATCTAATATTTGATAATGGCAATATAAGTAATAGTAGGCAAACTTAACAGCATATATGAGAGAAGAGCTAGATTTGTTTCTAGATATTGATGGTACAATCTATTTCTCTCTCTTCATCTTCCCTGATTAATTTAGAAATTCTTAAATGGTTTTTTTATCTTCTTTATTTGTAGTTCTTCATTGGACCTTCTACAATTATCCCAAAGGCATTCTGAAGCATGTGCCTGTGAAGTGAAAGATGGGTCAAAAACTTTTCTCAGAGCTTATTTATAACAGGCATAGCCAGATTAATTGCATTACTGCTTAATGGAACACATATTCAATTAGTTTTGCAATGGCCTTTCAATTAAATAAACTTTCTGCAGCCATTTAAATGTCAGAAGAATGGGATTGAAACCAGACATTTTTAACTACAAATTAAAGTCCATAGATCTTTTTTTTCCAATCCTATTTAAAAAGTAGAACACTGAATTTTCATTTTTGTGAAAGGGTTATAAAGTAGGTCATCTACAAGCTTATTTTATGAATTGTGGTGTAATTCAAGGGCTTCTCTCCACAGTGAAACAGTTACTGTAATACCTACAGAACACTACACATCACCTTTTTCATGTTACTAAGTCCTTTAGAACACACAGAAATTCCTACATATATTCTATGACTTCTAAACAGCAAAATTGAATGAAATAAAATGAAAGTGAAAATATGTTATAAATTTCTAGATATATTATGAATAGAAAAATAATTCCCTTTAAAAAATACCTATTGTTGAAAACAAAATCATTGTGGGTTCTTTCTGTTTTTCATCTATTGCTTAAATTTTCCTGGACTTTTAACTATTTACAATTTCTCACAAAATTATGAAATTAATGTAAAAAAAACCCCCAATTGAAATTCATGAAACAGATTCAGCTTCAAGGCAGTACAAAATGACAATAGTTTGTGAGGCCAGATTGTTCACTTCCATCCGAATAGTTCAGATGATGACAGACAATATGTTGTTCAAGTTCCAAAGCTAGGATTTTAGGTCTCATAAGCTCTTAAAAAATACCTCCAACACTGACCTAACTTTGTCTTCATTGTTAAAACAAAGCCACCTCTTTGGTGTAATTCTACCAGGGCATCTCTTTTGACTTCTGTTGTGAGCTTGAGTGATTTAATTTCTATTGAGTATAACAGAGCTACTTGCATGAATACAAAGATTTTATAATATTTCCAAGAAATAAGAATGCTAATTTATTACTAAGAAGATAGAACAGCATCTCAGTCTTTTTATATAGCTGTGTAAAAATGATTTTAAAAAGAGGTTCAGATTACATATGTCTATACACACACATATAAGTTTAACATAATATATTGGTTCTTAGCTGTAATGAGTAATTCAGAGTTGCTGTAGCTTCATCATTGTTACTACATTGGGTTTTTTTCACACATTACAAAACCATTGGGTTTAACAGTTCAGACTAAGGGACCAGATCTTGGTCTAAGCCAAACAGTCTCAAATATCAGCCCAAGGTTTATTTTGAAAGAGTAAAAACACGGCACTGAATAATGAGCCCAGTGATTATGCTCCCCTTTCCTGGCTATTTCTTGCTCTTAGGATCTTCTAAGCTGTCACAGTTTGCTGAATTGCTAATCCTCAGCAGGATCTCTTTCTTTCTCTTCCAAGCTTCCCTTGCACTGTTTACACTTAAAAGGTAAAATAAAAATAAAATTCTTTTAGCTCTACAATTCTACCACTATCATGCATGAATCCATCTTCTTTTGTTTTTTTTATAACTTGACAGCTGGAAAATACTGTTAATGTAGCCTAGTGCTTACATTGGAAGACTGAACAGTTACTGCTACTAACACATAATCTGCTACATCACACATAATTTTGTAGTGTCCTATTCACCTTCTTCCCCAAAAGTTGTCTCTTCACCATGAAGTTTGTATTTTGATATATAAATGGGTTTTCTACCTTCAGTCAATCCTTTTTCTGTGCATCAGTTAAATTAAAAGAGAGGTTCTCACATAAGTGCCACCCATTTCACACACTACACAATATTACTATTGCATTAATAAAGTTGATCTTAATTTTTCCTTTCAAATTTTATTCCATTTCTAGTTTCTTGTAACTGCAGTAGTGAAGTTACTATTTACACCGCTAATTGCTTACCTCAAGGAGTAATACGA
Organism: Anomalospiza imberbis; assembly: GCF_031753505.1. Taxonomy (NCBI): domain Eukaryota; kingdom Metazoa; phylum Chordata; class Aves; order Passeriformes; family Viduidae; genus Anomalospiza; species Anomalospiza imberbis. The sequence goes on from NC_089683.1 coordinate 43,056,123, forward strand.
ATTTTAGTTCTACTTATAGATTAAGCACTCAATTAGCTAAGAGGAGCAAAACTGAAATTAAATAATATATTTTTCTCCTACTAAGAGGATAAAAGCATGAACTTGTTTCATTTACAACAAATTGTAGGACAAATCATGAGAGATTAAATTTTAAAAAGGAGGGGAAAAACTCCACAGATACTGAACACTATTAGAACTTTTGCAGACAGGTGATACAAAAATGGTCCTCCAACAATGTCATATACTTTTTTCAATATGCAGCAAAAACATGAGAAACGCGTACATTTTAGAGGCAGCATAAATATTTGTATACCTGAGGCATTATTTGAATAGTCTAAAGAAAGCTTTTGCTAGCATATTTCTCGTGGAATTATTAGTGACTCAAATGTAAGGTCTGGTTCACCTCAACGTGTTTCTGATACTCTTTTCTCTGTTCTGAAGAAAGATTCTCACATTTGGTAAATAACTTTTCTTTCTTCTCTTATATTACCTTCATTTTTACTGCCCTGGTTCCAGTTCTGGCTATTATTTACCTATATTAACTATCATTTTTATAGGTGCTTTTAATATGGCAAATATTTTTTTGTGTAGATCTAGAATTTTTTCACATCATATGCCAGAAAATATTTATTTTTAACTTATTAGAAATTATGCATCCCATATGTGTCATTCTACAGTCTTTTTCTATGGTCAGAGGACAAAGACATTAAAACAATATATTTTGACTTCTCTGGGCAAACATAGATTTTTTGTCTCTGTTCAGTGAAGATAAGATCCTATCTTAGAGTAGATTAAATGCCTGAAGCTAAGGGTAGTTGGATCCTACTTCATATGTTTTGTTCAATCAAAACAATGAACATTGTGTTTCTAAGAGACATCATATGCTGGCTGTATAATTATCACTACAGATACAGAATTTAAAATATAAAGAAAGTTAAATTTTCTGACACAGGATACTGCACCCTGCTCCTTTTATGGGTGATTCCACAGATCTGTCATAGAATGGAGAGAGATGAACCCTGAAATATTAGCAGAGAGTTGTTTCTTTACAGATGCAACACATAATTCTTTACAGTGCCATAGCTGTGGTGTAACCAAATCATAAGATTCAGTAGACTACATTTTCACCTCTACACTCTCACAGAAATGTAAGTTCAATAGTCCCTTGTATGAATAAAATGAGAGAAAACTGCCAAACTGGCTCTCCCCCCCGCCAAAAAAAAATAGAACCAAAAATAAGGACTGACATTGTCTGCCTCATTTTACACAAAAATCTACACTCAACGTGGGTGAAAAAGGGGAGGTCTTATTATCCCAGCATCTCACTTTTTGCTTGCTTTCATGTTCAATATTTGAGATGTCCAGACTTAAAACCTTTACAATAATTCTTTAAGACATTGCAGCTCAATTAAATTTATAATCTACTTTGGCAGAAGAAAGTTCTCTATTATATATCTGTGGTGAGTATATTTTCACCCCAACTGAAATGGGAAGGCAACACTCATTAAAAGTCATTAATAGTTCTCATTAATGGGCTGCTTCTCCAGTTAGTGGCTCTGATCTTGGCTTTTTCTTGTGGATGGCTAGCATCCTAGACAACTCAGCTCCAGACTGGCTAGCAAAATTTACACATAAGCAAATGAACATACAGATGCAAGAAAAGAATTTAGGAACACAGCTCTTATAAAGGTCTCACAATATAATTAGGTTGACGAGCAAGCTGCTTATACCTGATCAGACCCTTTATTCTCCATTTCCACTCACTTATTTCCCTCATGCTTTCCATGATCCCTCAGTTTCCTTAATTGTTCTGTAATAAATTTCACTGATATGCTCAACTCCCTTAAAAATATAACACAGAAAGATTTTAAAATTCACATGAAGCCCCCCAAATATCCCATAAATTTGCTATTTCTCATAGGCCCCACAATTATCCTGACCAGCCAGCAGTTAGTTATCTTCTCAATTACACAAAGTTTTTCAAAGTGACCCTTTCTATGTCCCATAAATCAGGGACCTCAGCACTCTACTCTCTGTTAGGGTCACAGATATCTATGGGTCCATAGGATTTGTTGGTGTTGATTTTCATGTTCAATTACTATTAACCAGGTGTCAAAAACTCCTCCCTTCATACAAGTCATCAAATTTGTGAAGCAGAATCAACATAATCACAGAATATTTTTACATGCTTTAGGATGAGAAAGTCTAACTCACCATCCAAAGCTTATTGAGAAACCTAAGCAAGTAGAAAGAGCAGCTGTTTGGGACCTGCCCTGTTCCCACAAAACTGTTGTAAAGCACTCAGTTGCTGGGGGATGTTGGAGCTCCCACAACTTCACCATAGCAACAGACCCTCAATGCCAGAGAACTTTTTCATTGCCAAATGCAACATATGAAATTAAATCTAACACAATTCTTGCAACTTTCTAAATCTAAACCCCATCCATGAGAAATCCGCTGTAGTGATGTTCCTTAATAAAGTCCTCCAAATCTCTGGTATTTCTCTGTTTTTCAGGATAGGATTTCTTATTGCAGGGCATGAGCTTTTGTCATTTATAAAAACTGTATTTTCTGAAGGTTGATTTTTTTGGGTTTGATTCAATATGATTTATTTGGTAAAGGTTGACATTTTGTGAATGTCATGACCACCTTAGAGAATACCGCTCATATAGATCTATTGAGTTAGTATTATATCAAGTAGCATTGGTCTTGCAAGCATGGAAACATGGTTTCTATGGAAGAAAGGAATTTCCTGTGTCCATTAAAATTGCATTGAGGGCTGGTCTGCCCAGAGCTTCTGTGAGCAGCTCCTGAAAACTTCCTGATCAACTTAGGGTTTGCTGAAAGTAGCACAGAACATGACTGAGTACCTGAGAGGTTTTCCACTTATAAAATGGAAAACCTCTCAGGTAAAATATATATAAGATCTACTTATATATATATATAAGATCTTACTAAAATATAATAAGATCTACCCTTATAGCATGTTGCAATGAAAATACAGCTCTCAGAAACATGAACTGTAAGAGAAACTATGTTTAATAAAGATGAATATTAAAAATAAAAACATTTCTAAAACTTTTGTAGATGTGTATTATGCAGTCTATATTTTTGTTTATGATCTACACCATTTCCACCATTTCTTTTATTTACTTACAAAATACAAATCTGTACAAAAAGGTACAAAACTTAAATACTCATTAAAAAATAGCACTAGAATATTTCAAAAAAGGTTATTTGAAATGGGTAGGTTTTGTACCAATGGGTCCTATTTTACATGCAGAGTTTGATCTCAGAAGCAGTTGAAGGCAATTTCTGCTTTCAAAGAGTATTGTGAGTGGCTTTGATTTCTGAAACAGGTAGATATATAAACAATTAAATGTGATATAAACTCTTTACTTAAAAAAGCAATTTTTATGTGAGGGGAAAAAAAGTTTCATCTTCCAATCCCTCTGATTAGAGCTGAAATTTTCATTTAGAGTCAGATAATGAAGTCTCTAAGCTATGAAACCCCAAATGCAAACTTTGAGGTGATTAAACCCTTAGGCTATTACTGTAGAAAATTACCTTATTTAGGAAACAAGAAGAATTTGATGCTAACAGACTTGGAAAAGGAATAGACAAAAGAGCCTTTTGAAACAAGGTTTTGTTTACAAGTATTGTTCCCATTACGTAGCCTAAATAGTAATGGGTGCATTTGATTTAATTACATTTAATTAAATTGAATTTAATTGCATTTAATTGCAGTTAATTAGCATAGTAGTTTGCTATGTATTCCTACATAGTTCTAGTTTGATGCTTAGGTCCAGACCCACAAACCAACCAAAATTCACAAATTCTTACCTAGACCAATTTTAGAGTAGCCTTCTGGAGTATTTTTATTGAAAGCTCAGTGTGAATGCTGGGCAGAAGCCTCAGTGCTTGTTGTGAAGTTCCATAACCCACAAAAATACCTGCTTTTCTTAAGGCTTGGAGATACTGCCATTTTTGCAATGCAGATATCTTTAGCCTTTTTTTGCGACTCAGCCTGGTTAAAAAGTAAATGATATTCCAGTTAAGGTCCAGTGATCCTTAGCAGCCCTGTCACAGCGTGTCCAGCACATGCTAATAAAAACAAGTGCTACACAGAACAGAGAAGCTATAAGTGCTTCTATTCAAAAATAGAGGAGAAGTGTATTTTATGCCTTTCTTAGTGAAAACTGAAAGTATAATTCACAGACATGGTTTTGAAGAGCTTAATTCTACACATTTCTCAAGTGTGTAGAATTAAACACTTAAAAAATTACTTACCTTTTCAAAGTCATACAGGAATTAGGCTTTTGTGAGCAAATTTTAATTTCTCACTTTTTTTACTGTGAGCAAAATAAAAAAAACTAGTAATCAGTAGTGATTAGCTATCTCTATTGTCCATGCAAGAATGTACCACTTTGCCTCAAATTTTTCCCTTTCTCCTTTTCATCTCACAACCCAAAAATACTTTTAGTCTAATACTTAGGTGCCTCTGACAGATTACTGTTTGAAGTATTTATACAAAAAATAGAGCTGTCAATATTAAGTTGTTTCTATTATGTTTCTATATAAAAGCAATGGGATTTTTTTTTTCCTAAAGACACCTTACCACATAATCTATACACACTTTGACATTTGAATGATATTCAAGCACAGGGGATAATTATGAGCATCATAACATCAAGATTGTGTTATAAAAATTGTGGAACCAAGAGTAACAAAGAGATAATGCATTAGAATCAAATTACATCAAAACAGCTTCATAGGTTAACTGTGGAATTAAAAAAATCAGACCATTTAGATTTACATTTTCCTTTAAAAATAGAAAATTAAACCATTTAAAATTTAACTTTTTAATATTTGTGGATGTAGCAGTGACAGCCCAATAATAAAAACAGTGAGCTTGAAAAGGATCTTTTCTTGGGGAAGTGTAATAAAGCTTGTGTCCTGCGTTATTTTGGTTTGGTAGATAATCACCCCGCAGTCACCTATATTAAATTAAACTAACATAAACAAGAGACAGGAGATTTTTACTTAGAAGCAGAGAGAGCATTGGAATAAGGAGTTTTGAATTTACACTATTTTTGAACATTTGTACTAAATGCCTTTACATGCTCCAACAGCCTTTTTCAGAGCACTTTTATTTTAAAGTGATTGAAAACCTCAGTAGCATTTGGATGGACTTCTCTTTTAGAATCTCTTCAAAATGCAAATTAATCTTATGTTGCAGCAAATATTCCACTTTTTATATTCCAAAGAAGCACAGCAGCTAACAAAACTATGTTGGAGTGTAGAACCCCATACATAAGCAGATTTCTTATTGCAATATTTTATTCAGTACAATATCCTACAAATTTTTTTCACCTCACAAGGATATCCATTATTAATTAGCTTATAGGAATTTTCTTCGATGGAAAAATGTGTCGTGGAGCAACATGTTTTTAAATTGTTTCCTCTAACAACTTTTAGTATAGCCTAAAAAAATCCCTATTTTATAGGAAGTGAATGTGCAAGAAAATGGGAATGAAAATGAATCAGAATTAATTTGCCTCTTTTTATATGATGCATGTAGAGAGCTTCCAAAATATTTGTGAACAATCTGAGCTCTACTGCTAGAGAGTACACAAAGACAACTATGAAACTGCCTTATCTATAAATATCACAGATTGTTTCTATCAGACGAGCACGAATCTATAACTTTCCAGTTAACCTTCCTATATTTCTAAATTTTCTCTTTACTGGTCTGATTTTTTTTTTTTTTTTAAATTTATTTATTTTGGACAGTTTCTAAAGATAGAATCATATTTTTTAAGCAGTTTTTATATTTCAAGACAATTTACTCAAGATATATGTATTAGTTTTAATTCACTCATTTTTTGTTCTTCCCTTGAAGGTTTACCAAAAGATTTACAAATGTGGATATGTTTATACTGCAATTTTTGCCTTCTATCATTTAAAAACAGAAACACAGAAAATTTTTAGCCCATTAATTAGAATTTCAAGAAAACCCTGGGTGTAATAATGCAGCCATCTGAACACAACTGGTGTAACACAGCTGTGCCATGTTAATTTAGTTTTCTCAAGAAAATAAATCATTATGAAGGTGTGAAAAATTATATGCGCTAAAAGAGTTAGAAATCATAAATTTAAAAGCACAGGAGTAGATTTATCATAAAATACTAGTTATTAGACTTTCAAAGACACAGGAAGAATAATACTATCTGAAAACCACAAAACAGATGAGAAACAAACAAACAATTAGAAGTTGAAAGCATTAAACATCAGCCTTCTTCAAGAAATACTTGACCATTCCCCACTGATGAAAGTTACCCTCCCAGCAGAAACTTACAGTGTGTCTCCTTTGGACTGGGAAGATTAGATCATGTTAACATGTAGCCTATTTGCTTGTTAGTGACTTGATATTGATCATGTACAGTAGAAAACAAATAATTGCACTGTACATTACAGAACTGCACAAATATTGCCTGAAGACTCTTTGTGTGACATAAAACTTACCAAGTGCAAGTGATCCAGAGAAGATTTGTAAAACTACTGCTGAAACTGTGCTGAAATAATATGACTTCTCAAACAGGAGAGCACCATCACCTTTGCTTCCTAGCAGTCATATTTTGACAAAAGACTAAAGAACATGGACATCAGTAAAGCAAGGTCTGACATTTAGTGCTAACCCACTCAGAACAAGTGTCACTCTTTCTTTCAATCAAGCCAAGTGATAGAAAGGATATACAAAATATTCAGACAAGTACTAAAACCACAGAGTTTATGGAAAAAAAAAAAAATAAAACCTTTGGTAAAGGCAGACAAAGTAAACAAAACATTGACTCATCAACTAGACCTGGCATGTTATACAGTATTATACAGTATTAAAAAAAAATCAAGCTATATATATTTCTAATATACATGTTTACTGTTTTTAACTTTGTAAGAGTGTTAATATTTGCTTGTGACCCCTTCATATTCTGCTTAAAATAATCTCCCAAGCAGAGAGCTGAATAGGATCCCCCTCTTCAAAGTCCCAGTATAAGAAAACCCACTGCCAGAGGAAATTAAGAGACAGATTCTGATCCACACTACATTTCACCTCTGTTACATCAGCTTTAGTAACAGAATGCAGATTCTACCAACTCTGAATTCTTCTGATTTGAGAGAAATTCCTTTAAAGAAATTTAAATTGTCCATCTAGCTTTGCTCAAGTTACATTTGTCAACACAATGGAGTGTCAGTGCTCCAACTGTTCTGAAACATGCAAATGTCACTTGGGAGCTGTTACAAGGTCTGAAGAAGCCTTTTTTTCAACACAAGTTATAAAACCAAGTTTCACCAGCTCTATGAGAACTGGATGAGCACAATATGCAGCATAAAGACTCTTTCCCTGTTTTACTTTGAATTCTGAAATTAATGTAGTCAAGTGAGGGCTGGTATTCAGAGTGCATATGTGCTCTTGAAACAGAAAAGAGAACAGAGCAGCAGGCAATCTCCTGATATGAATTTAGCAAGTAAAATAAGTCTGGGTGAATCTCTTCTACCAAACTCTCTTGAAACAAAACCAGATTTTCAGCAAAATGATCCATCGCACCAATATCCTCTTTATAAAATTAAACAACTTTTCAGAAAAACAGGACAAATTTCCAGAGTGCCAAGGGGAAGGGATGAGGGGGAAGAGGTGTGAAAGTTGAGAAGTTTTTTGTTTTTGTTTTTTTTTTTAATTTAGCAATATATATTTGATGGAAATGTTTTGATATCCATACCCTCTAAAAATACCATCTTTCTTTTTTAAATTAAATAATTCAGAAAATGATGCACAATATTTAAAGATTAGATAATTATTTCCTATCTCCTGTTGCCTGTTGATTTAGAACTCTGAGTTGTCAAGTTGCTCTTCACAACATCAAAGGACTGAGGAGAAATAATGCCATGCTATTTTGTGATTCTTAGCACACAACTGGTATCAAATAGCAATATCTGCTTTGTTAAACTGACAATATATTAACATTGAAAAAATAAATAAAATGACAGAAATACCAATGTTCAGAAGATGTACATTCCCAAGAAATCCAACTGAATATAATGGAAGTTAGCAAAATGAAAGAATGAAAAATTAGTAAATAAGGTACTTTTGGATAAGAAGCCACTTAAGCAATAAAGCTTTTTAAATCCAAGGCAGATATGTGAAAGGATGGCATTCAAGTCACATCTTTTTCACTCCCAATGTTCACATTTTAAAGACTGAAATATCAATGCTGACATATCTGCTGTAGACACCAAACTCTACCCACAGAAAGAGCTGTTAGATATATCAGCCACTGCACCAAAAAAGTGCAATTAGCCGACCTTATCAGTAATATTCATCAGAGTTTGTAAACATGTGAGCATCTTGTGGTTAACAGAACAAAAGAGCAGTCAGTGCCATAGAGCTGTCTTAACTGTGAGACCCAGCTGTCATTGGAAAAAAGAGAACAAATCACAGAGTGATAGTGAATTATCTTTACATTCAAAACAAGCCATTCAGCAAGCATGTCAGAAGTCACATTTTCACTGAGGCAACTGGAAGTATTGCCTGAAAAACAGTTATTGCAACAAGTCTCCAATACATATTGCTATGCATATGGAGAAACAAAATAGCACATTTCAAGTAATGTTTCCTTTAAACTCTGCTATTCAGTAATTGTCCAATTTGCAGCTGCAGATTTAAAACACATGACCTGGTTTTCTCAGGGATTGTTCAGAACTTCAATTCAGACCCTTTATGATCTGCTTTTTCTTTAATTATGTTCACTGTCAAAAATACATTTTTTTCTTGATTAGCTAATTACTTATTTCCATTGCCTAGTTACTATTTTGGAATGTGCTGTTATCTGTTTGTTTTCATATGCTTAGTTTTTACTTTTCAATAATCTTTTTGACATTTAGTTCTTTATCTTCCTCTTTCTTGCATGGAATTCTTTGGAACATTTTCAGTCAGCTTATCAAAGCATTTGCTTACAGAGATTTACTCTTTGTGTCTGCTTTTCTGTGCTGCCTTAATAATTCATGCTCAAAATGTTATTTAAAGAGCCTTGCAATTCTTCATTCTGAGTTTCTGAAGTGCTTCATAATAACTTTGTGTATCAAAGCTGCAAAGTGCAGTCTGTTTAACTACAGTCTACTCATTGTTCTCGAGGTTCTGAAGAGCTGGGTATTATATTTTTATCTGTAAAATATGTTTTCATGCAATGAATATTCAGTTCCTTGCTGTTTGATATAAATTTTTCACTGCTAAACTTCTTCAATACAGCTTTGTCTTGTGTAATAGCTTCCATGCACACCCTGCACAAAGTGTAGAACAGAATCCTAGGAACACAAAATTATACAAAGCAGAAAGCAGAGAATCAGAAGGACTTTATTTAAAGTCCTTCACTTTTAATGTGAGATGAGAGTGAGAAACAGCAGACAAAGGTAAACATAAAAAAAAAATACTACTAAAAGGGGGAAGTGAAGTATACAGGAATGTGTGAAGAATACTACAGAGAATAAAGTATTAATTACAGAACTATCATGATAGAAAAATAAAAGTACAAAAATAGTAACAGAATTTAGTGCTAAATTTAGAAATATCCAGCACGTAAATTAAGGAGCTTCATGAAATGTGCATTGCATTTGATGTTGAAAAAGTTGTGAAGTGTGTGGGATTGACTTAATCATGATTTTTGATGATTCAAGAAGATGACAGGGAGGAGTTGAGTCATAAAAGCTAGAATTTTGAGACTTATCTGAAAGGATGTTGCCACGGTGGAAAACAAAGTGTAAATGAGCATTTGAAACAAACTGCACAAATTGTGACCAAGATCAGCAGGCTATTCCTCATCAGCATGCCACGTGAACATTTTCCAATATATTTCAAAATGGTAATAAGAAATTATTTCATTCATGTACTTTTCAGTGTAGATGATGAGGAATAACAAGAAGGTTTATTACAAATGGGCCAACTATGGAGCACAGTACATGACACCTATAAAAATAAGCTTAAGAATGAGAATTCTACCAATCACCTTAAATAAGATATAATTCAAGTGCTAGATAGCCTTTCTAGGTAAAAAAAAAATGTCGTTTTTTGTTTCTGTCTTTCTTGAGGATGAGAAATATCAGCTTTTATATTTATTTGAAGTGAAATGCATTAAATTTATGCTTGAGTTTCTGACAGTTTTGGTAGTTTATTTTATCCTCCCAATGAGCATTAGTTTAAAGATGCCATGGTCAAGACAGATTATGGACAGAATGAGGAAAAGAAAATACTTTTAACAGTATGGCATGACAATTATGGTCAAGTGGATAAAATGAGAGGAAGGATTAAGGGAAATAGACATGAAAAGGAACCTGAAAGATGTTTTTCTTATACACATTTTTAAAAGTATTTTTAAAGGAACCACAATTAGAGCTAATGTTCTCATAGCTGTGAATTTGCATGCTTTTTCATTCTGGAAGTGGCATTTTCTGAATATACAAATCACAGAGTATTGTAAGAGAACACTTTTGGCTACTGTGTATTTGAAAAACAGTTATGATAGCTGTTAAATAACATCTACCTATCAGGAATAATATTCATTTATGTTGCTGTTTGTATTAGTGAGTGGAACAGCCATCTAATGTTACCAAATTGACAGAGTTTCCATTACCTATGAGAACAACCATGAAATTCAGAGGTGTCAAAGTGAATTAAATCACTGTTTGTAGATACAAGTTCTGTCACTTGGATGAAGTCTTTGAATGCTAATATATTCTCTTTTTTGTGAGAAGTTGGAATATGCTGTTATCTTGACCCATTCCAACGTGTGCATTAAAAACCGGCAGCCATTTCAATTTTCCCCATGTACTGATTCTCTATCCTACGAGGAATAGACAAAACATCATGTACTAAAAAATGAGTCTTCATTGTGTTCTGTCTTTACATGAAACATTCTGTTCTCTCCCATTTTGTTACATTTAACATTCAGATATATATTATTTATTTCCTGCTATAATTTTATTTTCATTGTTCATTCTTTTTCATTCCCCACAGTAATATATTACAATAAGAGAATATTAAAATATAAGAATTTCCCAGTGACATTAATAAGTCATGAAAGGGCAAGTCCACAGGCAATATAATAGTGGCTAATATCTTTCAAGGCATAGTAGAATTCTTCAATTTAATTGGTTAAAATATTACTGTCAAGCCTTTGATTATATTAGCATAGATGCTGTGAGATGCTGAGGACACCTAATTGCTACTAAGTAATTAAAACTATGGTAGGATTTTTTTTTATGAGTGCAAAATATGCCCTGTACATTTCAGTGCATCAAGTGACATCTGCATCCATATTCTCTTTTACATTAAAACATCTGGATGAGAGATTAACTCTACAGTCAATGAAGAAACCATGGAAGAAGATGGAAAGCAAAGAGTAGGGAGATACAAACAAGATAGAAGTCAGGGATATCTAAACAAAAGAGAAGTCAGAATGATCAGAATGGTTGAAAGGAAACCTACCTCAAACTTCTGTATGCAGCCTGGGAAATATGCAGGAAGAACTAGAACTCCTCAGGTCACAGAACTGTGAAATTGCTAGTGGGGCAGTTCACAAGACCAGGGTGCAATGAGAGACTAGAACAAAGAATGATGAGCAAGGAAAATGAGGAATGAGCGCTCCCTTCATGTGAGGGAATAGCTTGGGTGTAACAAAGATTTCTTGTGGGATGGATGACAGATTGGTTGAGAGTGTGTGAGTCTGGATCAGAGGAGAGGCTAATAAAGGTTGGCATTGTGGTGAAAACTTGATTTTGATACTGCAACCCATTTGAGGGTACCAAGTAGAAGAAAGACATTGCTATCCCCAAGATATATGTCTATTAATAGTCAGGAGCTGGAGCATTTAACTTGTGAACACATGCTGAGGGAGCTTGTCAAGTTCAGCCTGGAGATGGCTCTGAGGGGACCTAAAGACCCAACCTAAAGACCTGCAGAGAGTCTACCAACAAGATCGAATATGGTTCTTTAATGGCACACAGATCAAATGGAATGAGAGGCAACAGACATAAACTGAAACAGCAAATGCTCAAAATGGGTAAAAGAAAGAACTTTTTTGCTATGAGGCAGCCAAGCAGTGGAGTAGATTATCCAGCAAGGCTGTGTAGTCTCTGTCCTTGGAGGTAGTCCAGGCTTACTGCATAAAACCTGAACAGCCTGAGAGCTGACCTCAGAGCAAAACTTACTTTGGTCAGGAAGTCAGAATAAAGATTTCCTGAGATCCCTTCTGCCCTGAATTAATCGGTGATTCTATGCTCATACCAAGAGGTTGTTGTCTGAATAGCTATGGTATTCAAGAAGTCTAGATCTGAAGCCACCATCTTGATTATAATCAAAAGTTTACTTAGTGAAGCCCTAGAGATGTACACATGGTCATTGAGAAGAATAAATGACTCACTGTCATGAAATCAAAGTAGGGGTTTCAAATGGCTAGAATATAAATCCTTCTGTCAACCACAAACAGCTATCACTTATTTGCACACCTATGAGATCATATTGAATAACTCCTTATGGAGAAAGGGAAAATATGTGGCTGCTGGGAAAGATGAAACAGGAAAGTCTTATAAATATGATTGCCTGGCAAAAGATTTTGAGAATATGGAAATTATAAGTGAGATTGAAATGAAAGCAAGCTTTGAGATACCAAGCCTTAGTTACTGAACAATTGAACAACAATAGTATGGCCAGCTGAAGGTAATCCCCTTTTGATTAAACAATACCCTCTGCTTGCAGACAGGTCCAAGGGTCAGAGCAGACCCTACTGGCTTGGCAGAGGGAGTCCAAAGAGTAGTTTTTAAGGTTTAAAATGTAACACAGTATGGTAATGTAATGATTCTTATAGGCTGTATGTAAATGCTATAGGATTTGTATCTTGTACAAAATTAGTGAGTGAAAATTAAAATATTCAGCACAGAAGAAGATTTATTGTATTGTAACGGGAACTTCCTCTCTCTTTCTTTTGGCTCTTTCTTTTGGGATCCTCTTTTGGGTCTGCTCCGAGCTGCGGCTGGCAGCTCCAAAAAGGGCCCCTGCACCCACACCCCCTGCTATAAACCGCAAGCTCCAAGACCTGGCTTCAGAGATCTCTCGTCTCCGTCCATCCCAACCTTCCTACCCACTGTCGCTCCTACATGTGGCCTCACCATCACTACCTTCCCCAGGTTGAGTAGCAGGATCCCCTTACAACAGCACAGCAAAAGGAACTCTTTGTACATCTATTAATTACCTTTGCTTTCCTAGAAACTGTTATGGACAGGTGTGCTGATAAGAACAGTTCATCTTAATACCTGATATTTTCTGCTATATGAAAACACTCTCAGGGGATAGCATGAGAGGAAGATACTGCAAGTGTAATGCTTCTTGATCTATTTTGTGACAAAATGTGAGTTTTAAATGAGACACCCTGACACATACTATGTTTGCAAAATCATTTTTCCTGAAGGGCCCACATCTTCACAAAGAAAAAACAGTGGATTAGAATTAACCTTAACTTATTTAAACACACTAGAGCTTTTACTGGTAAAACATAACATCAGCTAAATGTGGAAAAAATTATGATATCTGGACTACAGAAATTTAAAGTTATTCTAAGACTGTATATCAATTTTCCACACTGCTTTGCTAACCCTTATCTTGATGTTTTGAAGATTTATGCCAAACAATGGTTTAGAACAGTCATTTTGAGATACAAGTCATAGTGCTATTTATCAAGGACATTCTCTCCCTATCTTTTTTTCTTTAAATTGCAGGTTAAGCTGAATCTCTCTCATCCTGTCAAATTGAAAATCTAGAGTATGTATGGAAAAATTCAATCACATTTCAGCTAAGGTCTGATTAAACAAATACAAAAGAAACAACTACATAAGACACTGAAATCAGTAGAACTAGTCATATAATACAGTGAGAAAACATTTTTTTATTATAGCAAAGTAATCTCTAATTCAGTCTGGCTAGTTAAAATGCTTGACAGGTCAAAGAAATGTGGAAACGTGTGAAGTGTATTTTCCAGTGTATTTTCCTTTTTAAAAATTATGAATAGAGTTCAAGAAAGGGGGCACAATGGGTGCAACATAAAAACTCAAAAGAATTTCCCAAGAGAATCATTGGAGATATTTATTTATTTTCCCTAGGCTAAAATTTATGGAATATCAGTACTTTTGGTTGTTCTGTAAAGGGTTTCTTTAATAAAGTTCTAAAATAAAATTATGGTAGAATATTTTAGGACAGTAAATATAAATGCAAACATAAAACACAAATATCTACTGCTTGTTTCTACCTAAATCAGATCTTGAGGAACTCCATTGAAGAGCTGAAGACCAGATCCAGTCTACCTCTTTGAAATTATCATGGACATGAGAGGAGAGGAGAGGAGAGGAGAGGAGAGGAGAGGAGAGGAGAGGAGAGGAGAGGAGAGGAGAGGAGAGGAGAGGAGAGGAGAGGAGAGGAGAGGAGAGGAGAGGAGAGGAGAGGAGACTGGAATTTGGGTTTTGCCACATTTGACTCTCCTATCCAAACAGAAAAGACAGACTCACCACAGGAAATAAACAAATCCATTTTTCTACTAATCCAGTCTGGTTCCATGCTTTGTGATCAGTAGTAGACTGAAAAGTAGTCTCTGTATAATCATTTGCACATTTTTCATGCTATTCACTCCACAAGCCCTCTTTCAGCAGCCTGTATAAATAGTGGGCAATTAAGTGGCAGCTGTTCAGATTTCACATTTTCCTTTTATTAAGTGTACAGGTTCACATTCAATATAGCAAAAATATTCTCTTCTGCAGTCACAGGCTCTCTTATATTATTCGAGCTGTGATATTGTTTTTCACTACTACATTTGAGAATTTCACAATAATAACAAGTGTGTGAGGTGTTTTTTATTATTTTCATATTCTGTTTAGAAAATTAATCTGCTCTATATATTCATTTATATTCAAACCATGGTCTTAATTTATTTCAGTTTTATATTTGAATACTGAATATTTATGTTAGGGTATAGGCAGACACTTTAGACCCACTTTAAGGTACTTCCCCTTTCTTTGATCTGGGTTCAGTCCCTGAGCAACTCTGCTTGCCTCTGCCGGCCTGTCTCATATAACTGTGAAAGAACAGGGAAGGAGTACCCATGTGTGAATGTGTGTGCATTTGAGTGTGTGTACTGAGAGGAAGGAGGGAAAGGAGAAATCTGGCTTGAGAGTCACGTCCAGCATTTCACAGGACATTAATGTCCTGTTCTCAAGGACAATAGTATAGAATCACAGAATCACTGAATCATAGAAACATCCAGGTTGGAAAAGGTCTTTAAGATCACAAAGTTCAACCATTGTCTTAGCACTGGCAAGTCCACAACTAAACAATGTCCCTAAGTGCCACATCTATATATCTTTCAATTACCTTCAGGAATGGTGACTCAACTACTTCCCTGATGAACCTTTTGTCTTGGTTTGAGACAATTATAAGAGGTGGAGACTCCAAAATTCATTATCTCCCCTTTTGGTTTTTAACTACGCCTCTTCACCAATAAGGAGATGAATGCAAGATATAAGTGAAAAAAAAAATACAGTTTACTGAAAAAACAAAGCAGCCACAACCAAGATAACAGTAATAACCACTAGAAATAAGAGTGCTGAATCCCAGGGACTCCCTGGCCACAAAGAAAACAAGCTGGCAGAGGAGCCCCTCCCCATATATGGCAGTTTCCATAGGCAAATTTGTGGACCAGAAGGCAAAAACAATATGGCAGAGAAGCCCAGACCACATGGTGGAGAGAGATAACAAAGGAAAAGCAACACGAGCCTCCATGATTACAAAACTCCCTTCTTCCCCAGACAATACCCAAAAGAGACCAGGGACAAAACAAAATTTGGAGACCAATTTTTTTCCATAAACAAAAGTCATTGCTGTCTGCTGTCTCACCTGACAGAGGCTCTCCTGGTGACAGCCATTCTGGCAGCAGTTGGGGTTATGAAATACTGTTTCACAGGGGTGTGGTAGTCAGCAGAAGTGGCTGGAACTGGGGCGACAGCTGAAGAACTCACAGAGTTCAATGTCCTGGTGTAGTTGTCCCGAGTAGCAGCAAAAAAAAGGTCTGAAGGAAACCTCCTCCCTGGTTCCAGAAATGGGATTGCCATGACAAGAGTGACCACAAAGGTGTTGCAAAAATTAGCTCGTAGGCAGCTGGGGTGTGGCGCTGCTGCCTCTCCCGGCAAGTCATAGTAAACTTTTTTTCACTTATATCTTCTCACATTTGTCTCCTTATTGGTTAAAGGGAAGCAGCAAAAAACTAAAAAGGGAGGTAATTAACTTTGGAGTTTCTGCTCCATATAATTGTCTTAAACTAAGACATATTTCCACAAAGAAATATTCCCTAATATTGAATATAAACTGTCCCTGATACAAAGCCATTTGCTCTTGTCCTATCATTTGTTACTTGGTAGAAGAGGCTGACCCCTACCTGTCCACAAAATCCTTTCAGGTAGCTGTAGACAGGAATAAGGTCCTCCTAAGCCTCCTTTTCTCCAGGCACTACCCAGTACTCTCAGCTGTTCCTCTTAAGATTTATGCTCCAGACCCTTCACCAGCTTCATAGCCCTTCTCTGGATTTGCTCCAGCACCTCAATGAATTTCTTGTAGTGAGGGGCCTAGAACTGAACACAGGATTCTAAGTGTGGCCTCATCAGTACCAATTACAAGGAGACAATAATTTTCCAAGTCCTGCTGGCCACAATTTCTGATACAAGCCATTATGTCTTTGACTCTTTTGGCCATCTGGGCACAGAGTTGGCTCAGGTTCAGCTGCTGTTGATCAAGACATCCAGGTCCTTTTCTGCTGAGCAGCTTTCCAGCCACTTTTCCTCACACCTGCGGCATTGTATGGGGTTACTGTGACCCAAGTGCAGCACCTGTCACTTGCCCATGTTTAATCTCCTGCAGTTGGACTCTCTCCATTGATTCAGCCTGTCCAGATCTCTCAGCAGAATCTTCCTACCCTCCAGTAGATTGATATTCATGCACAATTTGGTGTTGTCTGCAAACTTGATGAAAGTGGACTCAATTCCTTTGTCCAAATCATCCATCTTCTACAGTAGAGGTAATAGAGATAATAATATCTTTTTGTTTGCTTCATTGCTGTTGAAGGAGCATGTTGTGTATCAAATAAAAGTGACAACTGTTGCATAAAAGAAGAAAAATGTCATCAGGGTAGATGCATTCTGTATCTTGACACATGAACAAGGGAACTAAATAAGGATCCAATAATGCTGACGTGTAATGAAATATTATGGGCATTTAATATGTGAACAATAATAACACAGATTATTTGTGTGTGATTTTCTAACCTTTTGAAGAACAAACTGTAAAAGGCAGGAGTTTAGATGCATGGTACAGAGTGCAGCTAACTTTTGCACAAATCCTATAAAAGACTGAAGTATGTAGCCCCATAAAACATACCTGTGGCATTCATCTGTTAATTGATATCACTAATGGATTTTAATTCTCTGCACAGACAAGTTAGAATGAACATATCAATAAACAAACTGTAGAGGAACACTGAACCTCACTAGACCAGAGCCGTATTTTATGTCCTGGACAACAGGCTACACTAACTATTTTTCATCTCATTCACCTGACCCTGAAATAATGCTTTTTCTAATGCCTATCTTTCTTTTAGGCCTAGATTTCTTATTGAAGTTTCATATTAGATCTAAAATCCCTTTTGTCACTTCAAGTTCTGGCTCACACCTTATCTCCAGCTTCCACTGAATCATGTCCTACCTCTCTCTGAGGCCTCTGGTCATGTGTATTTATTTTCTCCATATACCAAAACTTTGTTTTGTTACCTCTGCCTCAAAATCTTAGTGTGGGTGGGCCACAGAGGAATGTTAAAACTGCAGATTCAAAGTTTAATTTTCCTTTCTGTTACCCTATAGATCAGAGTAACAAAAATAACAGTTTTGAGAAAACTCATATCCAACTACTGCATTTGTCATATGGAATATGTAACATGTGAGAAAATATTCCTGTATTTTCCTCTGAAAATAAGTTTCTACGGAAAAAATGCAATCTGTAGTTTTCTTGAACAGAATGTAATTATATAAACCAGGTAGATTATTCAGATTAAGAGAAAAGATGATTACGAAGAAGTTTTCAATTATTTTTTTCTAAGTATGTGGAGCTTTCTCCCTTTTCAAACTGGTTATATTTTTTTCTTTTACTTTAATCTGGTTCACAAATATAAACCTTATTTTTCTGAAATTTGAAGGGATGAAGCATCTATGAATAGTATGAAAAGATTTCAGTTTTCCAGGACTGAATATTTTAACAGAGGCAGAGTGAAAGAAATAAAAAAGTTAGACACTGTCAAAGACATCTTGGTGTGGGGGCTTCCACAACATCAGCCCACAGTACAATTAATAATAAGCAAAGTATCTCTACACATAAATTGAGGTTCATTATAAATGTCATGATTTTAACTGAAAAACTAAAGAGCAAATTAAAAAGCTGTATCTTTTTTGTTTATAATGAGAATTACACACATCACAAAAAGCACACCATCCAATGTATCTCATGGCAATGAAAGTAATAGAAGAAGTTAGCTCTCATCACAATATTTTTTCTTGGTTCCTTCTTCAGGCCACCCACCCACTCCTTCCTTTCTCCAGTTCTGCTGAACTCTCCAAAGCTACTCTGATTCAGGGGGACGTTTCCATCCCAGTGGTGCTTCTGAAGTTTTCCTTCAAAGGGAATTCTTGGGAAGTATTCCCACACCCCACCTTTGCCTTTCCATATCTGCTGTATTTGGGATGGTTTGCAGTAGACTAAAATTGGAAATTATTCTGGCACAAAAGCAATCAGGATCATCAAGATCGGTGAGCCACAGTTGTACCTTTTAGGTCAGCATTAAACTGTTCTGATGTTAAATACAGCTCATTCAGAGCCAATTCATATCCAGCTGAAGTCAACAGGAGTCTTGCATGGATTTCAGTGATCTTCATGTAACGGCTAGAGAAAGTGAGACCTTTTTTCCTTGTGTGAGCAAGATAACAAAAATGGAAATGGTAATGATTGATTATGTAGGTCATAGTCAGTTCTGTGAGCTATGTATTATGTATAATGCATTAGGCTAACCCTAAGGAAAAGTAGTTTGTGATGGGGAGTAGAGATGACTAAATTCTAGGTCCTAGAGTTCTTCTTTTGTTCATCTTGATGTGAATAGATCTTGCGTTTTACTGGGTCTTGGTAGGAGAGAGATAAATTTAGAAGCAAATTTTGCCTTAGATCTTCACTCACAGTGTCTATTGACTTAAATGAAAACTGATTTGACTTAGCTAGGGCAGAATTTTGTATGCACACTTTTGAATTTTAGTAGAATATATATCTATGTCCTAAGGTACTACGTTCACTTTTCTGATGTTGTTCTTAGTTGCCATTTGTTAGCTTTAATGTTTTTTTAAAAATAAATATGCACTCCCAGAAGCAAAATAAATTTAAAAATTCCTATTTTCAGTGTTTTTCATTTTTATGTTAAGTATGCCCTGCATACTCTATACTGCATGATTAGATAAACAAGGCTTGATTACTAGAACTTGTTGTTCTTGCAGTCATTAACAATAAAGTCCACAAGAACAACTTGTGCACCTGAAATGACTATCAGAGAATTAGGCATGAATCACACCAATATATCTCTGTTGCATTCCTGAAAGACAAAATACTCAAAACAAACAACTGAGCAGAAACTGAAAAAAGCCTGGAGTTACTGTAGAGTTTAATTATTCACTTGTGGGTTTTTTGTTTGTGGGTTTTGTTTTTTTCTTTTTTTTTGTTGGGTTGTTGGATTTTTTTTAAAATCTGTTTCTGGCAGTTGGAAGAAGTAAAGCACAGAATGAGGAAAAAAGTCTTCCAAGCTTTTAGGAGAACTTATATTCTCTTCAGAAATGTTTGATCTATTTGTGGTAGTACAATGAGCTGTTCCTTTGGCAAGAGGAGGTACACTAGGTAGTTTACACCACTCAATTTATTTACAAGCTGTAACAGCTGCAACTCTATTTTTTTTTCCTGAAAGATAGAGGGACTACAGCCAAGTGTAACATAAATATGCAAGTTTGATGTGTCTGTGTCAGATACCATCCTCGAAGACATTTCACTTGGAAAGAGTGAATTGAAATCTCCAGATATTACTTCACACTGAGAAAAATATAATAATAAAAACAATGCATTTAAAGAATAGAGGGTCTGATTGTTTATTTATTTATTTATTTATTTATTGTGGAATGTAGCAAGGTAATATGCTAAACAATCTTTTGATGGACATAAATAAAAATCTTTTGAACTTTTATTCCTTTATCAAGAAATTCAACCTTTCTGTTTTGCATTGCACCAGTTATCCAGTCAATATCATATTTTTAATGAAAGGCAAATTGTATATGACCAGAATTACTGGATATTTGTTTCATTTTAATGGTACTTAATTATCAAATATGTGTTCCCTCATGAATAGGCTGATCCCAAATGCATCACTATGAGTTCTTACATGTTAAGCTGTTTTGGCCAGTCATGTTGGGTTGAAACATGGCAATTTTATATCTCTCACAAGAGATATACAAAAGGAGCACAGTTTCTTCATAACACTTTAGTAAATCCCATCTTAGAGCTAGAAATGGGAAATTGCTTTGGTTCCATTCAGTGCCCCATTCTTCAAATTAAGATTCTTCAAGATAAAGGATTTGGCAAGATTATCACCCATTAAGCAAGTGCCAACATAACCAGAGCCATGAAATGCTCTTTCTGGAAAAAGTAATAGGATGTGCTCAGCTGTGCAGCCTCAGATTTCCCCACTGACTTTTCCCTTGGCTAGCAGAACTCTGGGGTAGGAGTGTTTCCAGCATTCCTTTTTCCCCATAAAGAGTAGCCAATTAAAGAATCATCCTTAAAGTAAAATTTAAACAGTGCTAATCAATGGATGGATCAGAGCTATGGAAGCAAATGTGGTAAATAATTAATTAAATGTAACTTTTTGCTCTTTTGAATTGCTCAGTTAATGGAAATAAGGTGACAGTGAGATTGTGAGGAATGTTAAGAAGCATTTCAAGGTTCCATCTCTTGTTATATAAATAAGACAAAAGCAGATGTGTCATGTAAATATTCATGTTATTAAATGAAAAGTTGTTTTATAGAAATATTTAATAAAACTCTTTAAAATTTTTACTATCTGGAAGAATATTCCTCTTCCAACTTTATCAAATATTCATGTAATCCCAGTTTACAGTAAAAACCATAATTAAAATTTGAAACAAATGTTTGAAGAAAACCTCTTGCAGCATTTTTGCAGCTCAAGATATGTGTGATGATAATTGAATAGAGCAAGAGTGAGCTGATAAGTGGAATACCCATAAGAGAGTGGGAAAGATGCAGCAGAAGAAAAACAAGAAAATATGTCTAACTTGTATACTCTACTTGCTTGAAAGTTCTGCTTGCAAATTGCATGTTATCAAATTTAAAAAAAAATTAATAAGGAAGAGGTTCTGTTGATATTTATCAATGTTTCATGTAAATTGAGTGTGGATCTAACCATTTAAATTTAGTAAATTTTTTTCCATTCTTTCCACTTCATTGTTTGGAGACTATGCCATCCAGAATTAGTTTCATGTGAACCTATCATTCTCTATGCATATCTATGCAACTAAAGAATTTGTAAAAAAAAAAAAAAAAACCAAACCAAACCAAACAAAGAAAAAAACCTAAACAAAAATCCCATAAATCAGAAAACAAAGAAGATGCGTATTGTTGCAACGTTCAAAGAAAATAATATTATAGCACCATTTATGTGCCATATTTAATTTTTTTTCTCACAGGTCTAGAGGTGTGGAGAGGTTTAGTTCATGTAACAACTGAAAGATCAGTTAAAAAAAAGAAAAAATTTACTTTCATAGAAAGTCAGAAAACCATAAATATGGCTACAAACTATGGTGGGAATCTATGCTGGCACAGACAAGCTCTTCATGTCATCTCCCCATGGACCTGATCCCTCACGTGGCACTGCTGGAGCAGGGAGTTTGGGGAGGCTCACTACCCATCACGTTTCTGTGTGCCATGCAGCACAAAGCCCCAGTGCTGGAGCAGAGGCTGAAAGTGAAACAGGACATTGTGGGACAGAGACGGACTGACTGGGAAAGACAAGCTTCAAGGCATTTGGGGCTTACTTATGTTACTCTGACCACCGATACCCAGCAATGGCCTTTCCCAGCCACTCTTCCCCTCCTAGCCACCATTTCAAGTCCATGCCAGGTACAACACTGGTTCCTGCAATGTCCCTTTCCTCTCCTGAGTGACGAAGGTCCCTTCCAGCATCATCATCCCTGCCTGTCATCCAACCTGCCACCGAAAGTGGTTCCTCTTGGGGAATCCCTCAAGGACACATGCCCAGGCCCCAGAAAGGTGCTTGGCAGGTGGCACGCATCTTCTCATCTCCAACATATATTCTGTGTCAATGGGTAGGCATCAACCTAGATATTTATGGAAGAAGAAGCCAAAAAAATGGTCTTCTCACCTGTGGAAATAAATGTGCTTGCCACACTCACCCACAAGTGGGGGGTCACTCTAGCTGGGCAAGGGGGCCACGGCCCAGATGGCAGCTAGCCCTCCGTGGGCTGGTTCCACCCCAAGTTTAGCTATCCTCAGAGGGTCAGCCACTTGGGGAGATGTTCCACCAAAAAGCCACAACTTTCTTGAATTATTACTTCCTAATGAAGCTTGTTGGCATAAGCCACAGATGGCCACATTTATCACATAGCCTAAGGTTGATCTCTCTGATTTTCTCCCTACCAAAAGTCACTTACCTACTGTTATCTGGTCATTACTAGGCTAGATGGATGCTGATTTTATGCCCATATATTAAATTAGAATCTCTGTTTGATAAGCATGTGATCTTTGTTTATTTATATATATGTATTATCTGTCATGTATATACTTTTGAGGTATACAAATTTAAGATAGGCAAAATATACTTAGTTAAATACAACTTAACAATTTTCTCTTTTTAAAACCATCTGTCAAAGTCACAATACCAGCTATTCTCAGTGAAGTAAGGCAGCGTTTTTAAAAGGACATTAGCCTTAATTAATATGCCACATCTGGCTTTCAAAATCACCAAGACATTGCTTTATATTAAATTATTTTGTAAATCTGGAAAAAAAATGCCACCGTGAACATTCCCTTGTGCTGACACTTTATATGCAGGTTAACCAAAAGAAATTTCTCCCCTTTGGTGCATTTTATACCTACTTTGGAAAGAAGAACCCCCCCCAGCCAATTATAGAAATTAACAATGAAGTCCTTCCTTGATGTAAAACAAGTTAGCTAACTGAAAATTGAAAAGTTATTAAATAACTGTAACCATTTTTGTTCCTGTCTGTTTCTATTTCTAGGTCAAGCATTTCTCTTTCAAGTATTGGATTCTGTAAAAAAAAAAAACAAAAACCAACAGAACACTGTTTAATGCATACTCTGGTCCTTTAACAGCATGCAGAAAACTTATGGCCTCAGAAAACGATGTTCTAAGGCAGTAGTGTTCAAATTATAGCTCTTAAGGGACATGAATATGGCTCTCATGAAACCAATGTGTCTCATTTGTGTTCCTTTTGCTGTATTTCAGTGCTGGAGACAGAAGAACAATAATAATAGGAAAAAAAAAACCCTGCACAAAAACACACCTGCAAGCGAATACTGGAACAGTAGAGAACCAGCTTACAACCCTTTTAATTAAGTGAAAGATGCAGGGGAAAAAAAAGGCATGAGGTAGTGACTTCGCTGAATGGAATTGCATATGAGAGAACAGAAATAAAAAATACCCCTTTTCAGGTATTAAAGCTCTCCTGCCTCCTGACTAGGATATTCCAAATTCTTGAAAGTCCAACTGAGTCAAGACAGCAGATAGTTTCAAAAAACCCAAATGTTTCTGGTTCAAAAACTGAGGTACTACTTGTACATAACTGTTTGTACAGTTGAAAGCCAACCTGAGCTTCAATTTCTATCTTAGAACTTTTTTTTCATTTATTTACATTTCTTCCAAATATTACTTCAACGGCTGACAAAAGAGTAGAACAGAAATGTCCTCCCCCAAAAGAATAGTATGAAAGAAATGTCCTCTCTCATTTTCAGTCCTGTCTTACAGACTTGAATTTCTATGACTCCATGAACCTTCAGCACAGATTACATAGAAATAATCTTTGAATACTTTATCAAATCATATTTTTCCAGAGGCTGAAAGATACTTTAGTGAGGTTCACATAAGTTTGTTCTGAAGCCGATGCTATACCCCTTCTCCTGTGTCATTGTTGACACTTCCAGATCCTTATGCACACAAACTTTATAATTATTTAATTTTAAAACATATTTCCATTTAAAACTGGAAAAAATTATAATACTTCCTATGTGTTCTCAAGATGAATGAATATGAATTCAGAAAACACTAGATTTTTTTTTTGTGAACTTTCCATATATTTTTATCCTTTGTATTTGCTTTTCTCAAATATCTTGGCACAGTTTTTTGACTGTCTGTTTTATCTGTGGAAACAGAGGTTCTGTCACTCAGTGTTATATCAGAGAGGATATTGTTTATAAAATACTGTATAATCACATATCAAATGCAGGATCATACCTATGGATAATGAAAAGTACTTTCAATGAATCATTCTTGCTTATTTGCTCTGACAGTTTGAGGGGGGTGGTCCAGTCCCACAGAATATGGTCTGCCTCAGTACTGTGCTGCATATAAAGGATGTCAGCAGTTGCTCAGAGCTAAGCACTTTGGCCCTGATGCAGTCAGACAGATATGCATGTGCTTAGCTTAATGTACAAGAGCAGCTAACCAGGGACACATGGTGAGGTCTGAGCATTTGGCTCATTTCCTGGAGCAGAGCATGAGAGAAGAAAGATATTTAATGATCTTAAGGTCACTAGACCTTGTTCTGCAAATATACTGGCTTCAGAAAAACAAAAGTCATAGAGACACTTTTTTATTTTTTATTGCTAGACAAAGGAAATATGAATCTTCTAAGCAAACATATGAACCAACAAACAAAGACATGAAAAACAGAATGACCCTTAGAAAAATGTAGTCTTTTAACTTTGTATACTGGCAATATTGAGTATGACTAATCACGTCAGGCTGATTACACTCTATGAACTGTTTGTGGGCAATTTCTAAACCAAAAGTTATTTGAAAACCTTCACATAACAAATACATGCCCCTTAAGAGGCCAGCTTTTTCTACCACTGTTCTACTACTACATAGCACTGGAAATAGAGTACTGAAATAAGTTTGGTTTAGGATAACTGATCTTGTGTTTGAAAATTGTTTTTGTTCATAAAACATATGAATGCAAATTGTTCAGAAGGGTAAGTCAGATAATTTATGAAGAAATCTGTTAAAATATGCAAAATACAAAGCATGAGAAAATGAAACTGTAAAGATGCTGCATTTCTTGAGAAATCTTACTCAATGCCTTTGGTGCATATAGAGTATCTAGATTCCTAGTAGTATTGTGGCTACATGTGAGTGATGTGAAAGGATGAAACAATGTGATACAAGTTATGCACAATTTGCAGTTTTCATACGTAAGGGCTACAAGGATCCTTGCCTTCACATGAGATCATTACCCAAAAGTTGTGATTCAACTTACCAAAATCACACAGACAGTCCAGAGCTTCTGATGTCCATGTGGGCCCCATAATCATATCTGGTTGTATGAGGGATAGTGAAGTCATCTGTCCTTTCATTCCTGTCAAAAGAAGTGAGTTAAAAGGAATAGTGAGATTGGACTTGGAAATTTTGATGGTTAGCCCAGTGCTAACCCACAGTGGAGAAAAAAAAAATCCTTTAACAGACCCAAAGTGTCTCATGTGACCACTTTGTAAGTTCCTTCTTGTCCATGGCTTCTCGAGTTAGGTAGAGGGAGCCTTACTGCTATCAGCCAAATGTACATTTAAGTATGTGATTATTAGAAGGTGAGAAAATCTGGTGAGTGGAAGACTATTTAGTGTATTTTTTACATTAGAATATGAGCATGCTCTCTCTGGAGATGAAAGATTAAGGTGTGCACAGTTGTGTGCACAGCAGAAAATGTTGGCCTTATCAGTCTTTTAAAGTCTCTGAACTGCAAAACTTGTATTTTTCTTTGATCAGATTTTTACAGGATTTACATACCAGAAAAAAGAAAGAAAATTTTCAAGTCCAAAAGAAAACCAGCCAACAGTAGCAACACTACCCAGTCTTAAACTTTTCTAAAATAGAGTATCATTCAGCAATTTCAAAGATCTGCTGGGGGGAAAAATATACAAAATAAATCATTTTAGAAATTAGAAAAGTCCCATTTGTACTATATGCATATTTATCTTGATTTTAAATTCTGAACAGAAACACGCTCCACATTAAAAAAAAAAACACTTTTTTTTCCTTATAAACATGTCTAGGTACCTAATGTACTAATTTAAATAAAATTATGTTTTTTTCTGTACTGGAATGCTTGGCAACACTTAAAAATTCTAGTTTTCTTTAATATACAGATTTGTCCTTGTAAAATGTACTTTTATAAATTGATAAACAACTCAGAGAATGCCACATTTTGGGAATGAGAACAAGAACTTTTATCTCTTCTCAATATGTTATCATAGGCTCAAAGGACTCTGTAGTCCACTCTGTTCACACCAAACACACACTGAAGATACACCTGAACCTACACTTACTATATGTCTCTCTTATGTGAGATATGGAGGGAGAAAAATGTTGTCTTTACATTGGTGAAATTGTTTCATTCTATTCCTTCCTTTCAAAGTTCATTTCTGGATGGATAATTACCTCTTCTGTGAAGGAAACTAAAATCTGCTGTGCTGGTTATGCTAACAAATTCTAGAGATGCTCTGAAATTTGTTGTCACTGCCTTGTACTATAAAATGTCTGCAGTGCAAGGCAGCTTAATGTTTTCTTTCAAACCTCAGCAGTGTGAGAAAAGAGAAAGCTGGGGCTTCAACGAAATAATTTCATGTTACAGGAAGTGGTATAAGGTAGTTTAGCAGCCAGGTATTTAAACTGAGATATAAACATTTATAGCTGCCTCCTGCTGCATGCTCAGCATTGTCTGCTGTTTTAGAGGCAGATCACTGCTTAGCATGTTTGATTTAGTTTACAGTTAAGTGTGATGCTTGTGCTATGTTGCAGTGCTGAAATCTCCCTTATAACACATCAATTCATAGGCATTAAAACGTGTCAGTAAACTATCATATAGCTGTACTGGCATTTTGCTGTGTAAAAGTTCATTGTTGTTGCTACCATTTGTTGTTTTAAAATTGTGTCATTTTCCATCATATTATTAACTTATTGGGATTTGCAGAAGCCTCTCATCAAGTTCAGTAATGCAGAAATAAACCCATAAAACTCAAATTAAAATCTAATACATTATTTTGCAGAAAAACTCACTGTTAAGTAGTGTATTAAGACTAAACCAGAAGGATTTGAACTGCAGGTTCTTCTTACACCTAATTATTTTCAGTTACACAATCAAAATATTTTTTCAAAGACCCAATGCTTTAAGAATGAAAGATATGTTATTCTATAGTTTTCAAGTCACATGATTAAAAAGAATTAAAGATAGCTCATTAAAACAAAAATTATAGCATTTCCTCAGAGTCACATCATTTAAACGATGACCAGAGTGGATTCTCCCCACTGAATAAGAAAACATATAATTTATACTCATTCCTTTCTTAATTTCTTGCTACCAAAACAATACTCTGTTGGGTGGAAGAGAGTATGACAGGTCCTTGTATTGTGACAGAGTGTGAGAGTGTGACAGGTCCTTGTGTAGCTTTAGTTGCACTACTTTCATGACAAAAAAAGTAGAATTGATCTCTATTATTGGTTAATTAAAAACTAAATTTCCTTGACTCGTACTCTAGCTTGCCACTTAAAAATTAATTATGGACAATAACAAATAGCAAAGTGTTCGTTTTCCAGAATAAGTTCCCCACTGGGATGCAAAGAAAATGTTAATAATTAATCAAATATTCAAACTTGGTATTATTTTTTGCTACCTCTTTCATATACAAAACCCCACTGATGTTAGTTGACTTTTTTGTTTCATAAATATTTATATATAATTGCATTTTCCTTGTAAATTGCATTTTTTTCACCCCAAAGGGAGGAAAAAACAATTTGTGTGTTAATTTTATCTCACTGGTTTTGTTCAGCTTCAGTAGTTCTGTATATAAAATAAGAGATTAGATAAAAAGGAATGCATGCAACCTGTGTTTTATAATTTAAAGAATAATAATTAGTCAATGTTGCTAATTTTGCAGAAATTCAGGTACATTGCTACCTCCCAGCAAAAAGTGAAAAACAGGCAATTCAGTATTCCTGTTCCCCCTACTGCCCAACTTTAATACTAATTTTGTTTAGATTCTGCTGCCCCCTACAGAATAATTAAATATTTAGCATTTTACAAACCCGAGGGTTGGCATCCATTATTTTTAAATATCACCTGGACAAGTTAATGCCCATTTTCCATGGAAGGAAGCAGAGCTTTTTTTGCTGTCATTGCGATTTTTTAATATGTTCTGCATGACCTGTATAAAAAAAAAAAAAAAAAAAAAAAAAAGAAAAAAGAAAAAAAGACAAAAACAAACTCACCACTTTGTGTTATACTGATAAAATAATTTTTTTTAAAGTAATGTGCACTACTATTGAACCACTGAAATAAGGTGAAACATTTTTAACCTTTGAATCTCAGGAAGTAAGCTAATTATGTACTTTATCAGCTGCTACCTATATACTATTCTTTCCAGACTCCGCTATCTGTAACAAACAGCAGCAGTTAAATGCAGTGATGCACTTCAGATTCTAATAGAAAACAGACTGTGAATAGGATAGGGAGGAATAGATAATACTCTAAATGTAAACTTTCTATTTCTAATTATATTTCAAAAATATAACATGCTCTTTGAAAAGTAGTATTTGTACTAGTCGATATTCCTACAAAGTAACTTTTTTAAATAAAAAGAAGACCTAGATTATTTTTCCTGTAGCAAACCTCAAATTGAATAGGTAAGTTTGTTCTCTATAAATATGCCCTGGCTGTCTCATATTGCACTGTATATGTCCATCATTTAGGAGATTATGCATGAAGGAGAGGAAGCCAAAGAATCTTCCATCATATTCAGTCATTGAAATTGTGTGGAGAAAGAAAATTAGCAGGAGATTTCCTATGGTCTGGATTAGTTCCCTTTGGTGTTCCCTAGAAACCAGGCATTAGAGGAAAGAGAAGTGTCATGAACATGCTTGAGTTTCTCTTAATAAATACTTCCCAGAACTCACAGCACAGAAACTCACATGTCCTTGACTTACTGAAATGAGCAAGAATTTAGGACACTGCAGGAATGACATTCCTAAAACATCTCTATTTTTCTAAGTGTTTCCCCAAATGCTCAAAGACATGAGTCTTGAGGAGACAGGTACCGGTTATGCCTTCCAAGGCATATGGTGAGTGAATCATGGAGCACAAAGTTGTTTGAACATGGCTGGTTTTACTTACAAAATAATTTTGTAGGATGTTAGCAAATCCAAGAAAACTTACAGGCATTTTGATGACTTAGCTCCTTCATATGTTGGAAACAAATCCCAAATTTAATTGAGCTTTTACAAGAGTTGGCTGTAAAGAGGAAATGAATCCATGAAGACAGACTCAAACACATAAATGGGTTATACTCCTTAAATAAACACAGTAAAAATGTCCTCCAAAAAAAAACCTAAAGATCTTTCTCAGGTGAAAGGTGACAACTTTTGCACCAGTAAATGCAATAAAGACAATCCTGCCTGTGTATAAAATAACTTGTCCGGAGAAATTGTCTGGATGGTATTACTTTCAATTAAGAAACTATTTGCTTTTGAAACATATTTCAGTAATTTCTCACCTTCATTTTTAAAGAATGAATGTATTTACTGGAAGTAGGAAAAGGAAGCAGAAAGATGAAAAAAGCTTCAGAAAATAGGTGGTTTTTTTTCTTCCCAGAAAGAACTGAGACATTAAAGGCAGAGGAGAGGTCCCTGCAAAAGTACCTATTAAATGTATTTTCCAACTTTTATCCATTTTCTTACTCTCTATAAGAATCTGCCATTCACTCAAAAGATATATTTATTTCCAATGTATGACAGGAGCATATATGTTCACTGCTTCACAAAAAACTATAATTTAAAATATAACACTCAGCTATTAAAGCTGAAAGCTTTTAGAACAAATCACAAATCTGACACTTCTATGGTTTTAACTTGACTAGGGTAGGAGACAAACTGAATAAAAAAAACAGCTTTTCAAGCTTCATCTAATACTTCAAATAGATTAAGTGCAGATTTTGTAGATTTAAATATTCACATTAATATTGATTTGCAGGAGTATCAGGGAAGAAAAACAACACCATTAAAATGATAGAGACATAATTCCAATTATTGTTGTTGGTAATGGAACTGCTGCATTACTAAAATCTACGGTCTTAGATTAGAGAGGTACTGCAGTGATTCAAACCCAAGGAGAAGATAAAAGAAAAAGAAACATGTCATTGCTACAAAATCAGAACCAAAAAAGAATGTATCGCATTTAAACAGCAATATATTTATCACAATAAAACTGCACCACTGTATGGAAGAAGAGCTCTCAAGTATTTATCAAGCAAAGGTCTGAAAACCTGTAGACTGAACAATTCCTGGATTCCAGTTGAGAATTTGAAGATTCTTTCTATATTTTACATGCTTGATATTTAATTTAAATAATAAAGAGGATGTTGTTATGGGAGCAAAAAAACCCAAAGATCTTTCTCAGATGAAAGCCCCAGTCTGAGTCTCTTATATGATACTACGATTCTGTAATATTACCCCAAAAGGAGGAAAGTGCTACCTCACCCAAATGACATTGCAGCCTTCTCAGAAGAAAAAAACCAAAACTGAATATTGTTCAGGAGACTCCATAGCATATGGATTCCAGTTTTTATGTATGAATAATGTGGTCTTGCAAATCAGGTGATCTCATGGCCAGTGTGATCTGTTAAGAGGAAGGAAGATGAAGTGCGGGTTAAAGTCATCTTTAGGTACAGGTGTAAATTCTTTGCAAAAGCATAATTGCCGCATACATTCCCACTTGTGTTTCTGTCAATGAGACGGTTTCATTGTGTTGATAGCATATAGCATTAATCCTCTGTGAAACTGTGTTAAAAAATTTCCTTTTCTTTGATGCAATTCAGCATTTTAGTATTTCACTGGGAGACAGAAGCCAAGGAAATGATTTTGCTGTCCAGCTGATGAAGAGTTGCAGAATTTTAGAATTCAATGTTCTTTTTCCAATAATCTCAGCAAGGAAGGTTTTTTAGACAGCTTCAAAACTGTCCTTGAGATTGCCAGGTACAAAATAATATAGAATTTACACAGTTTTAGCGAAAACTCAGGATTGTTTAAACTGGCTGTCTTAAACACATCAGAGAATGATTACTTACACTGAATGACCCTAACTCTGGCTTTGAAAGATTTTTAAAACATTGGTCACATTGTGTCATTCAAGCCTGGGCAGACAGTATGTGTTAAGATCAGGTTTGCTGGTGTCTCAAGTGTCTGTTCAGGGTTAGAAATAAAGGTGTGCAGAAGAAAATTGATCACAGTTTCAGGTCTTAACTTCCTTCCGTCTACAACTATTATCTATGCAAAATAAGAATAAGTTTTCACAAACTAGGAGCAAGCAAAGAAACAACCGCAGAACTGGCTTCCCGAGTGCAAGTTTATACCTCTGTAATTTTTGGCTTGCATTCTTTTAATTTAATTTTGTCAGTTTTGTTTACTTCACTGCATTTTTTTTCTCATTGCTATCTTGCCGTTAATACTTTGCTTCAATGATATGGCTTATTTGTAGATTCTAGCATGCAAATTTTAATCTAACCTAAATATTTCAGCAATGATCATATTCGCTTCTCATCTTCCTTTGTGCAGCATTACCTTTCCTTAGATCAGTTATTTTAATGGTAGGATTACATTCTTTTCTGGTGAGATATTTATAGAAATCATTCTATACAATAAAATTATTTTTCATTCTAATTTGTCTTTTCATATGTTAAAATGCATCATAGGAAATTTAAAACACACAGCCAAGTACCAGAACATATTTTTAATTTCAGCTACAACCCTCTATGTCAGCATAACATATTTAATTACCTGATATATGGATACAGCATTCCCTATATTTTATGGAGTTCTATGTAGTTGAAGTAACAGTACCAACACCATAAGTGTGGTTAAACAACATGCATGCAAGATGCTGACTTCTTAACATGAATGGTCTGAAAACCTGTTCCGCTCCCTCCATAATTCTGCTTTACAAAGTGAAACTCTAGGGTTTTGTGTGAGTGCAATAACAGTAGAGATATTATTTCCTTAACAGAAAGGACTCTTTATGGCATGGTGCTGCAGTGAGGAATATAGTTCCTTCTATTCCCTTAATGAATCCAGTTGTGGTTCCTAATTTTAGCCAATCACTGCTCCACTGTATCATCTCTTACATTTAGTCCTGCAGTTTGACAGACAAAGTCACCTTGATAGCAAAACAAAATGTTTCTGTATTGAATTTGTATATGACTTAAACTAGAGGTAGAGATTGCATGATTGCCTTTAGCATATGACAGATCCCAGAATTTCCTGTCTTGTGAAGACACTGACCCACTAATCCTTCTACAAAAAAAAGCCCAGACAGTATCAACCAGAAAAAAAGGGTTAACCAATAAAGAGCACATACATCCATTCCTTCTGAAAGTAAAGACTCTTGTTCTGTGGACACACAAGAGAAATAACACTCCTTGGTTATTCCATTTTGATCTGAGAAACAGGACAAGTGCTGGGTGCTATTGCCACTTCTCCTGTCAGCTTGCAGCAATCTGTAGTATTGGTCTTCTCTGAACTTCCCTGAACACTTGGGTCTGTTTGTCTGTGCTTTATTAGTTCTCCATCATTTCAGTGACTTAATATAGTAATGCCTTGATTTTTTTAATTTTTGTCAGAAAAAACATCCTACCAAGGTGAGATACAGAATGCAAGTATGCATCATGTGATAAATATGTATTCCTTTTTTTGCCTTATTTATTTTAATTTTTAAAGAAATTAAGTGCACTCTATATCTGTCACATGAGAAATGTTAACCAACTTTTCTCTATCAAATTTTCCTACATTTACTTTATCCACATCTCTTCTATCCTTTCTATCTTTTTGTTTCTCATAGGGAAAATTCCTAGTCTAAAATAAACGTTCTTGTACATGCTGTATAAGCTATCTTTTTATAATTATATCATATATATAGAACTGTGTATATATATGTAGAACTGTGTGCTTATTTTTTGTGATGATCTGCTTAGTAAAAATTTTATTTTGATAATCTTCACTGTCTTGGCCTTCATTCTTCTTTTGCCATCTTTTTTCTTGTACATTGTAATGACAACTACCCACCATTATCAAGGATACAAGTGTTTTTTGATATCTATTCCTCTTTTATTAAATTCAAAGACACAATTTGCATCATGGAGCATTACTGAATGACATTTCTACAGAATTTGATGCCATGGTCATGGGTTACTTGTAAGGGAGTTGCTAATTTTGATTCCACTCCTCTATATCATCAGTTAGGGTTGCACTTCTCCTGGTACACTTGCTTTTATTTATGAACATTACATTGATTATATTCTTAAATTCATTTCATTAACAATCAGACTCATGGTTGGATTCATGATTGGAATATCTGAGATATTCACAGTCTATGTCACTTTTGAAAAACCGTAATAATTACTCAACATCAACCAGCACTACGAGTCACATCTCACACCTGATCCAGAAAAATCATGAATACAATGACCAAAACAGGTACAGTAAAAACCCCTCTGGGATCCTTATGATTACCCTCCATCCACTACAGAAGCTGATAATTTTTCCCTGCATAGCAGTGTGTTTCGGGGGCGTGGACCCCCCAGGGGTGTCCCCAGGGGGGCCCCCCTAGGCTGTGAGTTCGCAGGTAGCAGCAGGAAGGCAAGGAGACTCCACACGGCTTCCGAGGGTGCTCATTAGATGAGGGTTTATTGGGGGTCTTACCCCCGGGAGGCAGCATGGTTTCTGAGGGAGGGGGGGGAAAGGGGAGTGAGGGGGGAAAGGGGAGAGGGAAAGAGGGGCTGAGAGAGCACCAGCCAGGAGAGCCAGCGAAGAGAGAGTGAGCATCAGAGTGAGCATCGTCCTCCCAGCACACTTAACAGGGAGATTCAAAGTGGGCGTGGAACAGATTGGGCCAATGGGATTACAGACACAGGATGCTGGAGGGGAGGATCACAGGCTTGGCATAAACCATACATTTTCGAGGGGTGAGACAGAGCATACCATTTAACATTGACATTCACCACAGTATCATACATTCACTTAATTCTATTCTTTGTTATAGTTTTGATTGCTTTGCTTGGTAAAAAAGTCAAATGCACTCAGACCACTGTCTGTTTGTATAGAGGTCTTCAAAAACCTTTGTGAAAATGACACTGCATTTACTGTCTTCCTTTCCTGTGAAAACATGACTAAATAAAATGTGAGACTATACCATAGTCACCATTGTGTCAACGTCATACTAAGCTTCAGAGTTTATGCATAAAGAGAACCCAGTCCTTGCTGGTGAGGAATTCTGGTGAGGAACTTATTGTGCATAACTTTTTTCTCTTGGGTCTTATTCCTTACTTTTTCTCCTCTTGCTTGCTATTATCATTTTTATTACTGGGTTTTCATTGGTTGGGTTTTTTCCTTCATTTGATGTTTTAAAGTGATCTTATCTTCACCTGGAATTTTTATCATTTTTTATCTGATTCTGGTCCCCATCCTACCAGAGCTGGAGGGAAGAGTGATCTTCAAGTTTTGTCATGAAGAGTAAACTTTTCCAGGAGAAATGCAGATACAGCATAGACTCTGATCCAAACACACTTGTCAAGCAGGGCCCACATGTGTGTCCAGATGACTTCTGACTACCCACAAGGCAGGAGACACAATTTCTGGACTTTCTCCCTCTGTCCTGTTGTGGGAAGGGAGTGATAGATTGGCTTGGTGGGCATCTGAAAGCTTGCCAAGGTAGTCCTACCACATTTAAGTACTAAAACAAAAACCAGCAAAAATAACATAGACATTTCATTTAATGGCCTTTTCCTGGTCTTATCTATGTTGGTTATTTTCTCTTGCAATCCCACTTATTTAAAGGAGTTGCTCTTGAGTACACAGTTTGCAACTTTGAACTTCATGTAGTTATGCTTATTATGCTTGTGAAAAAGCAATTTGTTATGTCTCAGTGCTGATGGCCATGCCATGTTCTGCAGGAAAGTTGCAGATATGTTTTCTCTGGGAACTTTCATATGTATCCTCTTCTTCATCTAGAAATAAAATACCTCTTTGCTTTTGAAAAATAATGTATTTTACATGGGTAATATAAAATCACAAGTCTGTTTTATAAACTCAAATGGGCTTTCTTCAGACTATACAGTCCAATTCTTTGTAAGTAGAGGCTGTAAAATACCATTTCTACATCTGTAATTCAACCAGTACTTCAATGTGTAGAACTGTACTAGAATGTGTTTCTAGAAAAGCATCATACACATATTTGATAAGAAATAAATGCAATGTACTATAACTCTGTAACGATTTGAAAGGAATGGTGATGGTGGGGTGTGTGCTCATTTTTAGTGTTCTCATTATCATCTCCTCTACAGAAGAAATAACCCTGTTCTATTTTCTCTTCAATAAAACCTTATGGATTTAAATTGAGAGGGAGAGCAGCATCTGCATGGCTAATACTGCCCTCCAAACAGAATGTGAAATAACACTGAACACTGAAAGAGCATTGAACATTGAAATAAAATATGTCAAAAAACTAATTTTGTCTCTCCTGCATAATGACTCTGTTGCTGGAAAAAGAAGTTATGCCTGACAGCTGTGGCTGGACAGTGATTTCCTGTATCTCATAATTTATAAGCCATGTATTCAGCCATTTCTCTGGAATGGTAACTATTAGTAGTAGTAATTTGTGACAGAAATAATGTAGCATGGAATTTAGCACGAAAGGTAGGAAGGTCCAACTGCAGCATGAGTTATAGTGGCTGGAAGCAAGAATTATAGAGACAGAAGGATTCCCTGTGAAGGAGCGAATTTTCCCTTGGTGATAAGAAGCAGCTGCAACATTGTCTTTTAGCCAACCTGGAATCTAGGTGCTCTGGGGTCACCTTTAGGCAGCAGAGCTGGGCTGGGAATAGACTCAGTGCTGGGCAGAGGTGCCTCATGGAGCTGCTCAAAGGACCGATGCAGATGAAAGTGCGTACAATGTATCAGCTTGTGACGCATCTTTGTAGGGATTTACATCTTTATGGGACCACCTCTAGCAGTAAGACTCTGTCCACTAGATTGTTTCTTATTTTATATTCATATTTAAGCACAAGTGTGTGTTCTATTTCATCTGGGCTACTCATTGTCCAGAGGATCTGACTCCCAGTAAAGACTGCACTTCTTAATGAAACACCACCACAGGAGTCTTGTCCTCAGAAAAGTCCACCCATTCTGTGTAAGTGTCCTGTTCAGTGCAAGCAAAACCACTGCTGTGCAACCAGGTTGCCACACAGTTTGAAAAGGAAAGCCCTCATCTTATGTACTTTCAGGGTAGCCTTTCAGATTATGATTACCAAGGGGAAGGAAACACCTTAGAATGTTGCTGAAAAAAAGGGTTTTTAAGTAAAAAAGGCCTACTTTTAAGTTGTACATGTGAATGCCTTTGTCACTTTAGCTTTTTCAGTTGGGTAGCTATATTTTTTTTTTTTTTTGTATTTGCTCAGGTCTATGTTAAAATGACTTCATATCTGTTCAAACAATGAAGACAAATGGCATATTTTACGCCTGGAATCTTCTTAAACAGCGTCTCTAACACTGGATTGAGGAAACACTTCATTAAATACTGTGCATTTATAAACTTCTTAAACAGTAGCATCTGACTGATACATGTAAAATGAGACACAATCCTTTGTGCAGGCAGATTTGCACAGAAAAGGATGTCCACGACAACAGACACAGATACTGGCATATTCTTCCTTGATTAATAAGCTGTAGTAGATACAGTTGTTTAAAAAGACGGGTGTGAAATGCAGCTAATATGGCTTATTATTAAGCATCCAGCCATGTGACTGTGATCTTTGCTTCTTTAAGTATCTCTGCTGAACAGTCACAGTTCCCATGTGCACCAATGTGAGAGACAGAGACTTCTTCCTTTTACTCCACAGGCCTTTTTTATTTCATTGTTCCCCTTATAGAACTAAAGTAAGCCAGGATGATTTCCTGCCTGAAGTTTTGGAGTAGGCATATGCAACATTTTTATAGCTTTTGTCATGTGTAAAGTTGGTACACCAGCAAAACTATTCTACTGTCCTGTCAGCGAGTGTAACAATAATTATTTGCCCACAAAGGACTTTCTTTGCTGTTGAAGTAACTAGAGATCTGGTTGCAATAGCAATTCTCCTGGGAACAGGGTTAACTGGCTGCTCCTCACAGTTTCCATAGTCATCAGAAAAAATATCCAGACCAGATCATTAGCCTTATCTAAATACACCCTAAAATCTGACATTTAAGAGTTTAAATTCTCATTAAAAGCCACAGGAATGTAATAAAAATTGAAATTGGACAGTAGTGTCAGCACAGTAGATCTTTGTAAGAAAGTAATCTCAAGGTTGAGTAATGATGGGATAAGTTTATGTTAAAAAATACACTCATGTAGCCTTGGGAAAAAAATATTTTCCATTGCTTCACACTGACACTGAATTCCAAATGTAGCATTAAAATCATTGTCCAGTGTACTGGATCTGGCTGAAACAGAGTTAATTTTCCCCACAGCAGCCCTCACAGCGCTGTGCTGTGCATTTGGAGCCAGAAGGGTGCTGATAGCACACTGGTGTTTTGGCTACTGCTGAGCAGCGCTGGCACAGCATCACAGCTGTCTCTCCAACATCCCTCCTCCCCATCAGTAGGCCCAGGGGTGGGCAAAATCTTGGGATGGGACACAACTCGAACAGCTGACCCAAACTGGCCAAAGATATCTGCTCAGATATAAAAGCTAAGAAAAAGGAGGAGGAAGGCTGGAGAAAACATTAATTATCTGCAATATTTGTCTTCCAGAGCAACCATTACACTTGCTGAAGCCCTGTTTCTTGGGAAGTGGATGAACATTGCTTGTTCACAGGAAGTGGAGAATAAAATGTTTAAAGGTTTTTCCTTTGCTTGCACAAGTGATACCTTTTGCTTTAGTAAACTGCCTTATCTCAACCTATAATGGTTTACATCTTATTTAGTCTGCCCTGCCCAGCTGTGGAGGAAAGTGATAGAGGGGCTTGGTGGGCACCTGGCATCCAGCCAAGTCAACTCACCACATCTACCTGTAGACAACCATGCAAGCTTTTTAGTAAAAGCTAATCAGACACTTAAAACCTCTTGCCTTTATGACCAGTGAAATGATCTTATTCCATTGAGCATTTCACTGTGGAGGTTTTAGATTTCCACAACTGCTTGAAAAAAATAATCTCAACATCACTCAGGAACAGATGTCTTCCATCAAATA
The DNA here is from genome assembly GCF_031753505.1 of Anomalospiza imberbis. NCBI lineage: Eukaryota > Metazoa > Chordata > Aves > Passeriformes > Viduidae > Anomalospiza > Anomalospiza imberbis. Next base: position 43,094,868 of record NC_089683.1, read on the forward strand.
AGAATGCTGTTGATTATTTAAATATTTTATACTCCAGACTTAGTCACTAGTGGTCACAGATACTGAGTGGATTTCACCCCAGGTAATTACTTACTGTGGAGGTATCCACATCAAGACATTGAGAGCTTCTTTTGTAGTCAACAAGGAAAAATAAGCAATCTTAGGCCATGAGTATTTTGAATTATTTTAGATGTCTCTTTTAGAGCAAGGTAAATCAAGCCAATAAAGTGCCTACTGACTTTGCTGAGTGTCTCATAAGAGAGGCCAAATGAAGCCCCACATTTGGTGGATTATTAGTGCCTTCTGAGAGACACAGTGTGACAGGACAGGTTTTGTGTTCACTATTTCATGCATGGCATCATAGTAAAATAAGAGAGCTAGAAGAAGTGTTCAAAGGCAGCATGTGTGTGAGAAGCAAGCACTGCAGTTGCAGCTAATATAGAAAATTTGTATCTTGGGATGAGGGAAAGCCAAAAAAAGAATAGAAGGAAAGATGCAATAGTAATCTCAAAGCAGTGAGCTGATGCAAATGGCAGAGAGTAGCAATCAATATAAACAGCTGTGATCCCACTCAGATTTTTGTGCATACATACAGACTGCTTTGGTCTTATTAATGTTGTACAATCACCAACAAGCAGAAGTGTCAGCTTGTGAAAGTAGAATGGCTAAAATATAGGAAATAAATGTATCAAAGTGGAAGGCAGAGGCATAAGTTTATTACAGCTTATAGTGACAACAGCAAAAACTGTCTTCTTGACCTATCATTAAGAGAAATTGCATTTCTCTCAATTTAACTGTTTGGAAGGCACAGAATTTCTGGGGTTGACATCATCATTTCTGTCTTTTTTTGATCTGGTTGGCAGCATTTTCAGCTGTTTTGCAAGAAGCATTTGAATTGCCTATTAAGAACTTTTAATCTATTTATTTATTCAGAAAAGCATACTCATGCAAGTATCATCAATCATCTTCTATGAGCTTGAGTCAGCTGTGGATCCTGAGCTAAGCAGGTGACTCATACTGACACAAAACACACAGATTGTATTATTGCTAAGTGCTCTTGCTGACATTATTAGTGTCATAGGGACAGACTGAACTTGGAATGTTTGTACAGTCAAGTGAAAGCTGAATCATGTAGACATTCCACGTCTGCAATTTAAAAACAACCCCTTGGTCAAGGGAGATACAAAAGCAGAAGTTTTGTGACTGTTATTGTGACAATTCATCAATTTAAAGCCATAACAATGGGCATATAACAATGAGTCAGAAGGAACAAAAGCATGAGTTAGCCTTACAGTATCAACTGAATTCTGTAAAAACTCTTGGTCTTGCAACGTATGTACGATTGCTGGGATAGTTGAGAAACACTAGGTGCCTCCGCCATGTCATTGTACTCTGTACTTCTTGGTGTGGTCTAAACTTCGCCAGCTGTGTTATGTACCTCTCTTGATAACGATTCGTGATACTGGCAAGAAGAATACAACATAAAATGGAATTTAGTGGTGTTGTAGAAATCCTGGATGAATATTAAAAAAAAAAGGAATTGAAGGTCCTTGCAGACAATGAGATGAACATGTGCCAAAGATCTGGAAAATCTTGAAAAAAACTGGTATGTGACCATACCCGGTTAATGACAAGAGTACAAAAAAAACGTTGAAGGAAGCGATTTTTCCCTGAACTTTTATGTCCCACAATACAGGGTAAGCTGGAACTAATCCTTGTAATGATTAGAGAGTGGAGCAAGCAATACATAGTCTGAAACCAAATGAAATATATTTCTTTACCCTGGAGAAAAGAAGTCTGAGGGAGGGCTCACTGCAGACTTCCATTAACAGGAAACTGCAGAGACGGAGCCAGACTTGCCCCAGCAGTGCACAATGAATGGCAAGATACAGCAGTCCCAGCTTTCAGTAAGGGAAATTCTGATTGGGCAAAAGAAAAAAACCTCTTTGCTCAGAGAGTATTTAATCACTGAAGCATGTTATGCAGAATGGTAGCAGAAAAAGCACCCTCAGAGATATTCATAACTGGACTGAACAAGACTCAGGGAAACTTGTTTTTTTCTAAACCTGGTTTAACTTTGAAACCAGCACTGCTTTGAACAGCAAGTTGTCTTGAATGATCTCCAGGGTTCCATTCCAAACATCCTTTCCTTTTATCATGCTTTACTACCTTTTAGTCCTGGAATTAAAGAATTCTCGCTCTGACAGCTGTTGCCATTAATATTTACATGAAATCCTGCAGGAGTTCTTGGCCAGCTACCTTCATCATTGGGGTGCTGAAATCAGTCACTTAGACCACTGGTGACTAGAATATGTTGGAACAGACAGATATAATATAATGCAAATTAGAGGAAATGATGAAAATTACTTGTATCCTGTGTTAGTTTTGGGGAAATATATCATTCACATCATGCTAGCTATTCACTGAAAACATCTGTTCAGTAGAAACTAAAAGCAACTAAGATTTTCTACTTAATTAAAAGAAATAGAGATCATTGAGAATCTGACACTATAACACTAGATTCTCCTATGATCGGCCTGAACCTATTTAATTTATTCTGGTTTTCACAGCAAGGTTAACGTAATGTTACTATTAACTTACTCAGTTAAGAATTATTTCAAAGGGAAGTTTTCTATCTGCAAAAGATTCATGATGTCTTAATGAACTCAGTAAATAATCTCACTCAGTATATAATGGTCCGAGTATCAGAATTATGGGTTGTTGACTGCCTTGATAATGAGATGGGGTTTTGTTCCAAATGTCAAATGTATATATTCTGCCTTTTCACCACATTTATCGGTAAGTGCTATAAGCCCTGAATTTCACAAATTGTCAGGCATATTTATTGTGGGAGTGTAGCTTTCCGCTTCCAGTTCTCTTTTCATTTAGAATTGCTAATTAGTTACCTCACAGTTTAAGATGATATGGCTTAGACTGCAAATTATTTCAGGGTAGTTATAGGCTAGATGAAGAGCAGCTGAAAAACAGGTGTCTGCCTTATGATTGGATGCTGTGTTAGAAATGAAGAGAAAGTAATGATTGCTGAAGAAGGAAATTGGATAGAAATCTTTACCTCAACATGTAAGTGCACACAGTATGTTCGACATTTTATGAAGCAAGTACAAACACCACCTCATTTCATAGGTTTAATGACAAAATTAGAATAATATGTCAGTGAAAGGGTAGGATGCCAGCAGACAGATGAGGATTTGCACTGAAAAGTGTACAGAAGGCGTCCTTTATAGTGTTTAAAATTTGCACTGTGGGAGAAGTAAAGGTCTGAATTGCATGGTCAATTTTTATCCTAGTCCTGTAGATGAACTACATCCAAATGGATAGTAATTCATTATGCTATGCTTTTCTATTGTTTTCATGTGCAGTTTTAATCAGTTTAAAATGTGTTATGCTTAGCAATACAGATTAAAGCTCTTCATTCTAGGGAAAACTATACTTATCTCCAAGTCAAGAAAAGCCTTAAACTTCTGATGAGCAAAATCCTTTGGCATCCAGTAATTTCACTAAGATTTAGTGTATTTTTTTAAAGGTATTACTTATTAGGGACAAAGAGAATGATCTGATTTTTGAATATCATTCCTTTAACTGCAGTGGCTCCCCAAAGCCTTGTTGGGAACCATTCCTAAAAAATACACCCTATCAAGTTTTATATGCACATGAACATGCACATGCACAAAAACAATGTTCTGGAAAACGCAGGAACTTTTAACCATCGTTGAACTATTTCAGGCTCCTCTAAAATTAATTAGCATAAAATAGCATAAACCAACTTTTTCTCTTGTCAATTATGACTACTTGAAATTTCCTAGGTATAAAAACCAAAACTTTGTCAAACCCAAAAACAACAAGCAAACAAAAAATTATGTAATACTTTGAACATGCTGAAACTTCTCAGCTTTTGTGAGTACAAAACATAAAACTGCAGATTTTGCAGGCTGCAGCTGCCCTTTCGGTTCTTCCAGAACATTGCTAAAGAAGGAGAGAGTCTAGAAAGCATATAGGCTGGAAGTTTAGCTGAAATTAGACTGCTCTGAAAACCACAGGAGGTCTGGCTTGAAAAAGCACATTTCCATGACATTTTCAGTATTGTGTTCTTGAGTTTGCTTTTTAATTCTAAGTAAAACATTATTTTTCTAGAAAACAAACAAACACATTAAAATTCAATTTCCTGACCACTTCTTGCAAAATATATTTAGAACTCTGTGCCAGAGAAAAGTGGGTTTAGTGACACCTTTAAACATCATAATGTTGATGGAAATTGATAAACTCAAAATTATCTGCTAGCAAGGAAATCTTGGCACACAAATTCAGAAATCAAGCATGAATTTTAGCCATTCTAAAGGACTGAAGAGAGAGTTACTATTATGTGGTATGTGCAAAGATTATTTAAAGTACCGATGGAAAGAAGAATTTTTCTAGCTAGGAGCTATAACTTTATAGAATCAGTTTTTCTTTTTTAAGAAATAAAACTTGTAGGAGATCTGTAATGAGACAGTCATTAATACAAGGCAATGCAATAAGATGAGCCCTTTCCTCTATGCTGGCAAGACTTGCTAGAACAAAGAATTGTCAGTTTGTATCTTGCAGTCTGCCATATAATGTGATATGTACCTAATTCATCTTCAAGCTTCAGTACTTTGAATAAGATAACACTTGAGATTATGACATTAAATAGAGATGTGTTCATCTTTAGGTCCTGTGGATATCCACACAACAGGAATGTGGTATTTGATTCAGTTAACCAAAGGCAACACTGGAGGTTTCCTGTAATACTTCATCCAGATTCTAGCTGCCACTCTAGAATTTTGTGGGTCCCTTGTAGGTCTTGTCTCAGACCTACTAGTCACATGGGAAGTGTGGTAAGCCCGACATCTAAAACAGGGAAGATTTCAGAAAATTTCACATGCTTGTTAGACAGCTGAATTTGAAGCCTCAAGGGGGTCTAAGGTGCACAGTTAGAACACAGGCATGATTTATAATGTCCCAAAGTATCACAGAGTAAATGATATACAGAAAATGCGTGTCTCTAATTTAAAGTAACAGCTGGAGGCCTATGAGAATGTGAGAATGTCTTAGGACATCATTAATCATTCTAAGACATATGTGTGGGCACCTGAATAGATTCCTCAGTGCCATTGTAAGCTATATGTTTATGCAAGTGTCATATTTTAACCCCAGATGGCAACCATGTAGCTACTCCCTCATTCCTCACCCAACCCTCTTCCTGTGGGATGAGAAGAATAAGAAAAAGGTAAAACCCATGGGTTGAGATAAGAACAAAAAATAATCAAAATTAATGTTGATGATGATAATGATGGTGATGATAGTAATAGTAACAAAAAGGAAGATAACAGAGAGATAGAAAGAGGAATAACCACAAGAAAAACAGGTGACCCACAACAGAGTTCCTCACTATCTTCTGACTGATGCCCACCCTGTTCCCAAGCAGTGACTGGCCCCTCCTAGACAACTCTCCACAATTTATATACTGAGCATGATTCCCTGGGGTGTGGAACATCCCTTTGGACAGTTTGAGTAATCTTTCCTGGCTGTGGTCCCTCCTGGCTCCTTGTGCACCTGCTTGCTGGCAGAACAGGAGAAACTGCAAGTCCTTGATTTAGAGTAAGCACTGCTTAGCAACTACTAAAACATCAACACTACAATTCACTAACACTAGAATTCAAAACAGAAATAAAATTAATTCCCAGTCAAAACAAGGACAGCAAGACACAAACACCAACAAATTTTACAAATTCATTTTTTTTTAAGATTGTTGTCTAAAGATATATTCTCAATACTAAAAATCTCCTCTTCAGTGTCCTGATAAGTAGATGATAATTTTGATTCTATTTTACCAAATCATAGAGAAATTAATGTTACAAAATATCTATAAATTATGATTTAACATGAGAAGTAAAATGACAAATATTTGATAAATGTGTACTGATTCCATATAAATATCACAGATTATCAGTTTATTTTAAAATGTGGTCACAGTTTCATAGAATTTGATGGAATTTCCTCAATTAAAACAGATATCAATGAGTAAACAACAAGGCATTTGCTGAATTTGTTTGTTCTTTTCTGATTCCATATTAAATAACTTTGGCCCAACAAACTAAAATTACAGTGCAACTTTTGCCTTCATCATAACATTTTATTTGAGCAACAAGCTTAATCATGTTCAGTCTTAATTACAATTTAAGATTTATTAATAAATTGTAATGATAGGAAATTCTCATGATTTATTAATAGACAATACTTTCTCTTTTCTAATCCATCCTCTAAATGTCAGAAGATATTTGATAATGACAGTCTCCAAGAGTTCTAAATAAATTAATATTAATAATATTAATAGAGCGGCTTATATAATATTGATAGAGCGGCTTCACTAGGACCTGATCTGTCAGAATTCACCCATCTTTATGTATAATTGTCTCTATCAAATCCATTATTTGCTTATTTAACAATTTTTTTGGAAAATGTAATGATTAAATAGGAAGACTCCCCAGTAGTTTCTGAAAACTGATTGAGGAATAGAGGAACACAAACGTATAGAACATATAATTGTTCAAAATTGTTGTATGTTGTTGCTCAAAATTAGAAACAACCCACCATGGAAAAGACAGTTATTCAAGTAAATAACAAATATACTACACTTACCCCCCCAGAATATCATTGTATCTACAATTCTGCTTTGGTTGGTTTGTTTTTTTTTTTTTTTTTTTGTTTGTTTTTTTTGTTTTTTTTTTTTTTTTTTGTTTTTTTCCTTTTATTCCTTTTTTCCCTTCTAGTCTCTCCATCTGCTGATTACATTAGAAATAGTATATAATTAGATATGTAAATAATTACTGATGTTCAATTGGTCTAAATTTGCAATTTCCATAGTAGGACTATAGCGAATATCTACTTTTTGTGGGTTTAACATGAATGATTATTGAAATATGGCACAGTAAAAGGGTTGGTTTTTTGGTTTTTTTTTTTTACTTTTTTTTGATAATATCTTTAAAACAATTTATATAACATGCTTATGTAACTCTTAAATACACTAAGTAATTAAATAGATAAATGTGTCTAAAGTAGATTTTTTTGGCAGCTTTTCTTTCACTTAATATAGCTGTGAGCCCTACCTGAGACATGCAAAGAAAGAAATCATTAGGTGAATGCTATAGCTTATTTCTCCAGTAAATAAAAAATGAAGACACCAAATTTCATATCCTTTTTTCACTCCTCAGAGAATATTATACCATCTCTGGGTGGAAGACAAAAAATTAAGAAAATGTAAATCTGTTATGCACAATTTATCCACATCATAAGGATTTATATAACTTCTTTCAGAGGAAAAGGATAAACTGATTTTTTTTTTCCTATAATTTGGTCATTCAGAATAGTTTTTTAAAAATTATAATCTCCATTCTAAGGTTTGAAGAAATGTATAGATTCCCTGAAAGGAAGATAAGAACATAGGTGTTGCTTTAAATGAGAAAATGGGATGCAAATTGCAATGGAATATAATTTAAAGAATAAGAACATAATCAGCTGCCTCACAAAAGTAGGGATAGAGGGGAAGCATCAGCAATAAAATTATTTGATAAGACATAGCATTTCTGCCATACATGGGAGTTGACTGGACCTGCAGGAAAGATTAAACAAGAAAGAATGTCTGTAAATCTGAAGACTAAAGAGAGAGAACTAGAGCATTGTGGTAAAGTCTAAAAGGATAAATAATCAAATGATCACTAATGCAGCTTATGTAAATGCTGAACAGTATGCCTTTACTTAGTGACAGTTTATTCCCAGTAAATCTCTCAAAAGAAAAGGTTTAATTGAGCATGCGTATAATTAGATCATGACCTATGGCTTTAACCTCTCAGACGTTACCACATTTCAGCTAAATATTTCCTGTTTCCTTTCTAATACAAATACATGTATAATTTCATAGCTGGTTTCTTGTTAACCTAAACAGACATCTGTGAGGAACTATAACCATCTTCTTAAAGATCACATTTAACCAAAAAAGTTGTCTTAAAAAGATTACCAAAAGCAGTATTTATCCTGCTTTTTATGCTTTAATTTTATCATCATATCAGTTCCATACAATGAAGTTTAGAGGTAAAATAGTTCAAAAACATATTAGAGTTGTGGTATGCACTGAATTACTGAGTTAATCTGGATTGTTGGATTAAACGCTGTGCAAAATCCTTGTCACACAATGAGGGGAAAAAAATCCAGCACCTAAAAGAAAATCAGAGGCTAACTGACACCTTTGATTTTCATGGATTACTCAAACCAATTAAACACATGAGCAGACCTTCACAAATGGAACTGTAATGAATGGAAATGGAAAAGAAAAGAGATTCACTAAAAAATAGACTGCCAGAAAGATGAAAAGAAGCTACAAGATTTACTATATACTGCTTGCTTCTTCTTGCAGTAAGGTATTTCTTTGCTACAATGTTCCAAATTTTGACATTAGATTTCTTTAGAAATCATATCTGAAGCTTTACTGTAAGGTATATAATATTTATAGAAACAAACTGTCTATGGTTTTTGTCAATATTAGCTATGCTTGCTTTCTATTCTTGTCTTTTTTATCTCTTTGTTTTTTTCCCTTCAGCATAAACATCTCTTTCTGGAAAGGTTGGAGAGATAGGTGACAGCAGATCTGAAGAAATGCAGCCTGGAATCTAACTAAATTGACTAGTGCAATGTTGCACCATTGCCAGTTTGTATCTGTCAGAAGTAGTTAAAAGAAAAAGGGCTAAAACATCTTTGTGAGAAAGACAAAAAGTTGGGCAACAAAAAATGGAAGACTACAAACAAAATTACGTGTAAACTTTCTGGGAAAGGAAAGGAGGAATCTTCCGTGGAAAGGAGGATTCCTGGGAAAAGGAATTTCCATTACAAGACTGTAAGAAGCTTTTTGCAGTTGATCAGTTCATTTGTCTCACAAGTTTCCTTTAAAACATTTTGTTTTTCAAGGAATGTCTTGAATGGTAAAAATATGTTACTATGAAAATGATTAAGGCAAATATTAAAAACCTCAAACATTGAAAAAATAAAAAATAAAGAAAAATATATGAAAACATCTTCAGTTTCATTATTGTCATTGTATTTTACTTAGACACTTCTGTGATTTTTCAGTAACATTCCATCATATTAACCATTTTTCATCAATATATCATAGTCTGTGGGCGTCTAGTAATTTTGCATTTTAATCAATGTAAATATTTTCCTATGCACTTGAATATGCCCCGAACTTGAATATTTGAAGATATATAAACTACAATAACCTTGAAAGTACAGAACCAATGAGGTTTGTCAAAGCTACATTTATATTTACATTTTCAAAATATTCTGAAATTATCAAATAATAAAAAACAATACATCCTCACAAGCTTTTGATGATGCTATTCCCATGTTCTAATGAAAAAAATAATAAACCATTTTCCCCAAAAGTTAAAATTTCTGGCATTTCATTTATCACTTGCAGAAGTCCATTCTGTGCCTTCCAATGGAGTTAGAGGTGCTCATAGACATAAGACTGTCAAATTACTTATGAGAGGTGTTAACATGAGAGATGTTCGTAGACACCATAAACTGAAACAAGACCAAACTCAGAAAACTCGCTCCTACTTCCTATGAGTGAAACAGATTAAAATTAAGACAGAATCCAATATTTCAAAACCAAGCATCATTAAATCAACGTTACTATTTCAACTGATTTCAGATCATTCTTTCAATCAGAAAACAGATCCAAAGGTCAGTGAAACAGCCAGAAGCACAGGATACAATATAGATGAACACTATCTAAAAAAAAAAAAAAAACAACCACCACCAATTCACTGAACTCTTGAATAAAAGCTTTTCAGGATGTAGTAGTGAATAATCTCACTGGGCCCAGAAAGATTCAACCTGTATCTTGGGAAAGACTGACCAGTCCAAGAGAAGGTACTTGTACACATTTTGCTCTAGAAGGTTTCCACTTGGTATATTCTATATTTTTTTCTCCCCCTTTAACTTCTTTTTGAAAAATTCAGAATTTGAATGATCTTCCTACTGTGAAAGGCACACATTTTTCTCCCCTTCTTTTCTTTCTTGTAATTTTGTACTAAAAATCATATATAATTACTGATATACTGATAGTGCATTTCTGCTTAGCCCAGAAGGGATTTTTTCCCTTTCAAACTCAATGGCGATGGAAAGATAACATTTAAATCAATTTCAGCAACTTGTGGCTATCTTCCTGAGGGATCTTATTGTCAAGTTCACAAATTTAAAATCAACAGAATACTCAATCACCATATATTTATTCTATTTTTGGTCTATAGCTATCACATGAATTTAACATTATTCAATACTTGTCTAAAATGACTAAGTGGGTAGAAGAGTGCTATCCTAAATTCCTTATTGTTCTTTATAGGAAAAATTATCCTTTAAGGCATCAGCAGGTTGCACCAACCTTCATCTAAGAGCCAATGAGATACTTTTTCTGCATTCCCCGTACTCCACAACTGACTTCACATTAGGATGACAAATAACCTTCCTACACTTTCAATACCTAATTTTTCCTCCTGTATTCTAAATACGTCCAGAATTAACCATTACACATCACTATGGAAGTTTATCTATTTTTGTGTATGAATCCAACAATATTTAAAATAAACCAGCAATAAAGAAGTTTCTTCCTCCCTGAAAGAAAGGACTTCTAGTTTCTGTATGCACAGTATCAAGTGTGAAAGGCAGAATCCTTATCACCATGACATATTGTCTCTAAAATTATTTCCTAGATTTAAGGAACTCAAACTTCTGATAGCTTAGTTTCAGTAGCTTCTGCTATTTACCAGTTTCAGTGAATAGTTGTACAGAAAAATATAATTTAAAAATAAGAATGAAATAATTACAGTAATGTAAATCTGCTATTAATTTCCATTTTTGGATGCAGATTTGGTTCTGCTTATATGATACTCTGTTTTTGTTCTGAAATTTGATGTATGCTGTACTGGTTTCTTGCTATTGTCTCTCATTAGTCTTAACAAGCAATTTCATAATATAATTTTGGACCCACAAACAGTATTCAAGATTTGGAAAACATTGCAAACTAAATAACTCGAAAATTTGAAGATAAATTAAGTTTGAAAAAAAGTTCAGATTCTCTGGATAGTTTGCCGTTTTACATACTTTCCCAAATAAATTTTGCATTTCAATGAATTATTGAACATAATTTACAACTTCTCAGTGAATTAACTCATTTCAGTCTAGTGCAATAGAATAGATGACAGGTTGGGCTTTTTTTTTTGCTGTTAGTCCTGGCATTTGTCCAACATGTTTTGACTTAAATAGGGAAACTTTTCAGTAGATTTTATAATTAATATGATTATTTATAAAATACTCAAAACTTCAGTTGACAAATCTGTTAAATCTAGTGTAATTGCCACTTTTGATTACACCTGTCCATTAAGGTTTGAAGCACTTTTTTGGGACATGTCATTTCTGTACTGAATTTAAAGAGATTATTTATGTAGTTACAGTTTCATATTTTTATTTAAAATAAAATGAGATTACAATTTATCAGTATGTATAATTTTATTAATATTGCTTTAACACTCCTCATTTTGTTGTTGGGGATATTATTGAAGAGTTTCTTCCCCATATTTGAAGGAAAATGCCAAGATATATACAAATACAAAAAAAAAAAAAAAATCATTAAAAGCCAGCTAGGTTATTTTTCCCCAGCAGACACCAATTAAAATACTGATGAAGATGGAAGGATGGATCCTTATGTACAATTGTCTGAGGGAAAAAGTGGAATGTAGTAGTAAAAGTAAATTTAGAAGTATTGTAAAAAGAATCTGTGGGAATTTTTGAAAATATGAGATGAAAGATGCTGAAATTCAACACACGTTTCTGACTTTATCTGAACCTTTCCACATCTTCAGATGTTATGAAATTCTCTAAATGCTGCAGCTAACAGAGAAATATAGAAGAAAGAAGCACAGAACAGATACCCTCCTGTTACCTATTCACTTTTAGATAAAGTCCCTCCAAGGTAGAAATGACAGTGACTGCAAAGACTAGAAGAGCAGTACCTGCCACTTACAGATCAATTTTAGGCGCAAACTAAAATATCATCAGATGAAAGTTTATTAGACAACAGATCTACTTTATCATAGGCCTCTCAAGCTTCCTCTCTTATATTGCCATTCAGGAGTTTCCATGATCCCACAAGACAGAAAAAAGTGACATTAAACAAAATTATTGTTTCATTACCTGGTCAATTGTGAGATAAGCTTTCTGCATTCTAGATTATTTTTAGTTTCTTGTCATTATATGTTAGAGCTGGAGGGTCTTGTTGATTGAATATCCTGTTGTTGTAAAGTATGGCAAGTCTATTTCTCTCAGTTCAGGGCAATCCGTTACAGGTCCTGAAAAAAAGTGTAAGCTTTGTGCATCCATCCTATAGGAAGGTTGATATTAAAAATGAAAAATATATAGCTTTCCATGAGCCACTGTATATAGAATTGTTCTCATATAAAAAAGCTTTATCTCACATTAATACTTTACTAAAGAACATATATTGATATAGGGAACAGTGTTATGGGCTTTTCTACTAAAAATCCTCCTTTTGCTATGTATAAAAATATATATAAATATATACACTTCTTAGGATGTAAGAGAATCAATTTTTAATTTCAAAATATTTTCAATCACTTTAATTAAATACGTGGGTCTTTTGTTTTGACATCTAAGTACTTAACCAGGTTTTGAAATTAACTGTCAGTTTTTCCTCCTCCCTTAATGATATTATTGAAAATCTCTAGAGAACAAGACCAGATATGATAAATATCAGTATCAGTTCTCCCTACATTTTATTAGAACTTGATGTTGTTAACTTATGAGCTTTTCTGCTGACATCTGATTTCGTTTTTATAGTCTCATGAAACTAAACATGACAGAATTTTCTTCTAATATTGTCTTAAATGTCCAAGGGCATTTAAATGGGGAAAATAGATCAGATACAATACAGTTTTCCTTACGTTGCTAAATAAAATGTTATTGACATGACAGATTACCCATCTTCATAAATTGTGTACAGATTTGTTTGATGCTTGGGAGTCATACATTGCAGGAATGTACTGATGTTGGCTTGTCTGTAGAATTACTATATAAATAATATAGACATTTTACTGATATGGAAAAAACATCCAATTTTTAAGACCCCTTTATAATCATAAATACTTTTGGGAAAGTTTCCATAAAACACTATCAGTTTAAACATTGATTTTACTTTTAATATTTCCAGCTTTTCTCATTCCTGTCTTATTTATTTTATCCATTTATCTTTCATTTTTATGATATTGACTGTTTTTTCATTGGACAAAATGAAGCAGAAGAAAATCAATCATTCTTCAATGTGTATGATGCCTTGGGCATATCATCCCACTATTTATTGCATAAAAAGTTCATAGGTCTCAGTCACATATATGAACTAAATACAAATATAATAGCTTCCATTTAACACAGAAAGAAAAGAAAATATAAAATGTCCAGTTCTCTATTTACACACCCTTGACCTCAGGATAAGTATGAGTACCATACCCATATCCGTTAAGACCTGGATTTTATTTCCTCATTGTCCTACTCTGGCTTTTATTAGTAATCACTTAATCTAATTTTCCAAAGTAGAGTCTGTTCTGCCTATGGCAGTAATTGCTGAGAGATCTCTCCCTGTCCTTTCCTTGACCCTTCCATCACCTCTGTCCAGCTGAGGAAGGGTGTGATAGAGAGGCCTGGATGGGCACCTGGCATCCAGCCAGGGTAAACCCACCACACCAATAGATACCAATTGATTCAATTTTCAGACCGTGCTGTAATATGGGAGTAGGAAGGTAAGAGTAATATTTTGATCTACAAGGTGTATTCAGGAGATACTAGTAACATCTTAAAACAGCTAATTTTCTCCATGTCATCAGTGCTTTTCAGGAACTTGTATTTCTCAACATATGTCTCCTTTCCTAGCCCTTACCCACATATGCTGTGTCACCTTTACATCAGAGAACAGTAGAAAGAGCAAAACTATATTTTTAGACCCTTTATAGTTTATGGGACAGTAATCCTCTATCCAGGGAAGTGGGTAGACAAGGTATCCCCTTCACACCAAACCATTAGAACAAAACAAAAAGAAACAATCCAGGTAAACTTGATAATGGGCCCAAGTTTGGATGAAAGATTTAATGAGTTTGGATAAATACCACAGCCATGCTACTCCTAATATTCTCTGCTTTTTTTAATAGGAGGCACACCTGGAACCATTTCTGCTAGGAAAACTCTGATGTGCTCACCAACCAGGTTTCTGTAATCTATTTGGGATAATGAGGCCAAGTGATATAAAATTTGATACTACATTGTGTAGCAAAATTGGTGAATTATTTTTCCTTGAGAACAGAAGTGAAAATATATAAGTAGCTTAGGACAAAGGATAGATAGATATGACTGTGCAAATGAACAAAACCAAATAAATAATAGCTCTTGTTTTACACTATTTGTGATAGTCTGTCATTGAGTCATTTAGTTTAGCAATCTTAAATCAAAACTAACAGTGATTTTCGCATGAAGGGTTTGTAAAAAATATATACAACCAACAGTAAAATGTAATGCAATGAAAGCAAGATATTGAATTGATTTACTGTATCCAAGATTAATTTGGTAACAATACTAGATTTAAGGCTGCTTGGCTCAGTGCTGTAATATAATTGTTTCTCCAGAAAGGCATTATTTTTTTTTCTGTGTCATGACAATTTTTTGATCATTAATAAAATTCCTTTGTTTTTATGCTTTTGCTTTATCTGATGTCAGCCACCAGCATTCAGTTAGCAGGAACAGTCAGAGCAATCAATATTCTCATTGATTTATAAATATGATATACACATGTATATTATAGATATGCAATGTCATAGTCCATGAGTGCAATATAGGTTTTTATCATGTTTATTGGCTAAAAGCAATATCAATTACAATTTAAAGACCAAGAATAGTAATTCCTTTCTAAATAAGATTAACTTTATGTTTTCCAATTATGTGTTCCAGTCTCACTGATTAAACAAAACTTAACTAAATTACCTACAACACTTAGAGGCTACAAAGTTGGGTTTTTTATCATTGACTTCAGCTTCCCTGAAGAATTCTGAATTCTTCAGAAACTGGCTTCTCAGATCATTCCAGGTTTTAAATAGATTTTATTTTTTTATTGTATGTATACAGGCTGATGATTTAAATAATAAAAAAGACATTGAATGTAAATGAAAAGCTGAGTTTAAATTAAATTGCAATGAAAGAAAAGCCCATAATAGGGCCCATGAGGATATAATCACATTATTGCTACATGAACAGTTTTGCTGGAAGAAATAGCAGATTAATTTAAATTGCTGAGGCCATTAATTAATGTTTTATTGAGTACAAATCTGACATACTTTCAGCTTAATAATATTAAGGTAAGAAGGCAGATGACCAAGCGCTGGGATAAGGTTTAGCTAACTGAACAGATCATGAGAAGCCACTGAGTACCACAGGAAAAACTGCTGGACACAACAAATAACCAGCAGGTGTTGAAAGAATTCTCCCTGTGGAACCAGATGCTTCCACCCAGATGGTGGATGCAGCCCTCTAAGCCCCAAGCTTCAGGATGTGCCAGAGGCCTCTCTTTAATGCCAAGAGAGGTGGCTTTTCATCCCCCAGGATCTGTGCTATCTGTGAAGAGCTGAGTAGCTGGGTTGGAGGAGTTACAGGACGTAATGAGCAGCCTGCACAGCACCATAAGAGAACATGAAAAGGAAACAGGCAGGATCTTCTCAGAGGCTCACAACTGTGGGTCTGATTCACCTTGCCTAAATTTGAAGAGGAGTCAGATGTGCTTTTAAGCTGAGCATCTGAGCCATCTCACCCTAAAACTAGCAAGAACACCAGGAGGAAGCAGGATACAGTACTGAGAGGTGGCTGGATTTCACTAACACTGAAAGTTATGTGAGAGACGTACAGGGTCCCCAGACAGTGAAGGGGAGTATTGATGTATTTTCAGGAGCAGTTTTGCAAGGTCAGCAGTATCTTGTTGACCATATCCATAATATTATATAAGACTGAGGTAGTAAAGAGACCTAGCTAGCAATATTAGAAGTACCATAATGTTGGCTTTCCTGTCTGGATATATATGAACCTAAGTTTCTCACTTTTTAGAATCTAAAAAATTGTAATAGTCTATGAGTTCCTTCATTTACCTATTTTTAGTTTTCTAGAAATATTTTATTATTCATTAGGTTGGACATGAACATTTTGCCATATTTGCCTTCTAGAGCAAGTCATCTTAGATGTGGATGATTCAGTTTTTGGTGTTCTGTATGTCTAAATTAAAAAATTTCAAATCCATTTGTAAATGTTTCTTTCCATGGAAAAGAGTGATTTATAATCAACACACAATTTGGCTGTCATATTAAAAGCCTGGATTTTATGAGTCAAGGAAAGTTCCAGATTTTTTATTGCTTTCAAGAATTCTTGCATGTTTGCTCAGAAGAATCTATTTAGTCGTGTCTCTATCTATTTGCAAATTTTTCAGCATTTTCTTTAAAGCAAATGAAAAAAGGAAGATAAAAAAGGAATAAAAAAGAAATAAAATCTTCTCTAAAAAAGAAATAAAAGTATGTAAATATTCACAGACTACAGACATTCTATACTGTTTTCTGAGAGTGTTAAAAACTAAAAATATTAATTTTAAAATTCCTTGGCTTTAAAAGAGATAACTTATGTGCACCTTGGAGCTTAAAGTCAAGACTCACAGAGGTTATTGTATTCTGACAGTGACTAATTTGGACAGTCATCTACCTGTTTTTAAAGCAGACTTATTTCAGAAAAATGAGGTTAACTCAAAATGCCAATTTTTCTGTTCATCTATCAATGCCATATCTTCTGAGAAGTGCTGAAAAAATCACAACCTAGCTCTCTGGAATATATGTACAGTGAGAGGCAGGAGACCAGGTCTGTACCTACCATTTTATAGAAAAATATGTGATCATATACCTATCTATCAAGAAAGATAACAATCTAAACAGCAATTATTTTTAACTTTTTAAAGGAAGTATTTATATAATTCCTTATGTTTTCCATACAATTCAAAAGGATTAAGGATTTTTTTTTTCTTGTTTAACTATATTTCTACAAAAGGAAGCATATCTAAAAACATGTAGCTGTGTATGGAAGTTTCTAAGTTTATCTATGTGGAATTTCTGCATTGGCTCTGTTGTTTCAGTGCTAAGTGAACAGTTTTCCACAAATGTTTCCTAGACTTTCTCACGCCATGAGCTACCCTCTGTCAGAATCTGGATTGTTATGCCTTTGTCATTTGCTCTCATATGAAAGGTTGTTTTAATGATGGAAGGTGAGAATTTTTTTTTCTTTTATCTCAGCTATATTTTCATCCTAAGCTAGGCAATAGCAAATTACTTGATGAAAATTAATGATTATCCACCCCTTTTTTAGAAGTGACTTAATTATAAGTTTTATAAATAATGGATTACTAATTTATTACATAACAAGCTGTTTAAATTAGCTCATTACTGTACCTTCTGTCATGGTTATAGGAGCCTGCCATACATAGCAATCCAATTTACTGAACTATATCTCGTGTTGCAGCAGCACTGACAGAACCATGATGATCAAACTAAGGTGCCTTTAGCATTTCAATTATAAAATGTGTTTTTACCTTCTAATATGTCACCTGTTTGGATCAAACCTGGTACAAAAATTTAGCAGTCTTCTGACCTTTTCTTGCCAGAGCCAAAACAGATGAAATATGGAACTTAAAAAAAAAATTCTCAAAATCTAATTTCTTTGTTCTTGAGGAAGGTTTAGATGGATACGAAATTAGTATGTATATACTGATATGCTTGAGATAAACATAATAATTTATTTGATATGAAATACAGTAAGAAATTTCTGAATTGTTACCCTATGTAGTTTAAAACTTTGGTACCAGTGATGTACAATTGTATTTTTGCATCTCATATCAAAAATCCAACCTCCACCATGATATTTCTATTAGAAATCAAAATTTCCCTTATACTATATGGTTCTGTTCCACAGAACCAGAATTTTACATTAGCTAATGCAAGATGATTCTGCAACTGCAATTTTTTTTGTCACATAAAAGTTTCAACACAAGAAATCTAACCCTTTTGGAGATAAGCTCTTACAACTTACTAAAAAAAAAAAAAAAAAAAAAAAAAAAAAAAAAAAAAAAAGAGGAGGAATAAGACCTGAGGAAACGGAAACGAAAAGGAAAAACAAAGGCAAATAAAGTTCACATTGTTAATTAATGTTAACATTCTAATTTATAGTCAATTTGGATTACCATTAATTGCATGGCTAAACAGAGACTCTTTCAAATTACAAAAAATTATTCAGATAAAATCAAAGAGACTTAATCCATTCTAAATTGAGAATACTGAAACTTTTTTTTTACACTTCAAATAGATTTTGAGTTTCTTTGAAAGTCTCCTGCAAGTATCTGAGCCAGAGTTGAAGCAGAAATGAATAGAATTGAAATGTCAAAAATTGCTCCTTTTTGGTAAAGAGAAGAATGTTATATTTTCATCACAGGAAGACTCCTGTATCTCTTTAAAATCTACTGTCAGTCAAGAATTAGAAAACCCATTCAAGTATTTCTCATCCAGCTGGAATAGGAATTTATTTGAGGATGCTAAGGTTGGGCCTAAGTGGCATGCTAATTTTTTGTTAATTTTTGATTATGCAAATATTCAATTCAAACCTTATATATATATGGACAAACATATAGATTAAAACTATAGACACAAAATTCAATGTCACTTTTGCATCAGCATATAAATTTGGTCGGAAATCAACTTTGTGCAGATTTCGTCTTAAAATTCCTAAGATAATTGATAATTTCTTACAAAAATCCAGTCATTTTGAGAACTATATGATAAAAGAGTATAGTACACAGTTCAGAGACAACCTGCTCTGAAGAATAATGTGCAGGATTTAAAATCCATATTTATGCTTTTTTTTTGGTTTTCAGAAGCTGTTTTATCTAGGGGTTTATTGGGGTGGTTCCTTTGATTGGTTCATTCATTTTGGGGGGTTCTAGTGAAGAAAAAATGTAGGACTTTCAGTTGAATAAATCCAGATATTTGTTAAATGTAATGAGAATATGAGCAATAGAAATAAATTTCCTTTAGGAAGTATTGTGGTATTGGATGTTGCTGGGGTTTGAGTTGTTTAGGGTGTTTTGTTCTTTTTTAATAAGTATTGTCTGTTCTCTCGAATACATAATTAACCATTATACAATCAAATCAATATATATTATTATCCACAGAGAGAAACACACTACTTATGGAAAAATTATGTGATTTGGTTTCAAATACCTGAAAATTCTGGCTGCAATTTTATGTTTATTGACAATCAAATTCCTCCAACAGTGTTCTGTGATGGACTTTTTATAAGTTTAGTGGATTATGACTAACAGTTTCAAAACAAAATATTTAATACTAACTGCTACAAATGGTCACAAACTTATATTTGTAATATAATTTTTCATACATGATCTGATCCATATTTGAATGTATTGAATTAATTTTCAAAGAATTGCAGTTATTATAAAAAATTGAGTTGCACTGTGAAAATATTAAATTCTTGGCCTATATCTCCCTATTTTGATTTATAAGCAAGTTTGACAAATTCCACAGGATTATCAGGCATTTTTAATATTATATTGGTAATTAAATACAGGCAAAATCTCCAATACCTGCTGTTCCAGTTACAGCCACACATCTGAGAGCAGGGAATTTGATTTTGATAATTCCTAGCCACCTCAATTGACCAAAATAAGTCATTATAATTCAGTAAGGCTGACCAAAATTAAGATACCACCTCAGATACTTGAGGTGCCATTGGTACCCAAATACAGCATACAGTGCATATACTGACACATGTTCCTGGACACATTTGAGGTTTAAAACCATATGTTTGAATAAAAAGGGAGAACACTTTATGTTTATTCTCTTCCTTGCCCTGACATGGCAACTGGATGATAAATTCTGTGTGCAATTCACTGTATATTGAACAAATTAATATGAATAGAAGTTGTTATTTTATTTCACCACCATTGTGTTTGAAGTAAATTTTTGGCTGTCCTGTGAACTCAATCCCAAAGAGAAAGACTTCAAATATGTTTTGAAGAGAAGCACTTCCTCCTCAATGCATCTTTGCATGCACATCTTGAAGAGGAATTAAATGCTTGCATTATGTGTTTAGCTTTGGGTTTCTTTATGCGTGATAAGGAGAAATATTAGAAGTGATTCTGTAGGCATCCCCTTTTCTGCAATAATAGAAACAACCTGATAATGCTCAGCAAGCTAGGAAGTGTAATGTTGTCTCTTATAGTTGGTGTCAGTGCTTGGCACCAATGGATGGAAATTGTCACCATTAGTTTATTATCTTACTATAAGACTTTTATACCTTCTCTCTGCAAGTACTCACGGGCAGCTCCTCGCAACACCAACTCCTTTTCTCTTTCTTCCGCACGCCAGCTGACTTCTTCCTGCCGCTACCACAACTGCCTAACCCTTTCTGTCCCTAGTATCATGTGCTAACCCTTACTGTCCCTAACAGGACTACCTGACCCTTACTCCTCACAGCAGCACAGCCAACTGACTCCAGCTCCCTTTGTTAGCTAATCCACTCTTTTTTAACACCCATCATTATTGGACCATCCTTATTAGACACAGCTGTGCCCTATTAAAGGCAGGCCTTATTGGACACAGCTATGACCTATTAAGGGCAAGGCTGTTCCTACTCTTTGGTAATTAGTACAGCTGCAACTCCTCAGGGCTGAGATTGCCTTCAGCACTATCTCTATTCTCCTACAATCCATCCTCCACCATCTTATGTAAATAAACATTGGTTTGGAGGTTTACTTGAAAAATGAAATTGCCTTCTAGATGCTTGGATTGCTTAAATGCCATAGATTTGCCTAACTAAAGGATATTTGGGGTTTCCTTATAAAATTGAGAAGAAATTTAACCAGGCCATTTGTAAATATTGTTTGTCTGTTTTCTCAGCAAAATTTTCATTCATCTTAAGGTATCTGGATGTTGAAAGAATCCAGGTCTGAAATCACTGGAAGTTCTGTCATCTGCAACTTCTCTGGTATTATCCTGACATTAATTTGGTGGAACAGTGTACAAGTCAGAATAAGATAGTTCTACCTAGGGAGACCTAATGAGAGCAGCACTCTTAAAAGTCTTTCACTTTGTGCAATACCACACTCATTTCAAAGCAAGGCAAGCAAAAAATACTGCCATAGGCAATTCCAAATATGCTTCTAACTGAGCTTTAGGATAACGAAAGACTGAAAATTACTTTCTGACTCCAGCTTGAAAAATTAACCCCTAGTATAAATAATTTTATAATATTCCCTGAGATATTTTTAGTCATTTAATTCTTTAAAAATTAAATACAAGTATCTTGTAAACTTTTATATTTTGACTCATTTTTCATTAATTAATCCATTACAGCTAATTCTCAAAAATTTGTTTTTCATTTCTTCTGTGTCTCATCCAAAGCATGAAGAAATTGCTAGGTGCAAAAAATTTCTGAGTTATACTGCACAATTTTACAAGCTGGCAATATATTGACTATTATACCCTTACTTAGAAGAGCCTATAAAATAAAATATTCACTCTTGTCAAGAACCCTCTCTATTGAGACAATGTTTACATAGCACCATTGTGAAATTCTTCTTTAAAGAAAATATATACTTTTCATTCTTTACAATTCAGCTTACAAATTCAGACCTTTACCATTCTTGAAGCATCAAGGAATAAAAATTAAATTTCATGTAAAAAAATTCACAGAGGGAAAATATGAATATCTCTTGGCAATAAGTTTTCTTACTCTTACAGACATTCCTAATACGATATAATGAGCCACTAAGGCATATATTAAACTGTACAAGCTGGTAGGATAAATGATGCATCTTTTGGAGGGCTAGTCATATAAACAACTATTTCTTTGTAGTGTCTTCACTATTGTCCCAAGTTATGTCCACAATCTCATTCTGTTAAACAATAGTAGATGAAAGTATCTGAGTTAAGATAAATGGGTCATCACTGACCTTTGCATTGCATAGAGGTGAAACATTTATTTTTTTCTGAAGTTTTTTGTATGTTTGTGGACAGGTGATGGTGGTTTTTGTTTGTTTCTTTCTTTTTGTGTATGTGGGATTGGTTTTGATTTTGGGCATAGGGTTCTATCTTGAATTTGGTTTATGGGGGGCTTATACTATAGTATGGTCTTAAGTGGAACTTTTTATGATTTTATCTTAAATATCTTAACCTAGCAAGATACTCAGATCTCCTGATGAGATGCATTTGTTTCATCTTAATTTCATTCAATTAACATGGGTGACCAGTTTTGCCTTCATAAATCAAGCATTTATAATTCCTATCCAGTCAGTGAAGTAGAATCTTTATCAACAGAGATTATCTCGTCCATCTACGTTACCTTTCTCCTTTACATAGCCTGTGCCCTTGTTTTAAGTTATCTAAATTCACATATACTTGGTTGCCAAAACAGTTTTCATAGTTATTTTAATTATTTGTATTATAAAAATGATGCTTGTATTTTGTAACAGATTTGTGATAATTTCAATTTAATTGCAGTTTTACATTAATATATTTGTAATATATATAGCTCACTAGAGCATTTTCATGGTGTTTTATTTTCTTGAGAAGGAATTCTATTATGTCTTCTTATCAAAATTAATAGCCCATTCTTGTTTGATGTGGAGGGTAATTATATGGTGTTAAATTAATTTTAGTACTATAAATATATCAAATACAATTTTTTCCCCACATCCGTCTGTATATCTCCCTAATTAAAATGTCATGTAATGTTTCTGTAGGATAAGGAAGAAATTGCCTTTCTCAGTCTACTGGCACTTTAAGTAAATATTTATATAAGACAGTACATTCAATAACAAAAAGATTATCATCTTCCATACAGTGTTGTGGAAAGTTTTTCAGTAACAGCTTCAGAAATGGAAATCTTTATGAAAGGGCTATGGAAAACTGTAAACTGTTCTTTAAGGTTCTTTACCTTAATTATCTTATCAGGTGTATTTCATAAGTCTTCATGTTTACTAGGAGATTTAAATCTGTTCCCTGCCTCCTTCTGTCTACCTTTTCATGCTTTAGTGCTCCTAAATGGGACAAACGCAAACTCAGTCCTTTCTAACAGATATTGAACATGAAACTTATTCAGTGACTTTCTTCTTTTGCCATTTTTAAGAGTTAAATACTATACAATTAACATACCTTGAGCATCTTTCTACTGAGAAGCACTCGAACATTTTGTGAAGGAAAAGAGATGGGGAAAGACGACGAATGTCAATAGATAAATATTACAGATAAAACCTAGTGTTTGCCCAAGTTGTGCTTTATATTTCATTTCACTACAGCTCACTTAACATGCTGAGAAATAAAACTCAAAAATAAACAGACAGATTTGAATTGGGATATTAAATTGTTTCATCTGAAAAAAAAAGGCTTCCTATCTTTATAATGATTTTTAAAAAGTCCCTTCCTTACCCTGCAGCCTCATGGAAACAGGAGGTCAAGTTTAGTTATGGTATTAATATATTAATTACCATTACTTCTGTTGAAAAAGAAAAAAGTTTCATCTAAAGAGCTTTCCAGCTGGTAATAAAAGAAGAAGACCTAGAGAAGTTTAGGGCTTTTTAAAATGAATTAATTAATTATGCAGTATCAAAATTAGCTTTCCAGTTTTAAGACTGAAGATGTAGTTGCTCCGTAGCTGTTTCTACTGCAGAAAAGACACTTCTTACTGTCAAACCTAACCTTTCAAAAGTCAAATTGACTAACTTTCAGATGATTTCCAATTCAATTAATTTCTGTTTCAATTCAGGGAACAATTTTTCAATGAACAACTTGCCTTTAAAATAGATAACCAAACTAATGGACTCAGCAATGCTTGCATTAATATGCAACACTATAGACAGTGCTAATGATGGAAAAGTAAACAAAATAAGAATTATAGAATGGTTTAAATAGAAGTTAATAACTTGGGGATTAATATTATTTCTTTTATTTTGTAATATTTTGAATATTATTATTCTGTTATTTTCCTTTGTTTTGAATAATGTTATTTGCATCTCTACAGAGCAAAAACACAATAGGCATGTACAAGCTGGGAAAGCCAGTGGAGTTTTCCAAAACTGTGTATAATTCCAAAGCATAACAAATTAAAGCACAGTGATAGAATGGAAAATTCTGAAATATTTTAATGTGTTGTTTCTGTATTTTTTGTTCTAATTTTGTGATCCTTCTAATAAATCAATTATGCTTATTTACTTTAAGCACAAGGAAAGAGCTGCCTACAAAATAAAATATTTCCATCTTGATTTTTTAACATAAGCTTTATTAAGAAATCAAACACTGAGTGAAGTATTACTCTCAGAAGTCCTAAAAGTCCAACAGTCTGTGGGAATGATGTAAGGTGTACATACTAGATAAAAAAAGGTGTAAGATAATTCCTTCTGAATTTTAAAAAGTCTTAAAGTGCATACAAAACTTGTTCAACAAGACTTTTTAAAGTGCTTCCTGCTCTTCATGTACTCTGAGTTAGACCCAGAGGAGAAATACTGATAAGATTTTCCCAAGAGGTCAAAACAACAACAACAAAAAACTTTACTGGAAACTTTAGAAAATTAAAGAAACTTAGCAAAAGCTTTAGAGCAGCATTTAATATACATAAAACACTTCCCAAAGCATTAATTTAGCCCATTCAATTAAGCAATCTGTAAGCCTGTCCAATTTTCAGTTTACTCAAAAATTCCAAGACAGAATTTGAAGAAGAAAGAGAAAGACAGAAGAGATATAGAAAAGAATAGATATTGCTATGACTCCTGGTTCCAATGGTACTCAGCTGACAAAAATTCCAAGAGGATGTAGGGTCAAGATGTGTTTGCCTTGTCCAGATTTAAATACGTGTTGGCTTTCCTAAGGCCTTTCCTCAGGGGTGACTTCTGGTCATTTGGGCTCTCAGGAGCTGGGTTAGGGGCTCCAGGGGCAGGTGTGGAGCATTGCGTTGTGCCAGGAATTGGTGGCCACTGCAGGGCTGGGACACAGGCCCAGAGGGGTGGGTTGTGTAGGGCAGGGCATTGCCTCAGCAGAGCAAGGCTCTGCCTTTTCCCATGCACACACAAAGTGTTTTCAGCCACCAAACCTTCCAATCCCTCACAGCATAAAAAGTGACTGAATGTTAGCCTTAGTTACGTAACCAGAGAGGAGGCACAATAAGGTGAATAATTAATGAGATTATATAACTTAGCATAATGCTTACGTGTTGCATGCCGGGTTGGTTCAGTTAGGGGTTTCAATAAATGTTAGTTAGGTTGGTTCTATGTACCCCCATTTTCCCCTCAAAATGGTTTGCTCCAAGCTGTCTGCTATAGGAGCTTTCACCTGTCAATCTTGTAACCACTCCCCTTCCCCACAGAAATTTCTGTGTCAGTCACCCCACTTCTGTAATCCCATTTGTCCCAAAACCCTGTACCCGCCTCTGTATTGTTCCCATAGTTTGCCATGTTCCGTGTCACTCCCCTGTTTTCTGTCCCCATTGGGCGAGGGGGGCTTCCACCCCTGTCAGCCCGCCCCCTATTTGACCCCCTGTTCCCTTTGTCCAAGCCGCCATTTTGCCCACGCGGGCTTGGGAACAGCTGCTTTGTCCACCGCTGTAGCCATGCGGGGAATAAACAGTTCTCAGCTACGTGGGCAGAGTGCGCCTTCTCTCACCTTTATCTCGCCTCAGCGTGCGGCTACGGAGGCAGCAGACCCATGCAGAGGCTCAGCCCTAGAGCTCAGCACCACGTGGCGGCCCCGGTCTCGCCGAGAAGCAGCACGCCAGCCGGGCACTCCCAGCTGCCCGGGACCAGGGCAGAGAAAAGTCAGTGCCACACTTATGTGTATTAAACACAAATCAAAATTTGTACATGTAAAATTGAAGGATTTAATAGAGAAGTTGCCTGTGTTTGACATCTTCCCTATTGTGGCCTACAGAATTTTGTGCAAAAGTAAGGTTCATATAGGTTTGGTGAGCTAGTATTTTGGTATCCTTGTATTTAACTCTAAAGTAATGATCAACACAGCTTTTACTTTTCTCACCTGTATGGGCAGCCATGATGGGAATGTGGCCCTAACTGGCAATATGAAAACGACTCTGAAGAATTCCTAACAGATTTAAATTGTGTTACATTTCTTAGGACTACTCCCCTTCCTCCTTTTGTCATCATTAATTTGAAAGGAGTTTGAGAGCTAAAGGGTACCACCTATTTAGGCTAGTGTTAAAATATCATGAAGAAAAATTTGTCCTCAAATCTATAAATGAAAGAAGCAGATCTCTTTAAACTTCTTTTACAAATGAGAATTTTTAAGCATAAGATTGATTTCTTTGAGCCCATCAAGCAACTAAGTTTCAGATTCTGACCTAAAAACTTGAACCTTTTACTTAACATTTTACAAATGCATTAAAAATACATGTCAGGAAGAAGAACCCCTACATGCAAATGTAACACAAGAACTTTAGAAGTCATATTATTCCCGGATGCTCACTATCATGCAGGAAACTATTTGAACCAATAGTTAATCTTGAGAGTTTTCAAGAGTTATAGTACAGCACAGGATAGAATAGTATGCATTATATTATTCATTGCTCTGGCTCTCTAGAATTTGTACTGCACATTCTTTTCATATTTTGACATGATTTAATTATAAAGTCAGGTGATTTTCAAAATATAAGACACTTATTTTTAAAGATTACATATATTTATGGATGTATATCAGCAGTGCAACCTACACTTCAGTGATTTTCAAAAGCCTGTTTCAGACAGATACAGAAAAGATATTGCATCTTTTTTCTTACTAGATATCTCTGAGGAAATCGTTAAAATAAGTTTAAACAAATGCATTATTTCTTTACTCCCTTGGGTGTACATGTGAGTTTTGCTTACAGTTTAGAAAGAATACATTTCAGTACATCTCGCTAATTAATGGACATGCAGTTGTCTGAAAGAGCCTGGTATTCTTGCAGTAGTATGAATTCTTGTTCCTTATATTCAGTGAAAATGTATTCCTAAAAGTATGATGGCTTAAAAATTTAATTTACAATGAGCTGGAACCTGATATACAAGATCTCCATGAAAAAAGTTGAAAACACATTTTATTAAGAATGGTCATTTTGGGGCCAAGATATCAAAAATTAAAGCTATAGTGGCACATTAATCATGCTAATTTTGTTAAATTACATTTCAAAAACTCAGACTGATTATATTTCTCCATTTCTATTGAACTTGTAGCAAACATCTTTTGTTTTTAAGGCACACTGTATTTTATGTTCTATCTTTCCATTTTCTTCTGAGATGGTGTGGATTAGACATTACTGTTAGACTTCATACTGTATTCCAGATTCTTAGATTAGAGTATCTCTCACAAAGAAAGAAGGGAGGGAAGGAGGGAGGGAAGGAGGGAGGGAGGGAAGGAAGGAGGGACGGAAGGACGGAAGGACGGAAGGACGGAAGGAGGGAAGGAGGGAAGGAGGGAAGGAAGGAAGGAAGGAAGGAAGGAAGGGAGGGAGGGAGGGAGGGAGGAAGAAGGGAGCGAATCTTTAAAGATGGTGAATGAAGCAAAGCTCTTCTCCAAAGTCATATGCTTTCTCCAGATCAAAATTTTTTGCAATGTTAATATAGAGACAACCATGTCTATAATTTGAATTATTTCAATAATTAATTTTGTGCAATGTGTTTGTATAGCAGAAACTAATCTGCAATATTATTTCATTAGCAACATACTTAAGGTGTATGTGGGTGCAATCACTATACACTTCATATGAAATATTTTTCAAAATTTAATGATATTAACTACATTAATAAGAATAATAATAATTTTTGCTAAAAATAATAGAATCAAAAAAGGTGGGAGAATCAAGTCCCTTGACCTGCTGCTGGTCATGCTACTTTTAATGTAGCCCAAGATATGATTGCCTTTCTGAGCTGCAAACCCACATTGCTGAGTCACTTCCAAATTTTCATTGACCAGTGTCCCCAAAATCTTCTCCACAGGGCTGCTGTCAATCAAGAGTTACTTTTGTCATTCTATAGTACTGCAATACTGCCTTGAACTTCATTCCCATTGGACATAAATGCTACAACTACATATTAATATTTGTGTGCTTGTCCAATACCAGCTTTATAACTAGTAATCAATCACATTAAAACATTAAAGAACATATGTAATTATAACTCACAGAAACACCTTAATACTATCTCTCATATTTCATTTGAATAATGCAGGTCTATAATTTGTACTTTTCTACAGCCAAATACTGGAGGTTTTTAAGGATAAACATATAATATGCTTGTCAGAAGTAATTACAATTACATTGGATAGAATAAGCTATGTTGGTGAATATAATTTTGTATATATCTATCTCTTTATTTGGTTCCCCAATTGTTCCAAGGCATCTTGAAACAATTAAGCAGAATAAATTCTTGCATCCTGTTCTACAAAACTTAGCCCGGTAGAAGGAAGAGATTGCACATTTTATTTGCAACATCAAATTATGCCTTTGTAATGTTGGGAGTTTCCAGTATCAATTGTATGGTGGATTATACTAGGAAAAAAAATAACACCAGGAATTTAGTTAAAAAATTATAGAACTGTAAAGACTGAAAGCCCCTTGGATACCAAACAGTTTCATTTTTATAAAGATGGTTGTTCATAACAATGTGACTCTCTGGGAGATGAAGGCTCTGAACTATTCTTTCCGCAATATCTTCATCAATATCCAATAAGTGCAGCATAACCCCTTCAAGGGCTAAAGCAGAGATTAAGCAGTGATCAAATAGACCAGAGTGAAGAAGAAAGTTATTTAATTCTCATTGGAATGCATGAAATAAAGAGAGCTATTCATTTTCAGTTAAATCTAAAAAAGCATTAAAACTTTTGTCTAAGGAGTGTGAGTGTTTCTATCTCGCTCTTCAGGAAGCAGAAGAAGTTTTGTACAAATTCTGAGACAGTAAATTAACAAGGACACAGTCTTAAGCTGTGCTGGCAGAGGAATAGGTTGGACTTTAGGAAGAAATTCTTCACAGAAAAGGTGATCAAGCATTGGAGTGGGCTGCGCAGGGAAGTGGTGGTGTCTGTCCCTGGAGGTGTTTAAGAAAAAAGTGGATGTGGCACTTAGTGCCATGGTCTAGCTGACATGGTGGTGTTAGGTCATAGATTGGACTCAATGATCTTTTCCAACCTAGTTGATACTGTAGTTTTGTGAAGAATGAGACATAATAACCTACTTAACTGGTGCAAGTTTTACAGTGTTGTGAACAATGGAGGGCTTTTTCTAGGCAGTGTTTTATGGACAATAGCTTATTTCCACTGAGGGCTTTCAACTGAAAACAATTGAAAGTGAAATCAAAAAAGGAAACAAAACCTGGAAGAAAAAAAATCAAAAAACACTACACAATAACTAAAGCAAGGCATCTATAGTGTTTCTGTAACAAGCCAAAGCTACTGGGAGCTTTGAATAACTTTTATACTCATGACTAGACAGCTGCAGATTACATAAAATGCTAACCACTAGCCAGCTGTACCTCCAGAGTGCTTTTCTGACCTTAACCTTAAACCTTCTAGAGTTAATCATAACCTTCTAAAAACAGATGACTGTATGAAATGGGGCAAGTACATCAAAAATTTCAAAGTTTCTTCTTTAACCCTGCAAACAACTACACAATGACATTTACCCTTCCAATAGCCAAAATTCAGATCTTGTGAAAAGTCAAGACCGAAGTAACATCATTTCATATCTGATCTGCAGAAGATCATAAGGGAATGTCTGAGCAAGGCTATCTGACTAAGGAACATAACTGCTACCAATTTTTGACAGGCCTTCTATTGCTAGATCAACTCAGCATACATGAAAATACCATTTCCTATACTTGTTTCTTTGTCTGTGTGAGGAAATATTGTAGCATAGAGCCTATCAAAACAGTTGCTGAGTGAATGCATTAACATTCCAACAGTGTCTTCAAAACATTAAGTGTTTTAAGTACTAGAATATTTATTCAAATTCAAATAAGTTTCTAAAATAAATTAATTGAGAGAAGAAAAACTTATTGAGTAGCTGCAGCTACAACACTAAAATGAACTCTCTTCCTACTTATTGTACCTCTTGACATTTCTTCTTCAGCTTGCAGTGATGAATTTTCAATACTCTGGGAATGAATGCTGAAATGTTGGTGAAGTTCAGACTGGATGAAATTCAACATGAGCCCAAGCAGCTACACCCACATGCATTGCAGTGTGATGCAGATTCATGGCTATGAACAGGGTGGAAGACAGTACTCTAGAAAGACAGTACTCTGTCAGTATTGTGGCAAACCCCAAGATGTTATACACAGGCCTCCTAAACTTTTCTTCATGGTGATGAAGCAAATTTTTTAGTCTCAGTCTTGAAAAAAAATCTCTATATTTCTGGATGTCTATGAAAGGTTCTGTGTAACATAGATATTTAAAGCAGGTGATACTTCAAGAAGACCTAAACTTAGTGCTACAGGTTGTTCTGCTGTGGAGATTTCCACATTCCTAGATATATATTCTCATTCATAAGGATAGTGCTGGTATCAGAAGAGAGCATTTGATTCAGAAGAAGCTGAATCAGTTCTTTTATGAGTAGCATTGCACATGGTTATTTACATTTTTAATATTGCAGTACAGCTATTACATTAATTTCAACTCTTAGCTAAATCTTTAATTTCATAATTATTTGGTACTTAGCAGCTAATTAATATTTTGAGACATAATAATGCTGAAAAACTTTTAGTTTACTTTTGAATGCTAATACTAGAGATTTAGAAGTTTCCAAACAATTGCATTACCATATTAGAGCCATGAATTGTTTCAAAAGACAAGGTCAAATGAAATAAAAAAGGCTTTTCAACACAATAATATGGTTATTCCATGAATGCCAGTAGAAAATTTTCATTCATTTCATTGAAAATTACTATATTTCAGTGGAAAATATGTATTTTAACTCTAAAAAATTGCTTATGAAATGAGTAGAGATACATGGAGTGGACAGACACTAAAGTAAAAATGTCTGTACTGGAAAATGATATTTTTATGTCATTTACTCCTGATTACCATAAAACCTTAGAATCCTGGAACTTTGAAGATTATCTAATTCCAAACCCATTGCAAGGGCATCTTCCACCAGACCAGGATGCTTATCTGGTGTCAAATGTGAATTTCTCCAAAGTATCCTAAGTAAAAAAAGGAACTATATAATTTTTTTTTTCCTCAGCCACTGGGAAGAATATCTGATGTTCAACAGCCCTGAAAATTTCCCATTTCTTACCTGTTGTGGGGTGGTTTAATGGCTGCAATTTGAGGCACTGCAAAGAAAACCCAAAAACTTGGAAACTGCATTTGTTTCCAAGATGCATTAGCATATCTTCTTTTTTTTTTCCAATCTTCTAATTAGTATTTTAAAATTGTAATTTAAGTTATATTTTAATTAAAGCTATGATCTAGAAAGTGATTGGGATTTGGAAAATTTAAATATAAAAATGTTCTTGTAGTAAATATTTTGTTTAGTTACAAGCTATTCCATCTTTAGTAATATTTGGCAGATACTTGAGGGCATCATGAAACACAGAAACTCCAGACTAGCTTCTAATATGTTCTCCCAAGCAGCCTGAAACTCAGATGTGAGCAGCATCTGTTCTTAGAAAGACCTGTGGCTACCAGCAAGGTTCAGTCTTCAAGGCTGAATGCCATGCTCTTTTTATGTCCTTACTCTGTACAACATAATGATGGATCATGCTTATTGGGAGTGGTCCCTAGCATGAGCTACACAAAAGAATTAGTGTGAGGGTAATAAGGTTCCCTATTTATCAATATTTAATGTTATGCTGTTACAATACTGAGGACCATTTTCACTCTCTGTTTCATTTACTGATACAGAAACAGAAACACCTATCCCTCCATTTCTTAAGTCAACTGCATCATTATTTCAACAATACCGTGCCTGACAAAAGGAACCTTTTTTGTACAAGACAGAATGATTGCCCTGTCATATTTTTCATTAAAAGATAGTAGGTAAGTTGCCAGCATTGGAAAAAGAAAATGCTGTGGTTCCAAGGAGACCAAAAAATAAATGAGTCCATGGGATGGGAGCTGCAACACTGCTAACTGCTCCAAGCATTCATCTTTCCCAGAAAGTTCATAATTCCTTGTGTACATAGTAGCTTTTTCATTGCCAGGCATGATATTGGCCAACTTAACCTATGTCTACACAAGGTAAAAATTATTTGGGTTGGGTGGGTTATTCTTAGGAGGGGTGCTTACTTTAGGGGTAGAACAATTTGGTACTGATCTCCTTGTCCTTTCCTTCTGTGGTGACCTGGTCATATGGCAGGTTTTATCTCTGTTATGAGTTGACCCACCCGCACATTGGCTCTTTCCACAGTCTTTCTCCCACGTAATGCATACTTGGTCAGGAGGAATCTATTACTCAGCTGATGTTTTCTTATGAGGATGCTTAATGGGAAAACAAGGGACAAGTAAAATATAGAAATCTGCACCAGTCAAGGTAAAGAAGAGAGTCTTGGTACAGATGACGTGATTAAAACAATTCCAAACTCTCCTCTCGTGATTTAACCCTAATTGGCAATGAAGGACCGCACAACCACTCACTCACTCCCACCCCAGTGCAATGTGGGAGAGGATCATAGGAGTAAAACTACATAAATTGTGGGATGAGATAGTTTTATAAGTAAAACAAAAGCCATACACAAGCAGATCAAAACAAGGAATTCATTCAGAACTTCCCATGGGCAGGCTGGTGTTCTGCTATCTCAAGGACAGAAGGACTTCATCACCCTTAACAGTGACTTGGGAAGACAAATGTCATCACTCCAAACACTGTCCCTTTCTCCTTCTTCATCAACTTTATTTGCTGAGCATGATGGCATAGAGTATGGAATATCCCTGGAGTACACTGGGGTCATCTGTCCTATCTGTGTGCTTGCCCAGCTCCTTGGGAGCCCCAGACTTCTTGCTGATGAAGTGGGAAAGCAGGAAAGGCCTTGACGCTATGTCATGCAATTCTCAGCAGTAACAAAATAATTTCATTATCGACATTGTTTTAATCACAAATCTAAACCATAGCCCCATATCTGTTACTATGAAGAAAATGAACTCTATCAAAGACAAAACCATTTTTCTATTCATAAATCATATAGGTTGGAAAAGTCTTTTTTAGATCATCTATTCCAACCATTAACCTAACACTGCAAAGTCCACTAGTAAATAATCAAGTCATATTCCTTGTTATCTCAAGCCTTGATTCTAGTTTTCCCACGAAATTTTTAGGGGAAGAGCACTCTTAAAATATTGGTAGTTAGATATTTTCACATTCTTGCATAAGTAATCTGGAAAGAACTCTCCATGTTGTTTCTAAAGCCCACACCTG
Organism: Anomalospiza imberbis; assembly: GCF_031753505.1. Classification (NCBI taxonomy): domain Eukaryota; kingdom Metazoa; phylum Chordata; class Aves; order Passeriformes; family Viduidae; genus Anomalospiza; species Anomalospiza imberbis. The sequence continues at coordinate 43,128,495 of NC_089683.1, forward strand.
ACATTTTCAGGACCTTACATAATATGGAGGAATAACATTTTTAATCAAACAGAGGCTCTCTAATTTTATTGGTTTTTCATGGCAGGGGTTTTGCAGCATGGGGGCCTATGAGGATGGTATCTGTGAGAAGCAGCCAGAAGCTTCCCCAGTGTCTGATAGAGCTAATGCCTTTCAGCTCCAAGATGGACCCACAGCTGGTCAAGGCCAAGCCCATCAGTGATGGTGGGAGTGATTCTGGGGTAATATATTTTAAAAGGAGGAGAAAAGCCTGCAAAGTTACAGTCAGAGACAGGAATGAGAATAGGTGGAAGAAATAGCACTGCAGACACTGAGGTGAGCAAAGAAAGAGGAGGAGGAATTGCTCTGCCAGAGCAGAAATTCCTCTGCAGACTGTGGTGAAGACCATGGTGAGGCAGAAGGTCCTCCTGCAGCCTGTAGAGGTCCATGGTGGAGCAGATATCCACCTGCAGCTCCTGGAGGACCCCATGCCAGAGCAGGTGAATGCCCCAAGGAGGATGTGACCTGGTGGGAAGCTCATGCTGGAGCAAGGACCTGGCAGGACCCATTGGAAGAGGACCTTACACTGAAGCATATTTGCTGTCAGGATTTGTGACCCCACGGAGGACCCATGCTGGAAAAGTCTCTTTTCTTTCCCCCCTCCTTTTTTTTTCTTTTTAAATATAGAGCAGGGAGAAGTAACTTTAATTTTATTAAAGAAAGATAAAGATTATCTTCAAAATAATAATGCCTTATAAAATGTATGCAATCGCTGCTGAGAATTGAGATATAGTAAAAACACAGAAGAGACTTTACATAAAATTATAACTGAGAACTGCAAACAAAATAAAATGTCTAAGAAGGTAATAATTGTTCTAGGGAGCTGTCTTTTCTTCAGAGACACAGCAATTCTAAAAATAGAATTCATACAGCACCAATTTTAATAAACCTAAGATATATACCAAAATTTAATTTTTCTTAATTGTACCATAAAGATATTTAATCAAACTGTAAGACAGCCTGGTGAGAGGGCTTATGCTTTGACAATTGAAAATCATCTTCCACTAGAAATATGTAAGCCCCCAACAGAAACAGTGAAAGTAGCCTGACAAAGCCCCTTTCCAGAGCACTCAGTTTGGGATCCTCAGCCATTCCTAACATAGACCCTGGAGCTGCCCAGAGGCTCTGTGGAGACAGCTCTTATCCATTCTGTTAGCACTGCTATTCAGGGCTCATGGTGCTTCAGTGACTATATTGTATCCATGGTGAAAGAATTATTTACAGTTTGACACCTCCCTTTTTCTCTAAATTGGTCTCTGAAGATTTTACCTGATACTGAACTTATGAAAGCCCAAGGAAGAGTCCTAAAGAACATTAGCAGGTTTATGAGTTTTACTGTGCTGTCTAATTAATGAGATTTTCTAGACCTTTCTTACAGTTGATTATCACAATCTGTAATACATAATGGAAAAATATGTTTTATTCTCAGACACCATTGAATAATTTTCTACTGCAATTTCTTGGCCAGTTCAATTCTGATGTCTAGAACTGAATATATTTCAGATTGTTTCTGAAAATCTTTGGTAAAATAGATGATTCATGGTATTAGAATAAAAATCATTTTCAGGAATGACTTTGCTAGAAAATAATGCCATAAATACTAATCCATTAAAATTTGAAATCAGAAATATAGAAATTTACATGGTTTAGAAAAAACAATCAAATCTGTGCAGGACCTGGCAGATATTACTGATCTGGCTCTTTATCTAATATATATTGGTGAAAAAGACAGGTTTAATTAAAAGCACATTCTCTAATGGTAAGTTGGGCAAAGTAGGTGGGAAAAAACCCAAAGGGCCGTTTAATTCATTTGAAACCAATGGTTTTCTAAAGGCACATTCATACAAGGACAGAATTTTGGCTTTAACTAAAAAAAGCATTAAGAGGGTGCCTGTTTGTTCAGTGCAATGAAGTAAAAGGTTGATAATGTTAACCTGAAGTCAGGCAAACCTGTAACAGACTGCTATGCTGCTGAGTTATGTGTGCCTCTGATAGTTAAGATAATTTATTTTGAATTAGCTTGGCCGTAGGTTTATGCCATTTAAGCAGCCTGGAAAAGAGAAATAGATAGCAAAGGAAGTAGAACAGTTTTCATTATACACAAAATTACATGTTGTTATACAGAGCAACAGAGCAGTATTCTGGATAAGGAGAATCTTGATATAAAAAGTTGATATCTGCTTTGAAAAAAAAAAAAAGCATCAAAAAGCAAAAGAGTTATTAAGAATAATCCATACAAGACAAATGAAAGAAGAACGGGGAGGATAGTTTCACAGGGTAAGGACATGCTTTTGAGCACTTTTGCCCTTTTTCAAATGGGCTTCTGTATTTATAAGAGGCAATATTTGTCAAATGAATATTTTCCTTTAAAACGCACTGAGAAAGATGGAAAAAATGTGCTTGTTTTAGTGGGGTGATTTTGTTTGTTATTTTGTGGGGGTGTTCATGCAGTGCAAAGCAAATGAAAGCAATGGGACATATAAAATTATCTCACTGGATCCTAAGTAGACACCCTAAAATATTCAGAATTGACTCCAGAATATAAGTAAAAAGCATATATGAGAACAACTATAGGAACAAATTTAGGCCATCATATAAAAATTGTTTTTATGGGCAAGCTGTAAGTTTGGTCTGTATTTTAGCATATTCTAGGCAAGAAAATTCTAGGACTGAAAAATTTTCAGCCAGCATACTCAACAAAAATCCTAGACAAGATTTTCATGCATGTAAAGCTCTGTGCAAAAGATCCTGTTATTCATTTTACCTATATTTCTGAACATCACATGTACAAATCTCAGTTGACCCCACTAAAATCTTTTTAGAGTCAGCAAAATGATATAGAGAATTTACCTCAACCTAAAATGGGTGTCTAATACTGAAAAAGTAAAATATCACCTTTAACAGTTATTCTAACTACCTTCATCCTAGTCAATCAAGTTCTGAATTGTAATGCTCAGTAAGATGAATCCTATTAGAGAATGCTGCAAGATTCTGATATGAAAAAAGGTTTCTACAGAAGCACTATTGCCAGTAAGCAAAAAAATGAAGATAGAATCACATTATGGGGCATAAATAGCTGAAATTGAAAAGATGGAAGAACCTTCAAACTAAATTAGTTTCAGCATTACAGAAGAAGATAATTAATTTGGATATGCATATGACTAAATAGAAAGCATAAAATACAGTCATGATGGAAAAACACTTCAATCTTTTCAAGGAAGATGCATCACCTATGTATCTCCTCAGCAGCTTCATCCAATTTATTAGATTCTCTCTCTGACTACAAACAGATTAGATATATCAGAACAATCAACAAGTTAATCACTTTAAGTGCAGTATGGGAGAATAATGCATCATGATTCTTTCTAGAGGAGAAATCACTCTAGTAAATCCTTTCCCTAATAATTGTTTTAGGAGAAAGGTGTACTATATACCAAAAGACCTGATTTGTGCTGAAGACTTTTCAGTGTCAGTGTGCTTTTTTATTTTTTTAAACATGTAGCTTCGCAAGAGAGGGACACAACAGAAACTTATGGAAGAGGGATGGAGAAATTCAGAACACAATCTGAAATCAGGTCTCTACAAAGTGCCAGTCAGGTTTGAAAGAATGAATTCCTTTAGTCATGTCTTTGAAAAAGGAGACATCAAATTGATCTAAACAAATGTAGAGTGCTAAAAGGTTTTCTAGCACAAATCTCCAAGGGAGAAAGGGGCAGTACATAGTGTAAAACCCTTGGTAGGGATTGTGACATTCATGTAGTTCGAAGTTACTAAAAAAACGCCTTCTGGAGGAGATTCAAGTGCCATATCTTGGCAGATAATGCTTTGCTTGACATGATCATGGATGATGTGGGCATTTGGTAACAACTGTGGGCCATATGTTCCCTTCAGCTGGGCCTTGCCACCCTCCTGCAGGATCTCACAGGAGATATTCAGCCAGCTGGCTGCTCAGCAGTGAACATGCACATGCAGGCTTGACACTGGAGCTCAGTCCCACACTGCCATGCCTCCCTGTGTGCCTCATACAGTTTGAACAAAGAACAGTCATCTGTTCCAGCAGGAGCAGTCAGACTCAAATCAGGTCCTCCAATGCCTTGGTGCCAAACTTTGCCTTCCTGACCCCACAGGTCCTCCTGACAGAGAAGTGTGTGAGACCATCTGTGCCTGTCTGCCTGGAGGCAAGCTCCATTGAGCAACAAAGATTGTGGCTTTTTTTGTACCGTAACAGCAGCTAAAAATAGATCTGGTTTTCCTTTCCTCTCCTTCTCCTTTGATGATCAACTCTACTTATCCCTACCCTTTTCTCTCCATCTCTTTCTTTGCTCTGTCTTGCTGCACAGTAAAGTGATGGCCACAGCTCCTCCTTCTTCCTGGGAGATGCAGCTTCATGTCTTGTTTTCAGGAGTCCTTTCTGTCTTTGCTCTTTTTCTTTGCTCTTTTTCAGTTATATCTTTGTTCTTTTCTTCTCCATGCTCTATAGAGGAAGATATTTTCACAAGAATTCATTCCCTTGTCACAGTCAGATCACACTTAAGGTTTCATAAACTCTAGTCATATTGGTTATTCTTTCCCAATATTGCATTCTCCTCTGTACTCATGCTGCCTACATGGGCACTTAAATATCCTTTAGTCACCAGGCAACAACATTAGCAGAAAACATAAACCTACTATGAAATTTACTGTATGAAATTTTACTGTTCAGAGATGTATTTAAGAGAAAAGAAAAACAGATACAAAAGCATAGGAAAACAATCAGGGCAGAATAATTAATTGAATAAATAAAAAGCTGCTGTGTTGCTTCACAATCCTTGCTGCTAAAGGCACTACAGGCACAATTCTTGCCACCACAGGCACTGTGGAGACAATGGAACATGTGGAGCTGCAGGAAAGAGTAGCACTGTAAGAGAGGGTTTAATTCCAGTAGATTAAACAGTGAAGATCTGCAGGTCTTCCTTGTTCCTATATTACTTGACCCACTCCTCCATGTGGGTGAAGTGGATAGCCCTCTGCAAGAAGGCCAGATGAGGGTTGCATTGGGTCAGCCTATGGTTCTAAATGAAAGGACTTTAAATCTCTACTGATGGCTGCTCTCATGCAAGACAGCCTCTGTGCTTCCCAGATGCTCTTCAGACCCTATCACAAGACCTATCTGTGAAGTACTTTCTAGGATCTGGAAACATACAGCATAGTGCAGATTCTCCCATGGTATCATTTCTATTAACCACATTCCTCAGAAGACCAGTGCGGCGTTGCGTTCTTTTCCCCCGACCCCCGGGCAGCTCCAGTGCGTGGAGCGGCACCACCTCTCTCCGGGACTCAGGTTTCGCTGCCTTTCCTGGTCACCATTCCATTCCATGGTCCGGGCAGGGCTGACCACGGTTTCTGCCGCCGCGAGCGAGGGACTCTGGCAAAGAAGTGAAGGAATGTCCAATTTACCCACAAGGGAGGCTGAAAGTCTTTTAATGGCCGCGGGAGCTGCGACGGAGAGGTTGCGACCCACCTTCAGCACCCACGTGGGGGAATGTGTCCCCGAGTTTCGGGAGGCACAGGATTTTATCGGGGGTGGGGTGAGGAGAGCAGAAGCCCTCCCGCCCAATGGGGACAGGCACCGTGGCGATGATGAGGACCGCGGCAACCAACGGGGACACGACAGGGGCAGACCCCAGGCTCTGGGGCGAACAGCATTGGAGGATCGGGGTGACAGACACCGAAATCTCCGGACGGGATGAGGAGTGGTTACAGGAGGGGCAGGGGGGTGCTCCAATAGTAAGAGACTTGGAGCGAACCCCCGGGGGGGGAGAAACACAGGGGGTGCACAGGGGTACACAGAGCTCGGCTAGCTAACACAGATGGAACCCCTAATCTACACTCAAATCCGGGATGCCACAGACCAGGTGTATGGCCATGTTTGAAAAGGTCTGTGTTGGACCCATTGTAGAAGTTGGGGGAAAAACAAGGAAGAATTTGCAATAAAATTGCCCTAATAATTGAATAACTATGTTTGAAGCTGTGGGATGATAGTGTCCTGGACTCAAGTGTAACAATCAGAACATCTGAATAGAAACAGGAGTGAGATGAGGGAAAGGAGAGGTGGTATGAATTTGGGTCATGCTTAGTGTGCAATAGGTTTATACAGATGAAGCTTCCTTTCTATGTCTTGGTAGCCTGGTTTATATGGGAAGGTACTGACCAGTCTGCTCTGTGTTCTTTGTGCCATGCTACTGCCCTGTCAGTACAAAAGTAGTCAGACAGGGTTTCTGTGAGCTCAACAGGATGCACAGCTGGTGCAATTGTACCTTATATGGTTGCACAGTAAAGATACCTAGTGCCCCAGAGGAGCTGTGATGAAATTTTGTGCTGTCAACTGCATCACCCGATCCATAAGTGTGTCCTAGGAGATGAATTAAACAATGCTTGTTTTTTACCCTGAATGTCAAATAAAAGCATACATTTTGTGTCCACAGAGTAATAGATTAAACATGGTTTCTATCAAATTCTGATTGAGTTGGATTAGAAATTAATTCCAGATTTCTTCAAGGCCTCAGAGTCTCAGCAGATAAAACAGACCTGTGTCAGGATAGGTAAAGAGAAGGGCATAGAAAGTTCATGGTTTAACATTTCTTTTGAGTGTGCCCAGGTTGAACTGGGTTTATGGGAAATGCAAGGAAAGAGCAAGGGTGGCAGGATTCTCCAGGTAATGCTTCATAAATGAAATAACATTTGGTAATAAAAGCTGCACTAATTGCTTTTAGGAGTATGGGAGGCATGTTTGAGAGGAGAAAACAGTGTGTGCAGTGTCATTTTTGTGGGTAGCAGGACTTCTTTTTTCTCATGCCAAGGACAAACAATCAGAGTGTGTGGCCATGTGTGGAGTTCTGACATGATCTGTCTTGTTCAGGAAATGTGAATGTGCAACTGTGCCATTACCACACCACATGCCCTTTGGGGTAGCACCCTGCTCTGTGCTGTAGCTGGTTGCTAAGCAGACATAATCCATCAGCTGATGATTTCTTTCTTTCTTTCTTTTCCTCTGAGTTGCCCTGGGAGACTGTCAAGATGCAGTGATGGCGACGTCATCCTCCCTCGGGCATCTTCCCTCTCTCTCTCTCTCTGTGCCATTCTCAGTGTCACTAAGCTTGAGATTCCCCTTTATCCCTTGCCTGCCAAGAACATAAATACAATTTACACTCACTAAATCTCTCCTCATTTCCTCCCTTTTTCCCATATTTGACAGTGATGGCAGCAGTGGCAGGACAGCCTAGGCAGGTGTCTGTCCTTGGCAGAGACTTAGGAAAGAAGACCTGCTGAAGGGTGCTGGACTATTCCTTTGACAGGAGGACACTGCAGCATCAGACCTCAAATGCCTGTCTTGCATGGAACGGTGGCAATCCAGCACCTAAATGCCAATGGCAATGTACAGTATGACAAGGTAGGCTACAAGTCCCCATGTAGGAGGGAATTTTTGTTTACTATTGCATTGTCAAGCACCATGCTCTGCCACAGGCAATCTTGCCACCTCAGCCAAGATCAAACAGAAGAATTTTACAAGCAAAGTAGGCTTTACTAAGAAACTACTTTTTTTTTATTATTATTATTTCTTATTATTTAGCACAACCTTTTGAATATAGATTTAGGTATTAAGAAAAGAAAAAGAAAAATAGGCATCTAAGGAAATATATCTTATGTCTCTTCTCCAGGGTCAGCATTGGCAAAACATGTTTCTTCCCCACTTCTCAGTCTTGATTTCCTTGGTTTTGCTGCAGATTATGCTCAGCCAACACTGTTCCTTTGGAGAGGTGCAGTAGACTGGGGCTGGTGCATAATGGCTTCTCTCTGCTGTAAGTCCTTTACAGCATAAATACACGGCGGTGGATTTAGAATAAAGGATATGGTGAATGAGGTGAGAGAGTGGGAGACAGAAAGGAAGAAATACAAATCACCAATCCTGACTCCAGCATTACTCCAACTGATGGGGTTTTCAGGGTCTTGGGACATGCCACCCAGGCTTTGTGGAGGTACCTTTTTGTAGATGCGTTTCCCTGCAGCTAAAAAGCTCAATTTCAATGCAAATTCATTACCATCCGCCATTCTTGTAGACCTTCCTGAAAACAGGTGGAAGGATGTCACAGGTTGGGTTGGTTTAGTTAGGGATTTTTATAAATGTTAGTTAGATTGGTTCTCTGTGCCCATATTTTCCCTCACAATGATTTGCTCCAAGCTGTCTACCATAGGAGCTCTGACATGTCAATCTTGTAGCCACTCCCTCATTCTTCTTGAAAGTTCTGTATCAATCACCCCACCTTTGCAATGCTATTTGTCCCAGAACACTGTACCCACCTCTGTTATGTTCCCATAGGTTGTTATGTTCTATGTCACTCCCCTGTTGTCTGTCCCTATTGGGTGAGGGGGTTTTCCACCCCTGTCCGCCCGCCCCCTATTTAACCTAATGCTTTCTTTGTCCCGGGGCCATTTTTGCCTTGCACCATGCTGAGAACAGTTGCTCCGATGAACAGTTGCAGCGACGAAACATCGCTGCGACCACGTGGGAAATAAACGTTCTCAGGCTCGCAAGCAATGTGTGCCTCTCTCATCCCTTCGCTTCCTCTCAGCGTGAAGCTACCAAAGCTGCTTTCCCACACTGGAGCGCTCAGCACCAGCAGGGAGACGAACGCCATAGCCGCAGTCTCTGCAAGGGCAGCTCTAGCCGGGCTTTCCAGCTGCTTGAGGCCGCAGCAGGTAAAAGCCGCAGAAGGACTATGAGGGTCTTTGGTAGTCTTGATCCCCCCCTAGTGGGTCAGCCTTTGGTTCATAGTCCATGCATTCTTCTTGACCTCATTCCCACACTTGCACTGTACTGTGTAGTGCTTATCTCCAGGAGATATAACAAAGATATTTGTCCCAGAAAATTGCTACCCCATCTCTAGGGCCCCTTTTCCAGCTACATACTCTTCTTACCAGCAATCCTTGATTGTCTCAATGGTTAGCTGGATATCAGTGTTTGAGACACACACATCTTATCTTCTGGGCTTCTTCACCAGCTCTATTCAGCTTCTTTGCCTCTGAGTGCAGTTTCCCAGGAGATCTCTTAAATAACTGAAAGTTTGCTGTCCTACAATTCAGTGTCCTGACTCTAGTCCTCACCTTGCCCATAGCTCTCGAGATAGTGAATTCTGTGGCTTTTCACCCGCCACAGCCTCTGGCAGCAGGAACGCCTGGCTAGAGCTGCCCTTGCAGTGACCATGGCTGCCACGTGGACGGGCGCTCCAGGGCTATGGCGTTCGCCTCCCTGCTGGTGCTGAGCGCTCTGGCATGGGAAAGCAGCTTTGGTAGCTTCCCACTGAGAGGAAACAAAGGGAAGAGAGAGGCACACTTTGCCGGTGAGGCAGAGAACTTTTATTTCCTGCGTGGCCGTAGCAGTGGTCAGAGTGACTGTTCCCGGCGCTGATGCAGGGCAAAATGGCCCCGGGACAGAGAAAGCATTGGGTTAAATAGGGGGTGGGCAGACAGGGGTGGAAAACCCCCTCACCCAATAGGGACAGACAACATAGGAGTAACAACCTATGGGAACATAACAGAGGTGGGTACAGTGTTTTGGGACAAATGGGAATGCAAAGGTGGGGTGGTTGACACAGAACTTTCTGTGAAGAAGCAGGGAGTGGTTACAAGATTGACATGTAAGAGCTCCCATGGTAGACAGCTTGGAGCAGACCATTGTGAGGAGGAAATAAGGGTACAGAGAACCAATCTAACTAACATTTATTAAAATCCCAAACTATAACAGAATTCCATCACAGTCCAGGCTGTCACCAATCTTGAAATTTCTAATTGGTATATCCATATTGGTATGCAACAGGTCAGTGACACTTCCTTCATCAGGTCATCACTTGGATTAAGAATTTATCCTTGTCACTCACCAAATCTGGACTCCTTACACCTTGATGTGCCCCTTCTACAGTAGATGTCAGGTTGATTGAATTCCCTCAGCAAGGCTAGATCTGCCAGCATGACGTGTCCTATAATTGAATTAAAAAAACTTCATCAACAGGCTGTCCTTGTGGTAACCACCAACTATAAAGTTTCCTTTGCTGTTGTGGTCCCTAATTTTTTACCAGTAACCTACCTACTATTTTTCAAAGACAGGTCTATGCAGTCTATCAGTTCTTTTACAAAATTGGAAAGGGGCTCTGATAAACCAGATGCTTATGCTGCTGCACAAAGGCACCTCAACAAACAAGATGGAGCAAATGTTAAACAGAAACATTATGTAATTCAACAAAGGCAAATGCCAACTCCTGCACCTAGGGAGAAAGAACTCCCTGGACAAGTAAATGCAGGGGAACAATCAGCTGAAGCACCAAAGCAGTTTTTCAGAAAAGGACCTGAGGAAACCTGTGAACAAACTGAAGATGAGTCAATGCTGTGCCTCTGCAGCCCAAGAAAGGCAATAGCACCTGGGGGACATTAAGCAGACAGCACTTTCAGCAGGACAAGGAAGACATTTCTTGCCCTCTTCTCAGTCCTGGTGACATCCATGTAGAATGCTGATTTGGGTTCTGGCCTCCCCAGTAGAAGAGACACAGACATATTGGAGTAAGTCCAGTGAAGGGACATGAAGATGACTGAAGGACTGGAACATGCGCCATACAACAATAGACATCTGAGGTAAATTTCTTCAGGGAAGAGAAGGCTCAAGGGGAACTGATCAATATGTATAAACACATGCTAAGGCTAATAAAGAAAATGAAGATGGACTTTTCTCAATGTCACCCAATGGAAACACACAAGGAAAAGGACAAACTGAAATACAGTAATTTCCATTGTAAGATCAAGACATATACTTTCAGTGCTAAGCATGGGAATACCTTTAGCAAGTATTTAAAAGACTTGTTAAGAAAAATCTTATTTAATTTCACTGTACTTCTGCACTGATGAGAATGTCCAATACTCCAGAAGATAATAAGGACAGGAATGACGGATAGATCTGGAAATCACAAAACTTTGAAGGATCTTCAAAGATGATAATGAATTTTTATGCAGCCTTTGAGGAAGAGAACTCAGTGTGAATTGAGCAATAAAGAAACATGAGTTAAAGGCTGTCCAAACAGGATTCTATAGAAAAAGTCCCAGACTGTGTGATCTTCTTTATTCTGACTCGTAATAGACCTTTAAAGGCAAAGAAAAAAGGAATTGTGTCTATATTATATGACCTATTTCCCCCTTTGAAATTAGACATGTTTATTGAAGGAAAAATAATAGAATTTATAAAATAGTGAGATCCCCATGTGACTTGAGTTTTCACCTGGCCTCTTTCAATTATTGGGAAATATGTTGTCCTACTCCCATAAATTCTATAAAGTTTAGTGACAGAATAATATACAAATAAATATGGTATTGTGATGGTCTAATTTTTCACATTTTATAGTACTGTTAATTTGCTGTACCTTATGTTTTCCTCATTTTAACCATCACTTGCTAAGCTACTCAAAGAACTCCCACTGACATTCCATTCTTTTCATTAGAAATACCACATATAAACTGACATAGAATCTGTGCAAAAATTAATAAGCCTAAACCAAAGATAATTTTTTCCACATCTACTTTGTACACTGAGAACTTTGCCAGTTCTTGCAACAATATCACTACATTGTCTCAAGATGAAAAGTCAAAGACCTGTGGAGGTGTGGAAGTACAGTTAAACCTATAATTTCAAGGGTAGATTTGTATGAGAAGGCTTGGGGGAGGAAGAAAATTTATCCCAAAGGTCTAAAACAAGGATGTCTTGTTAATTAGTGTTTTCTCTTCTAATTGGGAGGAAATGGCTAGCAGTTAAAAGCTTCTGACCTGAAAGAGATAAGAACAGAAAATGCAATCAAAATACAAATTAACAGTTTGTTATTTGAGAAATAACTAGAAACGACAGTGACAGCCTTTGTTTAGATGGTTAACTTCCTAGCCTAATTTTTTTACATTAAACACAGCATTTTAAAAACTGTATAAGTAAGGTCTACAATCCCCTCTACAACATAAAGTCAATTCTAAACCTTTTTCCTTTACCCTTAAAATAATGCTTGTATTAATGTAAACCTTTGCACAGAATGATAATTTAAATTTATACATTTTTAATGTATTTTTTAATCAAAAGTGTGCCTAATCATAAGGACACATAATCAAAAGAAGGTATGCTAAAACTGATACTATTGAAGGCTTTTCTTTTTGATGATGTCAGATAAAAATACAGTCACTAAGCAAAAATCCTTCATTCAAGAGTTTACAAGAAGAGTCTTTGTGCTTCACTGTTATTTGTTTTAAACTCAAAATGTATTTAATTCTGTACTGGGAGGAAATTAAGTGTTAAGTGGTGTAAGATAGTGTGACCTCTTCCTCCTGGCGATTCAGTCTAGGACCTCTACAGCCTAGAGGCAGGAGTAGATCAGGAGTATCTACTCTGTTGTCTCGCACAGCACTGAGTCTGGCAGGCCTGTAGTTTCCTGGTTCTTCCTTTTTTGGAAGCTATCTGGACATTCCCACATGAACACCCAGGTACCTTCCAAAAAAGAATTTCTCTATCTTAGATAAAATTTCTGTATAGTATGGTAAAACCTTTCAGTCTAAAAGATGCTTTTATCTGAAACAGTTTTGGAAAATAAGTACAGATTTTATACCATGTGAGGGAATATCCATTGCTTATTTTCAAGCTGGAAAGGGATCATTGGAATACTGCATAACCTAGATTATTGGTAATGGAATTATTTTTTGGTCTGAATTACATAATCAGCATGAATAGAACATAATTAATTGTAGGCAGTACATTCACATCTCTAGTTCCATCCAGTGAGATTGTGGACATGTTTTAGGAAGACAGGAGATAAGCCTGAAATAGTTAATACCATACGGACAATGTTTAACTAGCACTACCTTCTAAGTCCTTAAGAGACTGTACCAAGACGTGAGAACCTATTAACCCACATAAAAATGTAATCCTTTTCTGTCTCTTTACACAAGTCATAGTCACAGCTCTGCATGAAAAACAGGATAGGTGAGGAGAACATGCCCATCTGCTCACACACAAGAGACTTGGAAGACCTACCAAAAAATCTAGGTTCTTCCAGAGTAACAAGAATCCTTGGCTGTGATACATGTTCTACTGCTGACTCAAAAGTATGGCTAAATTAAAAAAAAAATAATCTGCTTAACCCTACAAGCTTGTACAGATGAGTTTGGATACAGGTGGCCATGGCACCTGCTCAAACTGCTACTCAGGAAGAATTTTCCCCAACCTTGAAATATGTACAGCATTTTTACCATGGCCCACAGCAACAGATATATCTGAGAAATTTGAATCACATGAACATTTCTTTCCAGCCTCTTCCCCACAAATCAGCACAAACTTAGTAATTACTAAAAATCATAGCCCTTCATCTTATAATTACTGTGTTCAGTTTAGTTCCAGGAAGTCCTGTATGTAGCATAGAGTAAAATAAATCGTAAGCAAACTAAGATACAAATGACAAATGTTGGATTTATGCAGTTCATAACTTTAAGCTTTAATATTTTTTGTTATGATTTACTAAGGAAGTTTTATGAGTCATATCTGTAATGTCATTGACTATGCAATATTTAATCAAGGAAATATTTACAAGTTAAAAGCGATTGTAAATTTCATCTTACAAACTTAATATTTCTGCTAAAATTTATCATTGATGTAGCACAGAATTTAAGGTGTTTTGAAGAAAAGAAATTACTGAAACTAGCATTTAGATGTTTTTAAAAAATAAATTATTTATGTTAATTCAGTGTCCTGATTTTTTGCCCCATTTGGGACAGAATTATTTTAATTTTTGTTAGAAGGTTATCAGTGTTGGAAAATATAATTTTTTGTGATGGTAAACAACAAAAAACTGTTATGCATCTTCCAAGTGTCAATTAGAAATTGATTTGTATGTGGTGTGTATTTAAAGCAGTAAAAATGTCATCATAACAGAAGGTTGTCTGTTGTTATGGAACACAGGGATGCTGATTTATCACGTAGTACATGTGCTGCTGAAAGTACCTGCTTCTGAAGGACGTGGCATTTCTTAAAGAAGCTAGGTTAGGAAGAGATCCCACAATGGAATTGCACAAATCTTGAATGTGCAAGACGAGACAATTATTTTCTATGATGAGTTAAAAGGCAATGACTTTTTGATACAAGCTTAGGTTTAGAAAACCCCATAACTTGGAATTTGATTGGGGCTCTAATGCTAACAGTTAATGGCAGTTAAGGTAACATCAAACTCAAAATGGGAATCTCTGATATCGAAATTTGTCACTTAAGTGGCAATAACATTTGTTTTTACTAAACTGGATAAAACACTATTAGTCCAGATTTTCCATGTTAAATTGTTGAACAGAGTTGAAATTTTATTCTTAACTTCTGTTTTGTCATAAGTCCTCTCTGGTTCATGAAAAAGTAAAAAGGCTCCCAAGCAATGAATGTATCTATTTAATCCATCCAGTAGACATGGATGACATCTGGACAGTTAGTAGTAGAGATAGACAGGTCATTCAGTGTGGTGTTATATTTTAGTCTGTCTCACCCCTCGAAAATGTATGGTTTATGCCAAGCCTGTGATCCTCCTCTGCAGTATCCTGTGTCTGTAATCCCATTGACCCAATCTGTTCCGCGCCCACTTTGAATCTCCCTGTTAAGTGTGCAGGGAGGACGGGACTCTCTCTTCGCCAGCTCTCCTGGCCGGTGCTCTCTCAGCCCCTCTCACTCCCTCCCCTTTCCCCCCTCACTCCCCTTTGCCCCCCCTCCCTCAGAAACCATGCTGCCTCCCGGGAGTAGGACCCCCAATAAACCCTCATCTAATGAACACCCTCGGAAGCCGTGTGGAGTCTCCTTGCCTGCCTCTTGCTACCATCGAACCCGCAGCCTAGGGAGGCCCCCCCGGGGACACCCCTGCGGGGCGCCCCCCCTGGAAAAGTGCTGCTACAATTCAGTTCAGATGGTTGACCTGATTGCAACTATCTCATGCAAATAATGTCCTTTTATTTGTGTCTCGTAATTAGGAAAGTTTGAATCTTACCTTAGAGTTAGGTTTATTGAGAAATCTTGGTGGCTTTGGAGAATTTTTTTTGTTCCAGGGAAAAAAATTGAAATATTTCAGAAGGATTTAGTACAGGATACATCTACAAAACTATAGCTTCATTCAATTTTGTTCTCAACTGTAATGTGTTAGGGGGAAAATGAAGCAGATCTAAGAATAGAACTCATACTAGAATACTAAAACTTCCAAACCTTCAAATACTGTGTTTTAACTGCTTTTCAACATTCTAGGGCTGTTTTTCCTTTTTTTGTTCATTTCTTGAGTTATATTTATCCAATACTGATAGACTTGACAGAAAAAAATTCTTTTTCTATCCACAGACTCTTTGCAGTACAGGCCACATAATTATGTTTTCAGTGTCCTATTACTGGTCTCAAAAGTTCAAGAGGCTCTTTCTAGAGGTGAGATAAAAATTTGTCACTTTCTATTTCTTTTATTTTGTTCATCCCTGCTGAAACTGCCAATTAGTTCCAGCTCCAGTGTCATTTGAGTTCAACAAGAACTTGAGGAAACCAATATATTTTGTTACAAATTCTTGTCAGAGTATTAAATAATTAACTGGAAAATGAATAAAAATAAGAAATTATTATTAGTTTGGTTAAAATCTGACATCCTCTGATCTTCTGGACTGTCACTTTAATTGTACAAAATTACATTTGAGAAAGATAAAATTCCTATATTTTATTTTTTCAAATAAAGAAAGTTTTGAATTTTGCTTTCATTGTATTTTCATCATGGTACTTTTTCTTTGAAGTTCAGTCAGAAATAATAGGGCCAGACTTGGTTCAAACTTTAAATCACGGCCTGAGATTTGTGTGCACATCTATACCAGCAGGTACTAAAGATCAGTAAGGATACATATGGGGAGAAATTACTACATATTGTTCATACACATTAATGAAGGATTGACTCTCTGCAGCTACTAATCATACAACTGTGAATAGTTTGGGTTGGAAGGACCCTTAAACATCATCTTTTTCCAACCCCATGCCATGGGCAGGGACACCTTCCACTAGATTAAGTTGCCAAGGGCCCCATTGAACCTGTCAAGGGATGGGGCAACTACAAGTTGCAACTTGTTCCAGTACATCACTACCCTCACAGAAAAGATTTTTTTTCCTAATATCTTATCTAAATTTACACTATAAGCACTACTAAGCACCCACCAGCTACTCATTAACTTCAACCTTCCAAGAAAATCTCCTGGGAAAAATAAAAATAGTCAAGCAATGGAAGGAAAAGAACGAAAGGGAAAAAACAAAGGTGATATGCTTATAGTCACTCATATTTCACGAGCAGACTGCTGTCCAGATAATATTCAAGCACCAGCTACTTTGAGAATACACCTTCTTCATTTTTTTTGGCCGGTGTGGTGTTACATAGCTTGAAACACATCCTTCGTGAGCTATGGTCAGCTGTCCTGCCTGTGATCCCTCCCAGCCTCTTACCTACTTCCAGCCTACTCGCTGGGGGACACAGAGTGAAACACAGGAAAAGCCTGGATGCTGTGAAAGCAGTGTTCCGCAATAGCTAAAATATGCATGTGTTACAAACACTGTTTTGGTTTCAAATAAAAATATAAACCTGCAAGTCCTGCTTTGAAGGAAATTGACTCAATTCCAGCAAGAGCAAGTGAAATATTAAGATTTTTTTTCCCCAAAATTCACTTATTTATTTTAGTTCATAAATTTTTAGTCTAGCTCTTTCATTCCTTTCAGTCAGTCTGTAAATTAGGGCCACCCACGCACACAGTCACACACAGAAATTGTTTGTTGCTAATGCTACTCTCTCTCTCTCTTGAGCCAGTCACTTTTACAAAAATTATATAGAGGGATAGTAGCAGAAAATGCTCTAACAAATACAAGCCTCCCCTGGATGAATTTTCCCATATATAACAGCAACATCACATGTAAGTTAAGGATGATTAAACTACATGCAAATTCATATTTATATGTGTATATATTTAGACATGTATATGATATGTAAAATATAGATATATATTATAAATCATATTATGTATTAGTGTGTTTGGGTAAATATATATATGTATATATATACACATATATGTATTGAAATCGCAGAACTGCAGAGTTTGAGAATGGCTGAGGTCAGAAAGACCATCTAGCCCATCCAGTGTTGTTGCTCAAAGCAAGATCAAATAAAGCAGATTGCTTAGAGATGTATCCAGTCAGGTTTAACATATCTCCAAGGACGGAGACTCTACCGTCTCTGGGAAACCTGTGTCAGTGTTCCAACATTCTCACAAAAAAAAAAAAAAAAAAAAAAAAAAAAAAAAAAAAAAAAAAAAAAAAAATTTTATGCTTAGGAGGAATTCCAGTTATGTCAATTTGTGCCCATTCTAGATTGTCTTTCCATTAGATGCTTTTGAGAAAAGTCTGGTTCTGCCTTCTTTATTCCCTCCCATCAGATATTTATACACATTGATCAGATCCCCACAGCGCTTTCTCAAGGCTAAAGTCCCATCTCTGTCAGCCCCTCTTCATGTTACAAGGTCTTCAATGCCCTGTTATGCAATACATTAAACTGCCTCCATTAAACCATGTCTTTCCATATGTTTGCATCATGATCTGTATACGCTGAATTACTAAGGTGTCAGTCCCATAGATGGGTGAACCAGCCAGACTTCATCCTTGATGCCTTCTGGCCTGTGTTTGGGTTTGTACCCAGAAGGATGGTGAAAGTGTCCCATGGATATAGAGGTGTGGCACAAACAGAGCCCAGAACCAAGACGCACTCTCAGATCCTGCAGTTTAGTAGGACCCTACCAAATCAATCTGATTTAACACATGCTTTATAGAATGGCATCGTCTAGCAGTATTTCACTGCAGTTTTGTGCAAGTCCTCACAGATTCTTTCCTAGTTCTTTAATTCAAGCAATGAGTCTTTTCCTCAGCTTGTCAAGCTCTTAAAAACTTTGCACTGTGCAACAGTTTTCATTTCTCCTAAACAAGATGGTGGTCTGCTCCCGGTTTTCACTTATGCTTTGTTGCTTTGTTGCAAGGAAGAACTGATTATGGCAAATGTTTTACAAGTAAGATTTAAAACAGCAGTTAGGTTTTGTTTTTTATTAATTTCTGTTATTAAAAAGAGATAAATGACGTTTAACAGAAGTGTCAAATATGAACACTTTCCAGCTACTCTACTCTTGGGTATATATGTGCTTTTAAACATCAAAGCAAACTTTTAATTACAGGAAAGGAAATGAAAACACATGGCATTTTGATTTATAGCAACTGCATGGTATTTCTGAAGTCTAAGAAAGTTATTACCCTAGGGGTTTCAAACATTTCACTGTCAGTTCTTATTTTCTAAGAAAAATAATAATAAATATTGGCACTAACTAGATTTAAAAAACACTTTATTTTCTCCCCTTTCTCTCAGCTGGGATAAGGAGAGCTTTGGTCTAGATAAGAAACTGGGTCTCAGCTCAGTTCAAGATCTTATTATAGTTATAAAGTAAGATTTACATCCTCTGGTGCATGGGGAAAAGAATGTGAGAGAGTGGAGATGATCTGCCTGTGACAGACCAACTCCACTCACTGCAGCATCAGCCTGCTGCCACCACTGCACACAGGGGCAAATACACACTACAGCTGTAGTTTTTTCAGGTGAGGTGTGGTGAGAAACACCAAAATGCTCCGGGTTGCTCTTAGATCTCTTTTCACCCTTTCAGCTGACAGTGGAAGTGTGTTTTTAAAAACAGACAGGTGTTATTTGGCTGGCCCTCCTTTCCTCCAGTGCTGTTACCCAAGGAATAGCTGCCCTTCTGGGTATATGCCAGAACAATTTAAGTTACTACTGCCATCTTAACATGGGTTTATAAAACATTTTGGTTAGAACCATCTCATATAGTAAAACATTTCTATGAAGAATCAATACCTGTTCCTCTGGGTTCACTCTCTTTCTTTGAGTTTTAATTTCCCCTGTGTGGGTAAGTACATATATTTCTACAGCTACTCGAGCTGTTCTGGCCTACAGGACTCAAGAAGCCTTTCTAAGTGTTGACTGTGTCTGGATTGTGTACTTAAATACTGGACATAAGGTGTATAATTTTGCCTGGAGTTCAGACTTGTCTTCTTCTGGTACACTGATGTTTTTCTCGCAGCTTCTGGCAATTTTTACTTCTGCTTCTTGATGGGAAAAAGAAATATCTTGCAACTACAAAAATGCATTTGCAAAATTATAGAGTCATATATTTTAAATATTTTGATTTATGTAAATGCTAATAGAAGGATGTAAGAAAACCAAAATGATGTCTTTATTTCCCTGCTCTCACACAAATGTTTTCTGTTCCATTAATCAAATAATTTAGCTTTTGTATCACTCACTTCACTCTTAATGATGCAGAGAAAACTATGTAGCAAAATCGTCCTAAAGACAATCTCTTTGTTGGGTGAACCTACATATCACATTATTATAGTAATTATGATGATAAAACTCAATTATTAAAGTAATCAAGCAATAACCTAAGGCAGAGAAAATACAGTGCTAAGTAAGGTTTGTGTTTTATAATTTGTTTCGGTCAAAAGACTGCATTCTTGAAAACTGAAGTTATACCTAAGCACATTACCAAGACATTTCACAAAAAATGAGAAAACATATTTTTAAGTGTTTTGCCTCTCAGAAGAAGGAAACCAAAAATAAATTTACCATTTTATCTGTAGGGAGGACTCTATTGAAGCATGGGAAGGACTAATATGAGATAATTCAAAAACATTACCTGTTTACACTTTCTTTATCTTCTCATCTGTGTAGATTCTTGAGTACAGACACTCTAGGAAATATCTGAAAAAATAAGTGCTGACAACATATTTTTGACTCTTTATTCATGCCTTTGTATTTTTATCTTTTTTTTAAATACGCTATTTTCAGGAACAGATTTACTTTTGTTTTATGCTTGAGATCAGGGCATTTTACTGGGGTTTGAATCACCTCAGGACATAACTGTGAATCCAAGTTGCCTGCAGAATAGTCACTTGGGAAACCACTCGGGAACTGAGGTGTGTGGAGCACTAGTGCTAGAGAAACTCCATAAAAAGAGATCTATCATGGAGCTGGGAGTAGACACTAAATATCAGAACATAAGAATAGTCATACTGGTTTAGTTCAAAAATCAATCTAGACCCATATTTTGTCTCCTATAGTAATTAAAGTGAAAATTAGTAAAAATATGAGAACAGGACACATGCATATAACACCTCCAGGATGTAAGAACAAGGATTCTTGACACATCTGCTTCACTAGAATATACAAAAGAATATATTTGTGTAGATGAATATAAAATATAATTAATTATTATACAAATATAAAGGTTTAGATGTGGGTATTTTTAAAAAAACTTTCATATATTACTCTAAAAAAATTTAAAAGTCTGGCTTTTCTGTTAAAAGAAACCGTGCACAGCTACACCGCTGAGAGGGTGTGTTTTATCTTAGAATTTTGGCTTCTCTCTTTAATTTCTGTAAGCCAGAGGGAATTTGGCTGGAGTTGATTAGCGAGGCACATCTGGAAAAGTTTCACCTAAATAGACCAATGCCCAGGAATTTTATCATTTTTCAAGACTGCACAGACACTTAGTAAATTTAAGTGACTTTTAATCACAGTTCCAGAATGGTTCCTTTTTTTAAAATTTTGTACTAATCTTCTCCAGGGGAAACTTACATCTGTTTAGGTGGTCTGTTAAATACCGATAAGTTGGGGAAAAGAATCTGAAGTGGTGCTCGGCCCACCTGGCACAGCGTTCCAGCCTCTCTCTGAAGTGTGTCTTTCAAATTAATTGAATCTGCTTGTTTAATAATATTTCAGAATAATCTAACTCCCTTAGTACTACACATCTCACACATTTTCTGCCTCCCAGAGCACAAAGAAACTCTTTCTGAACTTGTCAACTCAAAGTGAAGAAAGTGGGGGTGGGGTGGAGGGAGGGGAATTGCCTTACTGGAGGAAATGGCTGATGTGCTTTGTGGCTTCAGTTATTTGCTTTATGGATTAAGGGAGAGTGTTGCTGGTGGTGGTTTGTTTGTTTTCATTCAGCACAGAAAACAAAAATTCTCCCTGATAAAATGTAGGTAATTTCTTTGGTAGCACACATTTGGTATTTTGGAACAGAACAAGCAAGGAAATTGTCATTTATAATTATATTTTTTAATAAGAGCTTGAACTTATTAGATTTTTTCTTGTGCAATACACTGCATTTCATAATTTACACAAACACTCTGGTTTTCATACTTTGACAGAGTGTTTAGGAAAATGATGATAAATAGCTTGTTTCTCAAGCTTCAGTTAAATTATCCAGGCTACATATTTGGTACATTTAAAACTCGAAATAAAAATGTCATTACTTGTTTTCTGATATAATTTCACCCAACTTAACTAACTCACTAATCTTGAACCATATTATAAAATAGTATTTATAATAATTGAATTTGTATATCCACCTATTCTTATCATTCCATCATTCTCTTTGTGTCTCAAAGCACTTTCTGATTATTTTCATACATTCATTCATTTGAAATATTTTACACTTCTAGGATGCTGTCATTTTTTAGACCAAGTAAATACAGCATTTTACTTGTTCAATATACTATAAAGACTTGAAAAAATGATTACACGCACACTCATCCAAGAGAGTTGGCTGAATAATTCATCATGAATCTTTCCTATTACTCAATCTACATGAATAACTACTAGGCAGTATACTGTTCACAAATAGTTTATTCTGAGTATTCACTACTTAAAATCCCAAACTGGTGCTGGTTTATTTATGTATAGGTTATATGCAGAATGTAGACTATCACATTTTCCTTCCTTGAAGACTGAAATTCTCAACTTCAACACAAAATACTGAAAGATGTAGTACAATATTCATTTACAGATTGGGACAAGGTTTTATGGAGAATGTCCTATTAAGCAGACATGTAATCCGGGGACTGAAAGAACAGATTTGGCAGATAAAAATAGCTATGTAAGTATAATATGTTTGATAAAACAGGTAGATTATGACATGTACATGATGTCACAGTGAAATGACAAACATCTGCAAAAGGTCATGGCAGTTAGGAGAGGTACCTGAGGACTGGAAGAAAGTAAATATCACCCCAGTCTTCAGAAACTACAGCCCACTCAATCCCTGGAAAGGCAATAGAACAACTTCTTATTCTGAAATCAACTCTGGTGGAAGACAAGACATCAGGAAGTCAACATTGATTCACCAAAGGGAAATCATGCTTTACCAACCTGATTGCCTTCTATGATGGGACAACTGCCTAGAGACATATGAGGGGATAGCAGTACATATTGTCCATCTAGACTGCAGCAAAGTTTTTGACACTCTCTCCCTTGTTATCTTCCTAGGCAAGTTCAGGAAACACAGGCTGGATGATTGGATGATGAGGTGAATTGAGAACTGGATAAAGTGGCAGGCCTTGTGCTCAGTGTCCTTGGGTCTATCTGGAGGAATGTAACTAGGGGTGACCACCAAGGGTTGCTCCTGCCCCAGTATTGTTTTTCTTACTCTTCAATGACTTGGATGAAGGGGCAGATTCCTCCTCGACAAGTTCAATGAAAACAAAAATGGTGGACTGCTGATCCCTGGAGAGATGTGCACACCTTCAGAATAGGATCTAAACAGGTTAGAGGACTGGACAGAGAGGAACCTTTTGAAATTCAAGAAAGGTAGGGTCCTGCACCTGGGAGGAATAACCCCAGGACCCCTTAGATACTAGACACTGGACATCTGCCTGGCCATCAGGAAGGCTGCTTTTCAGAAGATGACCGGGTTGTCCTGGTAGACAGAAAGTGGAACATGAGCCCCAAATCTGCCCTTGTGGAAAAACAATGTCCTAGTCAGCTTTAGGAGTGTTGCCAGCAGGACCAGTAAGGTAATCCTTCTCCTCCATTCAGCAGAAGCCATACCTAGAGTACTTTGTCCTGTTTAGAGTTCATCAGCATGAGAGGGGCATGGACATACTAGGGACAGTCCAGAAAAGAGCTACTAAGATGATGATGGATCTTGAGCAAGAAATTGCAGAATCTAACAGCACACCTTTGCTTCTGCTAAAAATATGTCTCAAAAATTAAGACCAGAGCACTTCTTCCATGAGAAAAGGCTGAGGTTACTGGGACTGTTCAGCCTGGAGAAGTGAAAGCTTGACAGCATATGATCAATGTATATAAGTATCTGAAGAGGAGGTGTAGAGAAAATGAGAAAAAATATTCAATAGGGAAGTTATTTATAGAAATATAGACTACTTAATTAACATGTTTGTACAAACTATGTTTTAATACAGTCAGCTGCATATCTGAGGAAGAAAACAATGGAACATAATGATTCTGAAAATATCTAGGAACTACTAAAGACAACACTCAGTGATAGCATCTGTTATGGCTGTGATGGAAAATAGCTGTGTTTTGATTAAAAAATCTTACCATGAGTGAGAATAGAAAAAAATGTTATTTGTACGTTTAGCATGTGGAAATCTATTTTCTTTAACTTAGAGTGGCAGTTGTGTGTATACACTTAAATATGGCTACTGACAAATTGAAACACAAATGTATAAAGAAAATCAGGACTAAAAAATAGAAAAGACTAAATGCAGTTGAGAAGCTTCAAGACATCTATTTCTATGGCTTAAGAAAGTACTAAGACA
Source organism: Anomalospiza imberbis (assembly GCF_031753505.1). Lineage (NCBI taxonomy): Eukaryota > Metazoa > Chordata > Aves > Passeriformes > Viduidae > Anomalospiza > Anomalospiza imberbis. The sequence goes on from NC_089683.1 coordinate 43,152,310, forward strand.
TAGTGTACATAGATTACAGTAGCTAAAAATATCAAAGAAACTAAAATTTAAAAGAAAGGAAAACATTATCCTTGATGGTGAATAGTATAGAGTATTCTTGCATTCTTTTTTCCTTCAAACACATTTCTTTGTGGAAATCCTGAACTCTGATTTTTCTATGTGATATGAGGTTCCTGAATGCCATTTCCACTGTAGGCAACATGGATTGCTGCACATACAAATCATCCTTGGGCCAGAAAATAATTTAAGTTTCTGCTCTGGCTCTGAGAAAAAAACCCTGAATCACGAGAGCCCATACAGTTGGACTGTTGGACTATTGTCCAAGCAGGACCTGCAGTCCTTCATGCTTTCATTACACTACTATTTTTAGAGATTTTGAAATATATTAATTTTATTATTTTATTACTTTATATATTTATTAAATGTATTATTTTATTATTATTTATTAATGGCATTAAAATAAATGTCAATGTTCCTAGATTATTTTTTAAATTGCATTCATATTGTTCTTTTTAACTCACTTTAAGAGGTACCTATTGACATAATTGTCAAAAGGAATAGAATTGTTTTATTTATTTATTTATTATTTATTTTGTAATGTAAAAAATGTTAAAACTGTCTGACTCTTTGGTCTGGGAAGAATTTTTCCAGGCAGAAATCTTTTTTTTTTTCATATCAAGACAAACAAATGAAATACTTAAATCTGGAAATTAGATACAGAAGTCTTATTTAATGATGTGATATTATTTTCATTATGTTTAATTTATTATTATGCCCTTCTAATGGAAAGTCCTCCTAAAGCAGTGATATGTACGGGGATGAATGAATTGTTTTCCTATTTGGAATGTTCTGTTTAGGAAAGACTTGTAAGAACAGCCATTCCAGCTCTGAGGCAAAACCCATGAGAGGGGAGATGCAATCCCATAGCACATTCTCTGACTGTTTCCTTACCCCATAACCTAATGTCTCATCCAAAGTCCATGGCAACATTCCTTTGCTTTTCTTCAGGGATCACAGCCGAGATACACAGTGAGAATACTCTACAATCCTATAAAGTTCTTTGAGAAAATATGTTGTCAGTCTCTCCTAGGGACTCTGCTCCACATTTGCTAAATATTTAATAGACCTTGTAGTAAGGTTTGGAAGATAGGTACAGATCTAGACAACTGAACTACAGACCTAAGTTTTTCCTTGATGTTTTAAAGAAAACTTAAATATTTAATGTAAAGAAGAACAGTATAAACAGCAAAGACTTAGGTTTGCCTTAAAAAGCATGCTGTTGGAAATGCACTTTAGCTATGGCAGAAAAATTGAAATCTTCTCTTCTCTATTGCAAGATTAAAAAAAAAAAACAGATTAATTCCCTAAAGATGGATTCTTCATCTTGCTTGAGGTTTCTGACTGCTACCATACTATATGTATGAAATATTTCCATGACCCATTGTGGCTTCTAAATTCACACTTTCATTACCTTTACTTTTATTAAATAGCCATTGGAAAATTTCAAAAATTCAAAAACATATTTAAATAATTATATTTTAATATCCACAAGTGCTTTCCACTCCTCACAGGCACAAAGACAATTTTGACTAAGTCTGATTTCATTCTTGGTCCAGTCCAAATACCAGACAAATACTGGCATTATTTGAACATGATAACCCGTCACAAATTTAGAACATGCTGAAAAGGACTGGTAATTGCTTTTCATCTTAATAAATACTTGAAATAAAACTATTTTAATGCTTCCTAACTTTCTCCCATATATCTTCTTGCATTTTCATTTTAATCACAAATGCTTACCAATTTACTTTATATACCAGTGCTTGCAAGTTGATCAGAAAAACTTAGCATGCTACTGGACTTGCTAAATGTAATTCATCTTTATTATAGGGCTGTCAACATATATTTATGTTCATGTGAGTATCCTCTGTTTGTGTACACTATATTTATCACGGGGAGACAAATAGGCTCACTCTGTGTGTGATGCTAATTACTAGGTTGCCAGCATAGCAGCACTAAATTATGTTTTACCAAGGCAGATCCAAAGAATTTGGAAGCTTTCCATTCACAGTCCATGAAAAAGACTCATCTGCACCAAAAAATCAAGAAACAGCTCTTTCCCATAACAATGTCACACAAATTTTACCATCATCCCAGAATTTTTTTATCCTGCAGTAGCTGAACACCTTCTGGTTTTGTAGTTAGCTGGAAAATGGCCCATGCCCTGTGAAACCTTAGGCAGTGGGTGCTAGAGAATCAACACCATAGGAGTAGTGTACCTACAGCAATGGACTATAAAAAGCCTGATGCTTGTAGCATCTCTCATGCTGTTTTATCTGTTACATGTTAAATCTGTTAAGTCTATATTTAAGCTTAAAATAATTTAATATCTGTAATAAGTGAGGCTCCTAGAGAGAGATCTAGCAATTCATTTTAGCAGCCTTTGGTATAACAGCAGTGTTGCTGGATGTCTTTTGATAGTTTACTGTATTAAAATGTCGGGCAACTTAGCAATATATATATTTTAACAAGGAGACAGCAGTCTGCTTTTGCATTTCAAACCCTCCAAATTTTTAATCGTGAGCCCCCTGCTGGTAAATGAGTTCAGCTGATTATAGTGAGTACTTGAATAATAACAAGAATTTCTTAATTAGAAAGTCATGCTATTGATCTTTTTATGAACCGTTTTCATTTGAAATGTCTAGATGTTACCATTCCCCTGAACATGCTTCACAAAAATAGACACGCTTAATTAATTCTAATGCAAGGACAAACTCAGTCATTTGTTTTAAAATATGTAACAAACTCCAAACTGAATTTTCAGCTTTGTTTTTTATTTATTTTAATGATGCAGAACAAGAGCTGAGCATTAAAATACACAGAAAATGTAAAAACCCCAACTTCATGAAAATGGAGTTTCTACATATTATCATTCAAGTAAATTAATCCACAGAGGGAAGTTATTTCTCTCCAAATATAAGAATTAAATCCAGAGCCTTCTGTGGCTTTTATCTTGTATGGCAGCTACAGGAAACAAAAATAATAAAAATGTGTTTTAAAGTAAATATATTGACCTTTCCCTTTTCTTTCCTTCCTCTTTAACTACAAAGCTGAACATGTGAAAGTCATAGCATGACTCCTTTCTCCTCTTCTTTATTTTCGTCTTGTGGAATAAAGCCTGATATGAGAGAAATTAAAAGTATAAATTCACATTTTAAGTACCCAGTTGCATAGGGCACTAATTCCTAATATCCAGCATCTTTGCACAAACGTGAATCTTTCAGCTTTAATTTTGAGACAGCTAAAGGAGAAAGGGTAGAAAAAGGCAGCAGCAAAAATCAATTATATAGACTTTCTAAATATAGATTTCAGGAGGTCAGTGCCTCAGAATAACAAGCTATGAATGACTGTTGGGTCATTTCTTGATATATTTTGTATTCTAATGTATCACTCACCAAATGTTGTGGACTGCAGATGACTCCTCCTGAAAAGGCTCTTAAGGGATATCCTCACCCCCCATAGACACCTGGAGCATAGAAACCTGGCTGAGCTGTTTTTACAAGCTTTTTTTTTATACACTTTTACAATAATACCAATCTCATTTTAATGTGCAACTAAAAAAGGCAGAATAATTGCCTACTTTTCTCTGTAAACTATAAAGGAAGTCAAATGGGTTTTGTAGACATTAGCAGATAGTGAGTGTTGCTGTCCAGCCTGAGGTAAATTTTGGTAGCTTACAGGGTATATAAGTAAAAACTGAACAAGACTGGAATGAGTCAGCAAAGAGCAGCAGAAATATGTTTTGAATGAACTAGTCAAGAAAAATGAAGGCTCACCCAGCCCACCAAGTCCCTCTGGGGCGTGATGGGGTCCCAGGGTGGCAGTTTTCAAGAAGGACATGTCTTGGCAATTCCAGAGGCTTTCAACAGGAGTATGGTTTGAGCCCCAGAAGATGTGGTAGGGCAAAGGCTTAGACCAAAGCCTAAGTCATGCTGCACAAACTGTATTGCAATTGTGCAACACTACCCAGATGACACCACCCCGAGAGAACCTTCTGACATGGCCAGTAGATCACCCAAATGCCTGTATTTGACTCATTTTGTGTCTCTCTGAGTGAGTGTTTCCTCTTGAGCCGGGCACATCTTTTCCATATGCTTCAGTTGGGTACTGTAAATAAAATTAAGTAGATTATATTGTGTTTGGCTTACTTTTTTTTTTTTTTTTTTTTTTTTTTGTGTGTAAGACTAACATCATCCTAGAGCCTACAGACTGACCAGAAAGCATTCCAGATGATCCCAATGTGACTTTGAAGACATTGTCAGTTTAAAGAGGAGGGGGAAGAGAAAGAGCGAATAGTTAGAAATAAATTAATGGAAAATTTGCAACTCTGTTCAAATAGTATTACCATGTCCTCAGAATCAATAAATTCAATGCAAATGGACAATTTAAAGCAACACAGACACTGAGGAACTGTCCTCTTGTAATACACCATCTACTAAGCTGCTGTGGGGAAAAAAGAAGTTACACCATCTGAAAAAATGCTTGTAGTTCAAATATGTTAGTAAGCTTAACAGTGGTGGAGCACAGTGGTGGAGCTTAACAGTAGTTGCTGAGAAACAGCTCTCTCTTCTGTTAAATTGCAACATGGTCCATGGATGGGTTTCAATCTAGGCCAAGTAGCTTTCCCATCCCAGTCCAAGTTGTAGCTGGAGTGACCATTGCCAGCAGGCCTTTTTTCTATGCTGTGCTATCAAATCTAAGGAATTTCTTATTAATGATGGTCCATTCTCTTCCTCATTTTCTGGGCATGTTTACTTCAGTACTATGGATAGAGATGATACGCGTGTGTGTGTCCTAAACATAAACTGTCCCCGTTAGTAGTAGGTAGTAGTAGTGATTTTCTGAAAAATTACTGTGCATGTTTACAATTACTTTGCTCCTTTTCCTTACTTAAGCCTAACTTCAGACTTGGTCATAATGCCTGTGTAATACTGGCCACAAAATCCAGTCTTAAACTATTTTGATAAAATATACTTTTCCCCAACATTCATCATGTTCCAAGAAGAGTAAAATCTATAATATTGAAACCTCAAGCATCTTTGATAGTAGCAAACTAACCTAGATCTAGTGGCAATTGGTTAGGTATTGCCTTAAGGCACTGTTCTGCATTTGAGTCAGTTAAACATTCAAGAAGCTGCTGGAAAGGTACATTGATTCAGTCCCACTCTTGAGCTCACCACCTGCTCTGAGCCTGAAGACATTTTTTACCAAAGTCTTGCCCCTTTTCCTTTAGATATTTATATGTACATAAGTAAAAGTAGGCTACTGTATTATTGGGGATGTCTCTGCCCACTCCTGGTTCTTCCTCTGTGTCTTCTAGGTGGCAATAATCACTGGAGAATGTTTTGATTCTATGACTTGCAGGATGTCAGGGCTATTCATATATATGATGAAAATTTTGTCTGTCAGTCACTTTCTGCACACAATACTTTATTGATAAATACAATTATTACAAGAAGAGATTACTGAGTAAGAAGCACCTTTTTTTTTCTTAATAAAATAGGTTTATAATCATGGCAATTTTTCCCCTAGAGTGATATGCCCACAGTAATGGCATCCCCACAGTAAACCAATAACTGTTTCTGTCCAGACTAGAGTTGTTAGTCTATAAGGTTTGAGAACTTTAGAGTGTGGTATCTGAAGATGTTTTTTTTTTTAGGATTTTAGGAGATGGGATATTTTTATGACGGGGAAGAATGCTTATAACTATGAATATTCAAATCAAATACTGTGAAAGCTTAATTACAGAAAATGCCACTACAGCTTCTGGTAAAGAAACAAGAAAGCAAGGAAAAAACTCTATGTCTCTCACATAAAATTGGTTGTGATAGCAAAGCCTCTAGGCTTCCCGAAATCTTATATATTTTCAACAGAGTACTAGAAATATTTGTGGTGTTGTTTTCAAGTTCTGTCTGTCTGAGACGTTAGCATAGCACAATGCTTAAAAGATATCCAAAGCCTGTCTTTCACAGCAAGAAATCCATGACAACCAATTGTTCCAGCTACTAGGATTATGATGCTCTTTGTAAGTATGTCTGTCATTGCACAGAACTATGCATACACTTTCTCTCTCACACACATAAAAATACACTCCAGGCATTCACAACTCATTTACAAATTGCAATTTTAAGTAGCCCAAAAGTGAATTTGAATCTACTCTGAATTGACTTAGAGACTAATGCCTGAAACAAACCAAAATAGATGATCAACCATATTACATGGTGGGTGTGCAACTGGCTCACAGGTTGGGCACAAAATGTAGTGAATGGGGTAACATCAAGCTGGCATCTGGTCACTAGTGGAGTTATGCAGGGCTCCATCCTTGGTCCGCTTCTCTTCAACAATTTCATTAATGACTTGGACACAGAACTCAAAGAAATACTAAATTTGTTCTAACAAAAATTTTGGAGGGCAGAGACACCCTGCAGAGCGACCTTGATGAATTAGAGAGATGGGCAATTGCCAACCATATGAGATTTAACAAGGGCAAATGCTGATTTCTGCATCTGGGACATGAGTCAGCAGTGCTCCGCCAGTCAGGAGAGCCAGTCATGTCATGGGGTTTGTAAGGCACAGGATTACCAGCCAGACAGGGGAGGGGATTATCCCACTCTGCTCTGCACTGGGGCACCATCACATCTGGTTGGATATCAGGAAATGTTTTTCAGTCAGAGGGTGTTGGGCACTGGAACAGGCTCCCCACGGAAGTGGTCACAGCACCAAGCCTGACAGAGTTCAAGAAGTATTTGGACAACTCTCAGGAATATGGTGTGATTTTTGCAGTGTCCTGCATAGAGCTGGGAGCTGGACCCAATGATCCTGATACCAACTCAGCATATTCTATGATTCTAAAAAAAACCCCAGGAAATAAAAAATAAAATCAACTTCTTCCAAAAAAAAAACAAAAGAGTGGGCCAATAATGATCCCTTTAAGTTCCCAATGTACTTTAATATTGCCATTTCTTTCCTCTAGTAATTAATGCAGATGGTGCTTTGCTATGCTTTATTACCATTGTGCTATTTTTTTATTCTCCTATGCAAGCTGACAAGTAAGGAGTCTTAGATCTCCTCAGCTCTTTATTAAGATTATCAGGATATTTTAAGAGAAAAGTTCCGAAAATATAATACTTTTCAGAGTTTGTAACACAAAAGACAGAGTTCATTTACATTATTATTGTTTTGCTTAGGATTCTGCAGACCTTACTATCTCCAAGTAAATATCTTTGGTAATATTAATTTTACTGTGCACTGTGCCTGTATCTCACAGGATGGTCTTGACAGGTTAAGATCCAATAAGAAAGCAGGTAAGTTATCTGATCTGGAAAATACACTGAAATAAAAAATTTAAGAAATCTGACTAATGTAAGGGGCAAAAAAAAAGAAGAAATTAACCTATTCATGGCTGAAGAAGGAAGATTATAAACCAAATTATACCGAGTATGCTGAAGCTGTGGATCTGGCTGTGGATTCCAGAGCAGGTGTGGAACTTTCATCCTTGAAGAATTTCAAAACTTACTTAACAACCTGTTCTTGAGCTATCTCTGCTTTGAAGAACTTGTTAGCATATATAACTTCTAAAAAATGCATTCCAGCCTAAATTATCCAGTAGTAAAAACATTTGGAAGATATCAGCAGAGATGTCCTTTTGAATATTTTGAAATCCGGCTATAAAAAGTAATAATTTCTGCAAAAACAAACCAATAGCAATAACAACAAAAGTAATCCAAACCCAACAGTGTTATTAGACAATAAAATATGTCTTTCACTGTTAATTTGCTACATAGAGTAGATTACAAACAACTTGTCAAAAGTAAATTATCATTTTTGACAGCCAATAATTCCCCTAAGACACAGAATATATATTTAAAGTTTATGACATAAGTTTCCTATGCTTTCTTCCTGTCACTAGGGCACCAAATATAACATCAATCACAGAAACAGAATACTCAGCCCTGGGAAAGAACAGAAGTGTCCAAGAATTTGACAAATTCATTAACATTAGCACCCGTTGTCAACATATGTTTTTGGGTTTAGTGTATAAGAAGTCTCACTTGAAATTTTTCCACAAAAAATTAATAGCAGATTATTGCAACTGAGTGTTGAATTAATAAAATAATCTATTTTTAGAATTTCTCGCAATATAAAAGAAACTAATTCTTCATACTTATTTCTGTTCATTCTATGAAAGCAACTTTTATTTAGTTTTCTTCCAAATTCTTATCTGGCATAAAGTAGACAATAGGAGATACCAGACCATAAAGCCACCCCAAGACACACCAATACAAAAATTGTTTTTTCATTTTAATTCACAACAAAGAAATTGTCAGTATGACCTTACATTTTTTATCCTATATTTTTATATATAAAATATAAAAATTCAGTGTAAGTTTTCATTTGCTACAATAGCATGCAGTGAATCTGACTTACATTAGCAGATCACAGAGACTTTTCAACCTGAAATTAAACAAGCAATTGTGGGTACCTGATTATAAGAAGTTGTTGATGTTACAGTCAGGGAAAAGCACTGTCCTGTTGCACAGAGGGGATGGATTTTAGCACCATATGAGCATTGGCTATGTCACCACTCCATACCGCTCACCTCATTGTCAAGGTGTCACCTAAATTGAGGCGGTGAACACCTTTTTGTGGGTAAAACACTTCCCCTTTTTGTATACTTTAATTATTAATATTGTTGCTGTTACTGTACATTTCTTATACCGCTGCTTTTTGCTTTCAGTAAATCGTTATCTCAACCCATAGTCTCTGACTTTGTCCCTCTTTTACCAGAAGGGGTGGGGGGAAGTGGCATTGCTTATTTGGAGTTTAATATCAGCTGATGTTAAACCACCACAAGCACACAGCAAAATTTGTTGGAGAAAACCAGAAGAAAGCTTTCTTTTTCTGTGAAGGATTTGTTAAAAAGTTTACTAAAATAATACTAAGAAGAAAAAAGTGATCTCAGGAGTAAACTTACATACACCAGTCAGTCAGAATTTATGGCTTAATCCTAAATATCCCTGTGGAGCTTGAATCTCTCATGTGTTTCTCCAGAGAACACTCTCCTAAGGGATGGTGACAAAATGAAATTGTAAACTGAAAATGTCTTCAAAAAAAGTTTAATGAGGAAAACAGTTTTTCCCTTGGGTTTTCTCTTCCTGAGTATTACTGAAAGTATTTCAAGCTGTGGCTTGATAACTGGTGGGTAGAGTTCAGATCAGAGAGGCGTTGTCACAAAGACCAACATTATTTTCTACTTTAGTTCCTCCTCATCAATGAAGAAAAGATTTTGCATCTCCCCACCAATTTCAGCACTTCCCCCTTAAAGAGACTAAGAAAGACCTTGCAGACATGGAATGCACCTCCTAGAATGCCTAACAAATTATAACTCAAGCGACTGTTCACCTCTACAGCCTATATTTTGACTCACATTTTCTGTGAGTTAAAGGTGTTTTTTTTTAATTCAAAACTCGAAGTCAGAATTTTAACCATGTTATCAAAGACTAGCAGAAATCACACATCCAACATTTTGGCCTTTTCCTTTATATTACACAAAGAGGAAAAGGCAAACCAGAGCTGAAGCCCTGAAAATAAGCATCTCATCCTCAAGTTATGGGCATAAGAAAGTAAAATACAAAAGGCAAAGCTGTATTTTAAAAAGTTCAACTTATTCTCCCTGGTGATGAATGTCCATATTGCCTAACCCTGATCCAAAATTGCAGTTTTCCCTTTGGAGACTTGTCAGCTCCAGTTAGATTATCCTTCTCTAGATGGTGAGGTACCAACAGATGTTTCCTCCTTCTCTTCATAAGCAAAACAAAGGTGTTCTGATTCCAGAATTCTCTTTTCATGGGCAGAGAGGTGGTCCCTGGTGACAATGAACAGCTTTCATTGATTCTTTTTTCTGGCACATAAATTCAGGGCAAAGAGGCAGAAAAAAGAAAAACAGATATTTTTTACTCTGCCAGCTCTCCACAAAATCTACCTTCCTGGAAACCTGTCCAAGATGAGTGGTGTAATAAACATTAGGAAAGATGGCTGAATTTATGTAAATATTATCAAAAATATACGTGAAATAGCTAAGATTATTAGCTCAGGTGACATTTTCTCTGAGTTTTAGCTCATACATATATCATCATTAGCTGAAATTAGCTAGGGTACCCTGCATATCACCTGTATACAAAGTTGTTGCTAAGAGTAGAAATCATCTGCTCACAGGACAAGCAGAATATATAATGATATGTGGACATGTGAAACTGGAAATTAGTTCAAGAATTATATGGATTGTGTGATAAGAAACAGATATAGAAAGGTCTGAACACATTATTGGACTGCTGTTACCTAAAAAAATCAACCAAACAAAAAAACAAAACAAAACAAAAAAAAACAAACAAACAAACAAAAAAAAAAACACACCATAGTGAACTAAAATCTTGAAAATTTTATTGATACTTACTTGACATTTTCCAGTATAAAAATTCTTTCTGTTTTTTTCTATCTGCTCTGTAGAATAACTCCTCCAAAATGAAGGCCACAATATTTTCCACTAATTCTTTTCACTGAATCCATGGAATCAGAATCACTAATTGCTCAGAGTAGTCCAGGATAATGATACAGGGAGAAAATTAGTGTAATTTTGAAGGCTGTTACTTCCGTTTCTCTGTTCATGTTATTGTCTTTGATTTCCATTATTTGATGTTGCCACATATGTTCTCATTGTACAGCATGAAGATCTTCAGCATCACTGCAAAATATATTAGTTTGCCCACAAACAATGGCTCTTAGTTGATAAAGTGTAATTAAACTCCAGTCTGAGACAATTATTAAGGCAGCAAAATCAGCTTAGGGTCTAGCCAGAGAAAATCTTGGTTATTTGAAAGAAATGGAAGGGAGAGGGGGGGAAATATTAAACTCTAAGTACTTCACATAAGAAAATATATATAGAGCATTGCTTGGAGTTCAAAGAAAAATAGTTTTGTGAATTGATGACACAGGTCAAAAAAGAAGCGTCACTTTTTATTCTGCTGTTATTCAACCAACAAAGTATTAATACTCGTAAGTAGCACAATCTTTAAAAAGTTGGTTCTGATTCACATTTTCTTGCAAAACATGAATTACAGCTACAGAAAGCAGTGGTTCTGAGGTGCAAAGATAAACTTTGATAATATTCGAGTTTAAAGTAGTCTATAAATTTTGGCAAAAAAAAAGATCTGCTGGGAAATTTTGCTTAACAAAAACTATGATAATAATATAATTATTTTCCAAAGTAGAAAAGCAAGCATAATAAACTTAGACTTTAATGCTGAAAGTAAGCAATGGCTAGTTTAGATGTTGGTTTAGAATGTGAAGGATAGACCAAGAGAGGATCTGTTGGCAGTTTAATTGCTTGGAAACATCAAAATATTGAAAGTGGTAACCATTTGCCAGTGAGTTGCTCTTTTGAGGTAAACAGTTCACTTCAAGCTTTCACATATTTTACTTAATAGAATTTTCATTTTCATACTTATGTGTAATGTGTGTCTTCTTTTATTGATTTATTTTCTAAAGATCTGTTATTTAAATTCACATGCACACCAATTCAACTGCTATTGCGTCATTACTACTTCTGATATATAGAGTTCTCCAATGAAGTCAGCTGCGTGCTTAATGTTTTCTGTTAATGTAATATTTTATGAAAGTTGTGATAAATCAAGTTAAGGAATCAACTAGTATTTTTTCACTGGTATTTTTTCACTATTGAAAAAAAAAACAAATTGAGAAGAGTCTTTTAAAACTAGTAAAGAAATTATTATGCTTCTGGAAAAAGTAATACATATGTAGCTTTAGTCAGTTTCTGGAAGCATCACATGCAGTTGTATATGCTAAAGAGTTTGGAAGACCCAAAGGGCAAAACTGATAGGGTAGGCAGATGAGACTGCACTGGTAATGGGATATAGAACCTCCATGTCATTACTACATATCTGGAAATTATTAAAGGTCATAGCTAAAGAATGGCTATTCAATACCCACTATCAAAGGGAAATGGAAATTTACTGTGTAAATTGGAATTTGTACTGATCATTAGAGAAGAACATCACTCTTCCTACTCAAAGGAAGCCACATGGAATAGGGTAGTGTAGAAATTTACTCCTAAATTAGTTTGTATCTTTAATCCATCAGTACAGGTGAGGACTTTGAAAGAGTTTAAGAAAAACTTTTACAATAATAATACCATCTAGCAAAGTATTTGTTTATGCAGCACATGTTGGATGCAGCCACACAGCTGCATAACCCCTTACTCAGATCATAGATGCATCTCATGAAATGTCTTGTCCTTAAGATAAGCATGCCTTAACAAGAAAACAGCAGCAAATTAGTGGGCCTCAAAAAAAGAAAGAAGTATTCTGGTGTGAAACAAAAAGTCATATCTTGTTTACATTTTTGGCCATTTCTTCTTTTTCTAATTAATTTATTCTTTCTTATTTTACACATCTGAGAAACCTCTCTGTAAGCATAAATGTTTTCAAATGCAAAATTAAAAGAAACCCCCTAAGAACAAAACAAAATAGGCAATTAGTGCTGAAGCTTTCAAATGTCCACCTCTCTGTCAATGTGTTTGCCCATACCTATTCAAATTCAGCAGTAATTTCCTCATGTGCAAAACCATTATTAATATAGACAGACTTCAATGTGTCATTCCTTCTCTTTTCAACAGAGCTGTTTCTGAATATTTTACTAACTGTATCATATTTAGAGTCAGGGAAGAAAGTAAAAGTAATGGTAGAAAGTCTCCCCCTGTGGAGGACAAGGGCTGCCTATATAGTCGCCTTTATATATAGAACAGGTATCAGAGGATGCTCATAGTGGTAAAACAAAAAATTAAAAAGTAAGAGTTTAAATTCTGGACCTAAATTTCTTCAGTTAATAGTACTTTATCCCTCCTTTATAATTTACCTTTTATCTGTGTATCTAACTATGTATATTCTCTTTAAGAGGGTTATGTTCTGTTCCATATTATTCAAGAGTTGGCCAATGACCACAAGTCATAGTGGAGCACCAGTATCTGAAGGAAGGATATAAAAAGAATGGAGCCAGGATTTTCTTGGTGGTGCCCAGCAATAAGAGGCAACAGGCAGAAAATGATGCACAGGAATTTCCCCCTGAATGTGAGGAAGAACATTTTTACACTGTGGGCGACAGAGCACTGGAATAGATTGCCCAAAGAGGTTGTGGGTTGTCCCTCACTGGAGGTATAAAGAAGTGTCTGGACACAACCTGGTTCCATGTGCTCTAGGATGATCTCTCATGAGCCAGGAGGTTAGACCAGATGACCCACTGTGTTCCATTACAACCTTATCCATTCTCTGTGAAGAATAAAGCAGGGGTACATTAGAGCTGAGACATTTACAGAGATATTTTCATAAACTCAGTGAACTGTGGGAAAGAAGGACTTTCTGAGAAATGTTGTCTTTCATTAGGGCACCAAATTGTGTTATAAGAGATCATGAGCTGTTTCAAATTCCTGACAGGAATGAAAATTTTTGGTTTCTTCAAAGATTTGTCTTATAGGCAGACTCCAAAAAACAATTGTCCCTAAACCTCAGTGCCTTGTAATATCCAGAATGCGAAACAATAATAGAGCTGACATGGATTTTCTAATCCCCTCCAAAATCTAATATACAATGAGGAAAAGTACCTAGACACATTTGTTTCTGTGAGTGTCCTGAAAAACTGGTGAGATAAAACCTTCCTGCTGGTGATCCTTCTCTGCTCTTCTCTGAATTAATTGTAGCCAAATGCTGATAACATTTGCTTCTGAACACTGAAGCCCAAAACCAAAAGCTGCACTTTTATCTGTCTTTCCAAACCAGTCTCTAAGTTAGGACTGAGAATTTTCTGCCCAAGCAACTCAGCCAGTTGAATAGGAGAGATAAAAACACTGGGGTATCTGTCCTACATGCAAGAAAATCCAAAGAATAAGTAACATATCCAAAATCTTTTAAAAGCTTGTTTATTTTAAAGGATTGTTTTCCCGCATTTTCTATACCCACCTAGAACAATAACATTCAAAAGAAATAGATATTTTTATTGGCAAAGCTGCAAAAGTGGTATCCTGCTGTACATTCTATGGGATTATTAGCATAATTCACTCCCAGATGTTAGATCCAGCTTTAAGGCTTTCTCAAAATTTCAGTTTTCTCTTTTGACTTTCTCCTTTTTCTGAGAACTAGTGAATAAGCAGATTTAGAACTTTCTAGAATTTCATAACATTGTAAACATGCTAGAGAACAGGGTGACACTAGGAAAAAACTCATGGACTATCTTCTGGGAATGAGTGAACAGCAAGATCCTCATTATCATTAAGAAATCTGAGTTCGTGCTCACAGAAATCAATGAATATATTGCTGAGCCAGTGAACTGTAAAAGCAATGAAGCATATGTTTCAGTGGAAAGACTAAAGAAAATAACACCAAAAGAAATTTTTTTCTGGCTCTACCCAAAATGTTTCTTTGCAAATTAAATGCTTTTGATTTTCTCTGAACTTTGATAAAACTAAAAATGTATTTCAGAGTGAAATAAATCAAATAAGTAATTTTTATATGTTTTGGTTTTCTATTAATTTAAACTTCTAAGCGGAAACATTTTCTTCATCTCACTACTCTTTCAGAAACTATGTGTCTTTCCTATTTCATTGCTTCATACATTTCTATCTACTGAGACTACATCTACATCTACATTGCCTGAATCACGTATCTCCACAAAAAACTGTAGGTACAAGTGGGCATCAGATGCTGTCTGAGACACCCAGGTGTATGTGCCTACATTTAAGAAGGTCTAACCTAGTTATTTATTCAGTTCATTGAAAGACAAACTCATTTACTGTACTCCACCAGGTGCCCATCTACCAGCTGGAGGTTATCCAAAAGTATCTTCCAGAAATTCTTGTGAATTTCTTAGATACCATAAGACATTTCAAAGAGCTCTAGATTACTCTTTGGGACACTTGAATTAAACTTTAAATGTCTTCTTCAGAGTGAGTTGTGTTCTACATGACTCCACTGACTGATTTACCAAGCTCTCCACTGACAGTATCAGGAGCCTTGAAAACTAGCACATGTGTACACCTACACTTAGACACATAAATGTAGATGCCTGTCTGAAGTCTACTTTTACTGCCTGTTTGAAACTCCAGTCCAAGAAAAGAAAACAACCACCACTGATTTTGCTGAAAATTCTGCAATTTTACATTTGTCATTATAAAATAAACTATGAAAATTTTGTTTGCTTTTTTCCCCATAAAACAGTATTTTCAACCTGAGTTTGGAAGTCAATTAAAACACCTTATTCAAATAAAATAATTCTTGTTAAATATCTAAACACTTTTAATTCTTTCTACTCTATCCTGGGGTGGATAAATAGAATTTCTGCCAAAATAAGCATTTTTAAATGGAAGTAGAAAAATACTGATATAAGAGTAACATATCATAAATGGTCAATGAATACATTAAAGACGGAAATTAAGGTAGAGGAAGTTCTATATGATAAGATGAAATTCAGAGAATTTCAAGATAATTTACTGTAGAAGTTTCTTCTCCATTTTTCAAAGCAGACTTTGATTGGATGATGTCTATAGTTGTGTGCAACATTGGAAAAAAGCCTAGAAGATTTTTAGTAGGAGGGAGACAGAGCAGACAGCAGAGCAACATATATAGTGATTCCTTTTCTCCTTCCTAGTAGAAGGCTGGAGAGATTCAGCCTCTTCATAGGTGGTGCCAGGAACAGCCCCCCACCATGAAGGAGCTTGTGGACCCTTTCAGGAATGGCGTAGGGGAGTTCCCTGAGGGCCTAATAATCAGTTGTGAGGTTTGCATGGATGTATGTAGAGCTGGAGTATCCTCACCATCCCTCTGCAAGGAGAAGTGAGAAGAAAATGTGCATGCTGATTTCCTGGGGGAAAGTGGGGGTTTGTGCATCCATGTGCACCTGTGTGTAAGCTGCATGGTCTGTGGAGGGGTCAGTGGATTTGAAATAGCACCCTTTTTTAAAAAAAGTATATATGGGGGGGGCTAGAAACTTGTAGTCATAAATTAGCATTCTGTAAGTTTCTATGGCTGTGTTTAATCTGTTGTATGGCTGATATTAGTCCTGAATGCACAGATCACTGATTGCCAATTAATTATGTGTCATTGATAAATCCATAAACTACTTCAATCCCAATTTGGTTTAAACTATGTGAAGTGAGCATTTTTTCCCTATGGCAAAAGTCTGTAATAGTGAGAACTTGATTTATTGAACTGCAAGGTTCTTTCCTGAAAAAAATAAGATAATAATTTTTTTTTAATTTGTTTTTTTCCCACAAAGAATCATATAAAAAAAATTTGGCACTAATAGTAAATTACTTTCCTAGTCCAATCTGTCAGTCAGGGTCCAGAGTAACATTTCCACTCTTTGAGCATTGAATTTTTTTGAAAGCAACTCTTACTTTGGACAATCCAGAAAAGATGTAAATTTTCCTCAGAAACAGAGTCCTAAGTATATTCAGGGAAAGAAATGCAAGACCATCAGCTATTTTAGCTTCCAATTTGCAAACTAGAGAAAGAAGATTATTCATGAAAAAGGACAGAAAGTGTCACTTCATATCCAAATATAAGTGGAATATATAGGTAGAATATAGATAGATCCTAGACTATAGGTTTTACAGTACCATACTATAGAACTTTTTTCTATAATTATAGCATTCTATATTTAAGGTTTAAAAAAATCTATGCAATGGGTTATTCATTTACTGAGGTCATTGTCAATATTCTGCAGCATTATATCTAGCAACACTGTATATTTTACAACATGTTAATTGATGAGTTTTTTAACTGTCAGGTCTTTCCTACTGTTAAGTCAAAAGGAAAAAAATTCAACTGTGATTATTTTCTTCGCTGCATGTACATGATCTTGCTGCTGTAGAATCTATACTAAAAGGCATTTTTATAGAGTACTGGTATTTGTGACCTTAAACCTCAGCAATGAAGACATTTGTTGATTCCAGAAGATCTCCATCATATATAGGAAGCCTGGGAAGTCACTACAATCAAGATTGTGTTCATATATTCATGTTAGAAATAAATAACATTTTAGAAATTTCAAGCCTTTGATGTTCACTTTTCAAGATAGGATAATATAAAATCTGGTAAAACAAGTTTTTATTTTATCCTCTATAATTGAGGTTTAAAAAAAGATTATTTGTTTCTTCCTATAGGCTGCAGTCTCTCCGAATATTTTCTTGGGGAAAACAAGCCTCAAGTCATTGACAAATTTGGAAACAGTACCCTTATAGCACTTGCTCTAAAAGTTAAATGGATTGGATTTTCTTTATTGGAAGGTTATTTCATCTCAGACCCTGAATAGCAGATGTTCAATAAGTATCTGTTCTGTACAATGTGTTCATTTAGCTTCCACCTGCTGCCTGTAACATGTTTGGAAGCATTTTACATTTAGTTTGATGTAGAACATAGAACTCTGCCTGGGTCAAGAATCTGAAGAGAAAAAATCTGTTTGTGTCAGAAAAAAAAATTACATTACAAACTTTAAAAAAATTTAATCTTAAAGCAAAGTTGAAAAGCATATGGGTACAACTCCTGTATTAGTTTCTTCCTTCTTTTAAGTGCGAATGATTTCTGATGCTTTATCCATGTTTGTCAGTCTATTCTGAAATGCTTTTTACTGACTTTTCTAGTGACATCTGGTTAATTTGCAGCACTGTCTTGCTTGTCTTTATGGTTCTGACACAATCAGAATTATAATAGAAATGATCACTCTTTAACATAATGTGTTGTATAGAAGAACAAAAAATAAAAGAGTCAAATCCACATCATTATGGGATATAGTTACTAGATAAAACAAGTCAACTTCATGGTAAATATGATCTTTTTTCCTCTTTATTGTTTTGCATTTGGGTTGGGTTGTGTTGGAGGCTTTTTTGAGTTTTTCGGTTGTTTGGTTTTGAGGTGGTTTTTTTTTGTTGTTGTTATTTGTTTGCTGGTGTTTTTCCCTTTTCTTTTTTTTTTTTTTTTTTTTTTTTCTTTCCTGGGGAACCAGATTAAGCACCTGGTTATTCAATTATATCAGAGTCAGTCTGTTTTCTCCCCACTGAAGTTTCAAGTTAACATCAGCGATGTGAAATTCCCACCATTCTGAGTCTGGCCAACTTAGATCATAAGTTACAGAAAATAACAATTTTTTTTACTACTGATCCTGTCCTTTGTTTTTGCATTGTATAAACAGGTCAATTCTCAAATTCTTAAATATACATGACCAAATATCTTCAATGAAGAGCCTTAAACTGTGCAACAGTTTTATCTAGATCTTTAAATTCACCCTTAATTAAGTTTTAAATTAATTTAAATTTTAATTAAGTTTTAATTTTTTATTTTTAAATTTAATTTTTAATTAAGTTTTTAAATTTTGTTAATTAAATTTGCAGTTATAGAAACAGCTGAGAATCATATATCATATCAATCATTAGCTGTTCCAGTATCTTTATACCTCAGACATCAGAACCCATCAGAATCTTAGCTATGGTCCAGTAGTTTGTGAGGATGAATGCAGCTTCAAATTTTCCAGTGATATGAATATTTAAATGAGGATAATATTTTTATCAAGACTACCTTAAAATTCTGTAATGAAGTGGCAAAAATATTGTCTGCAGTACTTATTAAGAAATTCCTTCCAATAGGCAATGTCTCACATTTCCTTTCTCTTCAAATCCCAATGGTTTATTCTATTTACAATTATACCTAGTCTCCTCCATATTTCTTTTAGAAGCCTCAGGTTTAGATACTATGGACATAGAGTAATGGGGTTTTTGGAAAAAAAAGCAAAATCTCCTTCTGAAAACATCACTATACCATTCAAAGCCCTTACTTCCTCCTGTAACAGAAATCAGGTGACATACTTTAACATTATAATATATATTCTAGGGTCTGCAACTGCCTTATGGTCTAGAAATATCAGGATATTTTCATATGCATAGACACCCAGCATGGTTAACTGTCAGATTTTTTTCTTGCAGGCTTTCTCTCCTCTTCTGTGTTCTGAGAGATTTCCACTCCTCCTTCCTTTCACACATCCATTTTGTCCTTGTTCACAGACTTGCTCTTAGAGTACCAAGGACATTCAAGACCACATCTACACTGTTCTGACCAATAGCCAGAGGGAGCGAGCCATCAGCACCACTCAATACTTCCTTCTCCTCTCATGCTGACCCAAAACTCTGAGACATTTCCTGCTCCTGCTCAAGAGCTATGAGGATCTGTAGTGAAATGTGGTGCTATGCATGCCTAGGTGGTTTTTTTTTATTTATATCATTTTGTACACTTTGAGAGTACACTTTGCATTCACCACAGACTCCAAAAACACTGTATGAGGCAATCTTTCACTGTTGCTATTTATTAGCCTACTTTCCAAAGAAGCTATAGCTTATCCAGCTCAGTCTCTGAGTCTGTGTATGTATATGAAAAAAAAAAGTGTTTCTCTAATAACTTCTGAACACCTTGTCTGATTTCAGCCAGACGTGACAGAGCAGGTGAAATATAAAGACAATTTAAAGTATATAAGGTCTAAGTGAAAAATAAGCAGCTGATGTTGGAAAGACCTTATGACTCTCAGTAGTTGTCACAAAATGATTTCTACAGAGAAAGACTAAAATTAGATGCCAGAGGTTCTGTGACAAAAACCTTATTGCTGTCCTGATCACAGGCATAGCTTCCACTGAAGCACACAATTAACCAAGAGATATAAATCCATAATAAATCAGACTCCATCAGATCAATGCTTACAGAACTAGTAGATGGCAATGTCAAAATGACAGCCATGGGTCAGATCCCCATTTTCCTAATCAGTGTATAAATATAAAGCAGAAAGTCCATTCTCAAGTTGGTTTTCTACATGCATAGCTCCTCATTAAGGCTGACCCTTTAAACCACTTAGCTTTTTTCACCCACAGCAAGGGCAGCTGCTTCAGTGAATCTGCACGAAATTGTCAAGTTAAACTAGCTTCTTACTAAACCATAAACAGCTCTAATCTTATTAAACTTTTATATAGTTGAGGTCACAGGTCAAACTTTGTCTTCCTTTCTGACTGTGCAAAAAGTTTTAGTAGGTTTCATGGTTTCAAAACTTAAAGCCAAGGGGATCATTTTATCATTAATCTGACCTCCTTCATAATAGGAACTTTGTTTCACTGTACTACCATTTTAGTGAATTGATAACCAGTGCTGGGTCAAAGAAAGCTAACACAGTCTTGCCTTGTCCTATGCTTTGCTAAGAGGCAAATTCCACAAGCTGCTCACTCACTTCCCTTCTTCAGAGGGACAAATAAGAAGAGAAAACTCATGGGCTGAGTTAAAAAGGGGAGATTTTTCACTGTCAAAGGCAACTCAGGCTCTCTGTGGGGAAAATTAATTTAAAATATTACTACCAAATTTTCTATAGCAATCCCATTCTAACTCATCTTTTCCCCACATCATTAAGTTAAAAAAAAAAAAATCCTTCTTGGGAGCTTATGCCCAGCTGCATGTCTGGAACAGAAATCTTTGTCAAAATGGTTACTTTCAGAATACATTCCTCCATTCTGCAAGACACCTTCTTCAAAACCAAGGGACAAAGAAACTGTAAATATTTTTTTATCCTTTTCTTTGCACTCTTTTGAAATGCAGGCAGTATGATATAGTGACAAAAGGGGTTTTTTATTGTCCTATTTACTTATTTCTGACTTCTCTCACAATAAAATAAGCTACTGAGGTTTTCCAGAAAAAGCTGAAAAATCTGTTTTAAAGCAGACCTCTTTATTTTGTAAAACTGTTCAGTCCTAACTGAATAGGACTTATTCTCAGTTGTGAAATCACAGCAAAATCACAAAACCTGGAGATATTTCCCACAAAGATCCCTCTGTTAAGGAAGTACTAACAAGGTTGTTCCTTCCCATTCCCTTTCTACAGCACCTGACTACACCTTTGAGATTGTCATTAAGTTGGATAGGGTCGGAGAGCAGTTTCGGGATGTTAAGCACCAGCAACTCTTACTGTCATGGGTACAATTGATTCACATTTTCAATAATTCAGTGCCTCTTACTCACATCCCCCCCCCCTCAAATGCTAGGAAGAAAGGAAAAGCAGGACAAGCAAAAGGACAAGAAAAATAAATTTTTTTGTAAGATTCTCTCAGGCCACTTGCATTTACTGATACCTACCCTACTGCAATACTCATTGTTGCCTTTTTGTGACTTATATAGAGCACCACATTTACCCTGGCAATATTTCTATGAGAAAGGAAAGTGTTGTTTCTCCTTACATTCAAATGGAGAACTGATAGTGAGTGAAAGTAAGTGACTTGAACCCTTATCTCCAGAGTTCTTGTTATGTTCTTGGACGCAATCATCTGTTACATTTTTCACCTTCTAGCAAGTGGAAAATAACAACTCCCTCAATTCTGATTCTCAACCAGAATTATTCACCCTTCACAGAAATGCACAGCAGGCTCAACCAACCAAACCCCTACTGACACAGAGAAAAAGTTGTTGTTTTTCCATTCTTATCAGCCTCTCTGCACTCAAAAACAGAAGCAGCATAAAGCCCATACTTCTAAAGCAGGTGAGAACAGAGTGAGAGTAACAGAAACATTAATTATTGTCTACCTACTTAGGGTAACTAACAGGTATTATGCATAATGTTGTTTCCGTATATCAAAGACCAAATCAATACTATATTTTAAGATAAGTGTAAATATAAATCAGATTTATATTTGTACTTGTGGTGCTATATAAGGAAAAAATTCTTAATGCTTTATGCGAAGGAAAGGTTGATAGATGAATAGATGGATAAAATAGTCTTCTGTGTCTCTTGTCAGCTGTATCCCATTATCAGAATGGTACTGAATAATGTAATAAAAAGATTAATATGTTTTTGTTGTTGTCTTATAAATGGTAAATGTCTTATAAATGTCCAACTGTGCAACAAAACTGACATGTTTTTCTTTGTACCAAACATTTCAAAGACATTGTTCTTAATTCCTAAATCCCCATGGAAAGGTAGACTTTACATTACTGGAGACTGTAACCACGTACCACACAAACAGGTTGGTGAATGATATGTGGACATCACATATACATCAAAATAATTTTATCACTCTGAGCTGGTTTATGTATGCCTGACAGGCAATTATTCAGTTATGTTCAGGCTTTCTGATAAGAGGCTGGCACTGAATGACTTAATTAACATAATTATTTATATGAATTTTAAAAATATCACTGCAATCAAGAAGGTACACAGTCTGTACATTTGTTATTCATGCAGTCTTGGAAAGTGTTGATTAAACAACATGAATTTATTTCTGAATTTATAAAGGAAGGAGGTTAAACTTCAAATTACCCCACAAAGATGTCACTTGGATCCAACTGTCAAACAGTTCTTCAACAATGAACATTTTTAATAAACATCATTTCAGCACAAATGTGTAGAGGAGGAACAAACAAGTGGTTAGAATACTAGATTAGGTCATGCATGCTTCAAATCCCATCCCATCCACGGTGAGTTCAAGTAACATCAGGCAAAACACTTATGACTAGATGCACAAATCATTTCAGTTTCCCACGTGTCCTGGGTAAATACCCAGCTGCCAGAAAATCAGAGCATTAAAACTCCAGTTCTTCCAGTAAACACCACTCAAAGGTAAGACAGAACACAACCCAAGGGAAAGGAGGATAAGCAAAGAAAATGCTTCTGATTGTTGTCCCTCTCTTCCTTCATTCCAGGTCCTTTCACTTGCTTGCCTTCATCTCTAAATGTTCAGTCTGGCAACCATATGATATATTCAGCAATTACTGTGTTAACAGGATGAGACACAAGCAGATCTAAAAGCATATGACATGTGGGGAAAGGGAAGATGACACAGAAAGAAATATCATTTACTCCAAATAAGTGTGTAGTGTCCTTAGAGATCATCTAGGACATCCTACTTGGACTTCAGATGCCTTTGCAGTATGAAAAGTCTCCTGTGTAACATACAAGATCTTTTGTGTGCTAAAGCAGCTGCTCCACATGCAGGTGTAGTGTCCAGAGCCCAGAGAGCAACCTGAACAAAGTGTCACTAAGGATGCACAGGCAGCAGTTCAGGCTGTTCTGAGAAAGTCAAGATAGGGACCCAAGGTGAAAAAGTGCCTTAGATTAGTTCACAGAGCTTTAAAGTACCAACTCTGTACACACACCATAGAGGAGAATGGTGACAAAGGGATGGAACAGCTCATTGCACTGAAGTGAATTGAATTTTTTTTTCAGAAAAGAAGCAAACTACCAACCTGAAAATAAGGGAAATAGTTATCCTTTTCAAAATGCACAAAAGTACACAATCCAAAGTAATGACAGAAAATGTGATATTAAAGAAACTTTTAGGCAGAAGTAAATGCACTGAACTTCACATTTCATTGTTCCTATCTAAACTAAATGGTAACTGAATTGCATTAAAATTTTAGGAAAAAATGCATTTTATAATATTACTTTAGAATATTGTCAAGCCATTAGAAGAAAAGACAACCAAATGTTGAAGTTGAGAATATTCAAAGAATCAGAAGAAACAACATGATTAGCTGTAACAGACAGTTTATCATATATTGACAATATTGTCATATCACACTCACAAACTGCATACTAACATGTGAGATGTGCTGATTGCAGACATTCTCTTGAAGACGCTGCTTTGAAGTGTACTTCACACAGAGTGTAGATTTAGAAATTGTATATAAAAATTTAGTCACAAGAAATGAAAACTCTGGCTTGTTTTAAAAAAACTGTCAACAGAACTAAAATCTACTGCAGACAAGTCTCCAGGCAGAACACACACAATTAAGAGTTCCAGTATAAGAGGTATTTCTTTCTTAGATGAGACTTAAAAGGACAGGGACAATAAAAACATTTAGTAAATATATATTTTAAAGGGAAATATAAATAAATTTAAAGATTGACAGTCTCTGAAAAGATTGACCCTTTGCCCTCACTACGCTTTTCATAAGCTCTGAAGTTTGTGTCACTGTACTGCAAATCAGATCAACTCCATAGTTTTTCTGAAAATTAATCTGCAGGGTAAGAAGAAATTTTTTTTTAAATCAAATATGTGAGGTGACCTAACTGACAATGTGGCCATGTAAAATCCAGGGGGCTGGTTCAGGAGAGCCTACAGGATCATATGGGATCAGGGAGAGGGAAAGGAGGGGCAGAGAAAATCACCCTACGGTAGCAGCATTATCAGTCATGAAACAACTCCTTGAATTCCTTCCCAGAGCTGTGTGTCAGTCAATGGAAGAAGTACAGTAGAACCATGTGGTACTCCAGTGTTATGACTATAAGGAATTTATACTTAAATAAAAAAGTGAAAAAATTGCAATTGAGTCAGCCACAAAATTAATTTAGCCTGCTGTTTTGTCTATGATGGAAACCTGTTGCATCCCGGGTAGGTTCAGTTAAAGGTTTTTAATAAATGTTAGTTAGGTTGGTTCTATGTACCCCTATTTTCCCCTTAAAATGGTTCACTCCAAGCTGTCTGCAACAGGAGCTTACATATGTCAATCTTGTAACCACTCCCTTCTTCTCCTTGGAAAGTTCTGTATCGATCACCCCACCTCTGTAATTCCATTTGTCCCAAAACCCTATACATACCCCTGTTATGTTTCTATAGGTTGTCATGTTCCGCGTCACTCCCCTGTCGTCCATCCCCATTGGGCGAGGGGGGCTTCCACTCCTGTTTGCCCGCCCCCTATTTAATCCCATGTTCCCTTTGTTCAAGCTGCCATTTTGCCCACACTTGAGAAGAGCTGCATTGTCCACCGCTGCAGCCATGCAGTAATAGAGTTCTCAGCCATGTGAGCAGAGTGTGCCATGTTCTCTCACCCTTTGTCTTGCCTCAGCATCTGGCTACGGCACAGCAGACCCACGCGGAGGCTCAGCCCTTGAGCTCCGAACACACGCGGTGGCCCTGGTCCGGCCGAGAGCAGAGTGCTAACCAGACACCCCAAGCTGCCCGGGACCGGGGCAAAGAAAAACCGAACGCCGCAGAAACCATCAGCAGTGCTTAAGGGAGGAAGTTAAGAAGAAACAGGAAAAGATGAAGTGACCCTCCCCTGCAACACAGTTTTATTTTCTGTAAATTGTGATTGCAGTTGGATCACTATATTTAACAACCTCAAACAGACAAAGCTATTTCTCTTGAACTTCTCTTATTTATTCCAATTAGTATTATTGGTAGCCAAAATATATTGTAGAAATAAGCTCCATTATTCAATTGTGTCTTGTATGAAAAAAACATTTTTTTTTTCTTTAAAACCCACTGGAGGTCGACTTAAAAAGATGGCTTAATTCTAGTACAAGAAAGAGTATAAGAGGGAAACATCTTTCCCTTTTTCATGCTCTTCTTGGATTATATGAAGTTCCCTGGATCAGGAACTAGTTAGATTTAATAACATTAATTGACTTCCAGTTAAAAAATTAATTATTACACCTTAAAATTAAAAGATTAACCTTTTTAATCTGCCAGCTAATCCCATAAAATTATTCCCACAAACCCACGATGTGTAACAAAATACTTACATTGAAGTGACGCCTGTGCTGCTCTGCTAAAAATAACATGGCTTTCATTAGGCTCAGCCTACACCATCAAAGCCTCTTAAGAAAATGGATTCCATGCTATCTAAATACTTTTCATTAAAACAGCCCTATTAATCAAGATTTATTTTAATGAAACAAGGGCAGACAACACAGCCCAAGAACACGGGTGATTTGCTGTTACATAATCCGCTAGACTCAAAAATCTGCTGTGAGGGAGCTGTGGCCAAAGGGACAACCCCAAGGAACATGCTACAAATGAACCCAGAAGAAGTTATCCTAACTCAATTAGTCTTCAAAATTGGCTGTAAAGACCTTCCTAAGAAATAGCCCCATTAACTGAAATCAATCATGTAACATTACTGCGAGGCATTATAGCATTTAAAGCGGGAGACATACCCGAGCAGGTAAAATGTTTGTAAGGCCTTTTCAGCTGTGGATTTGCTGTTTTCTAGGGTTCTCCTAATGCATCAAAAACTATGTATTGCCACTCAAGCAAGTCAATATGGTAGTTAAGAAATGTATGAGTATCACCTCGTCAATTTTGTAGTCTTTACTATGGATTTCCTCTTATGCAACCCATGCAAAAGCAATATGCATATATTCAGCAAACCATGTATGAAATGTTCACAATTTCCTTGTGTTTTGGAGGTAGCAAACATGCTCATATGATTGTAAGAACCCCTGCAATGGGTTATTTTGAGACTTCAAGCAGGAGCTGGACTCAACAATTCTGATGGGTTCCTGCCACCTCAGTATATTCTACAGTTCTATGAACCCATTATGGTATTCTGCTTTTGCCAGTGGCTGACAGTGAATGAAACATCTCCTGTGTCCTACAGCATCAAATTCCATTGCATAAATAATTACCTTCTTTGACTGATCCACATTCACACTTCTCATGCCTCTCACAGTTTTCATAACTCTCTTAAAACACATTTTTTCTGGAAAGCACAGTCCTAACCAGCACAGCCCCCCTCTGGTGGAAGCATTTCTTCCTGCTGTCACCTTGTCTGTGTCTATTCCTGTCTTTCAGACAAGGTTTGGCATCCAGGTCTTTCACAGGATGATGAGGTTAAGCTGTTCAACTTCCAAAAAATGCTCACAGATCCATTTTCTATCAGAGGACGGAATTCTCTGGCAAAGGAGAAACTTATCACTCTCTAGCCAGCTGGCTACTTAGAAGCTTTGTGCTTCCCCTTTTCACTCCTGCCCAACATAATTCTTCAGTCATGGGTAACTGTGAAATCTTTCCTTACATAAAAATGAGGAGGCAATGGATGAGCCTTGGAGGAAGGCATTCCACTTGGTTACAGCCAAAAGACAGCTGAGAATGTGGAATGAGTTGATAAGTTAATATTAATTTTTGCATTGAATTGGCATTAAACACATTTTCCAGGTTCAGACAACTACATTACTTTACTTTGCAGTTTGGTGTGTTTTTTTCTTTTCCCTGAAATAATTTGTATTTCTTTCAGTGTTGTCTTTAGTTTCATCACAGTTTTTCAAATAGTTCAATGTGGCTTAGTAAAGCAAACTGAAGTCTATAGTGTAGGAAAGTCTTGTTTGTATACTGACTTAATAAGTGTTTACATGATATAAGAATCTTAAGAAATTAAGAAGTTAGTCCAATGGAATGAGACTGATTATTCTTCTCCTTATTTTGGGGAGGGTTTTTGTGGTTTTTTTTCAACAAAGAGAAAACAAAAAGCAGATATAGATCATTCAGTACAATGGCTCCCCGAACTTTTTGTCCCCCAAAATGTTAAACAAATTAAAAACTAACAAGCAAAAAATAAAACTGAATTATGAATAAGGAATTATTTGTCAAGTATACAATATTATATCAATTGATCTCACTGGAAAAAAATATCACTGGACCACAATACCCAGCTTTATTATAAAAGAAAAAAAAATAATTTTTATTCGTGTTTTTAACTATAAATGAAATGTTAAACTTTTTTCTTTCTCAGAAGAAAATATATCCTTATTTCACTGCATATTCATGATGTTATTAATTTGATAGGAAACAGCAGATTCCTATTTTAGTTGACAACCAAGAACGAAAAAAAGCTGTTTTGAGGACTTTGGCCTGGAGAGCCAGATAAGATATAGGAACTGTATCAGCTGTCCCAGAACTTACTCATTAAAACTTGAAATCATGTCAGTGTTTCGATATCAAAG
Source organism: Anomalospiza imberbis (assembly GCF_031753505.1). Taxonomy (NCBI): domain Eukaryota; kingdom Metazoa; phylum Chordata; class Aves; order Passeriformes; family Viduidae; genus Anomalospiza; species Anomalospiza imberbis. The sequence goes on from NC_089683.1 coordinate 43,180,170, forward strand.
ATAGCATCACTACAGTAATAAAGTGAATTGAGTGATAGTACCTTAAGGTAAATAATTATGATTCATTTCTTGCTTCATCTTTAATATGCAGTATCTGAAATGATTTGTAATGTAAGAGGCAGGTGGAAAATGATCATGAAGGAAAAATCTTGAATATCAGTAGAGTATACATAAAGCCATATCCACACATCAGGAATATGAATGGAGAATAAAACCTTGAACATCATTAATTCCAAGCCTGGATTTCCATGAAATGATGACAGATTGCTGTTTAAAGCCACAATGTTCTCCAGCAGTGAAGGTGTCTTGGGGACCTGCTGTTTCTAACATTTGCAGATTTTTGACAACTGTAAGAGCATTTACTAAACTCCTTAGTTTTTAACAAATCTAATGCCCAAATATTTTTAAAATGTAGCTTTTAGAGTGACCTTTAATCTCCCATGGGAAATTAGGAAATGGAGAAGTTATTGGAGGAGGAGATCCAACAAAATTACAATCACGACAAGCTTGAATTACACCATATAATTGAATCTATTCAGAAGCCAAAAATCAATGCAGTCAGCCAGAAGTATACCAAATGTGACATTCATTTTTTCTGCTTTATCAAGCTTAATTGATGTCTTAAGAACTAAATAAGAGTAATAGGCAGCCTTATGGTAGAAACCTCCAGAGATATTTCAAGTGGCTATTCATAAAGGCTGCAAATAATTCATATATTTCACTGTCAGTTGGTGGGGTGATAGAATAACTATGTTGCTTTTAAATACTGCATGCCCTGGCATTAATTTCACCCCCATCCCTTCAGGCTTCGTACTGAGTGAGGTAACAGGCACAAAGCCATCTAGCTGGCATATCCAGAATTAGAGAAGCTCCTGATTTGTAAGTATCATTTTGGACAGAAAGTTAACATGTCATGGCTAACAAGCTAACACTAGTGACATTTCTTGGCATTGCCATACACAGTTTGTCAAAATGCATATGCATATATAAAAATACACAAACATATTACAGAATTCAAAAAAGGAGAATACATAGAAACTTAGTAACATGGGGCATGCTTCAGAATAATGCTTCGTGCCCCTGCTTCTCTGATCATATCTAAAATGATGCAACAAGGCCTAAGCTACAGTGATACAAGGAACACCAAGGTGATCACAATGCAGTGTCAATGAATCTGAAATTTACCACAAAATATAGAAATGATATCCTGAAAAGTATACTGAAAAGTGATGGCCTACTTCTTTATTCTTTAATTATAATTTAATATCTGTATTGCAGAAAGTAGCTATGATGAACAGATCTTTTTCTTAGAGTACTACTGGTCTACCAAAAGTACTAAGAGTATTCCAAGAGTATTACAAATTTCTCTTGGATATTTGTTCTGAGAGTTCCAAAGGACATATGGAAATGAGGTGACTAAATTTCATCTTTTGTGTGTCTCAATATTTTCTGTCTTTTCCTGAAACCAATGCTTTCCCCTTGCCAAGAGGGGAGATGCAAGGTAAAGATGCAAAACTTCCAAACATACTAGAATTTGTATTAGAGGGGTAAAAATATTTGTCCTTCTTCTCAGGTCCATAAGGTTCCATCTATATGGTTAAGAAGTCAACAAGTTCAGTGGTGTTTATTGTGCTTTTTAAAGTAAACTCTAATTTCAGCATATTTGCTATCAATATCATTTTAATATATATAATATATAATAATATATAATATATAATATTTAATATATATAATATGGAAGAGTCAAGCTATCTGAAAATGACTCAAGTAACAGTATATCCAAATTGATGGACAACAGAAATGTTTACCCTGATGAGGATTGCTTTACGTTTGAACTGTCTACAATTCACAGCAGTAAGCCTGTCAGAGTTGAATAAATGTTTGGGCAATGCTTTCAGGTACCTGGTGTGATTCGTGGGATGGTCTTCTACAGGGTCAGGAGTTGGACTTTAATGATCCTTGTGAGTCCCTTCCAACTCAGAATATTCTATGATTCTACATCACACTTACACACACACGTACATACATATACACACACCTTTAGAAGAGAATCTTATGTCAAAATAAACAGCAGAAACACCTTGACTTTTCCTTATCTTCTGCTATTCTTTAGGCTAAGGTATATGTAAAACACTTGCTAGCATAAACAGTTCAGAGGACCTGGAATTACATTTCTGGAGAAATTTTTAATAACAAAAAATAATGCATGCAGTTCTGTTCACTGCAAATTGTACTGAAATTATCAAGGATAACAAGAGGCATAGGTAATCTAAAAGCACTGGACCAGATAGGGCATGCTCAGTACAAGAGCCTAATTCCAAACAGCTTGCATATATGTAATAAAGACACATATATAAGTTGTAGGGTTTAAAAAATGTATTTCTGAAATTAACATCTCACAGCTTGTCATCCAAATAGATTTCAATCTAGATGTTTTTCATTAGTCAAACATTCACGGAATCACAGAAGGATTAGAGTTGAAAGAGGCCACTGGAGGTTATCTGCTTCAGCCACCTTTTCTAAGCAGAGTCCCCTACAGCATGTTATTAAGGATTGTGTCCAAATGGCTTTTGAATATCTCTAAGGAATGAGATTTCACCACCTCTCGGAGCAACCTCAGTGCTCTGTCACATGTGTAATGATGTTCTTTCTCATGTTCAGGTGGAATTTCCTGTGTTCCAGTTTCTGTCCATTGCATCTCATCCTATTGCTTGGCACCATTGAGAAAAGCCTGATCCATGTTCTTGATGTTCTCCCTGCAGGCACTTGTACATATTGATAAAGACTCCTCTCAGTCTTCTCCAGGCTAAGCAGGCCCAAGCCTCTGTCCTTCCTCATAAGAGAGATGCCCCAGTACTCAAATCACTGCAAGCCTTTGCTGGACCTGCTCCAGAACCTCCATGTCTCTGTTTTACTGTGGAGCCCAGAAACTGTCCTGGACCCAGGACTGCAGCTGAGGCTTCATCAGGGGACCAGAGGGGTGGGATCACTTCCTTTGGCTTGTGGGAGATGCCCTTCCAAATGCATCCCAGGATACCATTTGCCACAGGGGCACTGCTGGCTCATGGACAGCTTGTTTTCCATCAGGAGCCCCTTGAGAAATATTCTCCATTGTTCACATGTATCAGGTCTCTAGATAGAATTAGCCAGAAAGTATTTGTGGATGCTGGAAGTTTAATACTTTAATCATATTACTCAGTCACCAAAATCAATTAAAAAAGGTAACAACTGTTATATTTTTGTTACTTTACCAGTTTTGGTAAGAAAATGAGTTATACTTGCAATAATGCATTTAAGCAATTACTTTTAGTTGTGAAGAAAATTTTAGTTCAGTCTTAGAGAGCTATGCAAGCTTAGATTTAAAATTTAGCAATTGCCAAGACCACCTGTCTATATCTTCTCTTCTGTAGCATAATCATATCTTCTGTGAAATATGTTACTGCATTTCTCCCGAGGCATAATCTAGATAAGTTTTGCCAGCCTTGGAAGAAACCCCATTTTCAAATTCCTGTTAGCTCCAGATATTGCTATTTCTGTCATTTCCACTGCATGACAATCAGCTGAAATATCATCCACCATCTCTATCAACTTTACAGCATGGCAGAAGAGTGTTAATTAGTCATTACTTTTGCTGAAAGAGGGTTGATGAATCAAACTTCAAGCTATCAACATCTAAACACACAAAATCTCTTAAATAGGTTAACACTGCAAAATGTTACAAAGAAACAAATTAACAGCAGGAGATAGATCCTTCCAAGAAACCCTTAATTTTGTGTCCCATATTTTTTCTGTATACAAAGCAGCATGGAAGTTCTTAATTACACTTTTATTAGTACACCAATATAGTTCAATAGAAATCAGTACAGAGACACTCCCCCATGTGCTCCAGTACCCTGATTCAGAGAAGATTTCCCTTATACCAGAATAAAATAAATCAGTTTCATGGCCTGTACTGAGGCTAACTAGCCTGTTTGAGAAGTATGTCATTCTACCTTTAGCTGTGCAATCGTGTCTCAGTCACCTTTAGCATCTGAACTGAGCTTCCCAAAGTACTGCATAACTCTGATGTACCAGCTGCAGAGTGTTCAAGCTACTCAGATTTTCTCTATTAGCACTCAACGTTATAAGAGAATTTTGGTTGGATCAAGACCTGGAAGTGCATAACATCTGAGCAATACACTCCCACTCCTGAAACTATCAGTCTGTCTCATAAATGAACTTTGGAGATGCCTGAGAACAGTTTCTATAGTTGAAGAAAGATTTCAAGTGACTTAGTACTAGTGAAAGACTGAAGCCCCACATTATACCTCCTCCTCCTTCTGATGTTCACTAGTCTCCATGATACCTCGCTTTTATGAGACTGCCAAGGGCACAGCATGTAAAAAGAGGAATTGTTATGCCAGGGTCCTTGCAAGTAGCAGACAAGCCTTAGCCAACCTTCTCCACTTTTCCTTTTCTAAACATATCTGTAATTTGCAATCACTTTGTTGTACATATAATGGCACATTTAAACTCCTTTACTGGCTTCTGAAGAAGAAGAAAAAGAAAAAGCAACCCACACAAAAGAGACTCTCACTGCAAATCAGATCCAAGTCCAAGCTATTTTAAAATATAAAATTAATTTTCTATTCATTCTTTTTTTTCCTCCCTCCAATTAGCAGCTAATCTCATCCATATAGCTGCAGGCTCCAAACTGGTAAATGTTGTGATTCACTAAGAAGTAGTTGGAAGCTTTTTTTCTTATAATTACAAGATATAATTACTTTGAAGCTTTTTTAGAAACTTCCATGATTGGTAAAGCTTTTAGTAATTGTAGAAACAGCATTTATATTTTTAATAAGCAGAAAACTTTTATGTTCAAATAAAAGAATTAAATCCACAAAACCCAAGCAATTTATGGCTTAGAAACCCCTGGAATACATTTGAGAGATAGGAAAGCAGGACTTCAGGACCATCAGTGTTTTTTTACATCAAAAATAGGCAATGATAGTTTGGTTATTAGCATCAAACTGCTGTACATACATGCAGGAAAGTAAGATATTTCCTGTAAGAAAATAAAATAAAATAATGAAATACTCAAAATGTTTGGTAAAATTTTATATGATTCTTTGCCTTGAACTCAAAGAAGAGAAACAGAAAAGAAATCCCCTTTCTCCCTCAGCAAGGAGCTGAGGAGCAGCAGCAGACTAAGGGTTAAAGGACGCCACGCTGGAGTGCAGTCTGTGGCCTAAGGGTAGACATATACTAGAGAGAGAAAAAAAACTGGGGCATGGGAGCTCAGCTTTCTCCATTAGTAGCTTATTAGAATTGCCCCTAGTACGAATTTTGGCAGTGACAACAAGCCGTGAGTACAGGCCAGCAGTTAGCACAGGTCAGGACCAGTTCTTGACAGGCATCTTGCCTTCAGCAGCCCTGTCCTGTAAGGCAAGAACCCTTTTGTACTGATGCAAACAGTTCTGTTGTAGCTGGCAGCCAGGGTTTCCAGGAATACTCCTCCTACTATGACAGAGACAGTCCCAGTGCTGAGCACAGCAGCTGTGCAGGAACAATAGCACTTTGCAACACCTACTCTATTTCAGCATACTCTGAAGAGATCGCCAAACCAAAGCTGACCTGATCCTAAGAGTCAATGCACTGCATCAAAGTAACATGCAGATATGAAAGATCAAAATACAGTTCCTCCCTAAGATAGTTAATGATTCTTGTAATTTCACCTCAGCTCAGAAATTAATCCGCACAGCCATATTACTTCAGGATTTGAGGTGGCTCAAGGAAAGACACAGTAAAATGCAGATCTACAGAAGATTTGAGCACTGTGAAGTCCAGAGCTAAGTGGTTGAGCTGAATGTACAAAAGTGCTACAAAATGTCATATGTTGAAATAAAGGACATTGAGTGCCAGCGTACAGGCTGCACTTCTAGGAATAACCACTCCATTTCATCACTTACCCAAAAATGATTATGTATCTTTTCTTTCTTAAGCAAATGAAAAATTATATAGAGTGGAAAACTACAAAAGAAAATAATACCATTATGTGAAATTCTGCTGGCTCACAGGGCAATTTGTCTTGGCAACAAAACCTAGACTTCTAATTTATGCAGGGTTTGTGAATTTCTCAGTCATCTATTTGCTGATTAGACAAAAGAGAAGGCAGAGGACAGTTTGAAACAATTCACAGCCTGAACCTAGACTTCATAGAATCATTTAGTTTGGAAAAGACCTTTGGGATCATTAACATAGCCCTGAAAAGCCCAATGCGAAACCATGTCCCCAAGTGCCACATCTACATGTCTTTTAAAATCTTCCAGGGATAATAAAATGACCACTTAACCATTGACTGTGTCAATGTTTGACAGCTCTCCATAAAGACTTTTCTTCCTAATATGCAAACTAACCTGATCCCAGCACAATTTAAGGCCTTCTAATCTTGTGCTTTCACTTGTTGCCTGAGAGAAGAGGCCAGCACACACTTTGTCATAACCTTCTTCCAGGAACTTGTAGAGAGCAAAAGGTTCCACCTGAGCTGCCTTTCTCCAGGCTAAACACCCCCAGCTCCCCCAGCTGCTCCTCACAGGACTTGTGCTCCAGACCCTTCACCAGCTTCATTGCCCTTCTCTGGACTCGCTCCAGCCCCTCAATGTCCTTCTTGTCCTGAGGGGCCCAGACTGGACGCAGCACTCAAGGTGAGGCCTCACCAGTGCCAAGTACAGGAAGACAATCACTGCTCTGGTCCTGCTGGCCACATTATGGCTGATACAGGCCAGGAAGTCACTGACCTTCTTGGTGACCTGGGCACACTGCTGGCTCACATTCAGCCATCTGTCAAACAGTAGTCTTGTTTTTTGGGTGTTTTTTGTTTGTTTGTTTGTTTGTTTGTTTTTTTTCTTTTTTCACCTGGTAACTTTCAAGCCATCCCCAAATGTGTAGGATCGTGGGGACTGTGTCAAGGGTTGAAGTGTACTACAGGAGGATCTTACAACTGCCAAACTGCCAATAGCTGGCTTTCAATTTAATTAGCAACCTGAATATTTCTTGATTGCATAGATCTCATTTCAGTGTAACAAATGACAGTTTTACTACTGAAGTATATATGGTGGATTCCCTCAGTGTAATCAAACAGACAGTATCAAACTAATGTATGTTTGTCCATATTACAGAGTTACATATCTCCTCTGTAAAAATAGGTGGCATTACAGAACTGAGAAATAAAAATGGTAAACTTTAACTTCAGTGTGCTTTTCATAACCCAGAAAACAAAATTAGAGACTCTGAAGGGAATAGAAACAATGAGAAAAACCTAAAAAGGCAAAATATGCATTTTATAAGTTAGTTTCTCTGAAGAAATAAATGGAAAGATAAGGAAAAAACACCTAGATATACGATCCAGCTTGTCTAGAAAAAACATGTTAACAGTCTACGTTTGCATCAGACATTCGCAGAGAAAAAAATGAAGATGAATAAAACAAGAATTTATTACTGTGGGATTTTTTTACTCTCCATCGTGACACAACAGGGAACTGAAATGTTATAAAATGCTATAACTTTTTTCTCTCTTTTTGGATAACTGCTCTTGGCAAAAGTTTCTGTGAGGTTTATGCATGATAGAGGCTGAGTGTGTCTGAAATTGATAAAGGTTCTACAGTAATGTATACTTAGAAGACAGGTTGTCTGTGAATATATTTTAAAGCAAATCTTATCAACAAAATGTCAGTGGTGTCCTGGTGTTATTCTGTACAGCCACAGCATATTCACTGGAAAGATACTCACCAGGGATTCAAACTTTAAGTAGAGACAGGAAAAATAAATATGAACACTCTACAGATTCAGATAAACAAAATTACTTCCCTGAACGTTTTAAATTTAAATAAAATTTGGAACTGAAGTTTTCATTTATATACTGTCAGACAAGCCACAAATAACTATGAAAATAAATAATTAAAATAATATTTTAAAAATCTTCAGTATGCTGCGGTGTTCTTACAAAATAAATGCAATACCATATCGATTCTGCCTTGTTTTATATGCATCATCTTTTCTTGCAAAAAATTGTCTGTACAACAGAAACATGTATTTCAGCAGAGGACAGTTGACATTCTGCTAGTAGTAAGAACAGAATAGAAGATTGTTATCTGATTTTTAAACCATTCTGGAATATTTATGTGAGAGAGGGCTATGTTGGAACGCAGCTAAGATTAACAACTATGCTGTAGGAGGAAAAATGTGAGGACCATCATTATTTTTAGCTAATATATAACACATCAATCAATCACTAGTCTGTTGCTAGGGGCAATCTTATCTCTAGAGTTGTCACTTATCCACTACATTTAATTTTAAACCTGTTTTAAGTTAAAGAGAAGGAATTATTAAGAAATAAATGTATTTTGCATCTTCTACTATGACTCCCTGAATGTTCTAAGCAAGTAAAAGACAGCTGTTGATGTTTTTCCTGGGAAACTTTTAGAGCATGGCTTAATATGACAGTGCAATAGAAAATCTTTTATGTCAAGATCCCTTGTTTAAGAGCAGTACATTTGAAGTTACCTGAAATAAACCCCAGCAGTTATTTCTGAGAAAAAAAAATTACATTTTTACACTTGTCTGCATCAATGGCAAATGACACTGCAAGTCTATTTTCTGGTTAAGTGGAGTATCTGGACTTATGAGTCTCGCTCAAACAAGAGGAGATGCTGAAGTTCAGAGAATGGATGAGGGTAAAAATAAAAAAGGACAGACATTGGAATGAAAGAAAATTAACATCCACAGATGTCTGAGACACAGTAGTGTATTGGATAGTAACTTCTCAAAATATCTAAACAAAGACTTTATTGTGCCTGAGCTGTTCACTGTGTATCTGTCTCCTCGAAATCTGTTCTCTTCCAATGTCCATAAACCTATCATTCCTCCACCAATTTCTATTGAAAATCTCTACTAAACCTCTTCTATCAGGGTTCACAGAACATAAAAAGTTTACTTAAATTGTTACTTCCCATAGCTTTTTTTTTTAGAATATCTTCTCTAAGAGATCAATTTTGAGACTTCCCCAACAAAGGATGAGGAAGGTTAGGATTGGAGCTGGTCCATCATAACAGACTGTGCTAATTACAAAGCTATGGGAGGTAACAGGATTTTATTGTTTTTGTGGGTAACTCTGGCACTCTGAGCAAGAAGTACAGACGCCACACAGGCCAAAGGAGAGCAGATGTTAGCAGTTTGTCTTGTCCAATGGGAATGATGCTGTCTTGAGTGGCTGCTCTCAGAAATATTCCTGGTTTGGTTTTGTTCCTTCATCCAACAAGTAGCAAATAAAAACTCCATCAGCATCCCAGGAAGCAGAATACCACTTACTGGGCAAGTGCTTCTGTCAGGCAAATGTGCAAAAAACAGAACTCTGGCTTCCAGCTTTAAGTGCAGTCCCTGCAGGAGAACGCATTTCAGAAATGCTCTGCTCTTCCACATTTCCTTATTGATTGGTTTGGGCATCCCAGTACTTAGTATACTGGCAGCTGTCAATCTCACCTTGCTCCAAACTCAAATTAGCTTTGCAAATTCTTGTTTTGGAGACAGGCTCTGAGGCTGGGGCTTTGTATGCCACATGTCACAACACTCAACTTCTTTCATTTGAGCAAGATTTAAATTGTACTCTTCGTATTCCACAATATTTTCCCTCAAATTCCCATGCACAAATTTAGACAAAAAAACCTCATTTTATCTCTGCTTTAAAGGATTTTGTTCATCATTTGAGGTTGTCCTAGAGAAACTATTCAGTGAAAAATACACAGGAATACATATATATACACAGGAATATTCAGTGAAAAATACACAGGAATACACATATATGCAGAAAGTCCCCATCTTGACTGAGTTATTTAAAATATTAATACAATAAAAACACAGAACATTAAGAATTAAGCCAGCATCATTTGGGGCTGTCTTTGCATATTTTATAGCTAGAGACATACTTCTCTCAGGCAAAACCGTCTAAAGTTCATTAAAATTCTCATTTACTCGCAGGAACTGTTTCACTTTTAGGACATCATATAAACAAAGAAAAACACCCACGCCAGATTATTTAACACACCATAGAAGAGGAATGTCTCCCAGCATGAAATGTTTCTCATCTGAGTTACCATATGCCTCCTACTCCTTATTCCATTTCTCTATCTCCTCTAGCATAAACATTTCCTTCCATTAACAACCTTTCAAATTCTTTACACTTTAAATATTGTATAGCAACACATGTAAACAGAAATCTATGTTACTTTTATTGCACTCTTCGAACAAATTCATAGCACCTGACACCAAAATCTCAGCTTAGTGTAGGAAATACATACCTGCTCAGCTGCAAAACTTTATATGCGATAAATCCTGTCAAATGCTATATAAACCTCTACATTAAGTTAGCAATATTATGCTAGAGCATTTCCTCTGATTTCTCTTCCTAATTTCCTTCAAAGCTTCTCTGATACTGAAAAAAAAAAAAAAAAAAAAGTCAGGTGTAGAAAGAAACTGCATTAACTACCTACTATCTTAAATGCAAAATAAGAGCAGCTACAGAACATTTCTGGGCTTGACAGGCTGGAGCATAGCCAATAAAATGAATGAAGTCCCATTAAAGCCAATGCACCCAAATCCTTCTCACAGCCTAAGTAATGGAGAGAAAATAGGCAAACTGCTGTTTCAGAAGCCTGTTAAGGAGGCACTAAAAGCTGTATCTGTGTCAAGAGTACAGAGTGTATGGTGTAAGGGGTTTTTTTGAAAGGGCGGTTTTCACAAGAAGATTTATTTTTCTAATAAATATTTTTTGTCTTCCTTTTCTCAAGGATTAAAACCAATCCACCACAAACCCTAAACTTTTACTTCTGATTTGTTAAAGTCCTGTCACAGTGCAAATGATCCAGAAATTGTCTTTTGTGTCAGTTCAGCATCAAGCAGCATTTCCTCTGCCACTGACAATGAAGTCAGTGTAAGGCATGGAGTGGACCTTAGAGAATAAGCTCTCTATCACTGATTTCTGAAGATGAGGCTATCTGGCTCACATCAAATGAGCCATCATGCAGAAATCTGTCTACACAGGGGCAAGGAGCCTTAAAGTTCACATCTCTCATCAGAAAGTGAAGCTTAATATTGTGAAAATCAGGCAGTTTAATAAGAAAGCACAATTCAATACACTTTGAGAAAGCAAAATATTTTAACTTTTTCAAGTGAATGATTATTCTGACATTTTTGATTCAGTGCTTTTGAGTGAAATCTTTCATTGTGTTTATTTAATCACAATAGCTTTACATGCAAAAATAGAATGAAAAAAATACATTTCCTTTAAATTCAAATTTACTTCAGGTTGGTGCCTTCAGATCATGCACAGATTTGATCCTAAGATACTTTGAAATCTATGTCATCTCGCAGGCTTAATGTTCTGAAAGTGCAAAGGTTGTGAAAGTTTAGGGGTTTTTTTGATAATGCTAAAAATAAATTTGGGATTACATGTCTGAATTAGTCACTAATTCAGTGACTAATTAGTAACTTTAGTCACTAATTCAGTGACTAATTAGTAACTTTAGTCACTAAAGTTCCGCATAAGTCTTGGCATTCATATTGAAATGTGTGGCATAAAACTGCATGTTTCTATTGACCTTGTCAATATGACTGATGAATAACTAAAAAAAAAAAAAAAAAAAAAAAAAAAAACAACAAACCAAACAAACCAAAATCACACAAACTTATTTTTAAAAAACAACCAAATCAAGCCAAAAACAAAAACAAGCCCAAAAAAACAAACTAAAAAACCCCTTGAATATTTCTACTAAATTTGTATTTCATATAAGATTAATGTTTTTTGTAAAATTTTTGGTTTCTTTGTTTATAAATCGGTATAATTAAATTTAAAGTCCAGAGTATAAACAATAATTGGATCTGCTAACCTGAAATTTCCATTAAATTATGAGTCACATTCCCTTAAAACACTTTCACCATGATTTAAAGACTCATTTTATTTTCAGTTTCCACAAGTCCCCAGAGAATTTTTACCAACTAGCATAACAAAGTGTTCACAAAAATATGAATTAAAAATATCTTAAGAGGAAAGTCTCACTTACTCAGAGATCAGAAAGTAACCACCAGACACTTTTCACTGTCTAAAATAAAATACTGAGATTTTGAAAGCTTCAACTGCTGTTTTCAGGGGGATTTCTCAGTTTTGAACAGTTTTTATACTGAGGTAGCTGTAGTCCTATCGTGTGTTAAAACACAGTAACACAAAGCAGCGGTGCATTTTCTCTTGAGCCTGCAGTATAAGCAAAAAAGCACAAAAGTGAATCTCAAAACCAATCACTATAAAGTGTCATAAAATAGTTTATTGAAAACTAGGGGCAAGAAGAAATGGCAAAGTCAGAAAAAGTGACATATAAGAAAGTATCACAACCAACACCACTGCCAAACAATTTGGCCACCACAGACAAAAAAGAAGTTGGGTCAGAAGAACCCCTGGATAAATTGAGGAGATTCGGGCCTTCTTGGCAACATTTGAGTTGAGTCAACTTTAATGTGATTTTAATTAATAAAAAGTGAGGAGTTTCTGAGTTATAATATCATCTAAATCATATGGTGTGGCTTGACATAACTTTTCATAGGATTCCCTCTGTATCATACTCACAGGACACATGCTTCAGAGGGAATCTCCACCTGCATTGTGTACTTGGCAAAGCCCAAATGAAATGCCTCAGAGGATATCTGCTGTAAAATTGATTGACCTGGATCATACTTTGTCCACGACTTTCAGGATGTGTGGAAGATATCAGGTTTCAGTAGTCTTTTAACTGTTCAGACAAAATGTTTTCATCATCTTTTTTAAATATGCTCCAAATATTATATTATATATAATAATGCGATCTTAGACATATGTAGAATAATAGAAGGTTCACCATAACTGAAAATTTGTGTCTTACATTATTTTAAATATTATATAAAATATATATTACTATATCTATAAACATATAAAATGAATGTATTATGTTGTTTAATAAGCTGATCATATTGATTTATTTATTTACTGCCTGTATGCCTAAAATCCCTCTTTTTTTTTTAATTTGTTCACTATTTATTTACATTTATCCCTTTTAAATTTTGAAAACTTTTGAAAAGTTTTGGAATTAAGTATATCCCACTCTGATTTGAACAAATGCCATGTTTCTGCATCTGTATTGCTCTTATTCACTCTGGTGTTACTGAAGGTTAAGGATTAATGAAATCAACCCTAATGGAAATCCAGTATGAAATCAAAATAAATTCCCCTGGTTGTAAACATAAAAATATAGAGTGCTCTTAACTCACTGTCACAACCTTTCTTCCATGGCAAAGAAAGAATAATCTCATTTTTTTCAATAGGATTTTAAGCAGAATTTTAAAAAAACAACAATGATTAAATAAATCTTTTAAACTGGATGTAATTTGCTATTTACATTAAAATGCCAACTTTAAATTATCTTTTTCAAGTTAGCGTCATGTTATAGAACTTAGCATCTTCTTAAAGAGAAACCTTCCCCTTAAAACAGCATGGCTTGCAAACCTTTTCTTAAACTATAAATTAATATATACTTTGGGTTGCCAAAAGTGTTAGCCATTCTTTAAGTCTTAACTTGTCATTAAATTACATATTAATGAATGCCCTGTAGAATTATAGTTTCTCATTTAATGTTTATTTTCTTGCTATTTTAATGTTTGCATATTATTGAAATTACTGTTATAAAAGTAGCAAGGGAACATTAGTAGTAATACATGGTCATCTTGATGTAAAAAATTATGTAAATGAGTATATCCCTTTCTTAAAATTTAAAATCAAGGAGTATTTCAGTTGAGTTTTAATCTTGGAGTTCAGTTAATTATGTCCTTTTTAGTGCTAATATTAGTCTGTACAATTTCACTCCAGTTACGCTGGCTCCAATTTTACTCTGTAGTTCTAATACAGGGCTTTTTTTTGGTTTTTTGTTTTTAATTCCTCCATTGATAAAGCAACTACTATTTACAGGAATTAAATGCAAGTATTTGGAGTAGCTGCAAAGAATGTGCACTGTAGTTCTCTTTCTCTGGTCAAACCCCAACATTTTTAGTAATTTAACCAAGTCCATCCTAAACCTGTCCATCTAAATTCATAATCAAAGTTAAATTCATGATAATTTTGCAGGTTACACCTCCTGATCTCTTCTTTTCCACAGAAAATCACAAAAGAGGTAGCCTCATAATTAAGTGTTTGTTTCAATGAGGGCAAATTTTTGTTAAAGACTCTGATTAAGTTGGACTTACAGTATTACATATGAGTACTCTGATTCCTTGGTTTAATTTCAGGCTCAGTTCAAGATTCCCTATACTTAAGAATACAATTATATTTGAATTTTCTAAAAATACATGTCTAGTAATAATCCATGGGATTGAAGAACAATTCTGTATAATGGCATGAAAGTCTCTATTTTCTTTCTATTAAAATTTTAGGAAAAACTTCAGAAACTTCAGACTTAGACTTATTCCTGAAAATATCAATTTGGTGCAATTTGTTTTACTTAGAAAGTGGATAATTCCAAACAGAGCCATCATTCAGTATAGTGTATGTAATATAAAAAGCTCTAAACTATTATTTAACCTGTAAGCCTTTAAAACTTATATCAGCAAATATATTGATTTTTCAAACATCATAAAAATTGGTACATACTGGTATTGTAAAAGCTACAATAGATTTTAACAGTTCAGTGGAAACAATCTTGTGAATTAAGAGTATCTGTCAAATTTGTCAGATTATATAAAATTTCTTGTTTTGATTAATTTTATGAGCAATTGAAAATAAGACTGTGGATTTGAATGTTATAAGCAAAAATACTCTTAGCACTAAAACTGCTCTAAGCAGGGGTTCCATTAGAACAGTAAAGAATTGTTATACTTTCCCAGTTAGCCTTATGCATGGTGAAATCTCATGTTCTCTTCCACTGTACCTTACAGAGTTCAATGTTTCTTCTCCAGATAGTAAAGCTGCATCTATAAAGTCAGGATACAGTTCAAGTTCAACACACACAAATATGAATGCTGTTATATATAAGGGTGCTATTTGCCTGTGCTTAGGCTACAGTCTATTGCCTCTGCAGTAAACAGCTGGTGACCAACCAGTGGAGTTCTCTTTTGATTATCTTGAATTCTATGAACTATTCAGCACCTAGTTGAAACACCTGACAACTAGATCACAAACCTTAATTTATGAATATGCTTAAAAGAACATATCTGGTGCCATCTGAGATATCCTTGGATATGCAACATCATCATAAATCTGGCAGATATGAGATCTGGCACAGGGCTGATATGAGTTCCACATCCTCCTGAAAAGGACCTAGAGGTTTTCTGGGATACATGAAGTTACCTGAAAGGTTAGAAGGGGTTGTGTGACTGTAGCATAGTGTAACTGTGTTAACTGTAACATACTTCTACAATATAGATGAATCAAAACCACATGTCTCAGTTCCAAGGTGAATCCAGTGAAAGTTTCTGACTGTAAATGCTTCAAATCTATGGATAGAGTCTAAGTAATTAATTTGCTACATAGCTGGACTATAAGACAGTGTGGTTGGTTTAAAAATAAAATATGTCCTTTCTGTGTTTGCATGTACATGTTTCAGTGTAAGTTCATTTTTCTTTTCATAATTTTGAATGACTGAGACTTCAACCATTCTATCTAAAAGCTTAATTATCAATCCTAGACATGCTAAAATAAATCTTCTTAGCTCCTCTACACAAAGTTTATGCCAAACTTTTAAACCTTTACCACTTTTGATAAAGAGTAAAATCTATCCTGTTCACCATGTACCAAATAATCCTGATCTTGAAAGAATGTTTCCATTATTTGTAGAGGAGGACATAAAATAAAAGCATATGCTTGGACAAAATTAACCTTTTAAAGCAGGGCTAGTAAACATAGAGAACGCTTCTGGAGCAGTATACCCTTTTGAAAAGATTCTAGTTCAAAGTAGTACTATATTATATCCAATATTTCTTTTATTATATCCAATTGTATTGTATTTCTTGTATTATATTCAATATTTCTTGTATTTGCCTTTAGAAATGAAAGAAGTTTATGGCTTTTTTTTCCTAGACATAAGTTTCTCTCAGGATTTGACAGGACAGACCAAACACTATATTTTAAGCAAGCATATTTTAAAGATGACTCTTCTGGGATATTTATTTTTCAACTTAAAACATTCTAAATATCAGTGAAGAAATCAGAAAAATTAATAGCTGTTCCATTTCAAAGCTTCTCTCTTTGAAGTTATAAGAAAATATTGATAACATTCCACATAGTAATAAACTATTTCTTTAGTTGCCCATTCTATCTTAACTATGCCCTGCTTAGTGGATAATGGCATCCATTTCAGGCAATGGATAAAAATTTAGGGTAAGCTGAAAGTCCAGAAGTCCAGCACAGGCAGGATGAATCATCTTCTGGAGAAATACTTCTGTCTTCATAGTAGTAACAATAGGCTTAGATTCTTAATCATTAGCCAGGTGTAACACAGATTCAACTCTTACTATTTATCCTCATCAACCTAGGGTGAGATTGAACTTTTAATAGTAGTAATGTCTAGTTACCACACAAATATGAGCCTTCTCTTCCTAGAATTTCTCAGATTTGAAGATTGCATTAAATATTAAAAGGGGAATGACTCTCAGAATCAGAGAATGCTTTGGATTGAAAGGACTTTTGAAGAACATGTAGTCCAAAGTCCCTAAAGTGAGCACATTTTCAACAAGACCAGACAAAACAGAGTCCCATCCAACTTGATCTTGACTGTTCCCAGGGATGAGATGTCTGCCAACTCTCTGGGTAACCTGTTTCAGTGTCTCACCACCCTCATCATAAAAAAATTATTCTTTATATCTAGTCTGAATCTACCCTCTTTTAGTTTAAAGCTGTTAACCCCTTGTCCTATCACTACATACCTAATGAAAAAGTCAGTGCCCATCTTTCTTATAAATCCCCTCTAAGAATTAAAAGGCTGTGATGAGGTGTCCCTGTATATTTTCTTCTACAATCTCATATTGAGCATGAGACGAATAAATATCAATGCTTTTAATTTCAGTAGCCCAGCCTTTTGTGTCATACAGGATATTTACTGTAACTTTGCTTGTGGAAAGAATCAAATTCTGTTAAATGTCTGACAACATCCTATTTTCTGTCTGAGTAAGATTTTGCACCAAGAGTAACAATTGTCACTGAAAGTATCTCTCTGCATTGGAGAAAGTCTTTCAGAGATTAATAGCTTGTCACAAAAATCTCACTCTGGTAACAGTGATCTATAAAATCAGATGTTCCAACCTACAGGCACATTTCACGCTCAATATCAAATGTATATGCACACCTGACAGGCCCATGTAACAGTATGGAAAATATCTATATTTTAGAAGAATCTATGAAGGATGAGAAATTAGTTATTGTAGCAGATTGACCTTGGCTGGATATCAGGCGTCCTCCCAAGCTGCTCCAACTCTCCACTCCTCAGCTAGACATGGGAGAGAAATATAACAAAAGGCTCATAGGTCAAGATAATGGCAGGGAAATATTATTTGGGCAAAACAATCTCTAATTGGGGAAAAATAGCTTCATTTATTGCCAGTCAAATTAGAGTTAAATAATGACAAATAAAACCAAATCTTAAAAACACCTTTCCTCCACCCCTGCTTTCTCTCTGGGTTTAACTTCACTCCCAAATTCTCTCCATCCTCCCCACCAGCAGTGCAGGGGTATAGGAAATGGGGATTGTGATCACACACTGCCTCTGCCATCATCACACATTGCCTCTGCCATTCTTTCCTCCTGAGGTGGTGGACTCCTCACACTCTTCCCCTGCTCCAGCACAGGGTCACTCACACAGAAGACAGCCCCTTATGAACTTCTCCAATATAAGCCCTTCCTAACAGGCTGCAACTCTTCTTTAATTACTCCAGCATGGGTCCCTTCCATGGGGTGCAGACCTGCAGAACAGGCTGCTCCACTATGGGTCCCCTGCCAAGTCAAAAGTCCTGTCAGCAAACCTTTTCCAGCTTGGGCTCCTCTTCTCACTTGTCCAAAGGTCCTGCCAGAGGCCTGCTCCAGCAGAGGCTTCCCATCAGATCACAGCCTTCTTCAGGCATCCAACTGCTTTGGCATGGGGTACTCTGTGGGCTGTAAGGGGACATCCTGCCTCACCATGTTCTGCACCAGGAGTTGGAGGGGAATCTCTGCTCCAGCACCTGGATGACCTCCTCTCTCTCCTGCTTCACTGACCTTGGTGTCTGCAGAACTCCTTCTCTCACATATTTTCACTCTTCTTTTCTCTGGCTGCAATTGCTACTGCACAGGTTTTTCCCTCCTTACATCTGGGGCCTGACCTTGGCCAGCAGCGGGTCTGTGTTGGAACTGGCTGGTGTTGGCTCTGTTGGACATAAGAGAAACTTCTAGAAGTTTTTTAAAGAAGCTACCTCCATGGCCCACTGCTCCTAAAACCTTGCCACTCAAATTCAGTACAGTTTTAGATTAATTTAATTAAATTGTGATAATTGTAGTCAGTTTGTAGGAATTTGGTATAACCTAGACAAATGGGCTCCTCCAGAGAATACTTCCTGTCTTTTATATATTTATCATAGGAAAAGATGAATTGTCCCCTGAAATCTTGCAGTGTTGACTTCAGAGACAACCTAAACAATTAATTTAGGTTAAGAGATTTACGTTCTAGAAACCTAAAGTAATACTGGATTAATCTTACTCTATTTGACATGCTTAGCATGAAAATCAACACATTCATCAAGTACTGTTACAAATTAAATTTTTATCTAACAAGGTCAATAACCTTAGTGCCATTGTTTTTATTTTTTTTCTAAGGAAAAATAGTAATGACAAGTTTCAGAAAATGATGCAGATATTTATGCCACTATTTAACTCTCTCCATTCCAGGTTATATTGGTACACATTTTTACTCAATGACTGAACTGATTTGAATTTTTTCATGATGCATTATCTGTTTTATCCAAAAGCTGATTGTGATACAGCTACCCAAAAGTAAGCACAAGCAAAGTTTTCAAGTTCTTAATTCAAAAAGAAGGGTTTTGTATTTATTATAAAAAAATTCCTAGTGGACTAAGAATCGGCACTGATTTCAGCAGGGCCAGCATGTTTAACCAGGATGCCTTTAACAATTAAATCTAATGAAGGGGAACAGATTGTCCTTCTCTAACTTTGGATTCCTGTAATTCTGAATTAATGCTGTAGTATCTGAAAGGACCAAAACTACTGCTCACTAACACACTTTTGTCATGCATATGCTGGCAAGTTCCTCTGTGGTATGAATACCTGTTGCTTTGCCATCAGCCATAATTCCTTTCTTTTGACTGGTGTTGTTACTTAGTCATTACCTTCTACAGAATATTTCTTAATGAAAAAAGTCAAAGAGTCTTTTGAAAACTTTTAATAGCCTGCATTGTACAGATAACTGTTAGGAAGTGTTGTCACCTACTTTCCATCTGCTGCAAAAACACTGTCTTTCTAAATTACTTTTATTATTTGTGTGACTGTAGATGCTTTCTCAGGCCCATGTCATATCACGCCATTGAACTTGAACTTGGTTTATTATATAAATAAGGCATACAGCCAACGGAAGACTACATATGCTTTTTCACTTTTCTATACACAGTATCCAGTACTTTTAATGATATCCTTAGAGAGCTAGTCAAAGAGATTGGGGGTAGAAATGTGCTAGTGACTGAAGGTTCAGCTGAAGCTCAGAAAGCGTATAGGGTAGGATTTGTGGTATTTTTTTTGTTGGTCCTCACTCAAAAACTCTCTTCGGAGTAATGAGGTGAGCATCAAATTCTGCTTCACTTTTGACAGACAAGTAAAAAGACTCCCTTGGGCTGAAAAATAGAATCAAAAAGAGCCAAAAGAAATGGTAATGTAACAAACATCTTTGTAATCACTGAGTCACCCTGATCATATCTGTAAGACACAATGAAAACAGAATAAAATATTATAAAAGTAATTTATATTTCACCCTTTATTCAATTTGATTAAGCTTGTTCCATGTATGTACTGTTACTAAAATTCACCAGAGTTCCACTGCTTTTGTGTGCATACATTTCTTCATTTTTCTCTACTGGATCATGGCCACAGAGAAAATATGAAAAAACAAATACAAAAAAGTTGTATGTTTTTAGTGTGTATATACAGGGGAATCTACTAAATTACGAACATAGTGCTGTCTCAGAACATCTGACTACCATATCAACTACCTAATGGGACCTATAGCAAAAATTTATATGGTTTGACAACAGCCATTATTTATGACTCTGGAGAAGAAGCAATATATCTAAACCTAAACACAAATACAAATCTAAAAGCCTACTTTTGAAGAATTTGGGGGAATACCTGTGTCTTAATACAGTTAAATACCCAGGCTCAGTATTGAAAAATGTGAATTTAGCACATTATGGATATTAGCTCGTCAAAAATCATAATCAATTGTTGACTTGTTCACATATTATCAGATTTTTGATTAGCTCAAATACACAATGGATTTGATCTACAAACCATTCTGGATACAATGAGTCAATAGTAGTAGAATAAGCAACTATGACTAACATCCTTCAAAAAGCTGTTTATATCTACCAAAGTAATTTTACAAAGGAGAAATGAAAACATTTCAAAAGGATTCCTCCACAGTCTGATTGTCTTCTGCTTTGAAAGTAAGCACATTATAATTGTGTAGCATCTGGAGTCCATTATATTTTAATTATATTTTATACAAGTAATGCATCCCCTTAAAAAAGTACTTGATAGATCACTATCTCTTATTTATTCTGCATTAATTATTGTAGATTTGGCTTTTTTCATTTTCAGACCTAACTAAATAACGCCGGAAAAGAAAGATGACAAAAGTGGTAATGAGAAGTCTCAGAGACTCAATTTAATATTATGATTACATTATGTAGTATTCACTGAAAGAAAATCTTCAGAAATACCGTAAACAGCAAAGTCATCTGGACCCTGCTAGAAAGAAGGCTCAAAAGGCTCTAGGCAAATATTCAGCCATGGCAGAGGCAGAAAGTACAATACAGAGTTTCCGGTTAGCCATTACAAACGACTGCCAAAGGAAGTGGGAGGTTGTCATTTCTCCAAGTTTTCATATGCTTTTTGGAAAACCTATAATAAAAAATGTCATTCAGTCTAAGCTCTTGAATGGTCTCCATTGGCCCTGTATTTATAAACTTACAATTGTACAATATTGAAAATAACCATAGAGAGAAACTTCATGGGTTATTATGGAATTATGGAATAAAAGCAGGAACAAAAAAGATCACTATAAAACAAATACTCCTGAAAGGACCTACATTTACTAGTGTAGCTTGAGTATTACCACTAGCTGCAATAGAAGGAATAGTTGGCAGTTGAATAAAACTTAGGTTAACAACACAACCTCCTCCAATCTTTAATGATAGCATAGCTGGGTTTTCTGTACTCCTGTGATCTACTTTTTGTTTTAAAAGCAGAAGGCTTCATAGGAGCATCTCTCCTATGAGGAAATGCTGGGAATATTGGGATCATTCAGCTTGGAGAAGAGAAAGCCCTTGCAGATATCATCAATGTATAAAAGTCTGAAGGGAGTGTGCAAAGAGGACAGAGCCAGGACATTTTCAGTAATATCCTGTGACAAGAGGAAAAGGGCAAAAATTGAATACTGGAGCTTCTCTCTGAACATCAGGAGACACTTCTTTTTTTTACTGTGAAGGTGACTGAACACTAGAATAGATTGATCAGGAGGGTTGTGGAGTCTCAGTCCTTGGAGTTATTCAAAAGCCACCTGGACAAGATCCTGGGAAACTAACTCCAAGTGATCCTTCTTGAGCAAGAGGATGGTCCAGATGGCCTCTAAAGGTCCCTTTCAAACACAGCCATTATGTGATTATGTGATACTGTGATGTATGGAGCAGCTTTCTCTCTCAGTTTGGACAGAGAAGCAAAACATATATATCACTACACACATGAACACTACCTTCATTGCTCTATCCTTTTCCTAAAGCTTTTTTCTTCAACATAAGGAATGAACACATAGACTAAAGAAATAAATTGCCTGCTCTCTCCATCTTTCGCATTATTTTATGCACGAATAGATTATACAGGAGTTAAAACTTTAATTTTAATTTTTGATAAGACATATTTGAATTTAAACTTCAATGTAAAATCAATAAGCCACTATATATTTTTATTTCAATGAAAAAAAAATAAAATCTAGAGGTAAAGACTAGAGTTAAAGGTTCTGATCCGTCAAAATTATTAAACTACTCAGGTACTTTTTCTAATTATGGTTCCTTAGATACTCAAAATGGCAGCGAGAAGCTGAAGCTTTCCCAGTTTCTCCTGCGATATGTTGCATGCAATTAGCACCTTTTGAGAAAATGTCACTTTGCATTCTTGGTTTCAGATGCTCAGATAGTCTGCATGTAGATAGCAGATTAAGACCTTCATAAAGTTAATCATATGAAAGCAGAGGAAAAAAGTTCTCCCAGAGACTGAGTTGAATATGTAAATATAGAAAAACATCATTTGCTTTGCATGAAGTGGAAACATTTTTGCTTTAAGGATAACGCCTAGAAAAAGCTTAATATTTTAGTAAGTTTGTTTAAAATAAAAGAAAGCACTTGAGGGTCATGATATTCACAGTGTTTCAACTTTAGCATCAATAATTTTTTAATTCTTGCAAAATGTCACATAATGCAGACATAATATCATGCTGGTGAATCAATAGTCCTAATATTTATGGCTGTCGGGAAATTTGACATTTAGTTGCTAGTTCCTTTTTAACAACATCTACAGTTTATTATAAAATTGAAGGTATACATTATTAAAATTAATAGTGATATGGAATTGTAAAAAGTACATATAAATATAAAATATTCTTATATTTTGCATATTTAACATTAGTTTTATATAGAGTCCAAATTTGATAGTACAATATTTGTATTAATCAGAGTAGAAATTTATTTTTGTTACATGAAAAGTGGCATGTAAACAATTGTGTTCATTTATGGATGTAATACATAAATTTTAAGAATTTCCTAAGTTAAAGCCAAACTTAGTACTGTCTGATGAGCTTAATTCTTAAAAACATCACAAGTCCAGGAGGAATTAAGTAGCAACCCAAAGCAATGATGTTCACTAAGCTATATGAATTTAACTACATAATATTCATGAATATACAAAAATGTGCATTCAAAATTTCTTAAAGACCAGTTTTAACACCTAATCTAGTCAGAAAAATTTTGTTAAACGAGTCTTTCAGATGCAAGAATTATCCATATTTGAACTTAATTTTCTTCTGTATAGTTTATCCATTAAAACTGTTTAGGTAGACCACGAACATTTAACTCTGGACAATCAAATATCATGTACTGTTTTCTCCTTTGAATAAATATCAAAGATAGGAAGAAATGTAAACCCAATGGTCTTTTATGCTGAGCACTGTAATTTAATACTAAGCGAAATTAGAATAAACAGCCACATAATCAGGCATTCTATACTGATGTACATTCCTTTTAATATCCTCTCACATGACTACCATGCAGCTTTTCTGCTTTCACCACCACTACTACTGCATCAACATGTGACCTAAATAACTGCAATTAAGCATTCTCAGCAGCTGCTGATTACAGGATGCTGATGAACATTCCCAGTGGATTTTGCAGACTCTTTCATAACAACGACAATAATTATCTCATATTATAAAGTCTGTGCTTGTGAAGACTTCTTAAATAATCTAAAATTTTAATTGTATGGACGGTTGATTAATTCAGCCTAAAGTTCAACAGGAGCTAAATCAAAAAGGTTCAAGTATCACATCACTGACATCTATTAAGCAATATACATCCTAGGAAATAAATACTTAAGCTACTTGGTCTTTCAATGAAAGTAAACTTTTACAAAGGTCCACTGCCCTTTTGAAAAGAGCATAGGAATGTCATATGTTGCTTTCTATTGCAAGGACAGAAACTATTTTTTTTCTTTCTCTTCAGTGAGGACTTCATTGTTTTGTGTTCCTTATCACTTTGCATTGAGAATGACATTCTAAAAGCTGAAATGCAGAATTTTGATATTTCAAATAAAACTGTTCTATCTTTATGGTTTTGAAAGCTAATGGATGATTTTTTTTAAATGAAACCAGGTGAATTCAATTGTGCAATACTCACCTGGACCATTGTACTGTCTGTGAGGATCTCTGAACTCCTTACAAACTGTATCCATTACATAATATTTTCTTTTTTTTATTCCTGCACAGAAAAAGTATTCCATTCAAGGAGTGGGAATCCCTTTGGTTTATCCCATCACAGATGGCTTTACAGGCTGCATTCCTCTGAATATGTGTACATCAGCAGAAAGAAATTTTTAAATTTTGTTTCCTAATTGTGATCCGTGTTCAATACAGTCAAATAATTTGTTAAATCACACACAAAGATGCAACCTATGACAGCTTTCTCTAAAATCATACATATGGACCATACAATCATAAAGGGCCATACCTATTAATATGAGGTTCATATGTCAGGAAGGACTAGTGTAGAACCTATGCTACTAATTTCTGGCAATTTTTAGAAATGACTAATCATTTCCACCTTTCCCATCAAATGTTGCAGAACATAACACATCTCAGCATAACTACCTTCTGAACAATCTACCTCTTCATTCTCAACAGTTATTTTAGATATATATACATACAGTAATCTTTGTTAGCATATTTTTTTAAATGCATTTTTTACTCCTTTCATATTTGGAAAAAAAGCTTATTTCTCCATCAACTTCATTTATTGCTCAGAAAACTCATTTTTTTTAATAGGCAAAAGAATATTATTGAGACAAAACATCTATGTAAGCATTCCAAAAATTTTCCTGGATTAAGAAGGTATAATTCCATTTGAATCAATGAAATTTTGCTAAGCCTGGGAGTGTTTGTGTTGAGGTATATTCTCTGACTATTCATTTTGACTACATTGCTTCTTGGAGACTAAAGGACTATAAGAAACTAAATATGTGAGACACACATTCACGTGAAATACATGGCTTTGTTGATTTGTATCTGCTATGCTGTGAAAGACAGTAATTTTCTTCATTGCAGTGTCTTGATATAGCATCAACAAAACATTTATAGCTTCTTAAAGGCTTTCTGCAAGAAAAATAGTTCTCAAACAGCACAATAAGCCACTTAAGGTGCCCATGTAATGATACATAAACATATGCATACAATATGTATGCATACATGTATTTATATATATTCTGTGAGAGACTGAAATTTTAAAGGTTCATGAGTCAACAATCAGCCATTTTCAAAAGCAGCAGGTGCTTTTCTCAGGCCAGGTTTTCACTGAAGGGCAACTGAAGGGGAAGAGGGGTAGGAGTATGGTGGTGAAACCTCTGATCTGCAGCAGGGGTGAGCACCTGTCACCAGAAGATGATCAAGACAATTTGGCCTTTATTTAGCACTAAGCTGGGTTTTGAGTCTGATAAGGAAAAAGGCTGATAAGTAGGAGATTATGTTTTTAATCATGTAAATATCCTCCCTCCCAATGAGGCTTAGATGTAGAGCTCCACCCCCACCCCTGCAGGAGGAATGGGGACATTCACATGTAGTTCACATTTAGTTATCCATCCCTTTTCATAAGGCATAACTGTCTCAACTACACCAGCATAAGAAATTGGGGCCATGTCTTAGAAGGGGTCATGAACCCATCAGAGACTTCCTGAGTGCCCTCAGACTCATTTCTGGGGCCTTCTACCAGAGGACTATTCATGATTCAAATTTTACACTGTCTCATGCATGTTGCATGCATGAGATGTAAAAATTCCCCCCCTGGGAATACTTGGGCATTCCTACCTGAATCTGAGCATATATTGCCCACTAAAACTTATTCCCATGGACTTCCTCCATCCACAGTGGATTAAGACTTTCACCATCACTTCAAACAACAGACATGAAAACTGCATCAAGTCTTATCTCTGCATCCACAGGCAGTGATATCTTTTGTCTCCACTATCTAATTTATACCTTCTTTTTCTTTCTTTTCCTTATATATTTCCTTACTAGATATTTTTATAGTTTTATGTTACTATATTGCTTTAGATAATAACCAAATTGGTTATAGAGCTCCTTTCCATTGCAACCAAATTGCTATTAAAAACCCCCACCATATATGTGTATATAAACACCAGTCATTCAGTCTTGCTTCACTCTACTCCAGCCCAAGGGCTCTATTAAAAAGAACCTTAGTTCTAACCTTAGTGAACTAACATCTCATGGTCAGGAATTTGAAATTATAGGAGTAGAAATGAAGCAACTCCTATGCTTGGGTCCTTCATAGGATCTGCCTTTATGGGTGTTTCCAAAGTGTTATTATCATACCTTCCCATCCAATTCAAAATGCATTAGCAAAAGGAGAATATTATTTCAACAGAACAAAGCCCCAGTTTACAAATGTAATCTTTAAAACCTATGCTGACAAGAGTTTTTGAGAGGGATGGAAGGAAGGAGTTAGGAAAATTAATAGATTCTATCCTAAAGCAAGAAATAGTAATGATTCTTTAAATCAAATTATTTTCAGATGAGTTCTCCTGTTTTCTCCATTACATTTGCTCTTCAGTCTTGGGATGCTCTGGCCTTCTCCAATTGTTACCGTTGAAAGCTTTGTTGAGAGATTCTGTTGACCTTTAAGTTCCAGGCAGCAGTTAAGTTTACCTATGCTACCCCTATGGTAGCATATCCATATGAATAGTCTGGGAAAAAAAAAAAAAAAAACAAACCAAAAAAACAGGTCATTTTTGCCCTTTAGTTCCCTATAATACAAGAGAAAAGAGTAAGGGTGGAAGGAAATCAATCGTAACTTATCCCTTGACGAATATCAGCAAATATTGTGTCACAAAACCAATGTGAAGAAATGGAGTATGGATTTTCTGCTGACATTTGTAAAGTGTTTGTGTCAAAGTATTTTTCTAATATAGCAAAGGTTACAGTTTAACAAATTAAAGCACATGTTTCTTTTGAACTGACATGCTGGTCATTTGGGTTAATTTAAATGGCTAGTGTTTTTCTAATAAACTCTCAACCTAACCTACTGTGATTATGGCCAGTCATTGCATTAATCTGCAATAAGTAATTGCTTTTTCATCAAAATGAGCTGAATGACAACAGTGTAATAGTCCATGACATTATCTAATAGAATTTGGAAAACTATATGCCGGAATACTATATGCCATTTAAAAATGTGCCCAGAAGTGATTTTGCATTACAAAAACCTAGGTAATGATTTAGGTTTAATACCTCTAATTTCTGTGGGCTATAGTGCTCTTTGATATTGCAGGAATTCTTGAATGAAACAACTATTTTCATTAGCTATAGCTTCTATTGCCAAATTTCCTATGAAAGATGAAGCCTGTCTTTGTTTTCCTAATCTCCATGACTGAATTTACTTTAAATTAGTTTATACATATAAATATAGTCAACACTTTTGAAATAAAATGTGATAAACTATAAGGAAGACATTATAAATGCTAAGGTGAAATTGGACCGTCATATGTCAGTAATCATCATCAAGGAAATTAATTCCACTTTTACTAAGAATTTAACACTAAATATTATTTTGTAAGTCTTTTCTGTGTGTTACTCACAGTGTTTTTTGATTTACATATGAATGTCTCTTGAGAAAATCCATCATAAATGTAATATCATTATAAAAGTATGTTCTATAATGTTTTATGTGTGGTTCATGAAAATATATTGATTTCCTAGAAAACTGTTCAGTACCAGTGCAAAAGCATTTCTTTGTGTGAAAAAACCCCAAACTCAAATTTTTTTCTGTATTGAATAACAAATATTTCAGAAGTAGTATGTTTTTCAAATCATAGGTGTACATTTTCCAAACCATCATTTTCCAAATGGTTGAGATCATTTGGATGTCAAAGTCATAGAGTGGATTCTTCTTTTTTAAGTCTGGAGATTGCAGTGAGATCATAAAAGCAGGAAATTTAGTATTAAGGTGTGGTCCCTAACAAGAACGGTTTCACTCACAATATGTATTAACTGTAATGATGACAACTTTAAGTGACCATCTTTTAATTATTTACAGTGCTACACATGACCAAAATGGTTTTTAGTTTTTCATTGCCTTTGGAGTCTGGAGAAAAATAATGAAATATACATTTCCCAAGACTTCAACATTTAACTAAAACCCTCACAGATTTTGCCTAACTCCACATACATGCATATAGCAAGTACTGCGAATGGTGAAGGAAAGGCCTGTCAAGAAAATGGAGAGTGTTGAAGAGCAAAAATAAAATCTATCTAGTTCTGAGGTTGGACTCTCCTATAAGGTGAGGTGTGTTCTCAGGACCCCTACATAAATGAAGAGCAAGCAGAAGCCTGCTTCATTCTGTTTGGCCTTTCAGGAGCATAATTTTAGTGACAAGGTTTTATCCACCATGAAAGCAAACCAACAAAATGCTCCAGAAACTCAAACTTTAGTTTGGTTTTGAACAGAAATTCAGAAATTTTGCAAAAATTATCTTTCTGCCTTTTTCCTATCCTCTGGATTGCTAAGGTTATTTCCTTATTACCCTGTTTATTTCAGGCCAGTCCTTTCAAACCTGCCATGTTTCTCTAGTCTTTGCCATATTCCCTTCTACAAACTATGAATTAATTTTAAAAGAAACAACTGTGGTATTGTGGGGTGGTCCTGGATCAATGCACATGGTGGATAACACACACTAATAAACTTGTACGTGATGGCAATGCTAACATGAAACATACTTCTAACTCATTTCATCAGCACAGTTCCCAGAAAGAAACTAATAAAGCATAAAGGACATTTGCTTGCGGGAATATAAAAAACAAGCAGACTCAAAACTACCTCTATTATAAGCCAGTCAAAAAATTAGCATGAGAATTTCAAGTTACTTAGTATCAGAAAAGGCAGAGAGCTGACAATCACAATGCACTACCAAAAAAAAATAAGACTGAAAATGAATTTACATAAACCTCTGACTGATTCCTATGGCCTGTCTGAGAAAACTGAGCTTCTAACTGTAGAAAAATATGGGAAATCACTTCAACAGCATCAGAATTCCTCCCACTCTGTTGCATCTAGCAGCTTCAGTTCTTCTCAGACAGATGAGTGACTGAACAGTAAAATGCCCCTAGGTCACTGATCTTGAGGGAGGGAGTGGTAAGATGTGTTTCCTGAGCTGATGGAAACAGGAAGAATTCCAAAAATGTCAGAATTATGCCTTTAGTCACAGGGGTTGATTCAGGACAATAGCTGGGGAAAGATACTGTACTACTGTATTTCTAGAACATACCAAGATGTGTCCATACTCAAAAGGATGGATGCTTCTGTTTCTGGATCATATGTATGGCTAAAATAAAGTAGTATTCCAGTGAAAATTAAAATGTTGAACATTAATATTCATCTGGGAATAGAAGAAGGAACAATCTAAGACCACAAAAGAGTTTGTGCACATTTTTCTGCAACTTTTCAACTGCAAGGTGGAAACCTTGTATTTATCTATTAAAACAATATACAAGAAATTTACAAAATCAAAGTTTACTCTAGAATGTAATCAAGAAAAGTTACTAATCCAAAATTTATCTTCAAAACAGGTGTTCAAAGAACACTATTTCTGTAAAGGCATAATTTAAAAAATACACTGAGTTGGGTACCTACACAAATATACAGCTCTTGTTCAGAAGATTTATGCATGTATAAAGAATAAACACATCAAAAGAGAATGTCCTTACCAATACAGAATTTCTGACTGGTTTTCTTGATTTACCAGTTTTGATGCTGATAAAAGCTTGCTGCCAATTGACTTGAACTCTTTCCATTTCATACATATAAATAAGATTTGAATTATTTATTTTGGATATAATTTACTTCTGGTTGTGGAGGGGAGCTATCACTTCTCATAATCTAGACTTTTGAAATATAAGAAGTCATATGGGACTGCTTTTTATGAAGGGCTTCTAGTGAAAATGTTCTTATACAGCTATGATATTCTTCTATTAAAAAAACTGCATTAAATATTTGTTATGTATCAGGTTCACCTACATTAGATAAGAATATCCTTTCTGCCCTGAAGAATTCCCTTTTCATGTCCTTATCTGATCTGTCACAACTTTTGACATAATCAGAATTTTAATGCACTTTAACCTAAATCACAGTCACTTGCTCCTATAAAAAGCGTTAAGACTGTAAAATTGGATTAGCACCACAGAGTGCAATATGTAATTTTAAATCAGTATAAAATAAGGTTGTAAACCAGCATTTAGGAAGTTTTGACTCCAATAAGATTTGACAGTGAAAGAATAAGGAAGAAAAACAAAACAGTGCTTCATTTCAGAGTAATGGTCTCATTACTACTTAAACTCTGGACTGTGATTATAAAGCATTTAAATTTTTTCTGTGACAGATATTTGATGCTTAACTAAGAAAGTAGGTTTTGTAATAAAATAAGCAAAAATGGTTTGAAAAGGAGGAAGGAAGTTCATAACATTAACAGGTGCACAGCACTTAAAAATAATATGGGAATAAAATAATATGGGAATAAAATAGAAGTATTCAAATTGTTTCAAGGAATCCTGTGTGGATTCACATGTAAAGAAACAATGAATTTGAGGGAGAAGGTAGATGCAAAACATTTTTAATGTGCAGCTCTAAAAATTATAGCTTATATATGATAATCTATATTTTACAGGTGAACTACATACCAGAGATGTGTATTTCAGGTAGATGCTTTCAGATTTGGTCTGTTTAGATGTGATTTTCAATATAGGCAAATAACTTTGCATGTCTCTCTGGAAAACCTTAATGGCTCATAGTATTAAAATGAAATCTGTGTATGGTTTCTCAGATCAGCTACAGTGATTGCTTCCAAAAAACTTTGTCCAACACAAACATAGATCTGTAATCTTTGAGAAAGAAAATGTAGCCCTCCTTATCACCATTGTAGATAATCCCAATCCATATCCTTGGAATCTATCACAGCTTTTCAAATCAAAGATGTTCATTACTAGAATGTTAAACATCCTACTACATATTTAAAAGAACTTACAATGTATGAGGGGCAAAAAAGGTGTTCTATCTGCTCATGGATGAATCTTTCATAAAAACATAATAGTCCTTTTGCTGAGAAACATACCAGAATTTAATCACATAAAAATGTTCCTTCACAAAACAGTCTAAAACAAAATAGAACAGATTTGTTCATTCTTATCTCAGTAACCATTTCCTAGAATAAAAATAAAGTCATTACTTCTGCCATTATTTAGGACTGTTTGTGTATCTAATAGTTGATCACAGAACTTTAAAGATACAGAATCCAACCTACTATTACATTAAACCTGTTTTTCCATTCAAATATAGAGAAATCTTAAATGAAAACATACCAAGGGTCTTATCTCAAAAGACAAATAAATATAAGTCATTAATCACCCTAGGTTTCTTCTAAAGCCGGTGATGAGAAATTACACCTTTGGAGACCAGTTATTCTTAACACCATATTTTAGTAGGAGTTGAAACAGCCCCTCCAGAGATCTACTTTTCCCTAGATAAAGGTCATGAGTCCATACTTCGGTAATGTTTAGACAGTTAAGCAGACTGAAGAAAGAGACTTCTTCCAAGAAGAAAAGACTTCTTGGAAAACTATATATGTCCTTCTTGGGGAAAGCTCTTAAAGCAGAAACAATAATGCAGGGCAGATAATGTAGGTAACAAGTCTCAGCAAACCTTGTCCCGTTCATTGTGTGCTTCAATTACAGTTTTCACCAAAGAAGCTCTTCAGAGGTTCCATCTTTGTCAAACAGTCAAATTCCAACAACTGCGTTATCTCTGAAATAAATTGGACCTCTTCACTTGTTCTTTAAGTAGCTGGGGATACTTGCCCAAAGAATAACCTATACTCTTATCTTTATTTCGTTTACTATTTTATATTCTTTAGAATCATATTGACATGAAAAAAGGTTAAGAATGGCCAGTGAAGTGTTATTCTGTCAGATTCAATTTGCTTATTTGTTCATAATTCACCAATCAACTATGAAGGGTTTCAAAGACAAGCCTTTTGGAGAAGATATATGTATAATTGACTTTATCTTTTGGGGTTAATAGCAGCAGCACTTACTTGAAATCTTCACTAAATGTCAGATAGGTATAATTCAATAGTAAATAATAAGTCACTGTATGTTATGGTCCAATCATCAAATATTCAGACATAGTTTGAACAGTCTCAACAGGAGTGCATGAAGGGCTGTAGCCTTACCATTAAACATTCTCTCCTTAGTCTTAGTAGTAACTCACAGCTGCAAAAACTAAGGTTTTTCTTTTTATAACAAAATGGTAACAGTATTTTCTGACACTTATGTTCTATTGCACAGAAAAACCTCTTTGTTGGTTTGAATACTGGTGAAGTTTGCACACAAATTCAATAACTCCAAATCCACTGTGTTTCAAAGAAATGCTGCCTGTAGCCACTAATTTGTTTATGTGCAATTTTGCACTGTGCTTTCAGAGAGAACAACTATCTTCAGGCTCTAATCCAGATATAATCATTATTTTTAATTTTATTTTTATTTTATTTTTATTTTTGCATTATTGTGGAGAGCTACAACATAAAGGTTGCCAACAACAATGACTAGATTTGAAGATTTAGAAGTAAATTACTAAATATAATGAGATGTGGACTTAATTTGCATTTACCATAAAAAAAACAAAAAAGAAACTGGACATCGGCCAGTGCTCTTAAGCCAGATTTATTAACATTCAGAAATGCTGTCACAGCTCATGTGTACATGGGACATTAGTCATGCATTTTGTTAATCTAACATAATATGGAACATAATTTATCAGGACATCAAAATAATAGCTTTTATTCCAGTTTCCCATCTATGTGAGGATATGCACAATAGACTCTGAAGTTTCACATGCACTCTATTAGAGCTAATTGAAACTAGATGATACAATTAACGTGGTTCTTAGTAAAAAACATTAACACAGTGTAAAATTCTAATCACAATAAAAATGGGCAACATTGGAAGGAAATGTGGTGTATAACTGCAAAACATATTTTGATTTTATTGAAAAATCAAATTTTTTAAAATAAATAAAAAATTAAAATAAAAAATAATAAAGGGAAAATCAAAAATATCAAAAGCATCAACTAGACCAGCTATTGCCTCCAGCTTTGATCACTGTATCTTATTTTTCATGGGGATGTGACATTTCAGTCACTTCCAGAAATGATGAGTTCTCTAATTCCTGAAATTTAGATGCAACACAAGAAAATGAAAAAGTTGGTTGTGATACGAATGGGTGGCAATGATAATCCATTCATGCTATACACTGCGCTGTTATAAAAATTTAACTTTAAACATTCTGTATAGGAAAGAATTCCAATAATGTAATGAGACTGTCTTAACTTTTCTGTAGATTATAACTAAATTCTGATGCAAGCAATGGTCAAAATTTCCATGACTGTAATTCTTGTCCTTCTGTCCTTTCCCAGAAAATTACAATAAATCACTTGTTGACATTTTGTTTGTCAGCTGATTTACCTTTTTTTATATCTTATTTCCTCATTTTCTTTATAGACATGCAAAGAAGAGCAACATAAAAACAATATTCAAGCTATTTGGCAAATGACAGTGTGCCATAGAATGTCTGTGGATAAACGTCTTCAAAAATGTAGTTCACCATAAAACTGGGACTGTGTGGAGTCATACAGATGAAATCAGCATCACAAGCACATTATAAATATAGGGTAATAAAAAAAAAAAAAAAAAAAAAAAGATTTGGGACTCATTAGCCAGAAATAATAAAAGTATTTTAAATAAATGCTATGGTTTTTGATGGTTTCTGGAGTGTAGCCTTGGAGAATGAAATCATCTGACTCACTGCAGAACAAGAAACCAATACATAACAGAATCTGTACAGAGAAATTTAAACAAAAAAAGGAAAAAAAGCTCTCTTTTTATTTCTTTTCCAAAATTCTAAAAGTCTTCCTGAAATCTGAATGCTTACCTGGATCTTGTCCAGTCTTCTCACAAGCATGAGAAAAGTAAAATTTACCCATTTTAAGAGTGTTGTGTTAAAGTTTTCCTCTACTACAGGAAAGTTAGGGAGAGAGTTGAGTTGAATAGTTGGGTTGAATAGTAGATAATGTTGGGGGCGGGGAGGGGGAGAGGAGAAGTGGGAGACATGTCTTAAAGACCTAATTCTCTGACTCTTCTGGGATTGTACAGGAGAAGGAAGGGGAATTAGCAGCTGCTGCTCAGTGAATGCCCTAAATATTTCCTTGTTCCTCTCAAAAGAATGATCTGCTAAGCTTTTCAAAGGAATGTAGGTATTAAAGTTCTGACGGCCCCAGGCAACTGTCTGCTTAGTCTGCATCTAGATTATTTAAAAGTTTTGAAGAGGTGGGGTGGAAGCCATGGGGTGAAAGCCATGAAGAAATAAAATAGGGAAAAAGGAATATTGGCACTTTCAGGTGCTAATGTAAATTATTTCTGAGCTTTGTTTGCATAGCTACTTGCACTGGAAGCTGGTATAGAATAATAAAAAAGAGCATTTAAATCGAGGTTTTGATTGTCTGGTGGGCTTCATTTTGCTTTTCTTTCAGGTTTATACATTAAGGTTCCGGGAATCCTTTGAAATCCTGAAATCCTGAAATCCTTTGCTGCATTCAGCTCGATGCCTTCTCATTGTCTGGCTTACTTATAAGTTTTGGAATGGATATGAGCACCAAGAAGATTTGGAAGACTTTTCTGTGCAAAAGGGACAGAAACATGCCTTAGTCTTGTTTTAACTCTGCAAGTGGTCAGATAGAGCAACCAAAAGCTCCCATTTCCTTTTCTAATTAAGCTGAAATACCTGCTGTCCTGGATTTTTCTCCCTGAAATGTAAAATTGGCTGAAACAAGAGCTGAAAAATATTTCTGTGCCTTTTCTCTGTGCAATGGGAAAACAAGTCCCCGTGCTGTTTGCTTTACACAGAAGTCTTTGCTTTCTGTTGTACCTCTTAATGCACAACACCTGCATAGACAAGCTCCAGAGTGACACATTGGTTCCCCTACACCAGGTGAGGTCAAAGGAATTAGGATGTAACCCCATTCTTTACACCCTTCTGGTGAGAACAGACCTGCAGCTGTTGTAGCAGATCCCACTTGGGCTTAATGTTCCCTAAGGGAACATCTCTTCCTAAGTCATGAATGGCTATTGCACATTAATCTGAGATTTGATGTCCATCATCCCAAGGAAAATGCCAAAATGCATCAGATGGAAAAGGGATTTAGCTTCTTTTTTTGTAAGTCTGAAACAAAGGAAAAAGTATGGAAATAAATGCAAACAAAAGAGAAATTACATATTCCAAGTGCACTTGCTGGGAAAAATTCATAAGGATTTTATTGAAAGCAGATGTTTCAGCTTGGAACATTAAGTCTATTTTAGAAAGAAGCAGGAGAAAAGGCATGTAAAATCAATTTACATTTTCAGAAGACAACCCAATCATTTATAATCTTTGCATCATTCATAATTAAGTCAGATTATTAGTCCAAAAACAGAAGGAAAGTGTCATCTAAGTACTTTCCTGAAAGCATCAGTAGCATACATAATGTTTACTAGAATTTACTAAAGATGAGATAGACGATCACTCCAAAGAAATGAAAGTGCTGCATGTTGTATTTTAGAAAGGAGTTTAATTTAGTTTTAGTGCATTAGTATTGTGCTACAAATTGCAGTAAGTGTTTCTAAAATGCACATAATGCGGAATAGCTATATGTGCATTTGAGTGTAGAGAAAGTAACAACGGGATGTTACTTGAAAAATATTTTTTTCTTTTTTTTTAAGGCTCTCTGATTAGAAACATATATCAGTGAGGCTTTGTGATGTTCATGCCCACCATTAATAATGTCTGACCACTTGAATAACCAGAAGAAATGGGAAAAGCTATTTTAAGCATTCTAGATTTCTATACAATAATGATACATAGTAACTTAGTAATTAGACAAAGTATAAGGTTTAAGTAATGTAAATTATCTCTGTCTTAATATTTCCCAGACTACATTAAAGATTTTGATCCTCATTCATCCCCTTTTCACTGAATGGGGAAAGATCTAGTTCCAACTGAAATTCATATAGTATAAAATTCAAAACCAAGCCTTTTTCCCCTCATAAAATGATAAACAGGTGAAACACAATGAATGTTTTCTCTATCAGTTCTTTGACCAAATCCATCCTGGTTTTGAAGCCGCAAAGAGGTGAGCTGCTGATTGAGAAAGTCTGAGACATTTTTCATTCAAGCAATTCTTACGGAGGGATGGGAAGAAGACTTGCTGAAGGACAATAAGGTAGTATTTTGTTATGTTAAACAGTAACAAATACCAAAACTGACATTTGATAAAAGGAAAATGGATGTGATAAATGACATTGTCTATTGTAGGGGGGAGAACAAAGATAACTAACACCAAAACTACATTCTTCAGCTGGAGAATGCTTTAGTTGTTATCCAGACAACTGTAATGTTTTTCTAAGATGACCATGTATATTTTTCTTATAGTTTCATTTATATGTGTCATTGTTTTATGCTCAAAGTGTTTGCTAAATGGATCTTTATCTATGAAGCTGTCTAGTAAAAACATGTAGCAAGATCAGAAATTTCCACTAGCTTAAGTTAATGCTGTCTTCTAGTCTCAAGAGAGATCAATAGTTATTCTGACATGGTCTTTAAAAAAAAAAAAAAAAACTATATATATATATATAGTTTTTTTTTTTTTTTTCTGAATGTCGTGTGTGGTTTGTGTTTACAGATTTCCTTTTGTAAGTTTTCTTTATTTTAGTCTTTGACTTATTTGTGTTACTTGGTGAGCCATTAAATTGATTTAGGAACAAATCTGAGTGACAGCAGAGCTTACATGAAGCAAGAGCTCAAATGTAAGAACAAATAACTGATAAGGAAAATAAGTGTGTTTAGACTTTATTTAAATGTGAAGGTAAGATTCAGAAGTGGCCTGGGGTGTTATTGACCACAGCTTTTGGGCCCTCAAGACCTAGTGGACTTCATAAGCTTGAGCAGTGTATCTATGTTCTCTGTGTAAGCATGGGGAAAGCTGTGGAGACTAGGAATTGAGTTCACCATAACTAATTCATAGCTTCTGGAATTGTTGGAAAAATCTGAAGAGGGAATTCTCCTAATTTTTCTGGACAGTGTATCTGATTGATCTTCTGAGTTTGACAACATATGGACATCAGTTTTCACAGTCTGATTTTTTTTTTTTTTTTTTGGAGCTAGGATTGAGATCTACATTAGATTACAGATTGAACTAAACAGCACAAGTGAATGTGTCCTTTCAAGTTAAAGTGCCTGGAGCAGTGACTGTAAGATTCATAGAACCAATGAGAGAAGGAACATTTGGGAAGTTATGTCCGTGGCTCAGTGGGATAAGCCCCAGAAAAACTATATTTAAAGCCTGTAAGTACCAAGTTAAAGTGTGATGAAAAAAATTCACCATAGTAAATGTATAGAATATATGGAACATATAGTATTCAAAATTGAAAGACAGGAAACAGAATTGTTTAATTTCCATACTGGAGGACACAGTATTGAAATCTATTTCCTCATCACATTTATAGGTGAACTGAAAAAGGAATTGCATCAAGAGGCATTCCAAGAAATATGGACCCTAGCAATCAGGATTAATATATGTAAGGTTCAGAAAGCTCTACAAAAGAACCCTGATACTGACTGGGTAATAAAGACATAAATGGAATACAGTTATAAAATTAAAGACATGGGAAAACAAAGCTCTGATTTGATCCATACAGAGACAGACTTCTGAGCTGACTATTTGCTCTTACAAATGAGAAGAATATAGTAAAAATATTATAAAGATAGGTTTATAAAAATGTATGGTAGTCAGAATTAGGTAGTAGTCAGAAAAACAAAAAGAACCTTAAAAATTATTAGAACTAAAAGAGAGGAAAAAAACTGTGAAGCATCAGTAAATCATATATCTACAGTTTTGAATACAGAGTGAATACTAGTAACACTGAAAAATATTCAGAAAGGAGTAAAAAAGGGTCATCCATCAAATGGGTAGAATGATTTCCACAAGGAGACTAAGACTCATCAGCTTGGCAAAAAAAATACCAAAATGAAATATGACAAAACACTATAAAACCATGAGTGGCAGTGAGATGAATAATGATGAAAAATGTTCACTGTGGTTTCCAGTGAAATACCAGAGGGACATTAAGTGAAACTGGAACATGGCCAATTCACATGAACAAAGCAACATATCCTTTCTACCAGTTTATAATTACTGTGTTTTACAGAAACTGTAAGATTATTCATGTTAAATGGAGAAAACTAATGGAGGAGAAATCCTTTGCAATACCTAAGAAAAGTTTCAGATTCCATGAAACATTTCTTTGGAAACTAGGAGAATGTTTTGGAGAAATATCTCAGCCCAACTGTTGAGTATTTTTTTTCATTTTCATATACATTGTTCAAAATAAGTCTGATTTGGCAGTCATAGCCACATCAGCGCAGGTTCAAAATCCCAAACAGCAGTAGAATGTTCACATCAGTGAGTGCTAGAAATTTGCTTTCTCTGTCTTGTGCCATAATTTCTTTCCCTTGTAAAAGGGAGAGTGTAATTTTGAATCCTCATAGGATATTCTGGGAACTGAATCAAGTCCCTTGGTGCTGGTGAGTAATCCTCAAGGATTGCTGTTTTAAATTAAATTACTCTGCTTTTGCTTCAGCAGCCACTGTAAGTATGTGAGCTTTGAGAACACCTGCAGAAAATGCAACAGTGGGGGACTTTGTTTGATAAATGTTAACATTTCTACCAACCTATGTATCAGCAAACATCCACCTCTTATGAAACCAAATACAAGCATCTGGATCCTCAGACTCTTGTTTTGCCAGTGTAAACCCATTAAGGTAAAGAAGAAAATTGTTTTGGATGAAAATCTGGGATTAGTGTCCCAAATACATGGGAGGAGTCCCAGTGTTACAAGGGTGTCTCAAGCAGTCTCCTCATTTCTGGATTCTGAAGAGCAACTACAAATTACTGAGGTGTACAGAGTCTTTCATATTTCTAGTCAGAATTCAATGCCTACTCTGTAAATATTCACTGGTGTGACAATGCTATCCTTTTAGCTGAAGTAGTCCTGTTTCTCTCCTGTTTAGTCATCGAATGTGTGTGACCTGAACAATCATAATAACCTGTGCTTTGAATTTAAATTATATTCAACCAAATCCCAGTTTTTGAGTGCATATATAATTTGAAGCAATAAAGTTATCAAGGGAATTCTGCAAACACATGGATTGCAAATTTAGCAGTAATCATGTTTTTATTATTAGAGTCTGTTCTCAACGCACAGTATTACATTAATAGTATTTCTGTAGGGACTTTAGAAGGGTGCACTTTTTTCTGTAGATTGACTTTCAGGGGACAGTCTCTAGGTTGTCTACACTTATTGCTACATTTGTGTCGTTTTTACAAATTTAGTCCTTTTAAGTACCTAAGACAATAAATGAAAGAAATCTTTGTGGTTACAGACAGTGCAAACCTTGTCCCATGCCATGTCAAACGCATGTTTTATTTCCTTAGGGCTGTAGGGCTATGACTACTTACCAAAGAAACAGATAAATAGTGCAATGACTTCAGTACAGAAAGTTGATGATATCTCATTTACTAAGTGGATATGCCTATTTAAAAGATATTAATATCTTGATAGAAGATTTTGCAGAGAATTAATCAAACAAAAGGCTCTTATCTCTGTCTAATACACAGTGAAATGAAGTAACTATGTAATAGATTTTCTGTATCTCTCTGGTATGCTACACACTCAGAGATACTTAAAGCATCCTTTCCCTGTGAGACTATCGTTCAGGAAAAATCACATGTGCTTGTTAAAAAATATACTAAAAGTTTATTGAGCATAATAATAATAAAATCAATACTATAAAAATGTTCTGAGATGGTAGAGAAACATTAGTCCTAACAGGCGTAGAAAATGCTGCTATAGAATCAGCTAGAACAGTTAAAGGTTATGGACTATTGTTCTATTTCTCTGCTTAATAAGGCTTTACTTCTTTGGCATATGGGTGTGATTTAATTTTCAGACACATCTTTTTATTGTGAGACAAAATTCACTGTACCACGGATCAATAAACAAATACAAAGTTCAAAAAACACCAGGGAACAGATTTAACAAGATGAAATTAGAAGAATTAAGAAGCATGATTATTCACTTTTACATGAGTTTTATGGCAATGGCACCATTATGTGTTCCAAAGTGATCGGGGTCTAATGCATGTCCACTATGAAAAAAACATAACCAAGGCAACCACGTTATAGAATTACATATTGTTTTATGCATACAGTCTATTTCTTTTAAATCAGAAATAAGCCACTTTTATTTTTCATTTATGAATTGTCCTGATTCTTATGCACCATTTGGCAGTCAATTTCTTACAGAGAGTTGTGGTGTTATATTTTAGTTAACTGGTATGCTCTGTCTCACCCCTCGAAAATGTATGGTTTATTCCAAGCCTGTGATCCTCCCCTGCAGTATCCTGTGTCTGTAATTCCACTGGCCCAATCTGCTCCGCGCCCACTTTGAATCTCCCTGTTCAGTGTGCTGGGGGGACGGTTCGCTCTCTCTTCGCCGGCTCTCCTGGCCGGTGCTCTCTCAGCCCCTCTCTCCCCCTCCCCTTTGCCCCCTCTCCCTCAGAAACCATGCTGCCTCCCGGGGGTAGGACCCCCAATAAACCCTCAGCTAATGAGCACCCTCGGAAGCCGTGTGGAGTCTCCTTGCCTGCCTGCTGCTACCTGCGAACTCACAGCCTAGGGGGGCCCTCCCCGGGAAACCCCCAGGGTCCCCCCCCTTCCCCCCGAAACGTGCTGCTACAGAGAGAGTGAACATATCTCTCTAACCCATTAAATAGACATCCACCAGCAATCACTATATTTTAGTTAGTACTTTCTGGTGAAGCTCACATATTTTTAGCAGAAATGCTCATTGGAGGAGAAAATGGTATCTCACTTCCTCTCCAGGAAAGACTCCAGTTTGTGACAACTACATGCATCTTGTAAGCAAGAGAAGCAGGTTCAACGTGTCAATATAGAGAGGCAAGAACTGAACCCAACCATTTTGCCTATCAAATGACTATTTTTCATTTGGCATAGGGATAAAAGCACTCCAAAATCTTATGTTTTAATAAAGGACATGTTTGTATCTTTGTAGTGTTGGGGATGCAATTTTTTCATGCTGTAAATCAGGGCAAAACCTCCCTTCTTGACAAAGGCTTTGAGTATCAAAAGCAAAAATTTATTATTTGACAAGATGCCACCAAATTACCGACTTCTGCAACAAGGAAAGAGAGGCACACAGAAGCAACTGAACAGATGATACCAAAGTTATAAGGGAAAGAGTAACTTCAACTAAATTTAAATTGTAAATATCTGTACCTGAGGTAGCCTTTTTGGAGTCTCTACATATTCATTGAAAAAGCCAAGCTAATCTGATCTCTAACAGTCAGTCACATTGAGGTAGGTCCATTCAGAAGGGATAGTTCTCCAAGGACTAAGAAAGGAGCTTTGGGGCACTAGCTCAAACACAGATGTCTCCAAACAGCCAGGTGGATAGCAACATTATTGTGCTATTCCTATAGGTTTTCCAAACCCAGAACAAAAAGCTCACAACACTTCTGAAATGCTATGGTGCTGCATGGGCAGTGGCCAGTTAAAAAATCCAAAACCAAACAACAACTACAGCTCAGATGAGTCTATTTCTCCAATGAGAACCACTATTATTTTTAGTCATTGCGCTTCTAATTTTTTTCAGGCCAGTACAACATCTCCTGATGTAGTTGATAACGTTTTTAAGAATCTGCCCCTAGAGTTTCATAGGTCTTTTAGATTTTTTTTGAAAGTCAGAATTTGACATTTTCTCCATTTAAAATATATTCGAAATAAAATAATCTTAAAGGAATAGGTTCTATTCTAAAGGGTACATTGTGGTACTCTTAATTTCTAAATTTTGTTTTGCTGTTAATTCTTTCTCTCCTTAGGAAAAATAAAAGAGTTGGTTCTATAATGCCAAGCTAACTGATCACTGCAATTATTTAACAGTGATGGGGTTTCTTTCTTCCCTTTAATTTGCTATGTGGGATGGTAGTGATTTGGGGTTTGTTTATTTTTTAATTTCAGTGGACCACTTTTCTTTACTCTTTCTGCACTGCCAGTTGTTCAGCTACATTTGGAAGGAAAAGGCATTGTTAAAATCTTGATAAACAAGTAAGAACATTATATGGGACATTTCCCTAAATAATTATTAATTATCCTTCTCTTTCTGTGCAGGGCACCCCAGACTATGGTGAACTTTACCATTATGTGTCTTTACAGGCTCATATGTAATTGGATATTAATCCAAGAGATTTGTGCATATTTCCTGCAGTGCATATGCAAAAAAAAAAAAAATTGGCACTTACATTTACAGAATGAAGCCAATGGCAGAATTACAGTAGTCCATGATAGTAATTTGGGTATTTGTAATCTACCCTTCAGATTTTCCCTTGTTGAGGGCAAAGAGTGGATCTTAATTTACATACAGAATTTTTTTCCTTCTAAAAGCAGGTACATTGTTTCATATAACCAAGGGAATTGCCTCAGTCCTAGCAAAAGGTCCCATGCAGAATTGCTCTCACTAATAAAGAAATTGCTTGTGTGGCAGGGAGCACCATGGCCTGAACAGCAACAACTTCCTGAAGGATACTCATGAAAGGGATTCTTCCAGGAAATAGAAACACCAAATACCAAGAAAGCATCCATGTCCTTTAGACACTGCTTTGGCACAGCTTGTGTTCAGCAGCACAGTGATTATTGTGTAGCCCATTGGTGTAGGGGAGCATGTTTTTCGCACTTTACATTTGTCACTTCCACATATTCCATCTCATGTTGCACATGACCACTCAAAATATTAGCCATTTTGAAATTCCCCCGCACATTTTGGAATGAAATATTTGTGTCATTGCTGTATTTGAGACAGAGATGTTTATTTCCCCCCTTTATTTAATTAGTTTTTTTTTTCTTCTGTATTCTTAACATAGAAGAAGTGACTTCTTCATCGAGGTTTACTGCCTCCATGTTAATAAGCTCTCTAAAATACCAGTTGTTCTTCATCATCAGTGGATAGTTTTAAATGTAAAATATTTATTAAGTTAATCTTTCCTTTCTGAGTCTCTTGATGTGCTTACTTTTTAATATCATTGCTCATGCTTAGGATAATCTTAATAATTAAAATAACAAGTCACTTCAGGTGTGGAATTGAAGACGAAACTAATACTTTTGGAAATCTAAAGCAAATTTTTCTCTTGGACTGAAGACTATATTAAGAAGAGATCAGTCTCTGTAATTT
This sequence comes from Anomalospiza imberbis, assembly GCF_031753505.1. Lineage (NCBI taxonomy): Eukaryota > Metazoa > Chordata > Aves > Passeriformes > Viduidae > Anomalospiza > Anomalospiza imberbis. The sequence continues at coordinate 43,223,678 of NC_089683.1, forward strand.
TGGAGTAGATTTTTTTAAATAAAAAGCAACAATTTACTTAACTAACTAGAAATATAAGAGAAATTTTATAGCCAGAGAACGCCCACCATATTTCTTTGTGTGACTACATTTTCATTTCTACAGGATCAGAGTATGGCATAGTTAAAAATAAAACACCTGTGCATTATGTTGTAGACTGCAAGAGCCATCTCAAAATAGGCTCAAAAAAGACATACTTTTAAAATATATCTCTACAGTCCCTGACTTTAAGGGACTCAGTGCCCCACTATACTGTGAAAATTTTTTACAGCAATACATAATACTTCTACTGTTTAATTTTCTGTCTTTCAAAAGGAACACAGTGATAAGACAGTGACAAGAAATTTTATTGAGGCATTCTGATCTCTTTCATTTCAGCCTGAGATTTCTTAAGCAGTTCTTCATGAGAAGAAAAGCTACTCGGTAATTGGTTTTTAACCTTAATTTAAGCTCCTTAATTTAATTTAAGTCTAGAAAAACTCATGTTAAAATAAAATTGTTGTGTGAAGTTCTACATTTACTATGTCAGAAGGATCTAGGATACTGAGAATCAAATACTTAACCACAATAGGTAAAGCTGCTGAAGCACATAGCCCCTCTTTACTTTGGAAATGGCACAAGCCAAACATGCTACAAACATACTTAAAAATAGGTAATTATCGTATTGTCTTTTTTAAGAAATACTCCTGGGACTGTTTCCACACTGGAGCTTTAGTTTAGTGTAAGATTGGATATTTTAAAGAATACCTGTGAGAAGAAAGGCAGGTTATGTTATTTAGTACAAGGTCCCTCTTTCTAATAACTGCACTGTCTGAAGCAAAGGACAAGGACACTGTGGCTGATATTCTGTATATGGGCAAACATTTTTAAGAGTAAATAAAGTCTCTGCTGATGACAGATAGCACTTTTTCTGACTATGACAGATGGCCATTCAGTGAGCTTTCTATATATCCACTGCTAAAATTCTATTTCGTCAGCCTGATAAGGAAAAGCGATAGCAGATAGAAATCTGTGTCAACAGAAAGTAAATTAAAAACAGAGGTCTTCCATCTGATTGTATCATTTTTATATAATGTAATTTCTTTAGCTAATGTTCTGTGTTTTATTTCAAAAGATAGAAAAAGTGTGGCTGATGAATTATAAAGGAAATAGGCAAACTGCAAGGAAGGGCATAACATCAAGCTTAACAAAAAGTGGTTGTTATAGTATATATTATAAACCCCTATTGTTGTCACTTTATAAATGCCATACTTTCTCTCTTGCTCTGGAAAAAACGATAGATATTAAGGAGACAAAATATATTCAGATTTATGAGGACTGACTTTGCCTATTTCCCGTTAAGTACTATGACCAAATGTTTGCATACTTCATGCTCTCCAAACTTTCTTTCATGCCTGTTTTAGATGTTTTTTGATTCACTCCATGCGTTTTAGTATTCAAGGAACTTAGTGGAGCAAAATGCAAAATTTTAAAATGGGAGTAGATCATTCCATTTAAATTCCTTTTAACAGTGGTCTTTATCTAATTCCCCATTGTTTGCATTGAAAACTCATTCAAAATTTCTAACAATGGAGCTTTAGTAGATTACTCATTTGTTTCTAAAGAGTTTCAGAAACATCTGGTATTTCACATACACAAAAAAAAGTGGCAATTGGGCTACTGAATATGTCAAGGGAGACAGAAGCATACTGATTTGTCACAAAGAGTGTTTATCACCTATGGCTTTAGAAAGATGTTTAAAGAGAGCAATACACATAACACACATTCGATTTGTAAAATCAAGCATTCTATGGTAATCAACATTGTCTTTAACCTTGAATCAACTGACAATATACGATTGTAAATACATGTTCTCTCTGAGAATAGAAGAAGCAACATAAGCAAAGAATACACAAGAATACATTAAAATTACTTTTATAAATAGATTCCATTATAATAATTTGATGATCAACATCTTGTTCAGCCATCATTTTTATGCTACAATTTTTTACAAAATAAACCCATTCACTAATAGCCATACTTCACACTTGCAGAAATCAGAACCTATAATTTATAAAAAAAGTATAATGAAAAGAAGGTAAGTCAACAATGCAACTTACTGCATTATGCTGTTAATTTTTTGCACTGCTGAAGGTATTACAGACCATTTGCATGTCATGTCTTTATTGTACATTTAGTGGTTTTGGAAAATATGAGATTTATAATTCTGAAAAGGTCTTCCTTTTACTTGCAGCTAAGATTTATCCACAATATTTTGTTCATATGATTTCCAGTTTTTCCATATAGGTCTAGCTGTGACATGATATTTCCATTGAACTCTTGACTAAATAAATGGGCTTAAAACTCAAAAAATAAGAGAAATTTTAACTTGACAATGCAAGAGGGTGCTCAATCACATTTTTAGTTATAATTAAGTAATTTACTCCTACTGAATTCACTACACTTAGAGGAATTATAGTCGTTTCCTGCACTACTAATGAATTTTTTCAAGACAAGTTTTTGATCCACAGTCTGAGGAATACAAAGAGAAGGTCTGTGCTAAGCAGAGGTAAAATGGTTCACAGCCAACGTTGTCAAAGTAACTTTATAGAAGTGTGCAATTGAACACAAGGGCACTGAATGTATTAAATCAAATAAATGACTGGCAAAAAAAATTATAGAATATAAAAGCTGATCAATGCCAGTAAAGTTTCTACAGAAAAGTTATCATACAAGATTATTTTATTTGGTGGATGTTACATTGGTTGTTTCTAAGGAGAAAGCTAAGATCTAATCTTAAAGAAAAAATAAGAAATATAAACTACTAAGATATGAACAGGCATGCACTATTTGCAAAATTGCAAAGAGAAGGAATAAAACAAGGAAAAAATAGAAAATAGAGCTCAGGTTTTGATTATTTATGGAAATATACAACAAAACATCCAGACTGTTTTGATTGTCTGTTTTTGTTTTCTAAATTAAGAACAAGACACAGAAACACAGGACAAAATTTAAATGTAAAATGACATGCATGGGAATTTTGAGAGATTAGAAGCATTCAGAGCTAAATTTTCAACACCCTCAAATGCCTGCTTGTCTTAGAAATTCAAAAGATTTCATGTGTCTTATTATTATGCTAAAAAATTATCCATATAAAACCATTGTACAAATTTTTATTTAATTTAAACTTGGTCAGATGAGATCAATATTGTGTACTGAATTTTGTATGCAATAACTCTCAAGAGAATAAAATGAGATTTTTATAAATGCTTATATTAAGGATATTTTAAATTTATTTGCCTAGATTTTGAATGCTTCCTGATAGTGGAAGTGGTACAAATGTGGCAGATAATCTGCCTGCACAGAATTTTCCTGTACAGAAGGATTCAGCTTTGATAAATTATCCTGTATACACATAAATAGTTAGTTTGAATTGAAGCACAGGCTATGAAAAACATATCTATTTTGCTGACTTAGTGACAATGCCATTCTTCCCCAGACTCTAAAGTGGTTTCTCACTGGTGCAATTTTAAAGCCTAAATTCCATTAAGTTGTTCATGCACTGAAGAAACCAGATAAAGTGATTAAGTGTTTTATAAACCAAAATTTTCTTGCTTGTTTTCTTTGGAAATTGCTTGATATAAAAATCTCTATGGGCACTGTCCATTACTGGCATATAAAAGAGCACTACTATGATTTCCTTGTATACTGCAAAGTATTGCAGGCTGATGAAAATGGAGTTTCACAAGTGTTCATTTCCCCTCCATGTTGACCCGATGTTCATCCCCTCCATAGTGTTAGCAATGGTGATGATCTCACCCTTATTAAAAGCAAGAAATTTTACAGAAATTTAACTAGATATATTTACACAGAATTTTCCCCCAAGATCTTTTTCACATTCTTAAGCAGTATTTCAGAATTTATAAGAAATTTCAGATAGAGATTCAGATTTTTTTTTTTTTCATAGCTTATTGGTTATTTTATGGTTTCAGTACAAGAAACCATTTTATGGTTTCTGTTACTTATTTATTCCCTCTAATCATGTGTCTCCCATTTGTGGTTTTCATTCTGTCTTAACATTCACAGCATTACAAGGATTATGAGTTATAAGACAATAGAAAGAAAATTTAGTAAGGCATATATTAATAAAAATAGTCAGCTGAAAAACATGTAAGAATTGAGATAACTTGGTTGCTGTTGTGTATGTCATGTATCAGACTTTGCTTTGCAATCTAGCTAATTGTGCCACTGTTGTACAAAAGGCATACTCCATTGCAAGCACTATAAATCTGCAGCTTGAATCTTTTCTTCAGAATTTTCTAATATTTCTTTAGAATCCCATGTAAATGGAGCATTTCAACACTTGCAGTCACTTCAGCTAGTGAATGATTAGCAATCCCTGTATCATCTCAATATTTGTTGCTATAACATAAATATAGCAGGACTTGTAAAGTAGACATTTGTGAACTTGGAGTTTGGGGAGGTTTTTTCCGAATAAATCCATAGAATCATGTTTGATGCTTTTGTTACCAGTCTGTTCCTACAAGTAGGTTCCTACAAGTAATCTCTAATACTCTCCATTTTAAAACTCTGCAAATATATTAACAGCTCCTTCTCAGCTGAGCCTATAATTGAGAGCATATGATTAAGAGAAGGGTTTTAATCTACTAATTTTTATCTATTCCATTTAGCAATTAAATTGTTTTCCCTTTAGTTTTATGCTGTGTTGGGTTTTTGGGTTTTCTGTTGTTGGTTGTTTGGTTGGTAGGGTTTTTTTTTTCCATAATCCAAAGCCTACTGAAATATTTAGCTCTTCTTAAAAAGAAAAGAGAAGGGAGCTTACAACTTAATTGCTAAATAATGTAGACCAGAAAAGGGCTAATCTTTTACACTCTTCCCATTGTTCTTTCTGGAAAGCTTTTTTGCTCTATTGCTCTTTCTGTTTGTGAATGTTTGGATACATGCAGGAAGGTGTAGCAGGGATGAGAAAAGCACAAGAAAAATGGTAACTTGATACTTTGCAGCCACAATTTGGGCCAAAAACCAAGCACCTACGATCAATACCTTAACTTCTACATTGTAGAAAATTTGCTACTTTTGGGGTTTTCACATTTCTGTATTAATGATGATACTGATTGCTGCATACTACCAACAAAGAGATATTGATCAGGACACTGGACACAAAGATATAATTGCCTTGTGGTTATAATAAGTCTTATTCTTAGCAGGAAAGAAGAAACAAAATGTACATGATACAGCAAAAAGCATTTCCAATGTGATTTTCTTATGTTAATTGACATTCATTCCTTGTCATTTCCAGGACTATTTACATCTTTTGGTTGGATGAGGTTCAAGCTCACAATGTCACCATAAAGAGCTGAAGAAAGGCTTAGACCCTATCATCTCAGTACCAGAGAAAACTTGGTATCTCCTCCTCATTTTGTTCCTCAGGTGACTGAAGCAATAGGCAGCAGCATTATGTGTCCAGGACTGGGTCTTTTCAGAGACTAACTCTTAACACCGTTAGAGCACTGGCACTTCCTACCTTGGTTTGTAGGCACTGACAGTGAAGGCAGGGAACAGATTCAGTGTCCAAGGCAGTGTGGATTAGAAAGGCAAAAAAGCAAAAGAGACTAAATAAAGGGGGAGTAAATGGGAATAATACCTGTTACTGACTTTTTTATTGTCTCCTTGATTAAATTCTCTCTTTTTGATAAAAGCCCATCATAACAGCACATGGAGACTATATATATATATATAATATTTTATTCTGCCTTACTACTGAAGGAGTTTCCTAATGTGACCTGAAACTAGGATGTCTTCAGTCCCTTTCAATACATTTTCTCAGTCCAGTATTTTACTTAATTTTGAGGTAAATATATTTTCTGAGTAATGAGAGATCCTGCACCTAATACCCTCATTCAAGGAGAGTAGGACCGCAAACACACAAGGTTATGAAGAATTAGGTAGAAATCATTTCTGCTGTTACTGGACAAATCTTTATTTTACACATCCTGCTTTCCCTGCTGCCTCACAATGATTCCTTCATAACGGCACACAGATAGATTCCTCAGCACTGAAGGAAAGCTTTCCTTAACATTGTAATACTTCAGAGTATTACATGGCTAGTTACCTGAAAAAGAAAATATGGATATGCCGGCAGGATGAAACAGAAAGCAAGTACAGCTCCAACAGACTGCAATAATAATAGCTAAAATTGCTAAAATGCTCCAAATTTTGTAGGTTAATTTTTTTTTTCCAATTCACCATCTGGTCTTACTTTTTAGAAAATGCTGCTATGGTACCCTATTGAACCCTGCAGTACACCTAGTAAATATAATAATATTACTGAACACTTTTCAACATTTTTAAAACATTTGAACATTTTAAAACAATTTTAAAAAATTACCAACACTTTATTTTTTGCTAATCTTTTCTGACTGCCATGGATATTGTAGTCACTGATTTGGGGGAGGAAGGGAGTAAAAAAGGGGATTATGACCAAATGCCCAGAAAATTAAAGTTTATGGGGTGATTTCAATGCTCTTCGACACTCACTTAACATATCTCTGATATCCAGTCTCTGAAAAAGGTATGAAAGCAGTTAGAATTAATTTCATGCCGTACTGAAAAAAAAAATTCAAGTGCTTATGTAATTCAGACTAAAAAGCTACTGCATGTTTTATATCCTTCTATACAAAACCAAACCAAACCACTGGTTTTTCACCCAGAAATGTTTTGTTTTTTTTAATTTGCTCACACAGAGGTCTTTTGAGTCTTGATATGAGAAGTATAGAAAAGAAAATGGCATAAAAATGAGTACACAGTTATATTTCTAAGGTGTCAGGAACACTATTTTATTACTTTCACGTTTGTTGAAAATTACAACCAATTAAATTTCTCACTAAACAATAAAATTGATGCTTAAGAATTTAAATCATTTCACTCATACACCTCATAGAAGCAACCACAAGGGTGACCTGGTAAACATACTGACAGAAAGGGATGTATCTTTAGCTGGGGTCCCAAGACATCTCTGATAAGCTCACCCAAAAACTTGGTGATGATGAGTAGCTAGCAGAACAAAGAAAATTTGATGGGTCCTGGACAAAGAAACAGTGATAATGAACTGATCTCCCAGGAAAACTGAAATCAGCCATAATTATTCCACTAACTGCTGATGTGCACCCCTTACGTATCTAGAGCAAAAAGTACAAAAAGTAAATCGCTGCTACTCAAAGAGAGATTCTCTGCACATTTTTCCAGTGCTTGACCTGCATGAGGTCTCCTGGACAGACCAGAGTCTTGCTGGAGATGCCTGCCTGACTGCACTCCATGACACCAGGACAGGCATAACCTCTAAAGTTACAATTTTTTCTTCAATGATTGGAACAACTTGGGGAATGCTGTAGCAGTAACATGTTGTATGATACATTTGTGGGGTGCACACACACAGGCAAATGTTCATAAGCATCTATTTGCTTCCATAGTTGGAACTCAGTAATTGCTCTACTCTTGTAATATGTATATACACACGCATACATATATAAATTTAAATGCTCTCCTAGTAGTAATTTTGCAGATATATAGAAATAGATATAGATATAGCTTAGATATACATATATATATATATATATATATATATATATATATATATATACTGTGTATTAGGTTTTAATAACAATAGCTTTGTAATAACTTGTAATAAAGACATTTTCAGAAATGCATACTTCTGTGACCTTGTGGATTGTGGAACCCTGAGAATCCCAGTCTTCATCTTCATACACCTGCCAGTTAGGGAACCCTCATAGGTCATGATAGCAACCACTACAGCGTCATAGCAAGATGAAATGTTAAATGACTACAAAAGCTAATGCAGAAGAGCCTCCCAGAATAATGGAAGAATGCTTAACATGTTTGATAAGTTCAATTTCCACACATTTGATGAGGTCATTCACTGCTCTGCCCTTCTAGATAGGGGTTTTTTGTTGTTATGTACTGTTTTACATTTTATCAGACTAATGCCTATGAAAAATCAATTAAACCAGATATTTCATAGAACTGCAGAACAGTATAGAATCATAGAAACATCAAAGTTAGAAAAGACTTCCAAGATCACTGAATCCAACATTTGTCCGAACACCTACTTGGCAACAAAACCATAGAACTCAGTGTCATGTCCAGTCATTTCTTGAACAATTCCAGGGACAGTGAATCCACCTCCTCCCTAGGCAGTCCATTCCAATGCCTAACCATCCATTCAGTGAAGAAATTCTTCCTGAATACCAACTTGAATCTTCCCTGGCAGAGCGCAAGGCCATTTCCTCTTGTCCTGTTGTAGCTGACTGGGAAAAGAGAATAATCCTCACTCGGCTACACCCTTCTTTCAGGGAGATGTAGAGAACAACAAGTCCTTCCCTTAGCCTCCTTTTCTCCAAGCTAAAGCACCTTAATATTAGCATACGTTAATATGTGCTTAATATTCTGGCACAATGTTTAATAAAATTATCTCTAATAAAATAATGGGGAAGAAATGCTTCCCAGGTTGTAAGGTTCTGTCATCCAATGCAGAAGGAGAAGTCAAATCACTCATTGCAGTGGAGGCAATGTTAGAATTTACCACAGAGGTAGGACCTGGATCCCTAGAGGAACAATAATTGAGATCATTATAAATAAATGCCCCAAAAAAATCTCAGTGTGCATTGAACTGTTTCCAAAAACGGAACCTATTTCTGATATGGACAGATTCTGACACCTATGAATTGGTAGTTCTTCAGAATAAATTGCAAAAGTGATAAAAGGAGGAATAGTTTTCATAGTTCTCCATTAAATACGAAATACTGTGTTACAGTTACCATTCCAAACATATAAACACCAATAAATAAAGGCAACAGTATAGACAAGACCATTTGTTTATTCATTAATTATGATCTTTTTTCACTTTTTCTATGACCCCATTTAATCACTGCATGTTTTTAAGGTTGTCATAACAATCTCTAATATTTTTTTATTATTAGAGGATGTTTTATAAGACAGTTCAATAATCGTGTCAATAGACATTTCAACATATGTTTATATAAATGAGACTTATTAGTCTCAATTGTGACTACCTCCTCATATGATAAATATTCTAAAAGTTGAATAAACATAATAAATAAAAATTCCCTGTTAGAAATGTCCCTCCCTATTTCCAGTGATTAATGACCAGCTCTGCCATTCATATTGCATTCATAATGCAAGATATATTTGTCACTTGCTTGGCCCCAGCCCACTCTGTGTCTCTTCCTTGACTCTTCCCTACTTGTCCTTCAAAAGGCAAAGAGTGTATGTGAAGAAAAAAAAAAATCCATATTCTTTCCAATCACTTTGCATATTGTCACATTACTGCACCATATTGTGCTGCATCCCTACAGATAAAATAGCCAACCTAGACTCAAGGCAATGACAGAAATGTAAATAAATTAGTTATGGAACTAGTTATATGAATTTGTTATCCTGCATTTAAAACAAGTCTCCAGAAAGTCTCATGATTCAGCATGGACTTAAGGGTTATATAAAACTATTATTTGTGTTGATAATATCTACTGTGTAATTACCATTTATTTTGATAGTGTGAAAAATTAATAGCTTAAGTCAGACAGTAATACCTTTCCTGTTTTTTATTTTAAATTTACTTTCTGAATTTACAAAATTTATTCTAAATTCTGTGCCATTAATTTAATCTGTGAACTATACACTCAACTGTTTGTTATGCCACAAGTTTTTTTTGCTTTATTGCTTGTTCAGTGGCTGAAAGATATGTCACAGAGCAGTTGTGGCATGAAGCAGGAAGCTGAACAGCAGCAGCAGTCCCACTGCTTTCATGTCTCAAACCTGCTAGTCTCCCCTTTCCAACTCCAACTTTCCACATACATAACTTTCTTGTAAGAAAGCTTGTGCAAGTGTTTGACACCACATTACCCTGCCTTGTGTCAGCTAACTGCTAGGTGCCAAAGTGGAACCCATGATCCTGGAACAGGGGTACTCAAGGTCAATATACCACATATGGAGAGAAGTGATCACTTCAATGCTGGATTTGCAATAGTGAGCCTGCTGAAAAAACGTCTCTCTGAGCTAGCTAATTAAAAAAAATGCAAGGGAGAGAGTTTATCTTAAGTTTTTTTCTAATCTACAGTTAGAAGCACTTAATTCTCGTCTGAGTGGAAACAGCTGGTACCTCCAACCAGTTTGCAGTCAAAAACATTCCCAGAATTTGGAGAATAAGCTTTCTACAAGACAGCAAGGAGGGAACACCTGTCCTTTATGATACAATTAGGAAAAGAAGGGACTGAGATGGGAAGAGATTCCCTGTTTTCCTTCTAGCAGTTGTAACACTAGCCCAGAAATAAGCCCTAGTACACATTCACTTCTGTCTGTCCTTTGCAGGAACTGCAATTCCCTCCAGGTCTGACCCAAAACTGCTTCCACTGCAGAAACAAAAACACTGCTAAGCCACAGTTTGTTGTGGAACATCTAATATTTCCCAATAGTGACCTAATTTTGCAATTCCTCTCTATTTCATCTGCAAAAGCTTCTGATTCTTTTCTTCTTAATGACCTTTTCTCATCTTTTCTCCTCTGCTTCTTACCATAAGCAATTTTCACCTTCTATCAGAAGCTGCATTCAACAATGTCCCATTATTCCTTAATCTTGTTTTACCTTGAGCAATGGGAGTTGCTGCAGTAGCCCTAGATGAAGGTTGTCTTTCTCTGGGTGACTAAGTACTCATATCAGCATCAGATGAACAAATTAACTTTGATATTGGGTTTTCTTTTCTTTTGTGAGTTCTCAGGTTTAAGAAGACAGGATCAGATAGAATAAGAGCATCACCAGCAGTTCCTGAGTATCTTAATTAACCTTTTTTCTCTTTCAAATGAACAGTTTTTACAACTTTTAATATTGCCTAAGACATCACCATCCAGGGTTTTCCCCTCTGTTAGAACTTTCTGAAACTAAAGAAATAAAGTAAATGAGAAAACAATATAAAGTCCTGCTCCAATCCCTTCATTTTGAGCATACTTTATTTCTTGGTGCAGATGAACCATCCTCTAATACGTTTTTCAAATTATCCAAACAAACTCTGAACTTCCTGCTGGTTCATTTCTCTGCATCCTTCTCTTTTCTCTTGTTGTCAGCGGCATGGTTCCTTCCATGCTGTTAGACCACCTGTTCAAAAGAATAATAATAACAATACCCCTTACTGTTAAAAATATAGCATTTCTCCCAAGTTAACAAATTTCCCATTACACCACTTTAAAATTATCTTGGTGCAATTAACATATCCTGATTGATCCCATTGGAAGTATCCAGGCACTATAATGTAACTAGTTAATCTCCACAGGAAGAGTCAGCCAAATCACCTGCTCACACTCATGATGGGGTCTAAATTGAATTCCACAGGAACAAGCTCTGGCAGAAGTCACAGTTTATTCAATATCTGCCAGGAGTAAGCTGTGATGTTATGGAAATAGCTGCCACATTCCCTGTACCACAGTCAGTGCAAACACAAAAGCTCAGTTTAGTGGGTATGCCACAATCCAGTATCAAACCTCTTTCCTGCAGCTGGGCTCCCTACAGCAACAGTTACCTCCAACAGAGAGATGGTTCCAAAATTAAATTGCCTTCCCTGAAATACTGAATCTAATAGCTCACATTCCTCTAATTGCTCTCACTTCCATGGCATCACTTTCTGGTAATAAGTTGAAAGGGGACGTGCCTTGTCCATCCTCGGACATAGGGATAAGGTTATTGACATTGCACCCCTCAAAATCTGAATAGTTTAATAATGCCCTAATGTTTGCTTAATTGGGGGAATTATGATTTTTTTTTTTCTATTTTAGTACAATTTTCCCATAGGATAGTTTTGGATCAACATCAGCCTTTTTACAGCAATAGTCTCCAGCTGTGAGGAGAAATCAGGTGCAGATTTTAGTTAAGTTATGAAAAAATAAAACAAGCTATGAGAGATTGCTGAGTTGATGTGGCCAATGATAAATGTGCAAGTGTGGAATATGATTTATACCATGTAAGTATTGTATTTAAAAAAAAAAAAAAACCCAAACAACAAAAACAAAACAGCCACACATAGATCCTATTTTGTTAGAGTCTAAATGAAAAAAAAAAAAAAAGTAGCAATTATGGACCAAAATAATTGCAATCTAACTACATGGAATACTATCAGTTCTTTTAAAGAACAGAGGACTAAGCAATAGATTGTATAGTCAAGATTTTTGCAGAAGGTTATGACAGAAATACCAGAAGTTACAGAGGGAGGAAATGAACATAAGAAGTCTCAAATTCAATATGCAATCTTAATCAAGCTCATCCTTTCCTTCCTCTGAGGGTCCTGATTAGCTGCACAAAATGACTAATTCCAAGCTACAGTTTATTTTGAATAAATTAATGATGCAGGCTGAGGCCACTTCTGTGAATTATGATGAAGAAAAACGACACCCAAGGTCACAAACCCAACCTGTCAATCAGACAAACAAAAACATGGGATTGTTTAGCTATACCAACCCTCTAGTCCTGTGGAATGCTTATATTCCAAATATTCCTAGGACAATCAAATGGCTTCATGAATAATTCACTTACATTGCTGAAAAAAGTAACTCCAGACTTTATTTGGTATGTCCTTAGTATAACTTCTGAAGGAGAGAAGCGTTTCATCCACATATAGATTTTTGAATTCATGTTATAGCAACAACTAGGCATGGTCAGAAATTACCCATGTTCATCTAATTAAAAACCTACCTTTAGCATGAATTAAATTTGTTTTCTATGTTTACAAAATCAGGATGCTGCACTTTAGAAGAGATATGAAGTATCTGTACCTTAAACAGCAAAACATCCAGAGAACAAACACAGCTATATCAAAAGAAAATGGTAAACATAGTCAGTTCCGTTGTCAAAAGGTCAGTATTGAAATGTATATATGTAAAACAAATCTTAATATTTTTCTTTGTTTGTGGGCTTTATAGAAGTTTTACTTATAACAATAGAAATGTTAATTATAACATTAAGCTTTGATAATATTATTTTGTTGTTTTGAGGGAACAGTTATTAAATTAAAAAGCAAGAGGAGATTGTTTTTCACTGTTGCTTTGTTTCACTTTTAAGTCAGAGACATGTTTTCAAGTTTGGTTAGGAACAAATTCCCCCATGTGTCATGGATCTGAGAGGAACATGGAACAAAAGGTCAAATTTCACTTGCTGCTCCAGGTTTTTGTTTGGAAACCACACACAATTGGAGAAGAATGTAGCTGGAGAATGACTTGTGTGGGCATGGAAAAGCCTTAGGAAAAAATACAATTTAAACACAGCTGGGAATAAAACACCTGCCTAAGAGTGCTATATTCTACCTTTCGTTGATGCTGCTGTAGGTTTGGGTTTTTTTATGGGGTGTATTTTTGGGTTTTTTTAGATTTCAATGTTAATGATTGCCTACATAGAGAAAACTTATTCAAGGTGGTATATTTTCCCTGAACACCCTTAGTTTCATCCTCCTGACAGCTGTTCAGCACCTATTGTTATTCACTACTATCCAAAGTACAGTTGATTTTTATTATTTACACTTTATTTTACTTTTATTTCTTCTTTATGATCTACTTTTCCCAGAACCATATATTTGCTTCAAATTTCCTATTTTCTAGATTATTTCTTCTAGATTTTTGCATAATTTAACTTCAGAGAACTAAGAAAGCCTTTCCATATTAATGTTATCATCCTGAGCCATGGTTCCAAAATTTTTCAGCTTGTTACCTATACCTCTTCTGCATTCTAATGAGGATAAGTGGAAGCTCCTTATTTTTTATTAGAAACTTAGTTTCTTGGGACTCAATAACATTTTTGGTGCATTTTCTGACAGACATTAATATCCTATTTATAAATGAGTGAGTAATTGTTCTCAAAGTTTTCTACCAGAGGAGTCTCAAGTGCATGATATGATAACATCATACTCTTCAGCTTAGAATGCTCTCTGCTAGTACTGGCTCAGATCCTATTTGTGCTTTTAAAGGATGCTCTGCATGGAGCAATCAGTTTCAGTGATTTATTTTTCCCCCTTACAGGGTAACCTCTTTTGCTAATCACTGTGTTGAAAGCTTCCTGTATTTCAGATTGGTTTGGAAAACATAAGCAATAGTTTTATGTGAGTGACTCTCTTTTGTTTTTGAGAGGCAGACAGAAAATTTGCTCTTACAGGAAAGGAGTGTGTTTGTTTAGATCTAGATCACCAAATGATTAATCACTGAAATGAGCATCAAAATCAACACTTCATAAATATTCTAACAAAAATATAGGCATTCACCTACTCAATGATATAAAAGTAAAACTGGTAGGACTTGAATTTCAGGCTCATTAATAAAAATATCTAATCCTTTAGAAAGAAAATAGAAAACACAAAAAGAAATGAGGGCTTGATTAATACAGAAGAGGGAAGAGGACAGATTTGTATAGCACATGACCCATGTGACAAATAATAGATTATAGCACTGTGCATATGGATTTACAGGCATGTGTATGTATATATATACACATATTTAGATATATATCAGCTAAACTGACAATGCAATTAAGCCATAAAAATATTATAATAGAAAAAATTTCATTAATTTTTGACAATAATTTTTCCAGTTTTCTTCTCACTTTAAATACTAATAAAGAAATGCTTTCTTGCTTCCTTCCCAAGGTATTATTTTCTGTCATCTAATATTTGCTTCTACCAAAGACAACTATATATTCTTGCTTTAGGTGAAATTGAAAGTTGACAGCAATTGAATCACAAACTAGTCTTTTTTATATATATATGGAGGGACAATTTGTCTGGGATTTTAAAAGGACTGATGTGTACAGAAATGAAGCTTGAGATCTGAATTTTATGTTGTCTTGAGTGCTAACCATAAATAAGGGAAGAGAGCTTTTATTAAAGTTGTAGAATAATTTCTACCAATTTTCTAGTAGTCAATGAAATAGACCCTTCTTGGTTCCATTTGGTTGTAAAAATCTGCTCACTGTTGGTCATTTCAGTGGAAACATGACAAGAGCACCTGAAGGTACCTCCAGATAATCTCTGCAGTAGCTAGATTTGTGCCACTTCAGACTTGTCTATACCTTAACTCACTCTTTGAACTGATCTGGAAATTATCTGTAAACCACAACAACCTACAGAATACAAAGGCAATGAGCTCCCAATGGAGGAGGCTATGGACAGGCAGGCTGCAGCTCTAAGAAACTTGATTAGCAGATAAACTTCTGACAGGTTCTAGATGTAACTGGAGCACTTTGAATTACAGCTTCTTCAGCTTCATCTTCCCTTCAAAGAAGCAGAATCAATAAACAATGGAAGAACTCTTCAGACACAGAAGAGTGGCAACCTGAATACTAATATTTTCCATTCTTTATTCCATCCTAATTTTTCTTTTAGGTGCTACACAAAATGTCCCAAAACCAAAACTGAAGTGACTCGCTGTTGTTTACTATATTTCTTCACTGTGACACTTCGGCAGTACAAAATGTTTCACTGTAGAACACAAACATTTGAAGCCAGATCTAGGATACAGCTGATTAAATAATTATATAACTGATTCATTTTGACTAGTTATTATTTTTATCAATTTAATTCTATTTATTTTATTTATTTTTATTTTATCTTTTTTTTTTTTGGCAGCTTAAATTGCGTAACAGTATCTTAATTCACAGGGATTGTGACCCTCAGAGTAAATGTATTGCTGAGCCTCCTCTGGATATTGCATTTTACAGATAAGTGATGCTGTGTTCTTCACAGAACCACAGAAACATTTATGTTTAAAAGATCTGTAGGGTCATTAATTCCAGCCTTTGACTGATCACCACCTTATGAACTAGTCCACAGCACTGAGTGCCATGTCTAATAATTTCTTGAACACCTCCACGGATGGTGACTATACCACCTCCCTGGGTGGTCTATTCCAATGCCTAACCATCTTTTCAGTGAAGAAATTCTTCCTCCTTACCAACCTGAACCTCCCATAGGGCCACTTGAGGCCATTTCCTTTTGTCGTATCACTGGCTTTCTAGGAGAAGAGACCAAAAGCCACCTGGCTACTCCCTCCTTTCAGAGAGCTGTAGAGAGCAATAAGATCCCTCCAAACCTCCTTTTCTGCAGGCTAAACAGCCCCAGCTCTTTCAGCCACTCCTCACAGGACTTACTATCTAGACACTTTACAAGCTTTGTTGCCCTTCACACAAAGAAGGATTCATCTGATTTAGTGCAGATACTAGGATTAGTTAGTCCCTTTTCCATCTATGGAAAAAATGGGCATTCCCAGAGCACAATTCTTCTCATCCTCAAGGTGACATTTAAAACAGCTCAAATGATTCATGCCTTTAAATTCTTCATTCCTCCTGACTGAAGAAAAGGCCATTTAGAAAAATAACTCAACATAGATATCGTTGCTCTAGACACCTGGACTTCAGTAAAATAAATTAACCTTACCAGCCTGGTCTGACATAAAATTGTCTTAATACGTGTATACCTGGAAGGATGTCACAAAAACCACTATAGTTACAATACTGTATACAGTAGCAGTGTTTTTCTCTAGTTCTTGTAATTCAAAAGAAAAATTAATAGTGATTGATACACTTCAGTAGACAAGCAAAAGAAAAGAATGGAGTTTAATATTGCTATTCAATATGCATTGCCTGCTGCATGAAGGGATTCAACCAATCTTTGATGGAGGGGCACAACCTAGAATGCAATAAATGACAAATAGTATTTATTCTTCTCTGATTTTGTTTTGCAGAGTTTTGCAGAGATCTCAAAGAACATTTTAAACAAAAGAATTCTCATGGTTTCAATCACAGACATAAACGGAAGTGCAAAGAAAGGAAGACATTTAAGGTCACTTATTAGGCTAATGATGAAACTGGAATGAAATTTCTCTTAGTCCCATTTTAAGTCACATTGGACACTTAGAGTGTCTCAGTCTGTAAAGCCTTTCACATAAAAATGGAAAAGAAAACATTGGGGATCAGCAGTGTATGTATAACCATTTTGAAGGAAAAGCAGCAACATATTTTGTTTATGCCAATAAACTAGTTTCCACAACATTATCAGAAAGGGAATTTATCCAAAATGCATTATTCTTTTACAGATTAAATAGAACAGATTCACAAGGTTACTAAATGTTAATTACTTTTTTTTTTGTTGGGGGGAGGGGGGTGTCTTTATAAAGCAGAGAACACTTCAGGAATCTGTATTCAATCTGTAGCATCTCCATTGCTAAATACAATTTAAGACTACAGTTATTTGATTATGTATAGTGGAATATTTGTATGAACAGCTTTCTTATATATTTACAACAAATGACTGTACTGGAATATACAGACTGTATATATACTGGCATATACAGACTCCCATGCAATTGTCAGACATGTTCTGAAATATACCTTTAAAACTCCCTTCTTCTGAGAAGCAGAAATCAAAATCAGGTAGAGCAAGAAGAGAATAGTGCAAAAATTCAGTATTTCAGAGAGAAAACAGCATGTCTGATGGGAAAAAAGCACCCCATCATATCTGTAAATAAGCTTTTAAAAATACATCACTATAACATGCAACTCTTTCTTCAAGATGTTGAAACTGGGGATTTTGAGAGTGGATAATATGAGAGTGGATAAAAACTACAGAGGTCAGGTGTGTATAAAATTGAGAAGTTATGTGGCATATATGTTAATTGTTAAGGTGGAGAAGAATTCTTCAAACAGTGTTATGTAAAGTCTTTCAGAACAGGCGGCCACTTGAAATACAACATTAGCTGCATTAGCAGGGGATTAATGAATTGAGTTATGCCTAGATGATCTTAGCAGGCAACCCATAAAGAAGGAAAAATGTCTGAAGGTCCCTGCCATGCTAAAGGGAAACACTCTCCAGAACTCAGATGCAACCATACAGCAATAAAGGCAACAGCAGAAAAAAAAATCCAGTGTTTTGTCACAGAAAAAGTCTTGCCTTGTCCTCTGAACTAAGTGACTGAAGACCTTTGTCATTTTAATCACTATATCCCTACAGGTGCAACAGTTCTGAGCCTACAGAAAGGATCCCAGACAATCTTGTCACCCCCTTTACTCACTAAAGAAGCAGACAGACATATATCTTATGCATTCATAAATTCCAACACCATAAGGTAGCACTGGGACTATTCAGCTAAAAAATATACAGAGAGACTTCAGGAATCAAGCAGAAGGTGGTCATGTTCAGTGTTTTTTTCACAGCAAAATTGCAGCTAAATTTTGTGAGTCCCAGAAAATGCACACATTGAGTAAAAAAACCCAGGGATATTCTTTCTTCTAAAGGATAGATGAAAGCAGATTATTAAAAAATCCTGCAATGAAACTAACTAACTATGCTGATCCATGTAAATTTCTCCTGACAATATATACAGTATCTGTACATTTATAAACATCAGATTTTACTGTGAGGGTGACTGAGCCCTAGCACAGATCGACCATGAAGTTTGTGGAGTCTTCATCTGTGGAGATATTAAAAAGCTACCTAACTAGAGTCCTGGACAGCCAGCTCTAAGTGGCCATGCTTCGGCAGAGGGGTTGAAAACATGACTTTCAGGGATGCCTTCCAACCTCAGCCATGCTGTGGTTCTGTAGCTCTGCAGCAGATGTTGTCTATATTTCATAGTTCAGAAAATGGAGGAAAGAAGAAAGACAGAAGAAATAGTGTTATTTCATGATACCTTTTTTCCCTGATGTTTGTAAATACCTACGACAAATTTAAGGTTCAACATTTTAATGCAGCTATTAAAATTCTGTCACAATGAAACACAACGGAAATAAAATAGTTTCCAATCAAATGTAAAATACTTCATTTACATCTATACATGTTATTTTTAATTTATTTAATTAAAGAAATAATTTAAATATTCATTGTTTGTTTTACTATTAATTAAGCTAGTTTCTACATAAATTTTATATTAGGATAGTATAAAGTGCAAGTATAACAGTGTAATTTCTATAGATAACATGAGAAAATTAATGCATTATAGAATTTAAGCACATCATTTATATATGTCAAAGTGTAATAGGATGGGATGCATCACCATAAATCATCTCTCTCTTATTTAAAATGGTGGAAAGGTCACCTTCAGACTTAGGACAGTACTAGCCATATTGTTTTTATTAAGTGAGTGATCAAATTAACCACTGAAAAAGTGCTATTCAAACTTTGCAAATGCAGACTGTCCATTCCTTTTTATTTTTGTCAAGGATGACTTCCTCTTCGTAAAAAGAAAACAAGAAGTAGAAAGAGAGAGAATCCTAGTTAAATGAGTTCATTAGATAGGATGCTGATTGCACTGTTTCTAGAGTGACAGGTTGCTATAAATTGAACACAAGCTGTACCTGAAATTGTGCCTAAAGAATTCCAATGTCTAGGGGGATTGATTTATCAATTGCATGAATATATTGGTTCGTGTAAGACTGGCATACAAACAGACAAACCAAAACTCACAAAGGTGCTGGAATCACAGAATCTATTTCTGTATACATTGTTGTCATGGTTTGACACTAGCCCAGTGCCAGGGACCCACGAGAGTCCCTCGCTCACTCTCTGCTGCTGTAGAGGAGAGAGAAAAAAATTAAACAAAGGATTCATGAGTTAAGGACCAGAAGAAAACACTCCAAGAAAACACTCTCATTATCCAAGAGGAGGATAATGAGAAGTAAAATAAGGCCTTAAAACTCCTTTTTGCCCCCAGCCCTCTCCCTCCTTCCCACAGACAGCACAGGGGACAGGGTATGGGGGTTCTGGTCAGTTCCTCACCTAGATTTTCTTCCATTGCTCTGGGAGTCGAGTCCTTCTGGGAGTCAAGGCTGTGGGGACCCTCCCATGGGAGACAGCTCTCCGTGAACTTCTCCAGCGTGAGTCCACTCTCATGAGCAGCAGCCACACTGCACCTGCTGCAATATGAGTCCTTCCCACAGGCAGACAGTCCTACCAAAACTGCTGCAATGTGGGTCACTCTTCCACAGGATGCAGTCCTCCAAGGACAGGCTGCTCCAGCCTGGAAACAAGGACCCTCTGTCTCCCAGGTCTCCCACTGGACCACAGCGTCCTCCAGGCATCCACCTGCTCCGGCCTGGGCACCTCCCCCACAGGCTGTGGGTGGATCTCTGCATCCCCCATGGATTACCATGGGCTGCAGGGGCACAGCTGCTTCACCACTGTCTTATCATGGCCTGCAGAGGAATCTTGGCTCCAGCGCCTGGAGCACCTCCTGCCCCTCCTTCTCCACTGACCTTGGTGTCACCATGTTGTTTCCCTCACATGTTCTCACCTCCTCCTCTTCTCTGAATATTTCTAGCACTCATCTAGTGACAGTAAAACTATTCTCCCTTTAGAATATTTGTACCAGCCTAAACTTGCAGTTATGTGGAAGAATATTGCAAGAGTGACACAACATTTTTTTTTTCAGTGAGAGTATAAACATTGCAACAATTTTTTACAGTGTTCTGCAGGAAGCTAAGCTTCACCAGATAGGAATTGTTTCTCTAAGTGAGATTCAGCTGTTATTCACTCTCACTGTAGCACATATTGGGTATAAAACTGCATTCCTGGTCCAGAAAATAAACAAATTCTATTACAGAATATACTTTCTAAAGAGAGCTCATTCTATTTGTGACTCCAGCTTCTGCACCATCTTGGTTTGGGGTCTTTTTTCTGAGAACACAATAAATAAATCATTCTCACTTGCCTGAAGCAGCTTCCATTTGAGTTTTTCCTCGAAATTACAAATCAGAGACATAGTTGGCAGTTATCCAAGCCTCAACTGGCCACCTATATGATGATCAGTGATAAGAGGATTCAATCTTAAAACCCATGTATAAGACAATGAAATCAAGCTGTCTTCTACAGGTGATTCTTTCTATTCACTGATTCAAAGATCAATCTCAAAAAATTAGCTCAGGTTTAGATAATTATATGTTTAACTATGTCTAATGGTATATTGTGCATTCCATCTTCAATCTAGATTCTGTCCTTTGCACACTTTGCAACCAAATGTTGGAATCAGCACATTGTTGTCAATCTCTTGGTTTTGGGTTTCAACCAAGTGTTTTCTTTAATTTCGTTGTCCTTTGTCTTCTGTAATTTCATTTTACTCTGGCTGCCCTCTAGCTCTCAAGATCCATCAGCTTCTCCTCCAGTTCCTTTTTATAGTGTCTCTATTGATCTCTTGTAAAAGTCTGGGATTTTTTTCCTTTCTAGGTTACCTTTGATAACCTCAGCTGTGAGCACAAACTCAGCCATCATCTTTGTGATAAAGTCAATCTGATGATTCTGTGAATCTCCTTCCTTCTCTTTCCTTCAGCTGTTTTCTGTTTTACTGCCTGATGTCAGGCCATAAACTTAGAGCTCGAAGGATAATTGTAGGAGAAAAGCAGATGATCATTGGTTCAACTTCTGTTACTGGCATAATTTAGAGGAGCCTCCTCAGGTTCTGCACTTTTCACATTGCAGCAATTTGGGTTTCAAAAATTTCTACTCTAAGTTTACTAAAGTACTGCCCCCCTCCTCTTAAAAAATATCATATTCAAACTTTGAAAAGCTTGAATCCAGCCATTTTCTTGATATATGAGTTTATCTAAATGCCTTCCCTGACACATTTGGCAAACAAGATAGAAGAGAAATTACGTTTGCTTGTCACAAACACAGCAAAATAAGTAAAGCACAAGAATTTTTTGTTGGAGGAATTTTCTCTTCATAATAGATGTATAATGAACAAACATTCTTGTTTTCAGTGGAAAAACAATCAAGGGAACAATTCCACTAATGTAGTCAGCAAAATGAAGAGATCTCTATCTTGATGGCAATTTATCTTACTCAATACCAGCTTGAGTTGTTCATGAGTCTATCATTTGAATCAGAAGAAAGTTCCATAAAATTGTTTTATTTTAAACATTGAAAATAAGTGAAAGCCTCCCCCAGCTTTTGCAGTATAAAATATGCAAGCTACATATTTGTCATTATATTTTCATCTGGCACAAAATAGTGTCAGTTGTCTTGACAGAAGAAAACTAGGCTCAAATAACTTTGTCAAGTGATTAAAATTTAAGAGAAAGTAATGAACATCTAAAATACTATTTGTATTTAGCAGGTGACAAGGCTATGTATTTACAATTAAATAAAGATGCTCAAGAAACAACAATCAGTGTTTTAAATGGTAGAAGAAGTGGAAAATCAGAAGAGTTGGTACTCTTTGAACTAAGTGATGTTCTTCAAGGAGCTCCTTACATCAGGTACCTGCCTTTGGGATATTTTTTTAGTAACATAAATTCAACAAATTTTTCTCATCATGGATAATTTCCATCATGACTATCAAATAACATGTAGTCCATTCAGTGTATTTTAGCCTCTCCTGAATTCACTCTTCAGCCACAGACACTGAAAAAACAGCACAGAAGTCCAGCTTTCAAGTCCAACTTTCTCCTGGTTTGCCACTTCATTTTCTCTTGTAGTTTGCCTGGGATTTATCCCAGCAATATCACTTTGTAGGAGTCATCACCTTCACAGCCTTCTAAATTTTCACTCATACGTCACCATAGGTGCTACTTTTCCACCAAAAAAATATTTCCCCGCAGACTGCTATTGATATCATGTCCCTTGCTCATTCTCTTTTCTATAAGTTCTTATACTTTTTTTTTTTTTTTTGCTCTGGGTTTTCTCAAGAAAGTTCACAAGAGCAATAATTTGAACAATTGAAATTAGTAAAGTTTTTCTAAGACTTCTCTGGTTTACCAGTGTCTCTAGTTACAGAGAAGGGATGAAAGGAATTTCCCTTGTATTTTGAACATCCACATCTTGGCAGATGTGACTTTTGGGGAGAAGAAGTCAGTCTCACAGTCACAATGTGAAGCTGATTCAGACCACTACACCAATCAAATTATTTCCAAAAATATGTGCTCATGGGGCAAAACTGTTTCAGTGGAAAGAAAGCTTCCAGCAGCAAGAACTTCCAAGGAACTAGGTAACTGTCTGCTGCCCAACATCTGCATGGCCCGGCTGCCTTGCTCGTCTGTGAGATTTCTGAAGGGATCTTGCGAGTTTCCTTGAAACTGGTGGGTGAGAGTGGAGCCAGGAATGGCTCCAGTTTTTGGTTTTCATTATGTATGAGGAAAGGCACATTAAGAAAGAATACAGAATGAAGTGAATCTGTAGCATGTAGAAAATTCTGGTGAAATTCAAATTGTAGTATCTTAAATATATTCTCTCTTTTACCCAAAGTGTTAAAAATGGTTGTCTTATACTGCAACTCCTGTTGAAGTTTATCAAGCCTTATGTCCCAAATGATAATCTTCAGATACACGAAAATCTACCATCAAAAATGGTAATTCCTACCATGAAATATTGAATTTAGGAGAATATATTAGATGCATATCCAGTTTTTCTTGCAGAGGTATATGTTTATGATTTACTCTGGAAAAACTGACCTTATTCCCATTTCATATTTTAAATAGTAATGACTTAATGTGTTTACTATACAGTGGTTTTGAAGAAATGGATTATCAGGGAACTATCGTGGGTTTTTTCTGTGCTTTGTAACTTTTCATCAGAATGGGACACTGAAACCCCTTTAACTTAATTATATCAAGCTGTTGCCAAAGAAAGAGAATAAAAGTGAGAAAGGAAAGAGATTGCTGAGTGAGGGTCCCTACTCTGGAGTTTGGCAAATTTAGATTTGAGTGGTTATGATTTGGTTACAATTTTGTAGTTAAGATTACAACTATATTTACAAAGGAAAAGGCAACTAGCTATTCAAATTATGAGAAGTTCATGTCCAGATGGTGGGAAGCTGTCCTGAGAAGCTTTATTTCACCAGGAATTCTTTGGTAACAATCATTATCCATAACACCACATTGGAAATGCACCAATTATTGTTACTGCTGCCTACAATTACTGACTAAATGCTAAAATTAAGTAATTTCACAGTCTCCAAAATCAAATTAAAAGATAGACAATTGCCCAGTTCATCCCATTTAGACTCCAAAAATACCAGTACACAGTACTACTGTCTTCAATAATTCTCACTATTAAAAATGTTGTTAGTTATTTGTACCAGTGACTCAAAAACCTTCTCAATATTTTTAAAAATATGAAACTAAAATATTTCTGTAGTTCATGTAGAAAATGTGTATTCATGTAGACTTGTGAGAATACTTATTACATTTCCAGCTAATTAATGCTGGCATAGAAAATATTATACATTGCCATCTAGCTCAGAAACACTGCTTCCTGCCCAAAAGAGAAGTAAGGATGGTAATAAAAGACTGTGTGTCTCTGAAGTTTCCTTTGACTTATCTGACAGGGCCTCTAGTCTGATCATGCTTCTGCAATCCAGACCATGCATGGACACGTAAAACTTCTGTGCAGTGCTCATTGGCTTCCATGAATAACTAAACAGATTCTGGGGAAAAAGTGGGCATTAAAGTAGGTAATAAGGCATCATTTTATTAGCAGTGCATTCTAGAAGGTAAAATTGTAAGCATTTAATCTTATTCTTTTGGACTTTAAAAAGGAAGGAATAAAAATTTTAAGTTTACTAAAAGACATAATTTCTCAAAGCCAAAAAATGTCCAGGATGGTAGCTCTATCTTCTTGCTTCTCTTTCAAAATTAAGAGATGTTAACACTGTTTTCAAAATTCACAACATCACACTGCTTTTTTCTGATTAATGAAAAATGATAATTTTCTTTTTGGATGAGGATTTTTTTTTTTTTTTTTTTTTAATTAATACCTACTCAGGAAATTGATTAGATTATCTAGAATGGTCTCTTGATTTTTTTTGGTTATTTAGAGATCCTGTCTGTACAATCCATAAAGAACAGTGTACTCCTAAATACTGTACTCTATAATTCTGTGATACACTAAATAATTTATCATTGTAGATGACCACACTGTGACTCCCTACTAATATCTTTGCTTATAGAAATATTAATCATAATTGTTATACCAACACTGATGCAACTTCATGGTTTATCTAGACAGGATATACATAGCAAGAAATGTGTCTGCCCTAATCCAAAAATGTGTGCTGTGGTTTGATGGGTTTCTGTTGCAAGGGGTTTCTTGCTAAAGTGAAGTTTTTATGCGGAAAGTTACTAAGTGGGAAGTGAAAACTGAGGACATCTCAACATATCTCAAGATCAGATAAGGTAGATCAGATGGAGTCTAGAGCCCAAAGGAATAAAAAGACTAGTGGGAGTCCATGAATTCTCATCAGAAATAGTTTTACTAATGAATTATCAACTGAATTGCAAAAACAGATGTTATCTTTAGGACCTGAGGACACTGGAAATTGATTGTGCTCATAGGACATACAGAGCGAGTACCTACTCTAAATGAGTTTCTTCTTCACTTACCTACATATTAGAATTTATGGTTGATGAGATGATCTGCAATGGAAATGATATGCAATTGCCACAATCAGCTTTTAAACAGTAATTGCATTGTTTTAATTATTAGGGACTCTAGGACATGATCATTCTAGTTTGCTGAGTTTGCTTTTTCTTGTGAATAAGATGCAAAGAAGCTTGCTTGCATGTCATCAATTGACAGTGCCCCTATTTTACCTTGTAATAGTCATCTCCTACATAAAAAAAACCCACCAAAAAACCAAAAAAGCAACAAAAAACCACAAACAAACAAACAAAACAAAACAACAAAAAAAAACCACCACCCCCCAACCTGTTGCTGTGGAGCTCATTAAAGATGCAGGACACACTTTTATGGAACAAAGAAGGAAAAAGATCCCAGTTTATTCATGCGTATCTTTATATAGAGGTTTTAAAGAACATTCCCTGTCTATCCCAATTGGTCAGTAACAAGCTGTTACCCTGTACTGATTGGTCACTTAATCGCAGGGTGTGTACGTGCAGAAAGAGTTGTTTGTGACATATAGTTTTCATTTTTCTACCTAAAAGCGTAAAACACAGTTTGTACAGGTGGCTAGTGTTTTTCATAGTACTAGAGTTCTTTCTCAGGGAAAGCAGGTTGTTTTCCATAGTCCTAGAGTTTCTCTCAAGGAAAAGAAGTTGTTTTTCACTGCAGGGTTCTGTTATCATGGCTTCTGTCGGCTCAAGTCGGGGCTCAGTTTTGGAAGACCTCTGGTCTGCTGTTTCACCACCACACCAACCAAAAACCAAAACCAACAAAACTAAACAAACGAAAAATTACCAAATTAAAAAAGTAGCCACAGCCCATCATCTGAAACTTCAGACAATCATGAACCTTCACTAAGCATTAGTTTGCTCAGCTGAAAAAATTTTGAACACAAAATAACTTCTATTTTGGTTCATGCAAAATCTAACTTGAGACCATACAAAGTATGAAAACTCTCACTAATAAAATGTGTTGTCTGTCATGTACCAGCTGGTTTTGATTTGTGATAAAGAGACATTTGTTATCGTACATTCCCTACTCATTATTTGCACTGTAGGCACCACTTGTAAAGACTTGCAAAAGGCATTTTGCTCTATACCTTTAAAATAGATTCCAGCATGCCTTTTTGTTCCTACTCCTTTTGTTGTCACTGTTCTGGAAATTAGGAATTATGAAAGAACAACCTAAATAAAAGAGTAGTGCAAGTAGATTAGAAGTCACAGAATGAAAAACAGAAAATCAGACTCTGAAAACAGACCATAGAAATGCCATTTATACCATACCTAATCCTAAGCAAGGCAAATATTAATCAAGATTATTAGTACTGATTCATAACTATCACAATACCAATCACAGAAAAGGTCCCTGCTGTGTTAGAGACTGCACAGAAAAATCATCCTGTTCAAAATGCTTCAATCTTAAAATGAAGTGAGTACAAGAAAAAGAGAAAATTCTGTGAAGTATCCTAAATTCTGTATCCGGTACAGTACCTGCTTAATCATTTATATCCACTCTTATTTGAACTTTCTGGTAAAGGTTACTGTCAAGAAGGCTTCTCCAGGGAGATTCACAGCTACAGTCATTGTCTTCTTGCAAGTGTTGACAGGTGACTTGTTTTAGATAGCAAAGAATTCTCTTCCTCTTTTAAGTTGTTGCCATAGTAAATAGATGGTGGTTTGGGCTGGGTTTGGGGTCTTTCTTCTTTAATTTTGGTATTTGCATGAGTCGTACAGGCAGGTGGCCAGAAGAACCACAAACACAGGCTGAAAAACAAAGAAAAAATTTGTTTCATTACCTGGAGGATCCCAAAGCAGCACCAGGGCAGCAGAGACACACGAGGGGCAGTGCAGGCTTTATGTTATCAGATAGCCTAGCATGATATATCACTCATAAAAGTGAGTTAAAAGATCCAGTATACTTATAAACAAAAAATATTTACTCCAGTAGGGTTAAGAAGCCAAAAACTTACTGAAGACAATTTCAAGACCTAGTCATTATTGAAAAAACCAAAAAGGTCAAGATTGTAGGTGAGTAATTAAAGGTGCATCATAGAAACTCACTAATATAGAATGGGTAAAGCAAAAGTATTATAGGTGCTTTAAAAATCAAGAAAATGTCACCACAAAATATGACAGGGCATCTCTTGAGTGTAAAACACATGAAAGTCAGAATCAAGGTGATCCATAATAGCTCACTTAAATTCTCTGTATTTTTCCAGGTTTTCCAATAATTTTACATTTAATAGCCTCATTCCTAAAAACTTCCCATTTTTAAAAAGTAGAGTTCAGACTTCTGAAATTTATATGTATATTCTTTCTCATCTTAAATGATTACCAGTTTGCCTATTTCTACACTTTCATGACTTGTATTCTTTCCATGTTTTATACCCGTTTCCAAATAAAAATATATCATCAACCAGAAGTAATAAAGTACGTGCCACACTAATGATTACAAAATTGAAAATGAAATGGGCTCAAGACTTCAGAAACAGTTTCTTATGTTTCCTATTTTGAGATATGTTACTACATAACTTATTTGCGCAAACATAAATCATTGCTTTTGTAAATTTAAATCTAGTTTCTTTTCCTACTAGAATGTTCAGAATAAATCTAGTCAGCTTTTATAAACAAATAAATGCATTTCGTCTCTCTGTTACATTGTATCAGAGCCAAAACTTATTAAAGACAAGTCAATCAGTTTTGCATTAAAGATTTCTGTTAATTTTTCAATATGTATTTGCATATCGATTTTTCATCATTTAGAGGTCTTTACAAATTCAGATATTTCTGTTCTGTATCAGAATGATTCTGATCCAATTTTGTAAACCAAGAAGATCTACATGTAATTTATAAAGAGGAGAAGGAGGAGAAAGAAGGAGAAGGAGAAGGAGAAGGAGAAGGAGAAGGAGAAGGAGAAGGAGAAGGAGAAGGAGAAGGAGAAGGAGAAGGAGAAGGAGAAGGAGAAGGAGAAGGAGAAGGAGAAAGAGAAGGAGAAGGAGGAGAAGGAGAAGGAGAAGGAGAAGGAGAAGGAGAAGGAGAAGGAGAAGGAGAAGGAGAAGGAGAAGGAGAAGGAGGAGAAGGAGAAGGAGAAGGAGAAGGAGAAGGAGAAGGAGAAGGAGAAGGAGAAGGAGAAGGAGAAGGAGAAGGAGAAGGAGAAGGAGAAGGAGAAGGAGAAGGAGAAGGAGAAGGAGAAGGAGATGAGACCATGGTCAAGAATTTTTATTCCAGGGTATTTAACTAGCAACCACAAATTCAAGAGAGCTCTAGAATAAGTTGTTCTTCTGAAATTCAAGAATTTCCATATCCTGTCTTCTCTTTATGGCAAGGAAAATTTAGATAATACATGAAATAATGTTTTATGTCTACTTAATGGAAATTTAGTGCTAAAACCATACATTATCCAAAAGTAACCACAAGAAAAACGTGTGGATAAACATTCCACATACTTTACAGATATAAAAACACTCCATATGAAATGGAATTTAGTATAATTAGCATGTCCTATCTTCTCTGTGCTGGTTATGAATGGTTTACAATTTCTGTTTTAATTTCTATTTAGTAGACATCAGTTGGAGGACTGCAACAGGCCTCAGGATCAGACTCCTATCATCACAGAAGACATTTTGAAGCCCAACCTTTAAATTCCAAGTGCACATCATGAACATTATCCTTAGGACTCTTGAACATGTTTCTTACTAGTCATCCTGCAACTCTATTCTGTGTTATCTAGTCATTGTGAAATAATATTGCTGTCATAGCAGCAAGGCAACTAAATATTTTAGTCTGTTCATTTGTTCATCTTTCTATGCAAGACTTGTGTTTGCTCCTTGGTTCTCCTAATCTTATTCTAGTATCACCTGTCTGCTCTTATTTTACCCTTTTTTTCGCATCTTTCTTCATCTAGTTCCCACAATTTATCTCTAAATCTTAGATTTCTTTATAACTTTTTGACATTTGGACAGTACTCTGTTTACCTGTGTGCATTGTCTCTTTACAAAAAAGAATCTGTGCAGTCTGAAAAGAGAGGACAGTTATTTTCAAGAACATCAAATACTATGGCACACACATACCTTTGGAGATGCCTACAATAGTTTTCTTACATACAAAAAAAAATGAGTAATGTAAGCTTTTTTATTGTGATCTAGCAGAAAATTCTGTTGCACCTCAAAAAGAGAATTTCCATATTTAGCCTGTGGGTAAAAGAGGAAAATCAGCAGGAACTAACATATCATAATACCCCCTTGATGAAAGAACTACTTGCCTTCACACCTGCCCTTCGCAAGCCGGAGACTATTTTTCAAATCCAAATATTTCATTTGAAAATTGATAACATGCACAAAAAATAGTGATCACATTTGAACAAAAATTCTGGGCACTAAAGTTTGAAATTTAATTTTGTACATTGCAATTGGATTCCTTTTTAATGAAATTGGCATCAGATATTAAGTAGACCATGAATGCCAGAGCTACTGCTGAGAATAAGAGTGGAATGAAGACTATTAGTAAAAAGTTGGCTAAGATATCATATTTCTAGCCACCATTATAAATTTAAGCTGGAGCTTTCATTACAATATAGGATTTTATCTAAAGGCCCAGGGACAGAATACTCCATATTTTAAAGACTTGATGAGAAAGCAGGAGATTATGTAATTACTTCAAAGTAATACTGAAATTAAGGTTTTTGTGTAAGCCAATATATAAGCAAAATCAAGTAAAAAGAACCTTTGTTGATTGAAATAATATATATATATATATCAATTCCAATAAACTGAAGAAGGGCTCAGAAAGATAGGGCAAGGCAGGACAGCAAAGTACTTGTAAGTTAATGGTTTTTAATTTTTGCCTTCAAATTCAGGGGAAGTGTGATCCATGAGTTGGTTTTAAGTCAGCAAGTGTAAATTCACTGCACAGAGTTTTGCCTAGGAAGTTGAGTTTGCAGTCAAAAAAGATCTTTTTCCCTTAGCTTTGGTGTTGCAGAAATGATAACTATGGATATAAAAACCATTTTAAATTGAGAAAAGTAGTGTCCAATTATAACTTGCAGCTAAGGATGAAAGCGTAATATGAAAATTTCATTCAGATCTTGAAACTGCTGCATTCGACTATTTCCACCCTGATGGGTGGAATGGAAAAAAAGTCAGTAAAGGGGCCCTGTTGAGGTCTTATTGCATAACAAAAATTCACTGTGGTGCTGAGGTCTAGGGAGAGCTGGGCAGCACTTCTCAGAAACTGACTATGGTCAGTTGACTTAAGTCTATAGAGTGACAATCCATATTCAATACTTTGCATGATGTTGACAGTGTTTGTCGGTTGTAACCATCAGTTTGCTGTGAGCAGACAAAAGCAACATGCAGGTTTGAAGTTTGGCATGAGGCAGTGGTTTCACTAGGTGGAGGCCCGTAGTGTCTATAGTTAATATGCTAATATTGGATGAGAGAGATCCCTTCAGTACTCTGCAATTACAGATCAGTACAGTTATCTCGGAAGACAGACAATCAAGTTTTTCTTTAATATTGCAGCTACTACTTATAGCTACGCATTAGGGATTGTTAAACCTGCTGCAGTGATTAGAAAACCTTAAAAATAAATCCTCTTGCCCTTGATGAAAAGCAAGAATATTTTGCCATTTCAGTCTCTCTGTCCATCTTTTCACATCTCATAAAATCACTTGTCATGGTTTGACATGGAAGTGAATTTTCTCAGGAAGTTGGTAGTCAAACCAATCAGTGGTTGGGGTTGGATAATGGCATTTGGACTGACCACTGAAGGCATGGACACGCCTCTGAGAACACAGGGGGTTAAAAGCAAGAACTCCCAGCGGAACTTTCTCTTTGGTTCAGGTCAGTGTGGAGGGGCAGCCATGCGGCCCAGGCTGAGGTAGGGCCGAGGGGTGGAGGGACTGGAACCGGGCCGGCCCCCTGCGGATGGAAGGGTGGAGGAAAATCTGGGATGTTTGCGTTCCACCCCCAGAGTCTCTCTGGAGAGAGAGAGAAAGAGACAGCGACGGTGCTGGCAGTACACTGGCAGAGGAGGAGGAAGAAGGGGAAGGTGCCCAGTTGTGGGAGTTGGAGGTCTGGGCAGAGATCCCGGCCATCCGGGGAATTTGAGACTTTTAACCCCTTCTTGGATGATGAAAGCTTTGTGAAATATTACTCCTCCTTGATCTGAAGGAGAAGAGATGGCCTGGGAGTGAGAGGTCAGAAGAAGATGGGGAAATGAATTATAGTGTGGGAGGAGATGATGGAGTGGCCTTGGCTGGACTTTTCTTGTATAGCCATAGACTGAAACAAATTCTCCTGCAACAGAGACTGGATTTTTAGGGGGATGCAGTGGTGAGACCTGCTTCAGCAGCTGAGTGACAGGAGTGGAGTGAACAGAGGCCCTCTGTCTTCAGAGAAGAAGAAGAGAAGAAGAAGATCTCTGTTTTTGGACCCTCGGCCCCATGGGAAAATGGGGGGAACTGTTGTCCCAAAAAGGAGAAGCTGTTGGACCCTCGGCCCCAGGGAGAAATTGGAGGGGACTGTGGTCCCAAAATGAGAAACTGAACTGTTGTTTTTCTTTGGTCCTTGGCAAAGCATCCTTGAAAAGAAACCCCATGAGCAGTCTGTCCATGCATGGTGGTGAGAGCGCTGTGACATGGAAAGGAGAGTGTCACTATGGCAGATTTTCTCCAGGAGGTGCCATGTGTGACATGGAAACACAAAGGTGGCAATTGTGTTTCCTGGGGGTCTGTGGCACAGGAGAGACTCCTGTCTCCCTTGATGGACTGAGTATTGATTATCTGAAGGGTGGGAACTTGATTGAGGGTCCGAGTTGGGTCTCACTGTGGTTTGTTGGAATTGGGCGGGAGAGGAGGAATGTTTTGGAAGGTTTTCATCCTGGATTTAGTGTGTGTGTCTTTTATAGTAGTAGTAGTTTAATAAAGTTTTTTCCCTTTGTTATTAAGCTTGGGCCTGCTCTGCTCTGTTCCTGATCGCATCTCACAGCATTTATTTGGGAAGGTGCATTTTCATGGGGGCTCTGGCATTGCGCCAGCATCAAACCATGACACACTTCACTGCTCCCATCTGCTGTGATTGACAGAAGTGTCCTACTGTCTCCTACACAGGCATCTTGCCTGTAGGAGGACATGTCACTGGTCAGCTCTATAGCACATGGGAGGTTTTAATATTCTTTCTTACTAGAGTGGTGCATTGTTTCAGCGTAGCCCAGAATTGCTAACATTCAGTATGCTATTCCAAAGATATTACCCCTTCACAAGAATTCTTTTGTGCCTCAAGGGCATATAGTTTTGCAGTTCCTTTCTATTTCATTTCAGTGAACATAAACAAGAAAAGGTAATAATTAAAAAGCTAAACCAAAAGGGTTTCCATTTGATTGACTTGTCAGCATCAGAGCCATTAAACTGCCTAACAGAACATGAGCCAAGTTAAAAAGGGTAGATTATATTCTTCTTCTAGTTTAGGTAGAAATATGAGTACAAAATGCACCCTGGGTCACTCTAATAACCAGGTTCCAACTGCTGGAGGTTTTTATTTCTATCTCGTTTGGACATGGTGCATTTTCAAAAGCTGCGGGGAAATATCAGAAGTTTTCTTCAATCAGCAAATTCATGCTTGTTAGAACATGGATTGAATCCAAGCATGTGCAAGCTCTATTTCAGGAATAAAAGTTTTGGTTTAAAGATTTAGATTAAAAGTTCTGATGCAAAATTTGGCTTATATTCAAAGTCTGTAAATATCTTGGTAATATGAAAAATCTTGCAATAGTATAAATTCTGGTATAAAAGTATTGAAACTGGGAAACTAATTTTTAATTCTATGGCTCACAGCAGAACTTATGAAGTCCTGTTTGAATACTACTGGAATGTGAGATATTTAAGCTGGGTATAAGGGAAAAAAATATCAATATGTTCATAAACCACTAGCTGCCTATAATCATTGTGGGTGGCAGTCCTCAGACGTGGTAAAAACTTGACTGGCCCTTAGCAACCTGATCTGATTAGATCTGTTTTCAGCAGGGCATTGGACTAGATGACCTCCCAAGATCCCTTTAAACCTAAACTGTTCTATGACTATTTTATGTCTTTCCCCTTCAGTGAAGATAAAGCAGAAGATAATTGTCTTTTCTTGCAGCGAACTGTGTGGGCAGCATCTTGAGCTCAGACATATGACTTGTCTCTAAGCATTCTGCTGCAAATCAGTGTGAAAGCTCCAGAGCAGCTATCTGAGTAAATGTATTTCTATGCAAACTCCTAAAGATATATGCAAGCAGAGTGGATGGTCTATGCTAACTGCTTCTGTTCCTGGATTATCTAATACCAGAGAATGTGAATTGATGATGTTATTTAATAACACCATCAATTCACATTTTCTTATGCTTATTTGAACAACAATTGTTTCCAGTCTCAACAGGTATTTATCAGGTGCTGCTAGTAGAACCTGTAGTTAAACAAGTGTGATCACTGATGTAGCATGAGAACCATACCTAAATATTTTGAGAAATTTCTCTCATGATGCTTGTGCATCCTTATATTTATAGTGATCAACCTCTGATAAACAGCTCAATAAAAGTGAGTCTTCAGCGGGTACTTAAATACATAAAGGATAATGGTTTTGTATGGTTTGCAAGGTGAACACAGCATTGGACCAGAAACTGTGAAAAAATGTAGATGCGGTGAGATAGGCATAGATCATGGTCTCCCAGCTTGGAAGAGCTCTGATTTGCTGTGAATGCACTGAGCAGGACAGCTGGATAGAAACAGTAGGTCCAGGTTTCATAATAATGTACAAAACTTTCTGACTAAAATCTTGTCTTCCCATTCAGATGATTTAAGGCTTTTCTCACCCACATGATGCCTGAACTCAACAAGGACAGAGAACAGCTTGAGAAGAGTTCACTAGTTCTCTGCTTCCACCTTGCTTCATTAGCAGGCCAGCTTTTTGTAAGCAAAGTATGTGAACATCCTTGTACTGGTTATTAATGTTGAAAGCCAGTAGCTCATCAGAGTCTGAATAATGCTTCTGTAAGATATTTTTTAAAGACCTGATTAAGTTTCCAGTGAATATTTCAAGGACTGTGGTTGTTTTGAATGGTCAAATGGGATTTGCCTCTTTTATTGACCACACTTGTCAAATTCTCAACATTTTGGTTCTCTGACCTTCTTGAGTGCTTCAATCAATACTGATTTATAATTTGTTCCTAGCTGGCTTCTGATGCAGCCTACACAAGAAATGTAGGCATTACCTGGATTTTCCTGCTATCAGAAGGAGCTATTTATTTTTAATATACAGAATTCTTATGGCCTCTAAAATACTACCCACTGTATCTGCAGTACAGCATTGTGTACTCATCAGAAGCTATTTTTAGCAGTAAAAGAGAGTACCTGTTTTGGATAAAGACAATAAAGGTGCCTTATGATTCCACTATTTTTAAAGTGGAAGAACTCCTGTTGTAGGGTATCAACATTTGTCAAGGAGAAACTCCAAATATTACAAAGGAAGTTTTTAATAGGAATTTCAAAGCTTCACTCCTATCCTGGCTGTGCACTGACTTCACTGGTGACACATTCAAAAAGCTTTCCTTTACTTTGTAGCTGTACTCTTCTCCCAACAGACTAACTTTTTAAAAGGAGTGGTCTTTGTGCTCCAAACAGAAAACCAAATGAAGCATATGATGTTTATCCTGAACCAGACACAATCCAGCACTGCCTTACTAAGCTCTCTTGCACAGCTATGTGTTTTGTATGAAAGAACAAATGAATTTTGGGATTGGTTAGGCATACAAAAAAAAAAATAATATTGCTGTGACCTCGGCCAGATTTACAACAGTAAGTAAAATGGTATAAAAGAAATAGGTTAGGCAGGAATTTTTGGGTGATGTTGAGAAAGAAAAGAAGCCAGTGGAGATCATGTTAGTTGCTATGAAATGAAATGAGCAACATATAACTTTCTTGAATCCCACTTAAGCTTATGAAAGGAATGTGAATGAGGAGGATAAGAAATTTTAATATTTCAAACTAGAAACTCAAAAAATGATCTGTACAATAGATACATTTCCAGTGTAGTAAAAGAAAATAAGCTCTTCCTTGGAATGTAAGTGATGACATAGTCTCTGCCCCAAAGTCCTTCTAACCTTATTTTAAAACACAATAAAGGAGAATGGCAGGAGGGAGGAATGGTGGGAAGAATTCTAAGGAGAGGATTACAAGGTCACTTATATGTCAAGCACAAACTTCTGGTTCTGTTATCCATAATCAGCTCTGTATTATTGAATTCAATTTGCCTTGGAACCTCATTCATGGACACAGACACTGCAGTATACATTAATGTATCCCCTCAAAGCTGCAAAGTTTCAATATATAAATGAAAATCAAGGCAAGAATTCAAATTTTATGCTTAAAAATGGAGAAAGCTTAATATGCTGAATCTCACAGTTTTGTATACTGAACTCCTACACCCCCCCCCCCCCAAAAAAAAAAAAAGTTAAAAATAAGTTAATTCCTGTAAGGATGCAGATGCTAGTATTTCCTGCAGTACTACCCACTGGATATGATTGCTTTCCTAAGATGACTTGCACTTCTCCAAATAACTTCACAGAGCTTCTGATAAGTATCTGATATTCTCTTTAACTCATTAATTTGAATGAATTTTGTTTATATGATCTGAGGAGCATTACACTTTCATTATATGACATACATCAAATGTAGCTAAAGGTACTCAGGAGTCAATAGCAAGGTCATAATTTACTATCAGGATTCTGCTGACATTTACAGACCATTTAAACTTTGTTCTTCTGCATTATAACGTCAGCATCAGCACAATCCTTGAAGTGCATCACTGCCTGCAGTGTGGCTGTAGTGGAACTCATATGAAAAACTACCAAAGAATTAGAATTCCTGTTTATGATTTATCTATGCACCAACTGTAAACATTCTAGTAAGAAACACTCCATTATAGAAGAGCTAAATTAAAATGAACATTGAGCTGAACCTTTTAAAAAGAAAACTTTCTGTGAACTATAAGGCTATAAAATTATTAGAAACATTCATAAATGCATCTAGTATTAAAGTGTTTACTTTTCTCCAGTGACGACAAGGAATATTTTTTCTCATGATACTGTATAACTAAAATCATGCCTTTCAACAATTACTAGAGGAAGAAATAATATTTTTGAATGTTGCAGATCTGTTTAAATATTCAAATTGTAATTATTGTGCCCAAATAAAAAACTACGGTTGCAATTATTAAAAAAAAAATCTCAAAAAGTGCCTTTCTTGGACAGGACTTGATATTTTGAAACATCTGTTACTGGAAGGCAGCCCATAAAAATATGGAAAATATCTATTGTAATAGAAAAAAAATCTATTGAAATTTTAGTATAAACAGAAATATATAAAATTTTCTTTAACTATATATAGTTAAACATAATTGTATAAAATGTTGACATGTACACATACCAAATGTACAGACTTTCACAATTACACAGATTCCTCCAATTTGTTTATCCTCTTGGTGCTGGACTAATGGATGTTCACCTTGTAGTTTCTGTGAAAGCAGTCTGAGCTAGAGAAAGCAGGAATACATTCAAACCAGAAGAGTCAGAGTTACTCATTGTCTTAAAATAGAGTTAGAATAGGTGAACACTGAATAGAAAAATAATATTTTTAAAGAAATTCTGAATTATTGCGGAGATAAATTTAGTCACAGCCAGAATACTCTCTTGTTTAATTGTTGTGTACTAGCGGACTGATATAAAAGAGACTGAGGTACCTTGTCATCAAAGTGGCACAGCAAGCTGATGCGCAGTACAATGGTCATTAGCCAAATGGTACTTTTAGTGATGTGATCTGGGCTTATCACTTTGAATTGCACATGACATAATTCTTGCAATATAACTATGTGTTTAGAGTTGGTTTGGAAACAGTTGGCTTGAGTTACAGCTAAAATACATTCACATCTACCTATGAATAGAGTATTGTATAAGAGCATCCTAAGCTACTACACCTGAATATCCACTAGATACTAGATTTATTTACTATATATCTGGTCTTTTTTACCATATGATATCTTTGTTACTGTTCCTAATATAATTCTTGATATTAAAATCCATTATTTCTGGAAGGCAGGCAAGCAAACTCATCGAATAGCAAGTCCCAAAGACAAATAACCTCTAAAAGCCTAGCTGCAAAGCCAAAATCAGATCAGGCATGTACTAGGCTTCCAGTTGTCTTTGGCTGATTTGGTTCTCTGGTGAAAACAGGTATCTGGTATGAGACTTCAAACAAAGAAACACCTTTCTCTGCTAGGTCACATGCTCATATATTTTTTTTTTTTTTGTATCCTTTTGTATCTTAATGCAGAACTTCCAGGTTTCTTTTCGGTCTCTTTTTGTTGAATTGTAAGGAAAATAACTCTAGCCAAGAACTTTGACTCAATTATATTTGAAGTGTGGCTCCCTCAATTTCCATACTTCCACGAGGATGCCAAAGAAAAATGTCAGTCCACTCCAGGGAAAAGAGCACTTCCCACTAGTGTTTCTGTCTAGTGTATCTTGCAGGTCCTTTTGTTTGTACCAGAAGTCTTTCTCTTCATGCCTTGCCTTTTCATAGGGACTTTTGATTATTGATCTTGTTAGTTCACTTATTGAGCTCATTTGACCTGAAGTCAAACTCCACATTCTCCTTTATTCCAACTCTCAGTATTAAGCAGAAAATCTTTTTCTTTTGTGGTCCTGATCTTCTTCACATCTAACCTCCAGATGTGCAATGTAGTATGGCAATAGCCTTGTCTAATTACGGCCTTGCTATGAAGCACATTAGAACCTTCTTCATGCATGAAAACTACACTCAATTACATGTTTTGAGAGAAAAAAATACTGCCATCTTTACCAGTAATGAAATAACCTGCTGTGTTCCCTGATTATTATGATTCAAGATCCTATAATGTAGTATCAGCACTTATGCTAGCTCTTTCACTTTTCTCATTAGTCAAATTTAAAAAATTCCATAATAATTAAACACAATGTCTTATTCAGTTCATTTAAATGAGACCTTACAATGCAAGAAGGGTCTCTTTCAAGTTGCAAACTGAAGAAAACTTCCAGAAAGATGAAAAAACATATAGGAACTTCCCACATATCACTCAGATGAATGAGTAGTTCAGAATATGGAGAAAAATTATCTCAAGGAGATCCTATGCTCTCCAAATGTTCACATAGGCCTCTTCCTCATCCCACCACTTCTAAGTGGTATATGAAGGCTTACAGTTTGATGATTTGGCATTTCAGTCTCTAATATTCTGATAGATTGAGTTCAGCTTTCTAAGTAACCTTGTAACTGCAGCAGTGTAATAGCTGTAACTATAATAAGGTCTCTTTTTCTGAGAGTACTGACAGTCATTCAGATTAGTCCAATTGACTGGTTAATATCATACCCTCATTATGTCTGCTGAAATGCTTTGAGCTGTGGAAAATTGCTTCTGGCTCTGGAAAAGAATGAAAGTTTCTCTAACAACTTAACTAATTTGGTGGTAGAGCCTGTATTCAATTTAAATTTTTATCGTGTGTCTAACAAATACTTCAAAGGACACAGAATAGTGATGTTGCTGTCTTAGCAATGTTTTTAAAGGATTTATTACAATTTTAATAGGAACATCCGTCAGTTAGGGTTATTTCCATTGTCCCAGCAAAACTGGAGGTCTTGGAAAGCAGTATGAAAAAAAACAGTGGGTTTTGTCCACAAGCACAAAAGTAAAAATATCTTTCACTTCTGCCAGATCCTCTCTCAGATAAATGTCTTAAGGGAATTCCACTTAACAGCTTCAGGGATTTTTTTTTTTTTTTGTGTTTTTTTTTTTTGTTTTTGTTTTGTTTTGTTTTGTTGGTTTTTTTGTTTGTTTGTTTTAACCTTAGAGGTTCTACATATTCACTGGTTATTGTTGCCAAAACAACTGGTTGAGCAGAAGTAGAGGGGGATTACAAGAAGGAAATCACAATATACACAATGCCTTCCACAAATTACTGATTTTTTTTTAATTTACTCACAAATAATGCAAAATAATAACACATACACACTATGCATGTACAATTAGTGGCTTAGCCTTACCTAAAAACTTACTTAGAGCAGCAGAAGCAATGTAGCATACATACAGGGAATAATAACAACACTTGCAGACACCAATTTAGCAAGCAGTTTTGGCAGTGAGTAACCACACTGCTCTGAATTTCAAAAGTTGTAGGCTTTATGACTGTGATATGACTTGCTATTAATGTATTTTAATCACAGAATCACAGCAGAATGGAAGTTGGGAGAGAGTTGTGGAGGACATTTGATACAAACTCTGTGCACAAGCAGAGTCATCTGTGGCTGATTGCCACAAACTCAAAAGATACTTAGAAACTCATTTTAACAATAACTCACAGAACTGCAAAAATCTAAAGCTGAAACCAGTTTATGCTGCAATAGTTATGTTCTAATTGCTCTTGGTAGCCATGCTTGAGGTAGAGCTGGATTTTCACAAGGCAAAGAGTTTGAGTAAGGTAGTGCCATCTACAGGCCTTTGCCCTGTCTCATTTAAGTTGTGTGCCTAACCCTCTTTCAGAGAAGAATACCCACCCTCTTCGGTTTTCTCTGATGGTGTTATAAAAATGTATAGATATTTCAGCTGAGGAACAGTTCTCTGCACCAGAAACCCTCTTGGATTTTCAACAGGACAACACAACTTTCTCCTTCCATTATTTATGAGATTGGCACTGCTTCTGTAGTCTCGTCATCCTTCCTGCAAGTGGACTATGATTTGCAGTCGGTAAACTGCAATGTTGGCTGAAGAAAACCATAATGTGAGAAATGATTAATTAATTAATCATTAATTATATACTTTGTCTTGCAAATTGAGAACATGAGAAGCATTGACAGAAAGAGTCTACAGGCACGTCATCTGAACAGAACTCTGTGTGAGTTAATTGGCTTTCCATATGATTCCATATTACCCTTAAAAAAGATTTTTCACAGGAGTCTCTAATTATGTGCACAGCAAGATCTGCTACAGTGGTATAATGCAGGCTTCTAGGATTAGTATGTTACTTTGGAGGCTGAGCCTGGCTGCAAAAAGAATAATTTTCAGACTTGGCCCAGACAGCTGCTGACAAGTACAGTGCGATCTGCATTGCAATATATGGCACCACACATGGGTGTTTTATATTCCTGACCAGATGACACAGACTGTGACTGGCTCCCCAGTTTGGCTCCAAGTTTTTGGAGGGTCTCCATATGAAAACAGTTGCAAGGCTTAAGCTCAAGATGGCAAACTCCCAAGGCTCATTAAAATATCTGCATACAGAACCATGCACTTTATTGTGATTCTCAGACTAGGAACAAGATCAGAAAGCACCATCTTCTAGACTGAGTCTAGGCATTGGCTCATATCTCCCTATGTAATTAAATTCAACACAGGCAGCAAGCCCACTTCTTATAAGAAAGGGCAATCCATGAGACAGTACACATGTGTGTGGTGGTGACAGCACACACAGCAAGTACATAGGGCATGTGGCCTCTGGGCCTGCAATATGCACAAGCATTGCTCATTCTAAGTCTCCTCAAGCATCTTTTCCTTTTCTTATGGAAAGCATTTTCTCCTCTCTCTTTTCTTCTCCTATCCCATGAACAGGTTCTGTCCCAGTCTACAAGTGCCTGTACAAATAGGCTTCACTCACACTTTCCTAGAGTGAATTGCTCTTGTGGATGCACCCAGGCAAGACAACATCACAAAGAGAAAATGCTTATTAATTTCCAATACCATAGCTTGCATAGAACATCAGTATATCCTAGTGCTGACTTTTCAAAAAGTGTCTACTCAGATTTAAAAAAAAAAAAAATTTGTAAGTATTTCTTTTCAGAAAAGAAGAAAATAGTTGTCACATAAATAAAAAGAAAAAAAACAAACAAACAAAAAAAGCAAACAAACAAAAACCAGTCAAGGGGACAGTTTTATAGTTTTTGATTATTTTCATACTAACCGTCAGATACAGAAGCATAGTCAGAATACAACCATTCTAGTCTCTGTATAAAAAGTTTTAAGGTAAGTCCTAAGCAGCATCTAAGTTAAGCCACATGCCTTTTGTTGATGTTCCTACACATCTGAGTTGAATTTTTTGTGGTTTTTAAGAGGTATTTTTGACTGGACATTCAATGTCCATTTATCCTAGTCAGTCCCTGAGCAGCAAAGCAACTCTTCAGCTCAGATGCCAGAAATAGTTTGAGAAAAACATCAATCAAACCTGTATTCCACTTTTTATCTTTCAGAACAAGTGTAAAGAAGGAGGGATATAAGTGATGACCCAGCCATGTAGTTTTCTGTTCTTGAAAATCCTAACTGAGAAATACATGTAAGTGTTTTAAGACGCACTTCTATTTAATCTTCATATTATCTCTTACTTTTCTCCTTTCACAATAGGGTTGTACTATACCTACTAAATATTCATAAGAAAATTCACGGCAGGGTATCAGGCTAGCAGTATAACTAATAGCTACTAATGCATTAATAAGGTCAGGCAGTACCCTTGGGATGACCTGTGACCTTTCAGACATCTAGTTGTAATGGGTCATTATACCTGTCTGATTTAAACATGTCATTACAGAAGATCTGTGCAGTTGTTAAAAATTTGTTAACATATTCATGAAATATAATGAATTAATTATTAGTCTATTGAAACAACAAAAAGAAAAGGTTAGTCTATTCCCACATGACGTCTCAATCCTTTTGATGTTGTATAAAATATAGTTGCCAGCTTTGCTTGATAGAAACCAATTTAACAGTTAATGGACTATAAGCCTTTTCTACTCAAGTCCAAATTTATTTTTAAAGCTTTCATTTCTCTTATGTTTTGTGAGGTCAGTTACTAATAGTGAAGGATTTTTGATGTTGTAGGGTTTTCTGGTAATCAACAGACTCTCACAAAGATATGCGGCTACAGGGCCTCTTCATGGCAAGCTGCAGAGAATACAGATTCACAAAAATCTCTCAGAGCCTCAGCAGAGAACCAGATAAATTCATGGACAATTATTACACTCAACCTGAGTTCACATGTCTGATTGACCATAAAGATCAGCCTCAATGCTTAATGGATAGTTTATGGTAACTTTATTTTTTCTTAGTAAGAAGGGAACAGAAGATAAGGACTTTTCTGTTTTCAAATTATGAACAGTTATATAAAAGCTGTTTCCAACAATTTTTCATATAACTTTTGCATGATATGTAAATATTTAAATAAACTCTTTTTATAGAAACTATGCCATAGCCAAACTGCCTTGCAGTGGGAAATTTCTATAAATAAATACTATTAAGTAAAAAGCTATGAACAATAAAGCATTAATGAATATTAAATAAAGATGACCTATATAACAAGTTGTTTACTTTACTCCAGTTTCAGAAAGGTTCCTGTTCTTTGTCTCATCCCATTGTGCACAATGGGAAGAATACTAAAGGAATTAAAATATATTTACTGCTGTCAGACTAATAGGTTCTTTTGTCTAGAATTTTTGATGAAATGTGACACAATCCACATGGAAAGCTTCTAAAATTAGGAAAATATTAAAAAGAAGTTTCATTAAAATATTCACAATGTTTGTCTTAAAATCACAAAACCCTGGCTCTTCAAAAAACTGTCAGGAGTTTTTGTCTTCAGAATTGATGATTAAGTGAATGGGGCTATACACAGACTGCAGAGGAGTGAAAAAAGGTGAGAAGCAACCAAAGCAATTTTACAACTAAAGTAATTTGAGATTAATATCTTCTTTGGAATGATTATGATACATGGCAGAAGAGAAGATATCTGGTTGCTGGATGCATTTATTTGTTTGCTAAATCCAGCTTTCATAGTGAATACTTATAAAAAAACTACATATGAAACTACAGAATCAACAAAGGTAATCAAAAAAGGTGTGAGGGAGAAAAGAAGGAGGAAGAAGTACAGTTTAAATTTCACCTAGAGGGAAAGACAAATGAATCTGGATGATTTGTAACATATGAAATCATCTCCCCTAAGTATATAAGAATTCTTCTGTCAGAAACACATTTTGATGTACCACATGTCGACAGCTAACCTTAGAATCGTAGAGCAGGAGACAAAACAGTGAGCAGTACACGTCCAACATGCAAACTGAACAAAGTATAAGAGTTGACATTTGTGGTGCTACACCTCCTGCCTGATGGGAGAAGACTCTTCTCACTCTCTGGTAGACACTCAGCAACTATGAAACCAGGAATGCAAGAATTAAGAGATTGCAATGGAAAATGCAGAATAATTATCTGGTGGAAAGAAAGTTGCAGGTCATGAAAGCACATTCAAAGAGGAGCACCTTCTTGTTGCTAGACAGATTCCAACATTTCTTTTCCCTCATTCACTCAGGCTGTAAAACCAGGCTCCCCAAGACTCATGTATTCTTTTGCCTTTTTAGTGGCCTGACAGGAAGAGGGCATGGAATGAAATTTGTCTCTCCACAGTGATTCTTATTCTCGGACACCCTAAGCAATGTGTCCTAAAGTCTGCACTTTAGGGGGTAAGGACCTGATGAGGAGGGGGATGGAGGAACCCAAAATGAATCTCTGCACACTACACAGAAGCGAAAAGCTAGGACTTTGTGTGTCATCAACAGATGGGCTGATATTAGCTGATATATATATGCCATATGGATACTTCCACCTCCTCACAGAGATTGTCAGCTAGCTGCCCCCAAGTCCACATCTCAGGCAACTAAGCTTCTCATTATACCTGGGTTGATGTTTTCATCCCATACATGGAGGTCCCTGGTATGTGCCACAAGCACCAGATTTGTCCTAATGACTAAACCGATTTACAGCAAACATAGCAATTTTCTGCTCCATAAGCCTGAAAATAACTTGTTAACTTTCCAGAACTCCTGAAAAATTCATATTGTGCCTCAGTTCCTCTTTATTTTTTTTAGTATTCATGTCTCACAACCAAGGCAGAGCTTTTCATTCTAGAAAAAACTAATTATCCAAATAGGATGGAATTGGATTTTCTTCCCTAGATTCTGTCACATCTTATCTTGACATTTAGTTCAGAAATATGTCATAACAGTGAAAATAGGACATTGAGGTGAGAATATGTGAACTCTTTC
This sequence comes from Anomalospiza imberbis, assembly GCF_031753505.1. Classification (NCBI taxonomy): domain Eukaryota; kingdom Metazoa; phylum Chordata; class Aves; order Passeriformes; family Viduidae; genus Anomalospiza; species Anomalospiza imberbis. The sequence continues at coordinate 43,268,274 of NC_089683.1, forward strand.
AAAGTTCCTCAGGTCTCCAATTATAACTGCATTGTTGACTTGGGTAACTCTGTTAATGCGTGTGCCTCCTCTTTCCTTTACTGTAGATATAAGTTATAAGTTTATCTGTATTGTGAAACTGCTGTGTGTGAGGACTAACAATGTCGGATTATAAATTGCTTTCTGAGAGCCTCATAAAAAAGGTGAAACTTACAGCCAGTGCCAGGGATGATTATTATCATTAATAACAATGAGATGAGCTACGCTGTTAAGGCAGTCATTTTTTTTCTCCTTGTTGGATTAGGAAACCTTTCTGCAGTCTTTATATAATCAGCGATATGAAAAGCATTTTGGGATCCTTCAGATGACAGGGACAAATAAAAAATGTCACACCGTTAATCATGGTGTTAAATATTCCAAGCATTTATAATTGAATGGGGTAAAAAATTACTTTGTGCTACATTCCAAGCTCAGGTTTGCTGCATGTTGTGAACAGGGCAGAGCAAGCTGAGCAGGCAAAGCAAGCAGAGGTATTCTAAGAGCTCTGATTTTATCTTTATTGATTTCTGTCCCTGACTAAATGTCATCAGCTGCTTGGTGATTTACAACATACTGGTCATAACACAGAGGGATATGAGTAGCAAGCCTTTTTTTTTCCTCCCTGTTCAACCCTGCAGTTTATTCCTTGGTTAAGGCAACACCATGGTGACAATCAGCATGCAGCAGAACGTAATGAAAGTGAAGAACTATGGGCAGATTATGCTGACAGAAAGGCGCCTTCCTTAGTTGCACTGTTAAGTGATAGTCTGTCAAACAAACACAAGCCAGTGCCTTTGAGCTCTATATAACAACACAATCCAGTCTAAAAGCCTGCAAAGTTTTGATGTTCAGCTGAGGGAAAGTTGCAATGGAATTGTAATGAGAGATGGTATCTTTCTCCAGCTCTGCTGAAAACAAGAGACATATCTATTCCAGAAAGTTATTCAATAAGCTGGAAATCCCAATGTCCAGTGTGCAACATTATTGAAGCAAAGTTCACAGTTGTTGTTCTTCTTGCTTGTTTATTTATTTGCTGTAGACGATGGAAATTTAGTAGGATTTTGGAAAAAACCCTAAAATCTTCCACAGTAGTAAAAACATACATAATACATTTTAAATTTTTTCTTCATCAAATCAGGACATTTGCTAAAGACCCTAGTAATGATATACTTGTGCAAAATGTACACACATATAATTAAAACCTAAAAGTGCATCCAGGCAAAAAAAATTGATTTTAATTACAGGAGAGTAACCTTCAGAAAGTATATAAAAAGGACCAAATAGATTATGGTGGTGTGTGTCCAGCACAGTTAAAATTCTGCAAAAATGAAACACACTTTTTAACTATGTCATGCAGTCAATAAATCATAAAAGAAAGAAGATTAAAAACGATGGGGTGATACACACTATAACACACATTAGTGATGTGAAAATGTGAAACTGCAGGAACAAGCAGCCTAGTGTCTAGACTTATTGAGCTATTTAAGTAATGTGAAGACTAAGATTCTCTTTTAATATATATTATTAAAGATACTGCTATGATGTCTCCATTACTGATCATGCTAGAATCTGTGAAGTTTAAGTGTTACTACTTTGGGAACTTACCAAATTTTAGCCAAACTAATCTTATATTTTAATCAGAAATAGTAGTAGAGAAATACAAAACAGAGGGGTTTATTCAAGTATGGAAGGACTTTTATTAATTATTTTGATTGTTTTCCTTGTTTTAGTCTTTCTATTTTGGGTTAGTTTTGTTTGTGGTTGTTGCTTTTTTGAATCTATATTACCAAACTGAAAATATATCTTTTAAAACAATAAATTGAAATCTCTTACCTCAATGATTTCTTTCCCAATTCTACCTGAAAGTCAAGGCAAAGTGAGGCAAATAGAAAAAAAAATTTAAAAAAAAGGTGTTACAAAAGTTTTTCAGATGCAGGCATAGTCTTGAATTCATCACATTTTGAGCTCAGTCTGAGTGTCCTGAGATTTGCTAGTTGAGATATTATAACATTTTTTGCATTTAGCAGTAGGATTCATTGTTACAAACTCAAGCGAAAAATAAAACCTTCCAAAATGATAGTTCAAAGTGATGAAGTCTTGATTACATTGATTACCCAAAATTTTGAAAAAAAAAATCCAAAACAGATTCATAAACTTAGCTTTTAAAAGATCTTGGAACAAATAATTGTGGAGTTCAATGTGCATTAAAAGGCTTCTCCTCATTTAAAATACAATTCATTTATATTCTTGTGATTCTTTTTTACTTGGTAAGAATAGTGTTCTTATTTTAGACAGCATAAGATGGACGATGTCCTTAACCACTCAAAGCTTTGTTTTTAACTGCTATTGTAAATGCTATTATAGTATACATCAGCAGACTACATTTTGAAAACAGATGCAAGAGAGAACTGCCCTGCCTGCATACCAGCACAGCTGAATCTAAGCCATCTCTAAGCTGGATTCTGCATAGCTGTAGTTAGTGTTAAACTAATTCTGCACTATTAAAGCCTTTCTGAAAAATGAAGTTTATCAGCTTCATCTAATTTTCTTGCTTACCACACTTTTAAAATTTGCTCATACAAGTTAGTTCATGGCGAAAATGCTAAATCAGCAGAACTCCTTTGGTGGTTCATCTATTTGGGATTTAACTGATTACCCCTGTTAAATGATAGGATTTTGGTTTTCTTCTCAATTCTGCCAGATGGCATGATTTCACACTAATTGTTAGAGGATGAACTCTAAAGTTACATCTATGGTAATATATTAAATAGTCAAGGGACCATTCTCTATCACAGCAGACACCTGGCACAGCATAGCTTGTCCTCATAAGTTAAGATTCCTTTGTTCTAGACCACTGTTGGCCCATTTTGTTCAACAGAACTGGTCTCTGGTCCATGCCAACACCCCTGCCCTGCCTGGCATCACTGCAAGAGACCAGACTACATATTTGACACTGTACATGGCAAGACACTAATGATTACACATGTCCTGGCCTCAGGTTTCCTAGCTAGCAAACAGTGCTCTTTAAAAGCGTTGCCTTTGTCTAAGTTCAGAATTCCTGCATGCAACTCTGCTAAAACAGTCTTTTGCATCAGCTGCAGGATGTCTACTAATAAGTTTGCTATCTATCAAATTCTGCAGCCATTGTCTGCAGATTTCATTGTTATTGTCACAATGCTTATATGATTGCAAAGGAAACAGAAGGAAACTAAGTAATCAGTGTCTCTCTCAAAATAATGACCAGTCATTTGGTATTCTAAAGGGACTGTGTTATAAATACATGGAAATTAACACCAATCTATTATGTTGCCAGTTTTTATAATATTTATATACTATTGTTCTTGTTTTCCCCAAAAACAATCTTCTTTTTTGCCCATGCTAGATCCCCATCTGCTCTAACCATCACTAGCGTGCAGTGAAAAATAATCATAGATATTGCTTACTGATTGCAAGGTTTCACTTTAATCTTATTTGGTTTGTGAATACTTATAACTGAAAATGTAAGGTGATAAAACTTATAAAATTACGCCTATAAATGCCAATGGAAACTAATTGAAAGTCATTTATATTACCTTTGCCAAAGCTTGAAGTTCTCAAACTGTTTGGAAATCATTATCAGTTTTAAAAGACATATGACTAACTATAGGTTTGATTGCTAAGTCACTGCCTAGGTTCTTCTTCCCAGGAGTAGCTGTCTCTTTATCCACGCATTCCAAATTCAATAGGATTTAACAAGGAATGTATGAAAGCCAAACTACATCAATTGCAAACCTTATTTAAAAAAACCCTAAAGTATAACCACACCATAATTCAGAATATTTTTTCATAAAATCTCAATATCCTTAACATATTTTTTCTTGGAAGTATCATGAGCAAGCAGTTTCACAGACTATTATATTCCTCGTGGAGAATCAATTGTTTGAAATCCATCTCTATCTAAAACACGATAACAATGATATTAACACATTCTTTGCCTCATGAATACTAACATCAAAGAAATTAAAATAAAATGTGTTTTTTAACAAACAATAGAACATCTGAGATACATAAGTAGTAAGAAAAATAGGAAGAGAGGAAATAAGCTGAAAACTTTTGTCTGTGAGCAATCAAAACCAAATGTTTTTTTTTCCATAATAATACAGAAGTTTGCATTAATCAATACTCTAGCCCAATTATTTTTCACTATCATCTCCTGTCTGCTTCAAATATTTTTAATCACTGAACATCCTCTTTATAACAATACAAGTATGGGAAGTAATACCTGAATTTGCTTTACCAGACATCCAACAAAGGACAGACAGAACAAAGAAATAGACAACCCACAAAAAGGGCATCAGGAATTGCATTATTTCACTGCTCCCTCCAGCAGAGATTGAAAGTAAACTACCCACTGTCAAATAACCATGGTTTTTACTCTTTCTCACACTTCATTTTTTACTGAAGAAATCTTTCAGCTACCTTGATTTTGTTATTAGAATGAGTGAAAATATATAACTGAATATTGATTTGGAAAATTACCCCACTTCACAAGGTATCTACTATTAGCTAAACATCAAAATATTTGCAGTAACACCGAACTTTTGAAATACACAATTTATTTGCTCTCTGAACTAGGAATGTAAAGAGAAATGCAACATTTATGCTTAGATTTTGCCTGGGTTTTTTTAAAAAATTAGTAAAATGTAAACTGTTTTTCTCATTTAGATTAATTCTTGCAGTGTCCTACATTGAAATCTACAATGAAGTTGGAACCCTCAGTCATGTTAGGTCTGCAAATTAACCAACAGAAGTGTATTATTCTTATGATGATTTGAGGCTTCCTGCAAAAAATTGTGCCTGTGATTAAGTCCCCAGGAACTTGTATGGCCCCTCTTTTTGCAGGGATTAGTCAGGAACAGGAGTGATGCTCAGGCCATATCTTGGCAGTGCTGCAATTTCATTCTACCTGATTACAATTCCCATATATATTCACCCATAAAAGATAAGAGCAACTGGATTTTGGTCAAGAGATTTAAGAAGCAGAATAGTAATTGAATGCAGACTTCAAACACTCAACAGAAGAGTAATAAAAGCCTTAACATTTTCTGCTCTCAGTAGCAATTGGAAACTATCTTGGCCACATGCAATTACTTTACAGACAACATATTTTTAAAATGTATTACCACATTACTCTATATAAAACCTCATTGTATGCATGTTATTTTGTGGGCTGACATAACAGACAACCTGCAGATAAAGCAAGTCTGATAAATTGACAGGACCTGGGTATACATAAGAGAAGATTGACATGTAGAATATTCTTAAAATAAGCAAGAATTGTCTAGTTTTGAAAATAACGTTGGGAATACAGGACATATTATCATATCAGACAGACCTCATTCCAAGGTAGCAATTGTATCATAGGTTTTTATCATAGGTTTTTTTGTTTTTGTTTTTGTTGGGGTTTTTTTCTCTTTTTTGAGGGGAAGTGGAGAAAGAGCTGATATTTAATTTAAACCTAATAGTAGGTAGGGGTAACATAGAAATAAGGATGGTTTGTGCAATGAGCCACTGTTTGCAGGCAGAGGCAATAAAATCTTTAGGACAGCTGATAGAGTGTGAGAAACACTGAGAATGAGGAAACTGAGCCACAGGTGGACATGGCTATTTTGAAATATTTTAGAGAATATGACATAAAATTGCCATGAAAACAGTTTCAGGTTAAGCATTTCCATGATACAAATGTCTTTGACAGGCAAGGAAAAAGCAAATTATTCCAGTGACTTGTATATCCACATGTAAATACCTACTGCAGTCAATAGGATTTGACCTGTAGCAGACCCAGACATACTACATAAGAAATTGACACTCTTGTACCCAAACAGTGGTTTAGAATTAATACCTTCTTTAACAATATGTATGACAGAACAGCAGATCAACTTTTATAACATGGGGAAAAATCTTGCAAAGGCCACTCACAAAACCTTTTCCCCCTTCTTTCCAGTTTTCCATATGATTCTGCACTATGAATCACTAGGCTCAAATCTGCTCCTCACAGTCTTTGGAGAAACATTCTCAAGCTGTCTGGGAAAATTTTTTGTACACTAACTATTCCATAACATATTTATAGAAAGTCACCTTTAGCTGTAAGTAATGTTAAAAGCACTTGCTCTTGTGGAAGTCCTTTACAGATCAAGAGACAAGCGTTTCCTAAAAATGTTAATTACTTATTTTGTTCCAGCAGTAAGCACTGTATGGAAAAAAATTTATGGCAATGTCCCATAAGGATTGCTTCCCCTTCAAAAGCATCTTTGTGAAAGCAGCAGCAGTTCTTATTGGTACCAATAAAACAACTTTTTAGCTGGTAGGAAGCAATTTATATAAGGACCATTAAGAGCATATTTTGTCACATTGCTTCCTTACAGGAAAGAGATTGTAATGAACATGTGATTAATTTCCATGAAGTTTAGAAACTTTTCTCTGTGCTTCCAACATGAAGGTATTAAAAAACATGTAAACATTACTTGCCATCTAAATGGCAGAATGAAGTTCCTACAGTGGTTGTCTCCCATATTTGAATATTCTATATTGTATATCTAGCACCAACTTATAATTATTTGCTTACAACTGAAAGCAAAATTTCTGTTGAATTTTCCTATGTCCTCTGAAATTAAAGGCAAGGCTTCTACTGCAGTGAGGCTGGGCCTTGACAGGATATAAGAGGGTTATATGCAGAGGGTTCCTTCCATGTAAATGCTATTATTTAGCAGATCTACCAGCATGAGAACAAGTATTTATAATTGTTTAATTTCTTGTTTCCTTTCTCCATACATCATGTCCTCAGCCATTTTTTTTTCAGATTCCAACCATGTAGACATATCATTAACCTGAAATATGGAACTTTGTTAGAAACACTTTTTAAAGGAAAGATAGCTTTGGCATTTCATTAGAAAATTTAGACTAGAGTTCAGAAACAGTTTTATCTGAATCCTCTTTTAATCATCAAGCTTGTGCTGTCTACCATCATAACCTCAGATTTCTGGGTTGAGGTTAAAATAATTTCCTTTGCAAGAAATCGTGATACTTGTCATAACATTAATTTAGATACTGAACTCATGAAAAATTTATAGGAGAAGGATTTTCTTTCCAAAAAAATATATGTGTTTAGTTTGGTTTTTTCTAGAAGGATATTCAGAATACATTTACATATTTATGATGAAATATATTATGTTGTACCTTATTCTTTAAAGGCTTTAAATAACTTCTCCTGCTTAATTGTTTTTATGTATATTTTTATTGCAGCTCCTCTTGATTGGTATCTAGATCTCCCAAGGCAACAAGGTTATTCAAATAATGAAAACACCTCTCTGTCTTTTTGTTTCTAAGATTCTACCTTTCCCTTTATGGGCCACTTCTTCCCTAGAATGACTACTTATTGGGGACTATGTCTCTATCAAAGTGTCTTGGGAATCCTTCAGTGTTAGGCATGACAACTGGATTTAACCATACAGATCTGTTCTCTACATTTGATTAACTTAGATACTCTATAAAGATGCCTTTACACTCACAGTTTTTATGAGACCAGAACTATTGTGAAAATGGAGAAGCAGTATAGATGGAGTGAGGGCTGACTCCAAATAGCAATAAAGCCTTTTGAATGATGATCCTGGTCCACCCATGCTCCAAGACTGCTGTAGGCAAAATAGCTTCTCCCTAAGGGCTTTGCACCTCCAGTTATCATGACACTTTGCATGAGGTAATCAGATCTTCTCACTTGTGCCTCCAAAACACCACACAAAGGTACTGTGAGCAGCTAAAGGACAGAGATACCTTCCTTCCAGGACAGTGTAAGTGTTGGTGAGCTCCCGGGTATTGGGCGAGCAATTCTGAGCGCCATCCTCGGGGCAGGGATGTGCCTGACCACAGAGACAGGCTGCTGTCAGTGTTGGTGATGGTTGTGAAGCTTGCTGACTCCATTCCTGGTTAAGTTCCTCCTACATTTTTGCACTCCTAAAAGAAGACAAGGACATCTCATGTCACAACACAGAGAAGCATTGCAAAGGTGTCCAGGATGAACACAGAACAGAAAGGAAGGCTGCTGCACTTGGACTGCTGTTCCCAAAATAATAAGCCCAGCAAACAGGGAGTTTAGTTTCAAAATCTATGCATTTATGACTAAAAAGAAATTCCGACTGCTTTCTAGTTTAGAAAAAATGTTTTTTTCCTTCCTACAAACCATCCAATAAAACACACTTAATTTTTAAAACAAAGAAATAAATGTCCCAAAACTGAAATATTTCCTATTTGAAACCACTGTTCTAGTGCTTAATTGGAAGGGTCATTCAGATCTCTGGCACTCCCTTTTTCTTAGTATGACAATTTCCTTCTGAACTTTCTTATTATATAATAGCTATTGACTGCTACTGCTGAATATCTTTTCTCCTACCTGATAGCAACAGTAGTGGAGATATAACACATAGAAATGTAAATAAAAGAATTGTATTTACTTCCTGATTCCATCCTAGTGTAAAGATTAGTATTATGCATAGTGACAACTGAACATTTCACAAGGAATTCATATGTTGGGGGATTGTTTCCCCCATAATGTTATTTTTTGTATAATTTTTAGTACTACAAATATTAATTTATACAAAATACTTCAAAAATTATAAATTATATATGTAAGGAAATATTTTTACAGCTCAAATATTAACAACAATGTAGAGATAGATAATCATCACTTAAACATTGTCTTCAAAAAGTGGAATCGTTAACTCTTGTAATTGTAGTTGTTAACCCAGGCATGATAAAGAGAAGACCTCACAAATCAACGGCACAACAAAAAAATGGAACAATAAACAGAAAACTGTAAAGGTCACTCTTTTCCTTTTGTTTCTTGGCATTTCCCCCAATAAATCTCTTAGAATTGAGAAATGTTTTTAGAGGAAAAGCAAACACATTTTATGAAATGTAGATAAAGGCCAGTATGAGTGTTTCTGTCGGTGTGCGTATGTGTGTGCATTAAATGGAGAACAACAGAAGGTTAGAGATTATCCTCAAACCAGATTACAATATTTTGTTTGTGGCAAATTAAATAAAATTAATAAATATGTAAATCACACTATTATTATGTAAATTGAACAGTTTCAATATTCTGTTTGGTGAAGAACTGATATAGTACTTTCAGTTAAAAATTACAGTTGTCTAAGTATCATGGATTTTACTAAATAATTTCTTGACAGACAATGAAATTTTGGGAAAATATTATTTCTCTATCACATTCCATCCTACAACCACTTTAATAACAGATTCAATCAAAACCTAAATGCTATTACAAGAACTTAGTGAAAGAACTGTACAAGACTGTTATATTTTCCTTGGCTTCATTCATTATGGAAAATGTCCTACAAAATAAATCTGTGATAACAGGCAAAGTTTGTCATTTTCTTTCTAGGAAATCCTCACTCAACCAAATCTTTCTCTCTGCCACACACATACAAAGAGATAAATAAATAAGGTCTCCTTTTCATTTTTTTTTATGAATTCATCTTGTCTCTGTAATTTTCATAACAAAATTACCAAGTATTGATAACCCTGTTGAACGGATTTCATCACTGTAATTAAATTTTTCATATGAAAGAATTTAGTCTTGCTGACTTGTGCTGAGGTAATGAAGGACCGTCTTCATTCATTGCAGGAAAAGCTATAAACAACATTTGTGTAGAGTTGCAATATCAGTATTATTTAAGATGAGAACTAAACAGTCGCCCTTTGAATGTGACAGCCCATCCACATTAAATTATTACTCAGGTGAAACTGGCCTTTCTGCTTTTCAGTGATGTTTCAGGCAAATCCTATTAGCAAATTTCAAGTTGTTAATCACTTTGTGAGATCAACAGATCAATGCTGACTGGCCTTTTGATGACAGTTACCATGTTAATTAGTAACATGAAACAGGAACACAAAGGGAATGTTGTGGTTTTATATCCAAAAGCAATGCTTAGAAGAGTCCTGGATAGAAATCAAATGCTACATGCACAAATTCTCTGGTTCTATAGGAACAAGCCAAAGATTGCATCACATCAAAATTCTCTACTTTTAACTCACTCTTGTCTAGAAATTGTAAGAAGTACTTATCTTTCTCCTATTTCATAATGGATAATGTGAACAGAAGTACTGTAATATCAAGAAGATGTGATAAAAAGGGAAATAGAACATTTCTCAGTCAAAAAGCACCTCTAAGATCTTTTCTGTATTTTCTATGGTAAAGTGTCCTGATGAGAAAATTAAAAAAACAAAAAAAGGAGAAGAAGAGAGTAAAGAAGACATTGCATATTTTACTCTGCATCTCTGCAGAATGTGCTGATATGCTGTCTTGCTTAGCACAATCACACCTTGCTCAGAGCTGATGTAGCAACGAAGTACTACATTCTGAAGTAGCAATGTATTGAAGTAGCAGTGGTGCAGTTGATGGCAGCTGGAGGAAAAAAAGAGAAGGGCTGAAGCAATAAAAAGCCATTCACACTTCTCTTTCTCTAGCCTGATATATGTTAGGTGGAATTTGCCTGGATTCTTTAGCCTGGAATGGAATGTAGAAATCGAAAAAGTTCAGCCCTGAGGCTGCGCTTTTTCCTGTCTGCCCTTACATCAGTAGTGGCAAGTGTATGGCTCTGAGAGAAAGAACAGATACTTCTAACACCAGGAACCTATACCATATTATTATACCATATTACTATATCATATTACTTCACATTTTTAATTTAGTTAATATCGAAAATAATGCACAAGCTCTCTACTATGTTGCTTACTACATAACCTTAAATCAGATGCACTACAGGAAATTTGGAATGGGTTCTGGATTATTGAATTCACCTTTTCCCTATGGGGACAGGAAAAATAACTTATTCTCCACCACAGAGGAGGATATATGGACTGTGTCAGTAGATAACTTCGTTTAAAAATCCTCTCAACATTGGGACTGGAATGTCCTATGTAGTTTTTATTGCCCAGGTTGCTGAAGTTACATTTGCAAGGAAAACCAAAGACATTGCAGTGAGGATGACAATTAACAGTGTGATTTTTCTGTGTAAAATCCTACTTATCAAACTGCCTTCAGGGCATTTGCTGTAGAATTTCAGATCACCAAGGATATTATGAGCTTTGGATGATGGACAAATGTGGTTATTAAAGGCAGATTTGCATTTGCATAACTAAGTAATAAAAGCAAAAAAATAAGTTAGCAAAAGGGATTTGAAATTTGAAATTGATAAATCACTCTTTTAATTACCTAGTCTGAATAATAAATGTATTGATTGTTCACCACACTCCTCTGAGACATAAGATGGAGATTTTATTAGCAAGTGGATGAAGACAGCTATCATCAGCTTTGAAAGGAAATCAGACATTGCTTTTCCAGAAGAAAATAATCCTGAGTAAAAGAAGTTTTCCTACCTTACTTATATAAAGGTTGTGACACTTCATAGTAAGAGCAATGAGCACTAAGATATAGAGATACACTGTTGCCACTTATGCTTTTAACTAGCAGATGAGGCCTGAGAGTAATTTGAGTTTTCAGAGAGAAACTCAGCATGGATCAAGGCAGTGAGGTAAGTGTGTAATCAGTAAATGATTGAGATTATTGTAAGACTGATAATCAGCAATTTCAGTCTCTCAGGAAAACTGTTGACCTGCACAGCAGGCATTGGATTTTACTCAAGAAACAGAAAGGCAAACAGTTAAAAGTAATGACTATTTAGAGATGGAATAAGGGTATAATCACAAACCAATTATTCTAAAAGAAACATAACTCTAGAAAAGCAAATTATGGACCATAAAATAAGAGTTAAAAAGTCAGCCTGAATTCTAATGTAAAATATAAAATATATAAAAGGAAACTATGGGAAATATCTGTCAATTAGTCTTTAATTTCTGTAGAAATGGAAGGTAATAAGGCTGAACAAATGTATGTGATATATAAATAGTGAGAAAACCAAGAGCTAATGTCAGTATTACACATTAAATATTCAGCCAAAACTTCTCATTTAAGTTTAAAACACCTAAAGGAGGCAGGGATGATTTCAGTTCTCCAATCCACTTACTCTGTAACTTCTTGGGTCACCATAAGTAAGACTTTCAAAGGTTCCTTGAGATGCTAAACGGCATTGCTCTGCAATGAAATGTAAATCTCTGTTACATTAATTCTGGAAATGAAAAACCTTTCCAAGTGATTTGGGAAACTACTTTAATTCCTTCATTTTCTTAGCTCTCTATCTGACTACAATAAGATAAAGAATGTATTCATCGAGGTATTCTGTTTTAGAGGGATCCCAACCAGTGAAAAAAATGGATAGCTGGATAGAACACTAGAGGTGACAAACAGAAGTAATTTTCTCTGATTCATAAATGACACATTGCAAGCGAAGAAACACCTAGAAGTAAACACCTGTGAAGGTGAGATTGCCTCATCTCATTGCAATTTTTTTCCTATTATAATGGGAAAAAATGAGAAAGAAAAGCAGAATTGGTAGTATAGGAAATTTCTTCTGTATTAAAGAAAGAAAATTATTCTTAAAAAACAGAGCTATTCCTGTGCAAACTCAGACATGTCACAGGATTGGTAGATGGGACTCTGACTGTTGAGAGTCCCATCCACCAATACCCTTGGAATATTATAAATGGTGGAGCTAATTGCCCTATTGCTTGTTTTTTAAAACAATATTTATGCTAGGATGACTACCTGAAATTTTGTACCACATGCATTCTCAACCTCACTACGCTGTAAAGGTAATTTACTGGGCAGCAGACTCAAGATTCACAGAGTTAGCAAGGACAAGCTAGTGAGAGTTCCTGCATAGTATAGTGTTTAGACTATTCCCTGCGTTGTTTTTGCATCCTGTAGCTAGCCCCTTACCTTTGCCTCTTTATCAATTGTAATTTTCTGCACAACACATTGAGAGGAAAAATTGTATTAATTTAAAGTAGTATGTTTTTCTATAAGAATAATAGTTGTTTTACTAAGTATAATATTACTGAAATTGCCTTTAGTCCATTTCAAAAGCTCTGGCTTTAAAATTTCATCAAGAAATAACATCTGCAAACACCAAGCATTAATTACCACTAGCGTGAAACAATTTCTATAGAATTAATATAAACATAAAAGTATGCATGCATATCTGCTGTTATGTGGGACAAGTTCTATTTCCAACACCTACACTGCAGGGCCTTGAGACACGTAGAGTAGCTCTGAGAAATTGTGCACAGGGTTACAGTAAGAAACAAGAAAGGAGGCACCAAACTGGAAATAATTTATCTGAGTTTTGGCTAGTGTTGCTACTCAAAACATGATTGAATAGCAATGAAACATAAATCCCTTTAAAGCTGCTGTTTCTGTCACCAAGATAAGGTAAAAATCCAAACTTTACAAAAGTACTGCCACTGTGACATATAATCATCAGCTACAGCTCTGCCTAAATATAAGGCAGTGGAAGGTCAGGAAGAAATGTTGAGAGACATTTCAGGTATTGGACTTTACAATTTATTAAGCACCTTAAAATCTATGTGGGACTTCACAGGTGCCTATGACAAAACTATGGGACATATGATGAGAATATGAAAAAAAATCAACTTCATCTGACAGAAAAATGTGGACAACATTCACTGGAAAACAATACATATGCTAGTACACCATAGCTAACCTAGAGATGCAAACTGTATTAACTTTATTAAGATATGTAGCATGCAAAATTATATATAATAGAGGTCATTACAAAGGATAAAAGACGGCAGTATGAGATCTAAAGGAAGTGTAAAATAGATTTGGCTGTCATTTGCATACCCAAGGAAATGATGGCACACTGGTAAGAAAATCAATCCTAGAGGTAGAATCTAAATATTAAACATACAGAAGACCTACAAAATCTCTTTGAGATGTGCCAGAACATAAATTCTATTAATGGATGTACTTACTCCAGATAGGAACAAATTAGTCAAACCAGATTATGAGTGTACCAGCAAGTCCCACTGTGAACTGAGTTATGGAAAATTCTACTATCAAGTATTGCCAAAAGAGACAATACTAGCTAAACACTGTTACATGTTTGAAAAAAATGTGCAAATTGCTAAACTATTTTTTTTCTCTTAAAGTAATAACGTCTCTGATAGGGGGTGATAATATTAAAAAAAAAAAAAAGCTCATCTTCACCATGACAGCACTGGTCTTCCAGAAGGAACACAAACACACAAATAGACTAGATACTACTACTCCCTATCATTTGCCAGTGCTTCCTTTACTGATGCATTCAGTTTCAGAATTGCAATGTTCATGATAATGTACAAATTGAAATATTGAGGCTTATATTATATTATATATTATTATATTATATTATATTAATTATATTATATTATTATATTATATTATATTATATTATATTATTATATTATATTATTATATTATATTATTATATAAAAAATACATGGCCCATCTCCTTATATAGTTAGTAATATAACACACAAGTATTTTATCAGCTAGGGCAGGAAGCATATCATTAAATTTGGTAAAATCATAGAATAGCTTGGGTTGGAAAGGACATTGAAAGGTGATCTAGTCCAACTCACAGACCTACTTGGCTAGATTTCCTCTAAATTCCTTGTAGGAGTAATTCTAAAAAACGTGTTTCACCTCACCAAGAAGTGGAGGCCTGATTGTAACCATGCCTTTCTCTGCAATGGCTGTTAGAGGAGTTAAGTAACTCAGGTGCACGCACCTGAAGGCAGGTGAAGTGAATCCACTCTGTACTGCTGTCTACACTCGTACCTGCAATGCTCAGTGTTAAGATAACCAGCCTGGCCTTTGAAAACTGATTTTGGCGTTGCAGGAGAGTGTGGAAAAAAGGACATCATCAAAACAGGAACAAAAAAAGCCTGAGTTCTGTCAGCTGCTACCGACATATCATCGAGAGAAACAGCAGTAGGAAGAGTGCCTAAAGGACTAGAATTTCAGTGAGGGGAGGACAGAAAGACAGCGGTGCAGGTCCCCTTATCACTGAACATCTTCCCACTGCTCTGAGTACAGTGGAAGAAGTGCATTAACATAGTTCTGCCTAGACTAATATGCTCTGCTTCCTATCGTGAGTCACAGCAGTCTTAACTTGTATAAAGGGGCTACCGTGGTACACAGAGATTGAATCTTTTCATAGTGAGCATTCCCAGTAATAAGCAACCCTGGATCACTTTGACAAATGTGTTTCAGATAAGGTTATGAGTCATTCTGAGGGAACAAAAGTAGCCCATTTAAGTCTCCCTGCTGCTGAGAACATTTCCTGAGTACCTTTTAGAGCCTTCCTTTACACAATTCTTTTACTGCCTGCATCCAGACAGACCTGTTGTTATTATTTTGCATTTAGAATTTCTATAAACAAGCAAACCACACCTGTTTATCTGTAGTAGTCTCAAATAACACTTGAGCAATGCTCTAAGTATTAGGTAATGTTGTCTAAGATTTAAAGATGTGTCCCAGATTTTAGGAGCTGCTACCTCATCTTTGAAACTAACA
Source organism: Anomalospiza imberbis (assembly GCF_031753505.1). Classification (NCBI taxonomy): domain Eukaryota; kingdom Metazoa; phylum Chordata; class Aves; order Passeriformes; family Viduidae; genus Anomalospiza; species Anomalospiza imberbis. The sequence continues at coordinate 43,283,821 of NC_089683.1, forward strand.
ATTTTGAAGTATTTTGTAATATGAATTATTTAAGCCTCACAACACCTTTGTGAGCATAATCAAGGTAATTTCAATTGCTGTCACAGTTTTAGAGCTGTGATGAATAGCAGCTCAGAGTTCTAGGCATTAGATGTCCCAGCTGAAAACATAAGTATATTTGTGGAGAAAGCAAAAAAGTACAGAAATTACTCCAGAAATCAGCCTATTTGTTTTCTATTAACATTCAAACTGAATGCCTTTATACTATTTTCTTCCCTGAAAATAAACAAGCCACATTTGTAGAGAAGGTCTTTTCATCAAAAGGTATTTTTTCAATTTAGAGGAAAAGATGAAAATGGAACAAGGTACAGAAAGATCTATACCTAACCTTCTTTTTTCTTTTTTTTTTCTTTTTTTTTTTTTTTCCTTTTCTCTTTTTTTTTTTTCCTTTTTTTTTTTTTTTGTGGGGGAAGAGGATCAGAGATAACAAAAGTGGAAACTGGCATGGATTGAAAATAAGGATTTCAAATCTCCAGGTTTCTGTGCCTCTCTCTGCTTCCAGTTATTATATGTGTGAGTTTTAAAGTAGAGTATATGATGGCTTGCATAATTAAATCAGCCATCTGTGTGAGGAAAGTGTATATACAAGAGGAAAAGCTCATACATCAGCCATAAAGAACCTTTAGTCCTCAGCATGTTCTATACTTAGACACTTGTGTGCTGTATACCTGCTTTATACCTGGTTTACTTCTACTATAGAGGATGAAATCAATTAAAACCAGAATTATCCTTCCATAACAAAAATTTGGGTAAAAACTGTCAACTCCAAGTTTTCTCCTCAATATTCATACAGTCCAAAATGTTATATTCTGCTTGTAATCAAAGATAATAAAGAGGACGAAGCTTTACCCCTTGAGAAGTCACAGAGAATATTTCATAGTAAACAGACAAGAGGATATAGATGGTTTATAAATTACCAGCATGATCACCATCATCCAGCATTATTTTTCCATTACTTCAGTCCTAATAGGATAACCAAGGAAGATATCACACATTATCTACTTTCTCAGACAAGTTGTTAAAATAAAGGGTAACAAGACTCTGCAGCTGAATCACAGAATATAAATTACTGAAGGTACTTTTGCATCTGTCACTTCTACACTCTTTAACCAAGACAACTGCATCATGCCTTGTGAGCTTTTATTAAGAAACAATTGAACAGCAACAAGTGAGAGTTCTACTCCTCAAAATTTAACTTTAGGAGACAATCAACAAGGAAAGCAAGTTACATTTCAGTATAGGAGGGCACAGTATCTTGTCATCAATTACAGTATTCATTGCTATTCCTCATGGATTGTAAGAAAATAGTGGGTTTATTTCACAAGGGGACTGCAGACTTTAGAGAGATGTTATTAACTCCTGTTCACTTAACTGAGACCTTCCTGGAAGCACCAGCAACACAGTAAAAAAATTGTGCCTGCAATAGAGTGTAATGACAAATGACAGTGAGCATATTGTTATTCAGTATCAACAAGAAATAATTAAACAGTGAATGAACCTGACAGAAGACCTTTAAGATGTTGCCAAACTCTATATGGATAAACTGAATGTTTGTAACACATCTAATGATTTCATCAGTCTTAATTGTAAGTCTGATTGGGTGAAAGGTTCAAATGCTCTAAAAGTAATGAAGAATGTGTCAAATGATTGAACAGAAGCAATTAACTTCTGCCCAAATAATTATTGTTTTACAAATAATCAGAAACTCGGGAAAAGGATGGTCGTTGCAAGAGAAAGTGTACTCTCTTCACAGAAAAAATTTCCTTACACAGCAACTTTGAGTAGTAAACTCTAACTATAATTAATATAGAGTTTCATTCCCTCCATTGAAGGAATGTTTAGAAATACTTTGCAATTTAAATATAGAAAATAATTTCTCAATATTGACAGGCTCACATAATATGCTATTATTACTGATATGTAAACTATATGCAATGTTCAAAGCCAGGTTGGACCAGTCTTTGAGCAAACTGGTCTAGTGGAAGGTGACCCTGCCCATGAAAGGCAATGGACTAGATTACCTTTAGAGATCTCTTCTGATCCAAAACATTATCTGATTGTATCATTCTATTGGTTGTACTCTTGACTCATCTATATAAAATAGGATTATTTCCCATGGATTAAAAGGAAGAAACACAGAGCTGAATAAGGTAGCTGAATCAAAGACATAATTAAACTAAAAATATGTATCTTCAGAAACTGTGTGAACAAATCTGTATTTATGAAGATTTCTGCATTCTTGTTCAGGAAGACAGAGTAAACAGGAAAAAAAGGGTATGTAAATGATGGACAGTAAACCAATCAAGGAACACACACATGCACACAATGGTGAAAACATATAGAAACATTAAGATTTGGTGTGGTACTATAATTATAAAAGATTTGCACAAGCTGAATTTCTGGGCCTCGATGGTTATATTATTAATATTCACTAAATCTAATGTTAACATTTCAGACAGGACACCTGAACAGAAGAAAACATCAAGCATTGGTTCATTGTGTGTGCTGAAATGTGACCCAAAATTCATTACGGGATAGAGAATCAACTGCAAAATATCTATGGAAGAAAAAGTGCTTCAGGAATGAAGAGCAGTTTTTACTAGCAGACTATGGGAAAACGGAATGTCTCTGATTCAAAACAGAGTTGAGAAATCCAGAGAGCAAGATTAACAGGGAGAATTTTGTACTTTGTGAAAAAAGAGTTCCAATGTAATCAAATTATCATACTCTTTTCTGGGAGATTCATGACTTCGCAAATCAGAAAAAGAACTGACTTAGATTTTAATATTTCATGTTTTAAGAAAGATGGACATTTTTGAACAATTCATTTTATAAGTCTTTAACATATTCAAATTTTCATCTTGCTGCATAGATAAGATCTCAGATCTTGTAAGAGATTACAGGTTGAACTCTGATCTCAGAGGTCTTTTCCAACCTAACTGAAGTATACTTTTTAAACAGAAAAAAATTACATCATGCAGTAGCTTTCAAAGTTTTAGTCAGAGAAGAATCTTTCAAGCCTGTAAGATCAAATCAATCAGACAATTGTCTTCAAATATTTAATCAGAAAAACCCTACATTCTTGCCCAGTGGTTCAAGTTGAAATAATGACAATTATGGCTATTAAATGCATGGATCACATGGATCCCAAGGTTATTCTGGCTGATATGAGGTCCATGATTTTTTTTTTTTTCTAACTAGGGACAGTGAAGAAGGGAGTTGGATATCCCAGTCAAGTGAAGAAGGGGTAAATCAGCCTGGAAAGTGAAGAGTGTGGGAGGATGTAGACAAAACAGACCTTATAATCAACAAAATAATTAAAGGGAGCCCCATCCATAGGCTATGAAAGCCAAATCCATTTGGAGTTTAATCTGGTGAGGGATGCAAACAGAAACAAGAGGGGCTTGTGTTGTGGGTTGGGTTGGTTTACTCAGGGATCTTATTAATGTTAGTTAGACATGTTCCTTGTACCCCTATCTTTCCCTCATAGTGGTTTGATCCAGGTTGGTTACCACGAGAGCTCACCTGTCAATCATCTCATTCCTCCCAGGGTTTCTCCTTACATGGTTCTGTCAATCAGGGGTTGTCACTCCCTGTTGAGGTGTCAACCTTGTAACCACTCCTTGCTTCTTCATGAAAGTTCTGCGTCAATCACCCTATCCTTGTATAACTATTTGTCCCAGAACGCTGTACCCACCTCTGTTATATCACCATTGGTCGTGAAACCCAACCTCGGTTTAACCCCACAGGACAAGGCAGGTTTCCATCCTGCCCACCCACCCAAAATTTAATCAGCTGTAATCTATTGTTCGGGGCCTGCAGAGAGAAACCCTGCCAGAGTAGGTTTTCTAACAGAACCTGTGACTCTGAGGGAAGCCCATACTGGAAAAGTCTGTTCCTAGATAAAAAGCATGCCATGAAAAGGATACACACTGGAACTGTTTGATAGGAACTGCAGCCCATGGGAAAGACTCAGTGTTGAAATTCATGTGGAAGGGATCCCAGACTGGAACAAGGGAAGAGAGTGAAAAGAAAAGGACAAATGTTATGGACTTATTGCGACAGCCATTTCCTTGCCCCTTGAGTTTCTTGGAAAAGGAACAAAAGTTGGCAGTGAAGATGAGTACAGGGAGAAGGATTGGGGGAAGCTGTTTTTAGATTTCTTCTAATTTCTCATTCTCTTACTCTAATTTGATTGGTAATATATTAAATTCATTTCTATGTCTGTTTTGCCTGTGATGGGAATTGCTGAATGACCTCCTTGGCCTTAACTCAACCCATGAGGTTTTTTATCTTGTTTTCTCCTCCTGTCCTGTTGTGGAGGGAGATGGATAGAGCAACTTGGTGGGCACCTGGCAGCCAGACTATGTGGCAAGCACATTTCTCTCTCTGTCAAGATTTTTATAAAGGTGCACAGAGAGAAGTGAAAGAGAAAACAATTTCTATTTCTGCTCCTTGTTTTCTCTTGTGGAATGTGTTTGGAGAATTGTTTACCTAGAGGAAATGCTTGGCTGGATCACGGTGGATTGTTTGGGCCTGATGGCCAATGAGATCCACCTGTGTCTGGGCTCTGGAGAACAGGGTCACGAGTTGTGGGTTAGTTAGATATGATAGTTAGAGAAAGTAGCATGTAGTTTTTAGTATCCTCTTTTATGTAGTATATTAATGTATCATAGCATAATTATAATAAAGAAATCATTCAGCCTTCTGAAATAAGTCAGACATCATCATTCTTCCCATTGGCTTCACCAACATCTACAACAAGACTAGGTCAACCCGCTGCAGCAAGAAATTAAGGAGAGGAAGCCAGACTCTTTTCAGTGGTATCCAGTGCAAGAACAAGAGCTAATGGGCACAAATAGAAAAAAAGAAATTCTTTTAAAACATAAGAAAAAGCCTAACGATTGTGGGGGCGGCTGAACACTGAAACAGATTGCACAGGAAGGTTGTGCAGTCAACATCCTCGGAGATATTCAAAGCACAACTTAACATGACCTGAAGCAACCTGCTTTAGTTAGCCCCATTTTTGTAGGAGGGAATTGAATTAGATGGTCTCTAGAGGTTCCTTTCAGCTCAACTATTCTGTGATTCTCAGAAATGTTAAGCTTTCTGAGGTCAAGTTTAAGTAGAACTTGTGTTGCATATCACATTGGCTCCCTGCAGAAAGGCAAATTTCACTCCTTTGTGTTCAGCTGTACATGAGCCCACAGTTTGAGAATATAATTTTAAAATCTTTAAACTCAACTTAGGGGTAAAAAACTTAGGGCAAAAAAGTGACATATTTTCTATAACTGAGAATGGTGCATTGTAAATACCTATATAGCATGCATATTTACTTCACTAAAATGTAGAAAATACAACTAAAATCTTGCAGAAAAATGTCTTATGCTGTTAATATTCAGCAGTTCTTGCTACGTTCATGTCTTGACCTGATTAATTTATCTTAAAACAAGGAACATTTTCTCTAGACCTGACAAAACTGTTTGAAAGAATGAAATATTTCTACAGTCAGATATGAGGATACCTAAACTCTAGCTTGTGTAAACAAAGTCAAAAAATACTAATACCCTAAAATAATGAAAGTATATAGTAAAGACCAACCTGGAAAGCAAATTGTAAAGTAATAATAAGGCTGTAGAATAAATTGCCATAACCAGCAGATCTCTCTAGTGTACTCTTAAATGCCTGATCACAATGAATTATGAATATTTCCTGGTTTTGTTCTTGTCCCAGTGGAAGACTGATCACTGACCTGCCTAGCACATGTTGGATGCACTTGCTCAAGGACAATCTAATCAGAGAAAATACAGAGGCAGCATGTGTTAAATCCCAACCCTAATCAAGGCTAAAGGCGAAAGGCCACAATTTCTACCATATTTGAAAAATTTAAAGCACTTATCAGCCCTTTGCAGGAGAGTACCCTGATGGCTCTGCATTTTAAAGAGAAGAGTCATGTGTTTTTCAGCTCCCTTGGTTTAGGCTGTGATCATTTTAAAATATGAAAGTAAAAGGCTACAAGCAAACCCAAGAGTGCATATTTGAAGGAAATCATGTTAAACAAACTGCTCAAGATATACTCTGGGGTAAAGACTTGTAGCCTATATTGATTTAACGCACAAAATAGCATAACAAATACAGGCATTGAAGATCACACTGTGGTTCACTATGATGAGTTAGCTGTGTAAAGCAGATTGATGTGTGAAAAACTAAATAGATGCTGGGAAGGCTTTTACCACTAACCATAATGCCCAAAACTTTGCCATCTGTGAACCTGTGAGACTCCCTGTTTCCCATTTCAGGAAGTAGTTGTAATGACTTTTGATTGCAAAACCTTAAGAAAGTTGAAAGGTCCGCTTTGAGGCATCTTTTTCCTCTTTAGAGTCTTAGCTCATATGGGACCACAGTAATTTTTCAGGGTACCAGAAAAGTCACTTGAGGCCACAAAGCTCTTTCAGAATTTATCTAGAACTGATGATTCCGGTGGAGGGGTAGTTGTCAGCTTCATCAGCAAGAGGCTGCTTCTTGCAGTTACTCCAAAATTTTCACAGCTTCTCTGCTGTGGCCTGGGGTCCTTTTTCAGCAACAAGCGAGTGGTAACTTCTGGTAGTGGCTGCAGCAGGAGGCTCATTCTCTGTCACATATGTGAATCTGCTTTAATATCAGGGCAGTTAGTAAGCTTGTTGGTTTGGTGAGGGGGTTTTGATATCAAAATTAGTACAGTCAAACAGTGTTTAATGGAAAAAGTCATGTGTGAGTTGCATATATGCATTCCTTTATTAAAAAATGCTCAGCAACAAAAAAAAGTCCCAATTATATGCAAATAAAAAGATATCGTTTGTCAAAAAATGCTCTTGTCAGACTGTTTGGCATCAGGGCTATGCTGTAATTGGAACAGAGATCATAAGAAATATGAATAATAAGAAATAAGGATAAGGAGATATTTTGTTCCTTCAATTAACTCCTGAACAGCTAAATGCTGTCATGGCCCACTATACACTTGGATGTCACCACATATGAAAGGGTGAAGAAGGACTGGAAGAAGCAGGGCTGCATACAGGTACTTCCAAAGACAAATTGAGTATTATGCATAGGCTAGAATTTTAAACATTCCTGAGATATTCAGATGAAAATATTTTCTACCTTCTTAAATCTTATCAAAATATGCATGTGGTGGATAAATGCAGGTCATTTTCCTAGTGGTATACAATCAAACATACCTTGTCTTTATTATCATTATCATACTCATGCCAACATTATAAATTCTAGGTGTTCAAATAATTTCAGCACCTAGACTGAAGTCTCCTAAGGTGTTGAAGTGCAAAAATAACACATGTAGTGTTAATTGGTTAGTGTATTGGGTTTAGATGACAGGGAGTAAAGTAGGTGAACCTATCTTTTTTTTGAGTTGGTTTTCTTTTTCCTAGAATAATACTTTAACTTTCAGATTGAAGTTGTATGCTATTTTGAAACAGGATTGTATTTTTACTGAGTAAATTAACTCTGCACGACAACAAATCCAATATTCCCTAATCCTTAAGGAGAGCAAACAAGCAGCATACATATAGCTCAGTGACATGGATACTGACCCAGCAGTCAGGAGATCAGCACACCAGTCCTGCTCTAAATACTTGACTTTAGTAGGAACATATGTCACTTCCTTTGTAAGGGGGATCAGAGCTAACATTGCTCTCTCCCGAGTCAGTACTCTGAACATCATGGTCAAGAAAAAGACAGCACTACGTATTTTAAGGAGCTCCCAACATAATGGGAAACAAAGAAAATCTGGTCAGAAATATCATGAGGCAAATGAGGACCAGTTGTATCCTGGAGGAGGCCATTCTTGGCATGTACAAGTCTGTCTGTTCCATACTAATCTAAATCTCAGAATAAAGCAAGTGAGTGAATAGTTCATACTGTGGAACCGAGAGCCTCAAACTCCTGTTCACAAAGTCCAAAAGCCCTCTCAGTATGTTGGAAACTCAGAAATGTCCACAGCATTCACTGCATGACAAACAAATCACCTGTATGACTTTAAAAGGCCTTTGAAAGAACAAGAGGCCTTTTTATTTAGCTCAGTAAGATTGCTTAATCTTCCAACCCCTGTTGAAAAATAGGTCGAAATTTAATATTTGGGTTTAATATTTCACAGAAGTCTTATATATTTTAAGGGTCAGAGAAACTTTATTCTGAAAACAACTGTTATGAAATGAAAGCAAGTTCAAGAAGTCTTTTGTTGCCTAGTGTTTCATAGCATTAGATCTGAATATACACATAACCTCCACCCCTCTCTCACAAGTTTGTCAGCTTTAAGAAAAATTATAGAATTTCGTTTCTTAACTATATTTAGAAGTTTATTTTCTTTTACAGATTTGAGTCTTAAAATACAAAATTATTTTTTTACTTGGCTTTGAAGATTAATTATTTTGAAAATGTTAATAAAATCTAATAAAAATTGAACAATATAATGAAGTACTGCAGTAACTGAGAGTGGTGGTTTAAACTATAACCATAGCAACAAAGAATAAGAAAAATAGAAGGCATTTTCAAATTATGTGTTGTCATGATGGAGCTATAATGGATGTTTTAAAGGTTTATTTCATTAAATGATTAAAATTTCAGTAATTGTTCAGATCCTACCTATCTTTGTTTCAATTTAAATAAAAATCTATACACATATTGAATAGCTTGGATAGTATAATCTAACAAAAAGGTGATGGAAAAAGGATGTGAGTGTCTTCCTCCATATATTAAAGATTATATCTCAGAGAAGGAGAAGACCTCTGTGAGCTGTATTAGTACATTAACAAAGGGAAATCAACTGATCATGACACCATCCCATCCTAAGACTGAGAAAAGAAAACTTTCTAACAATTAGAGCAGAAGAATAATTCAGGAAAAATTAAAGTCCCAGTTGTAGTACTTTGATGATAACATAGAACTGACTCATGAAAGAAATACATGATGTCCATGAGTAACTTAACAGAAATTAGGGGTAGGAGTACATATGTGAATCAATGGAATTGATGTGCAGTTAACATCCACAATGTATGCATTTCAGTGAGGTGTTTCTGAATCTCCTTACCACAGTGCCAAGGACTGAATGCTCATTAACCATTACATGAAATTTAATCTGGGCATGTATTTTCCAGATTAATTTCATCTAAAAGTATTCCAATTTGTGTTTTCTGATGCTCTTCTCCCTCCAAATGTGAGAATGGAAACATTTGGGAGAATTTATTGAAAAACACTTTCCTAGCAAAGTAACAATCCACTAAATTTTGTGAGTGAAAGTTGCATATAGATGTTTAAATTCAATTAAAAAAATCTTCTATAGCATCATAGACACTTTAGAATATCTGTTCACATGTACTAAAAGTGATATTATAATTTTAGTAGCAGGTAAGTGCTCCCATTAACATTAAAAAATGACCCCCTACAGACTGCTTTTGTTTCCCTCTGGAATATATTGACTCATGCTCCAAAGCAACATGCAGTGGTGCTCATAGGTGAAAAGTGATTCCATGCACCACACTCAGCTTTGTAATTCACCTGATGGAAAGGAGTGGCGTGGTTGAAGCACTCTTTCAGATTAGTCCTTATCCTTTTCATAGCGAAAGGCAATATGGCAACCAGATTTGTTTTCACAAGAACATGAGTGTTGTAATGTCTGCCATATTTTTTTTTCTGTGTTGCACCACAAAATCTCTTTATTCCATTAAGTTTTCTCCGGTAGAAGTCAGAAAACTCTCATCTCTTATCTTCTTTTTTGATGAAACCGGAGAAGTAGTTAATAAAGAAGACCATGCACCAATACCACTTTATCCTTCTCCAGTGTCCTCACCACACAACAGAAATCTACCTGTGGATTAATGCATCCATACCACATAACGGTTTGCGGAATTGTTTGTTATGAGATACCCTTGGTGTTTCCATGTATAAGTGCCTGATTGGCTCTTCCAGTGTTCAGTACTATGACAAAATATATGCTGTTATTGCCTAGGTGGAACATTTCAAATAGTTTAATTTTCTCTCTTTTCAGTTGGCAAATATATGGAGTTACATGTTAAAATGTGGGTACAGAGAGTTAGATCCAAAGTTGAAAAACAGTTTTGAAAAGAGTCCTTTCCAGAAATAGACCCAAACACACTTTGAACTTCAGAAATGTTCTTTTTGTGTTGCCCAATATTCCATTTCTATCTGTTAATTAAAGACATAAAAGGGTAGAGATACTGTGGGTATACCACTAAATTTGCCTATGCTAGCACCAGTCCCATGCGATAAAACTTCCAAAAATTCTGTCTTTATTGCCATTAGAATTCATTAAGGGCTAAGAGCACTCATATTTCTGCTTCTGCCTGAGATGTTAACGAATGCATTGGCATTGATCACAGCTACTCAGCATTGTTCCATTCCACAGGCATGCGTCCCAGGCACTGCACATCTATTTCATATTCTGATCTGTGCAGATGTAAAACATATAGGTTTTGTCTTGCTGATTTTGTACTCTGTTGTTCTGCTAACCTGCAGTTTATTTTAACTGCTTCATAATTTATTAATACCATTTTTCTCTTATCCTCCTTCAGCAAACCCAGTGGGGTAGCCTTCATTCAAGCAAAAGTCACAGGATTTCTGTTAAACTCTGCACCTACATGAAAATAAGCTTTTAAAACCTCATGGTAGAATTAGATTTAGACTTGGGGGTTTGGGGCTCATTATTCAATACTTTTTGAGGCAGAAGTAAGATTTTAAACCAAAATGAACTCTGGGAATCTAATAATTACTTTACTTCTGGTATGACTGTGGAAAGCTATTACACACCAGCCTACTGTGTACTTCTTTGTTACACCACTCTACACTTACTGAAAGCTGTACCTTTTTGAGCAGCTAAAAACTCTTAAGCAGATGCATTGAAAAAGAGCAGATGTGTTCACAGAACAAATTGTCCATGCTCCATTTTCCACTACGTATGCTTTGTGTTTATGGAAGTCAGAAGCATAAAGCAGGCAATGGATGGAAAAGGACCTGACTATCTGTACAAGTCATATCTGTTTAAACACTTACTGGAAAGGAAACTCATTTTAAGATATTTTCTTGGGTCTGCTTTTGCACCTATAATTTATACAACCTTTTTCAAAAATTAATACATTTTAGACCCTCCAGGCACCTTTGTGAGTTGAAACTTGCTGGGCTTAAGAAGCTCATTCCTGTACACTTGCAACTACCAAAGGGCAAGAGAAAACCTTCCCTATAGGCACTGCCTAGGGAAAGTTTTCATATAGCAATATGAACCTAGGTGAACATTTCTTACTATTTATAAAGGCTTTTGTTGTCCTAAAAACGATGTCTTGAAATACTTTTTTTTTTTTTTTTTTTTTTAGTATGCATGAGAAGTTAAAAACTAAATTCTAAAGCTTTTGAGAGAAACTTCTGAATGTAAGCTTTTTTCAAAATTGTTTCACCAGAGACTGGAATTAGTTTGCAGGAAAAATAAAAATACTTTTGTTTTTTTAGTGTGCATGTCTTTCATACAGAAAATGTGCAGGAATATCTATCAGAAACACCAAAGAAAGCCTTCCACTCTGCCATTTATTGAGAAATTCTATCTTCTGCATTCATTTAAGAATGTTGTTAGTTAAAAAGATTAAGTTTAGTTTAATATCCCTTATGGCTTCCTGCAGTCACATAGTAATTCATTACCCACTGCAATGTTTTGTGATTGATGCTATAAGGCACAATAGGCTGGATTAATCAAAGAGATAACAAGTAGATTTTCACTTCTTGAATATTAATGAATAACTGAAACTCCTATTCATTGACACTCAAAAACAGATAAAGAATCAGCAGGAAATCTGTAGCAAAGGATAACTGGAACCCAATTTCTCCCTTTAAATTAAAAGTGGCAAAAAAACATTTCTAGATAAGAGCTGTGTTTAATATTTATGAAGTCTAGTTTGTTTAATAATAATCCATATAAAAATATATTAAAATAGCATTTAGAAATATAATGATGTACTTGTTTTTGTATTTTAATAACTAGAATCATCAGTTATAGTGTAGTGGACAGTTTGCAACTTATGAGCACTGCCTCAGTACAATGCTTCCTACAACTTCTCTGTTGCTGGAGAGGACACCACAGCTTTCTTCATTTTTTAAGCAACACCTTACAAGATACTCAAAAGCCTCTCATCTTGGGTAAGTCAAGAAATGGATAAGTAAAATATACACAAGTTAAATATGATATACAAATTACTGATTTGAGAATCCACATTTTGAAACCACAGGAAGATCACAACCTATCTTTAGGACATTCTTTCCACTGTCATCATTACTGATATCAGCTTGTCTTCTACTTAGCCCTGTAAATGTCTGCATTTCTACTAGCAGCTATACTCCAAATATACAAAGCTCACAGTTCTCAGATTATTTCTCTTGTTTGCTTAACTCCATTCAAAGACATTCTCCAGCTGTACAACAGAGAGCTGCAGACAGGTCTGCTCTGGCTGGACTGGGCAAGTGCATCCCACCAATCAGAAACCAGTCTGGCTGCATCTATAGCTCCAAAGGAGTTTCAGGAAACCTCTCTGTGCATTGCAAGTAATTTGTCAATGCTTTCATTTTTAAAGATGGTCTTTAGATAATTGTTTTTCAATGTCAGCATAGCCCAGATTGTAATCCTAATATGTGAGAAGTACCCCCAGAGAACAGTCATTAACACATTCAGTTTCTTAACAGAATACAGTCATGAGCCAGGAACTTGGACCTTGTTCTTCTTAATTCTAGGAGAAAACCTTAAGCATCTAGATATTACTAATGTCAGGCAGAGTGCACATGAAATTCTCTTTTGATCTCCATTTAACCTTATTAATATTTAATTATGTAGCTAGTATAGAAACTCTACAGGAGTGAAATGCACTGTGAGAATACACTGATCTGGTGGTTTGGGAAAAGAAAAGGGATTTTATCTTTCCTGCATAGCCAGGCAGGTTAGGGATTGCAAAAATATCCTTTTGACATACTAACTGTGCATGCTATCATTAGGTTGTTAGTTATTCCTGACCTAGGTATTTCATGGTGGGATATTTTGACTATGTCTACACAGAGGAGTAGAAACAAAAGAAGGTCAGTCTCAGCATGCCAGGCTCACAGAGATTCCTATCCACTTGCATCCATACTGTATGCATCAGCTGTGAGGTATCTCCCATTTTGAGGTTGTCACTGCCTGTGTATATCTGTTCTCAGGTAATAACTTCTGCTGTGAACCACATTAGTGTAAGTGCACCTGACTCTGGGAAGTTTCTGTAAAACAAGAAATCCACAGCTTAGGTTTTAAAGCAAAGCAAGTTCTCTGCAGAGGTTTTAATTATATTACTTGACTTTCAAAGATTCTGTCTATACTCAAATCCCAGTACAAGCAGATTAAAATTGAAAGCAAACCCAGGAATTTGTGAGTCCTTCTGCAAAATTGCAATTGTATTCCATACAGTTGAAATACATAGTTGCTGATGTGAAGCATTAAGCACCTTACATTCAAAATTTTAGTCAAAAGAATAAATGATCTATGAAAAACAAACACACAGAAGTGAAAATAGTTATTTTTGTATTAGCTACATGAAAGTTATAAAAATACTTGTGAAAAAGTTTGTCAACACTAATACAGTAAAGACTAGATTTTATGACAAACAAATACTTTCAGTAACAAAAAGTTGTGTTAGAGCAGAAATGCATCCATCTCTTCAAAATTACCAGTTATTTTCTATTCATTTTCTGGTATTGCTGAAGTATCCCATCTTAGCCAGCATTAGGAAAGGGCCTAAAAATCACTGTAATAAATATAAGTGCTCTTCACCAACCACTTCACATGGCCTTTTCTGAAAAATATTCATATATTTTTAGCGTGTTAATGTATTTTACCCAGTTCTGATTAATCTGCCTGTTTGTTGCTTTGCAGTTCATAAAAAGACTTACAAATATTCCATGCTATACATGTTTGGCTGTTCTTTTAATATTTTTTTTCTTTTCTAACATTGGAGAGTTAGAAAAAGTGAGGGAGAACAAAACTTAAAATGCATTTTTTAGACTGAGACTGTCTGGAAACTTTTGAAATAAACTGTGTTTAGATTGTATTCTCATCTAACTGGAACCTTCAGTGATAAGATGCAAGACACATGCTGTGAAACTTGTGTTGTTGCAAGGCATTCCTGAAGGAATAGTCAGTAGGATTAGGATCTGAGAAAACAAATCTCTGTTAATTTGGGAAGGCAGCAGTGAACTACTAAAAGATATTTAGTGTTCAAGATACACATCAATGTGATTTTTGAAGAGAATACCTTGACGATCAAGAGGTATTCTCTTGCTCTCTGCTTTGGGTTTCTTTTCCAAAGAAAGAAAGAGAGCAAGAGAATAAAAACTTCTCCAAATTTTGCAATCCAATAAAGGTCTTTCAAAGGGATAAACCTGTAGTAAATATTTTTTAATTTTTTTAAATGAGATTTTTAGGAATACTGGTATCCATTCTATGCCAATTTTCCAAAGCTCACATAAAATGTGAAATTTCTTTTGCTCTCCAATGAGTTCTGACTGGTCCAAGGAATCATCTACCTTTCTACTTATAGATGCTTACTGTTACATGTTTAAGAGTCTGAAGAAATTCTACTAGAAAATTTTGAAAATAAACCTTTCACTTCTACCTGAATCAAAATTTCAAATTCATTTCAAACTGAACATAATTGCTGCTATATCTATCATCTTACTTTTTCATTGTAGAATTTTTCAGGAAGATTATTTTTCATAGATATGCTATCACCAGTTCCAGCTGACTGTATATCGACCTTGAATTTAATGTATAGTAAATGGGCAATGCACCTTGGGAAATACAGTTTACTCTTTAATGTGTGACATTAACAGCACAGAAATAAAATTTCCATGAGACACATCAATTGCACTGCAAATGCAGAAAGTTTCCAAGAATTTATGTATTAAAACATTTTTGTTCTATGCAGTGTTACTTTATTTTGACTCTTGCCTTAAATCTGGGTGAAAATATATAGGAAAATATCATGATTTAATTACATACACAAATCTGCTTCGTTTGAGTGACTAACACTTCTTCTCTATGCTTATATGACCATTTCAATTTACTAATCTGGAGCTGACAAATATTATCTGTTTCTCCTTTAATGAATGTAATTTTTCTGCACATTTTCTTTCTCTGTTCAAAGAAGTTATGCAATGAATTTTATTTTTTCCCCTCTCCTTTCCTCTGTCTTTTCAAAATTCCCATTTCAGTGCGTTCTCTGATAACTAATCTCATACATCCTTCTCCGCTGTCACTCCCTATGGTTCAATTATTCTTTGCTGGCTACAAGCGCTGATGTCATTTTTCCAACTTGATTCAAGTTGAACTGCTGACTGGTTGACAACCATAACTTGGGATAAGTGTACTACAATTCACCAGTATATTTCTGGAGAGGAGGAGATACTAAAGCAATGAGCATTTGAACATCCAGGTTTTTCCTAAGAGGTGGCTTGATTCTTTGAATGGCATTTCAACAATCTACAGAATTAATCATAAATCTTTGAAATGTACTCTTGCAACCTTCAGATTTAATGTGGGTAGATCTTATAAAAGATCAGTTAGAAAACTAGGAAGATATGCCACAGAAATATTTGAGCTCGTATATTTGCAATATTGAATGTGATTATCACAAGAATGCTAATGGCTCTTAGTTACTTCACAATAACAAGAGATACCCTCAACAGAATTCAATGTGAGAATTTAAGTTCAAAATAGCTGTTTCATATTTTTTTATAGTTGTTTAAAAAGTTGCTCTTTGTTTAGATTTGAAAGATGATTATTATCAAGATCATTTTCTTTAAGAAATCTGCAAGTTTTTATAGTATTACACTATTAAATAAAATGTGTCAAATACTTAAAGCATCCAAATAATAAAACCCTGACAGTACTCTCACTAAATGGCAACTTTTCAAAGATAATAAGCTACTTGTCATATTTTTTGATGAAAGAGTATGAAAAATGTGCCTTTCAAGAAATGAATCTCTCAAGTCCCTTCACTTTTTTAATTTTAAAAAGTGCTGGTGGCAGAATCCATAAATCTACAGGATCATATGGGTCAGCTACCCTACACAGTGGTCTGAAAAAAAAAATTAGTATTGATGTAAATGGCCATGTCTCTATTGGCATATAGGGAACACATTTATTCTTATAAGTGCAGAATTTTATCTCATGTCTTCATAACACCACAGGATGCCCTTAAGGAATGACATATTAATTTTTCACCTGTCATGAATATTTGCTGATTTCCTGGAAGTCACAATGACAAGATATGGTTCCATAAATCATTATTTCCAATGACTCCATTTTCAGTTGCACCACTGATAAAGTAACAAAAGCAACTAAGACAGTGCAAGCGACTGAAATGGCTTTTCGCATTCAACAATTTACATAGACCCAGTCTAGGATCTGAACAATCTGAAAGTTTATTAACTCTAGAAACTATTGGAATATTGTCTTTGGTTTTGATCCTTCATGTGCCTTCCCAAATTGACACTCAGTAAGCAACCTGTATTGGCTTATAATCCAATTACATTCTGGAATCAAAATTTTTGATTTTAAAAGACAAAAAAAAAAGACCTCAGGAGCACGAGGCCTGAATTTTCTTCAAGGCTGATGACCCAGGAATTGCAGAATAAAATATCTAAGAGAAATTAAATTCATGGGGAGAAGAACTACATAGCAGAGCAAATAAATAACCTCAAAGCTATGACATACATAGAGGGAACCAGCAAGAAAATACATCATAATCCAAATTGGTCATCAAAGATACTCCTACACTCCATTTGTTCAAGGAATTTACAAATTAATAGAGAGTGTGTAAATAAGATTGAAGCAGAAATAAAAACTTAAATCTAAACAAATGGCAAGAGTTTGTTCTCTTCCATCAAAAAAGGGATTGTAAAGAAAAAAAATGAAAAATGTAGGGACAGAGCGGGGAAAATCTAGATATTATTCAAATTTTTTATTTTGTTCCTGCTCACATCTGTTGTGTTTTAACTTAGAGCAGTCACCAAAACATTAAATCCTTTTCTAGGAAGACTCAATTCTTCTTGAGAAATGAGGTTTTTCATTCGCTTTCAATTAATGGGATAATTAATGATCAGTTCAAAATTCCCATTCAGAAATGAGGGATTTTGCAACGAAGACATGAAATACAACAGTATGAGATATAAACATAATTCAGCATTCAGCAAATCAAAACTCAAAATTTTATACTGGCAGGTCTTTAAATATCAAAAGCTTAATTGGAGTGCCCAGCAAACACAATTCTACAATGAACAATTTTACCAGTGATGGATGATCAAATAGAGGAAAGAAACTAAGTCCAAGGAAGAGGAACTACGGGCAAAGGAATAAGGAAGATATATTCTCGGTAAAGAAGGACATTTTGTGCTGCTCTAACTTCAGAGTTAGTTGCCCTTCTAACTAATGAATATGAAAAGAGGAGTTTTGAGGTTAAGCATCATATGGTAGACTTTGGAAACATTCATATTCACAAGTGGAATGGACAAAGATTGGTGCAACATTTCACTTCTCTCTGAAGAGGAAAGAAAGGACAAAAACTTTTTTGCATGATCACTGAGAGAGCAAGATATTTCATTTCACTGACATGTTTACTGCTAGACCATTCTTATTATGGGTTTCTGAGATTATGGGTTTCTGAGATTTAAAGTTCTATTTTCGGTACAAGAAAAAATTCAAGTAGTAACATTTTTCCTCAGAAAAATAACTTATATTAAAAAACAAACTCCAGTTGGTTTGGGTTTTTAAAATAAATTTAGAAGTGCACATGAGAAATGTGGTTTGCAAAATGACATTTAAATGAAACAGTGATAAATGATCAAGATTTCTTCTTACTTACACTATTGTTTTATATTATATTTCTTACTTATGTATTTTTTATTAAAATTATTTTATTGCTGGCTCTAGACCACCATGAGCTTCCCCCTGATTTCAGTAATGATGTAAATAATAATAGCTATCTCTTCAAGGGGTTTAGGGCACTTGATGGTTATGAGAAACTCCTGGCCTTATGAAGAGCATTGTTAGTCTTACTTGCATAAAAAGAACACAAGAAAAAAAATAGAAGTTACAAATTGTCCCTAAATATGGTCCAAGTGTAAGTCTTTGTATAAAAAAATAATTTCTTTGCTCTTTTTAGCACAGAAGACTTTAGGATATGCTGTCTAAACTGTTAAAGCAAATGCACATCTTTTGGGCCAGAAATGATGCCTCATGCCTTTTATGACATGCTGAGAGGACATTGTGTGTGAGGTGGTAGAGAAACTTTTAAGGGGGAAGGGGTGTGTTCCACATAATTTCAGGGAGTAGAAGGTTGAGTGATCAAAAAGCACAGGAATGAATGGCTCTGCATGTCCCTCCTAAAACCATCCCATGGTATATGCTGCAGGAATGCAATGCAATATTAGAGTGCAAAATGTATGGGTTGCTAAATCTGTTCTGACTTAATGGAATACACAAAGGGAACTGCAAAGATCACTTGGACAATGCTGTGAACATTAAATCTTTCAGTAAAAGATGGTTTATGAGGCCTCTTTGTGTGTGCATGTGTAGGACAGGGATAGTTTGGCCTGATTTTGGGCACAGAGATTTCAGGTCTGCATTAAACATTTCCCACAGAACCTGCTCACAAGATGCTGCTATTTGAGAGGCTCCTGGCATGCAACTTGGCACAGCTGATCTTTCAACTGCACTTTAAATTTTTGGTAGAAATCAGAAATTGTGTTGAGCACAATCAGACAAGGTACAATTAAAGCAATCACATTCCTGGTTGTGCCCACCTGTCATCAGTGCAAGAACTGTGCCAGCATCCCTGCCAGCAGATAATGGCACTCCAGAATTCATACTCACAGCCCAGCTTAGACATGCTCCTGCTTCTACATGGTAACCACTGAGAAATGAAATGCATGTCTGTCTCATGCTCTTCTTTTTTTATCTCTGCCTCATTTATCTCCATTTTAAGAGCCAATAATGAGATGAATTAAGTGGTGATGCCCTTTCATTTTTCCTCATTAGGGTTTCTGGCTATTTTAGCCTTACCCCTGCTGAAGAATTACTTCAGGGATGCAGCCATCTTGCAATTCCTCTTCATTAAACTGGAGGAAGTAAAAGTACGTAAAAAAACACATTGTTTCTGTTGTGTCAGCAGTCTGGATGAAGATTTTAATGGTTATAAATGGGCTGTCTCTTATAAAAATTTATTTTATGTGTAAAGGTAAATACCATCTTACATCATTGTATATGTTTTGCTTTTGTTCTCTCTTAGAATGTTGCCTAAAACATTAAGGTTTGTCCAGACTTACTGATTAAAACTTCTTTATTTTCTGAATTTTAAAATGTGATAAGGGGTATTAACTTATTCAGCACAAGGAAGAAAAGGAAACCTAAAATATCTCTACACTTTTCTCAGGTTTGAATTCCATTTCCATCTCTACCACTCTTTTTTCCAGACAGCAGGAGAACAGCCATCTGACTCACTCCACTACATTCCTGCTGACACTACAGTTAGATACAAGTATTCAAAGTGGAGTGTTTTCCTGTGACAAAGATAGCATTTCATCAAAATAGATATTTTGTAAGTAATGTCTGTTTGGAGAACATTTTCCCACAAGTCAGATGAAAAATAACATTTCAGCTTTTCAAAACAATGTTTTCAAATTCAAACCAGTGGTTTGATTCAATTAATCTTACACTATTTTTGAGTGGATTGCAGTAAAGTGTTTAAAAATATTAAAAGTTGAAAGACAATACAGTGTCAAAACACTTTTTTTTTTGTTTTTGTATTTTTACAGTTCTGGTGTTTTCTATGGCAATTCCAGCCCACGTTCACTAATAAAATTAATTTTAAAATAATTGGAACAAAGGATTTTCTAAGGAAAAAATTTCACTACACTCCTCTCACAATCAGAAGTAGTACAGTCATGTATCACACTACTCTAAGAAAAAATACTTGTTATTTTTAACATTAGCTTTATACCACAGCATGCTATTCTGCCAACATGAAAATTTATGCTTGATATTCGAGCTTATAAAAAATTACTTTGGTGCTGTTATTCTAATACAATGAGAAAGGAATAATTTCTGCAACTATTTATTCTGAAGTCTTTAAATAGAAGTACATAATGAAGAGGAATGTAAAAGAACCTTACATCTATAATAATTAATCCAGTTGAATGTCATGACATGTGTTTGTGTTTAAAGGGCCTTTTGTGTCTGCTCCTGTGATTTTTTTCAAACAAAAACAAAAGGGGAGGAAGAGATATAATTAAAAACAATAAAAGGTCCTTCATCCCTCCAAAGAGGTACCATAATCTTATTCACTCCATGAGTTGTAACAGGAACTGAGGTGCAGAGCTGGCAGTGAAAATTGCCACGATTGTCCTGCCTTGCAATGCCAATTGAGCAGTGGAGTTGTTGCCTCAGTCCACCTTGAAGAGGAGAATTTACTGATCATGAAATTCCCTGTCTCCTTTGTCCCTCATTAATTACTACCTGTTATAATGAGCAGATACAACCATTCACAGCCTTATAGGCCATGACACAAGCCTAATAGACACCCCTTACTTGAGTTTAAAATAATGTGTTCATGAAATACTGTTTATTTTATTACTTCAGGATTCATACAGATTATACTACCTCCAAGTATCTAACATAAGCAAGAGAGATTAGAAAAGCAGTTCCATTCCAAAGAAGAAAAATAAATCCAACCATTACTACTTTTCATTAATCTATACCATGATTATAAATTATAGGCCTGTTAAGTACCGTTTGTCAGTATAATCCGTTATTTCATACCAAACATTATTTGCATATTTTGATTTCTCATTTATAACCACCTATGCTCATTCTTCACTTTTATTTGAAGTGTAATTCATTTGAAAGTCTATTACATGGATAAGAATCTAGTTTGAAATATAGACATACTTAAGCTTTATAAATTGGGACTAGAGCAGTAAAAAGAAATGTCTAGCATTTTCTTCTTTTCTGCAGGTGGACTCCAAAAACAAGCAAAGAATTCACATACTTCAGAGCAATGAATATAGTAATTTTCTCTGAAACTAAAGGAATGTTAATGGCATTACAAGGCAAGCAATGTGGAGGGCAATTTTACAAAAGGCTGGGATTTTTATGTTTAATTTTTGTAATGCTAAATCTAGACAACAATATTAGTCACTTATATTAATCACAATCATAAAGAAACACAGACTCATTACTTCCTAAGTCTAAATTAAGATAACTACATGGTCTCAGAGCTAAAATGCAGCAGCCCAGGAGGAATAGAAGTTCCTCAGGCATCCATGTTTTCACCAGTAAAAACAAGAAGAGAAAACCCACCAAAAAAATAACAACAAAAAAAAAACTTACCGAACACTTAAACTTCAATACTTATAACCAATGACACCTACATGAGTCTTGATAAAGCTGGGCTCTTCATTCTCCAAAACATGGCTAAGTATGTGAAGCATTTCTTTCCTTAACTTGTCTGCAAAACCACTTTCAGCTCACACATTTCAAAATGAGGGTTGCACAAAACAGTAGATGTTTTTTGGGTAACACTTATACCTTATATGCCAGGTGGTCATCCCATAATGTGTTACAGGTCAGACTTACATACTTCTTCCAGATTTAAGCAGAAGACATAGCCCCGATGCCTGATGTGTTTTACTGAGAAAGTTCTTCTCAAGTCCACATTTCTAGCCAAATTTAAGAAAAAAGTGCCAAAATTCTAACATTTTCAGCTCACATTGAGATTGATTGATTCCATATCTGTCCTATCCTACATAGATCATTTTTGCAGAAGAGCAGTTGTCAAATTGAAATAATTTCAATTCTATTATCATCAATTGAGATTAACATAATTTCAATTAGTGTAGGGGTCCACAGCAAGATTTTCAGGTCTCTTACTATCTTGTAGAAAGTCTATTTACAGTAAATAAGAAGAAATAGATACCAACAGAAAACAGCTCACCTCTCTCAAAGATGCAATTAAAACTTGATGAGACTAATTATTTTATAAAGGCACCTATTTTCTTCAATTATAAAGAAAAGATGTCTGGCTATCTTGGATCAAGATGATTCCATTTTAAGTGACTTAAAACAGATGAAAAAAGAACCCATTGATGGTTTGATTTTGAACTTCTTCCGGGCATTGCCAGACTTCGTTATAAAGTGGTACCTGGCAGCTCTGACAAATATATATGATCAAAGCCAGTACAAGCTGCACTTCAAAACACCAGACTGCACTAATCCTAGCAACTGTATGTCTGCTTCAGCTGAGTTTAACACACACTGTTTCTGAACATCTTTGTAGAAACCTATATGTAGGTGAAGAAAGCCTTCACACGTGTTCCCACAGCTGTCTTTCCCTGTTAACAAAATCTGTCGTCACCCTCACAGTAGCATGGAAATTGCATAGCAAAGTACCTATGGAAGATATTTTATAGACATTTCAAGTTCTCATTTAGATGTTCAGCTGTTTCTGTGCTGTTAAAATTCTTTTCTGAAAGGCTTGCAATGAGTTAGAGTGGGTTTGCAACGGTAAATAAATAAATAACTTCACCTATTTACTGCAGATTTTAGCCCCACCATCCAGAAAATTTACCCACTATGTTTTTCTGTATCCTGTCAGAAAACACAGAACAGAAGAGTGTTCAGCCACAGGCAATAAAAACTTCTGAAAAGGTTTTTATGTATGATAAAAAGATTCCTCACATGCAGTTTAAGGTCATTACAGTTTAATATTGGATACAATATTTTGAGTGCAGTGCTTGCCAGGATGAGCAATCCATTAAAAGAAGTAGCTTTGCAAACTGAAATTCAATTTTAAAGGCTGCAAGTTGCTGATGGAAATCAAAAGTAAGTAAAAGAGCTTGACTCACAAGTTTAGATTATTATAGCGTGTTTACTTAATTTCTTCAGTAGGTGCTCTGCTTATGTTTTCAGCTTTCTTCAGGCAAAGCACCTGCTTATGAAATGAAATAAATACAACATGTCAGCAGCATAAGGGAGGCAAGCCTTTACTTCACTGGACTTTAACAAACATGAAGAGATAACAGTTATAATTTAAAGGTTTCTTGCTTGCTTTCTTGCACATGGTTTTGACACCAGAATTGTAACGAGCGCGGATCTCCAGGACGGTTTGGATGGATGAGAGACCTCTGAAGTCAGGTCTTAGAAAATGTGGTTTATTAAAAGGGGGAAAGACCCTGCTTGGAGTTGCCAGGCGCAACTCGTGGCAGGCCTAGGGGGAGAGGGAGAGAGAGAGAGAGGGAGCAAGGGTTCCAGGTAAGGGTCCCAGGGGAAGATCCAAGAGAGCGTCCGGTCCCTCGGGCACACCTTATCAGGGGGCTTCAAGGTGGGCTGGAACAGGACTTGGGCCAATGGGGTCACAGATACCTGATACTTCAGGGGAGGGTTACAGGTGTGGGATGAACCATACATTGGGGGTGAGACAGAGCATTCCATTTGACCTTTGGACCTATCTGCAGGTAAAGGGCATTGTTTAATCAGAAAAGGGGGATTGCCTTCAGCCTGGCTATACTATTGTTTTCTAGTTATTCAGTAGTCAAGGTTTGCTATTTCAAATCTAGTTCTCATCTCAATGTCTGTATTTTCCAAATCTTTTGCCAGGCAATCATATTTATAAGGTTTTCCTATTTCATCTTCCCCAACATCCATAACATCTTCCCATTCTACAACCCTCCATGCTGACTTGGGAAATTACATCTTCCCATTTCTTCTGGACAGGTGGTAAAAAATTTAAGGTCAAGTCCCAGAAGAAGCGAATGCACTGCTGATGAGTAAAGTAAGAAACAGACATTCCTTCAAAACAGGATACCCAAGTGTCTGAGGTTAGATCATGCTAAATATATGCCCTCCCATGCAGCATGGCCAGATTGCCTGATGCAGTGAAAATGAAGCAAGAGAACTTCCCGTAAACCTATAACTGATTTTGCTTAGGAAAATGTTGACATATAGAGATCCCTTCCTTCTAGATGATCTTTAGAGTCCCTTCTTACCCAAACCATTCTTTCCATTCCACCAAGGAGAAGCTGTATAGCACTGTGGAGGGTCTATGCCAAAGATTAGCTTGAGTAAATCCTACTTCACACTAAGCCAAAATTTCTGCCTATCTGCACTTTCTAAATCGGTTTAGAGTCAAGCCTGGACCATGACACATTATAGGAATTCTTGAGGTCCCCCAAACCATTCTCCAAGCTTACCATGAATCGCCATGTGAGAAAGCACAGCAACACATTAATACACTCCTCTCCTCCTAACCAGAAAATTATCTATAGGGTGCTCCATTCCATATAAAAACTATAGAATGTGAAGTAATGCCCATAGCTATCAAAAGAAGTGCAATTTAGACCACACAAAATTTCATAGAGCACCATGTGAAATTTTTGAATCTATTATACAGATCAAAAGACACTAATCCAGGCAAAAATAGCAGGGTTTGGTTGCTGTATCTGGGGGTGTCCATAATCTGCCTGTGCTGGGCACCACTGGTTCCATCCAGAGCTGGTACCAATGCAGACTGCCCATCATGTCCCAAAACTCTGCAGTCAGGGAGCCCGTGGCACCTCTGCAGAAAGATGCCACTGCGAAAGGAGCTTGTGGCTTAGGTTGAACATGAGGGATGGAGGGAAAAGTGTTCCATAAATATTCGTTATCTTTGTGGTCTTTTTGTGTTGTTTTTTACTTTTTCTCCCAATGCACAAATAAGTAATTAAGACTTTGTGTTAACTGACAATAGATTAAATTGCAAGTTCCCCAAAGTGAATTGTCTGTTCACTGTGTCTGTCTTTTTTTCTGAAAGCTACACTCTAAACAGAATCTAGTCACATAGAAATGATGTGTTTTCAAGATGCAAATATCAAACACTTCCTTACAAAGCATATATACTTCAGCTAGCCACTGCATATGTAAGTTCATATTTTGACTAGAATGTAAAGGGAGGATATTCAGCAGCCCTCTACATGAATTTTCCCCCTTAGATGATTCAGAAATATAATAAAAATAAATTTTCTTATGTCATTTAGTATACAGTCATTTATTATTCGACACTCAGCATTCAGTATGAGCACTATTAAAAGTAAACTACTTTCAGCAATTATTTATGTAAATGTAATTATCAATGGCCCTTAAAATTATAATAATTAAGCATTTTACCAAGATTCTGGAAAGGTATTTAAATTCATTGCTACATACTTAACATAAACAAGGTCAGATCTTAAGACTAGTCTCTGGGTATTGACCTAACATAACTGTTGATAGTAATTTAAGCACATTTCTCAAAAGTATATAAAATAAAATTACTAGGGTTTTGATTTAATAAAGTGTGCCTTTCTACCATTTCCTTTTTCAGGTCGAGAGATGAGAGCATAAACCAAGGTAGATGGGTGGATTATATACATATTATTTCTAGACCACAGTTATTCTTCAAAGATTTTTTTGTGAATCTTTATGCACCGTTATGATTAAATGTTTCAAGTACCAATTACAAAAGTGACACAGATCATCAGACCAATGTACAATGACTTGTTATGACCTTCTTAACAGTAAGAGGACCTTTAGCCTATGCAGCATGTCCTCAAATGTCAAGTGGAGCTCATTTCTCATTCACAGCAGTAAGAATTCTGAAACTGTGTAAATAGATGCAAGGTAATTGCTTACCATAGTGATTATAAATGTTTGAAACAACAGACTGCAACAATTCTCAGTCTCCATACCTAAATATACATTATATTTAGGCCAAAGCATATAATTATTTTTGACTTCCATAATTACAGTATTGTACTGCATACAGGTGCACTGAGATGCAGGTGAACTAGAAACAGATATATACAATTTACAGAGCCATTAATCCTTATATAGTTTATTTAATATTCAGGGAAAAAAGAAACACCAAATAATCCAACACTTCACCCTTGCCAGTAAGTGCTAGGAGCACCAAACATTCCTTACATGAGAACAGCAATATTCCATACACTTAGCAACATTCATAAGTAAATTATATATAAACAGTAAAAATGTTAAAAATATTTATTCTATTCATTGCAGTAAGAATAAGCAACTTGCTCAAGTATTTTACGTTCACAAATCATTCTGAAAACTGTGACAACTGCAACAGAAATGAGAGGTACAATACTTAAGATTTTACACATAGTATGAATATTTAATTGTAATTCATTCAGGAACAGGGCAATAATCATACCTTTTAAATCTTGTGCAGCACACTCCATTAATAAACAATTCATATAGCTCCTAGAAATAGTACCATTAGGAAGTAATACATTTGGCAAAAGACAGTCTTGTGTTTCAGTAAATTTTTTAAAAATTGCAGATAAAGAGGTATGCTATGGTGGTATCTGAACACTACCACCTTCTTTACACAAAACTACAGGAACATAGTAACAATGTCTTTGCAGTTAACAATAGAGGAAACTAAGAATTTATAAAATTAAATGGTTAATACTTGGTGTGCTGAACCTAGCATCAGATAAATACACAAATGTAACACAGGGAACAACTGTCTAGATTCTAACATGAATTAGTTAGGGTTACAGTAAGTCACAATCTGAACAAATACCGGATGATATTGTATTGTTGCAACATCATCTACGAGACTTGGCGGTCATCTTCAATACATGTTATTCCTGAGCTAGAAAACTGGGCAAGTTTGCACAGTATTTAAGAAAAGGTGTAAAGCAGATGGACAGACACCATCATACAGCAACAGGAATTACCTTGAAAATTTTGCTTATTAGAAATGGCTGAAGGAGTGTTGTTTAATTTAGATAAAGAAAGACTGATAGAAGATGCATTTATGATAGCTAGCTAGCTAGCTAGATAGATAGATGGATAGATAGATGATAGATAGATGATTGATAATGAACCTAAGCCTGCAGCAAGAGAGATGCACTTTAGATGCTTTGCAAGTGTTAGGATGGTGTAGTACTGGAATGTGGTGCCCAGAGAGCTTGTAGACTCATTAAAAAATCTCAGTCAGTAAAATAAACAACTGTAATGTATGACATAGCTGATCTTGCCTAAAGTAGATAAGCTCTTCCAGCCCTTTTTCATCAGAGTCTCTTGTGTTTTTTGATAATACCACATGCAAGTTTAATACTGTTTCACAAGCTGGATTTTTGCAATATTTTTCTTTTAGGAAAAACACCGTACAAAACCAGTAATATTTCTAAACTGTAGCTCACCTGATTTCTGTCTGATCTTCTAGCTGTCTCTGTACTAGTAAATAAAATTAGACACGTAATTCACAGACAGTGAGGAAAAATGGCATATGTGATCAGCAGGTATTTGTACAGCTAAATTCTCTGACTTTCTCAAAAAAGATCTCTGTACATGTGAAAAGTACTGGCCCTTGGGACCCCCTAACCATGCTCCTAGAAACAACTCCATCTAATACTGGTCAGCACTGGTCAGCTCTGCGTCAGAGACATTTCAGTAGTAAGTACGTAGAACAGGACAGTGCTCAAGCCACAGCATGGCTTTGGTTTGCATATTTGAAAAGGTCTAAGTTCACCTGACTTAAAATTTGGAACATGGGAAATGTTCCAAATCACTTGAGATGCCTTCTTACCAGGAGGAAACCTCAAGTGCTATAGTCAGTGTATCAACTCCAGAACTACAAAAAGTCTCCAGGCCAGGGGTTATATAATAACTTTGACCATATTATATTAGATGGTATGATGAGAAATGTGCTACTCTTCAGCAGTTTAAGAGACTTAAGAAAGGCAAAAAGATTATTAAAAGTAGTATTTTCTTGCCCATCAGCCAGACTTTCCTGACTGAAGTTGCAGCTTGCAGGGGCTGAATTAACTTACAGAATTTCTACTTTTTCATTCTATTTTTGCATAAAGCACACAACGTACGGTGTTATAGTAAGAAAGGATGCAGTGATTTCTGAAGCTTATTTCAAATTATTCTAAGGAACCTGTCCTGATTTTTCCAAAGCTCATACAAACCTTAAAAGGAAAGACAGATTATATATTTTTTACCTCAAAGCTACAACTCTGCACATGAGTGACATAAACCTTTCTTTATACATTCAAATTACCTTGTTAAATGTTAACTGCTACATTAATTTTTGTCTTTTAAATACTCCAAGGCGTCAGTGACTCAATATTTTTTGCCTTAGTTTTCTTTGCGGTCCAAAAGTAACGCAAGCTTAGTAATAAAGAACAAATTCAATGTAAAAAATTGTATGTTTAAAGTGTATACAAATCTGCTTAAGGAAGATAGAAATTAAACCCCGTTACTGTAAAGCTTATAATCAACTACATTTTCATGAAGTTAAAACAAACTGTTGAGGATTATATACCTGTTTTCTCTCAACATGCTCCCTTCTCTTTTCATCAGTGAAACATTTTTTGTTATTGTTTGGCACTGAAATTCTTCTTCTGACAGGATGTAATAAGAAGATAAGCTATATAGAATTCTATTAGCATTTGGGAAAAAGTTTATATCTAAGAACCACTGAGTTTATCAGTGATAGTACTATTGTCATAATCATAGCTTAGGTGAATTATTCCATTACATATTTTTTAATTGGAGTGACATTCATTAGTGGCTGAAACAGCATGCTGACCTGATTAAGAAAAATCAATAAAAAATGTAATCATTCTTGTTCTGCGTAAGTAAAATCCTTTAATTTCTAAACAATATTGCACTGTTGGTATCCAGATTCTGTAATTTTTGCTGAGGAGTACATTTGCATTTAAAGTCTGCTAAAGCCTTTTTTTTTACCTTTTGTGATGAAACTAGGCCACCAAGCACAACAGCAATAGAAGGGGTTTATTTTTTAAATAAATAGATCTGAGCTAAGACTGCAAGTTTCAGGTGTCATTGAATCAGCAATTGTTATTTCCTTCTCTGAACAGGAATACATGTCCTAGAAAATATATATCAACAGAAAAGCAGTAAAATATTTTGCTACAAGCCTCAAAAACAATTTTGATGTTAGCTTTTGCTTGAAAAATCAAAGTAAGGCAAATGTTGAAAGATTAATGGAATTATAATTGTTTAAAAATCAGTTTTAAGCAGCTGCTAACTATATTCATGCATTGGTTTAACCCTGACTAAATAGATAATAAAGTACTCTGCTCCATTTTCACAGAAATATATAGCAAATTAACTCCTAGAATTTGTGTTATTCAGAAAGCTAACAACGAAGAAAATAATTTCAAATTAAATCTGTGAATAAACAGATAAGCAGATTAATTAAACTCTTCAAATCTTGAAAGTTATCATAAATTGCAAAGCAAAAAAATTTACATTAAAAAAAAAAAAAAAGAATGTCCTGGCATTTTTGGAACCTAAAGTAGAGAAATTCTTTTATATTGGAATAGTCTTCCAACACAGAATCTCTGCTTCTGCTGAGTTAAGAACAAATAGAGAAGCGTCCAGGTATCCTTGGAAAATTTTTGAGTTATGGGCATGAAGTAGTAAGGTGATAAGCATCTTCCAGTCTTCAAAAAAATTTTTTTTTTCTTTTCAGCAACACATTAGCAAGGTAAAAAATTCAGCTAAATAAGGTTAGCAGGAAGCATGTGTGGAAACTCAGTACCTCAGTCCCAATACCCTTTTTGGGACCATAGTAAAATGTTTGTTTTGTTTTTCAACAGGGAGCTTTAAACAGAAATAAATAGATGCATAAAAGTTCTTTAAATCAATTTAACATTATAATTGGGGATTTGAATGTTGGAAGATAAATGCTTAATAATTCAGGGGGAAAGAATCAGTGGAAGAATGAGTGTATAGCTAATCATAGTATGTGCTGTGCAAATAGGAAACAATTCATTGGTTCAAGGAGACAACTAAATTAATGCTCCAATTATTATGTTTGCAGAATTCCTTGGTGAGTAGTTCTTCTCATGGTTAGACAACCCAAAATAATTCAGTTTTGCAGAGTAAGTTTTCAAAGTCACTTATGGGAATTTAACCACAACACTAAATAAGGCTAATGGGAGCCTTAAAAGAGATCTCTCTTCAATAGTGTGTTAGAGGAATTTACCTCTGAGAAAGGTTTTAAAGGTGTTTAGACCATGTCTTCAGAGTGAGTAGACCATAATGTAAGAATGCAAATCTACCCTTGGTCACATATTCACACATTAAGAGGGAATGGTGGTTTATTTATCCAACTGTTGGGTCTCAGCTTCAATCAAAGGAAAAGTTCACCTTAACTTATCTGGAAATAAACATGCCTTTTTCCATTATGCTTCCAATTTTACCTAAAATTTAAAAAACTGAACAACCTTTTTTATAAACACATCTTGTTACTTAGGCAAAAAACTTTAGCAGATTGGAGCTTCCAAAAGATTCCACAGCATGTCAGCAGTGATAGCAAAACTGTTAAGAGGAGTGTTCTTAATGCAAACCCAGAATATTTCTTCCATACACACAAATCCCAGATCGATTTATTCTTCAGTATAAAAACACTTTTATCAGCCATGATAAAAAATCACACAGAAGTAGTCAAATTCATTTTAGAGAAAACAAAAGCACAGCAGGAGTCCTCAATATTAGAAGAAATAAAAATATAATATTCCAATAAATTTTCAATATTTCCTGCACAGAGATATATAAAGCAAGCAGATTCATAAAGTCCTCAATATTCAGCAGCATGTGCAGTCTTGAAAATAAAAGGAATGCCATCACTTTCTATTGTTGCACATTAAGGGCATCCTTCCTATCCTCTTTCATTAAAGAGAGTCTAAGTTTGTCACACAGGTCATATCAACCACATTGTTTCAGTAAGAAAGAGCAAATGTGGCCATATTTATCTTAGATCAGTTCAGAAGTAAACAGCCAAGAAACCTCCAAAACAACCCAAAACCTAAAAAAATGAAATGGTAAGGACAACAAGCAAAGTACTAATATTCACATCATTGGCTGTCTGATTTTTCTTATGTCTTTGCTTATATCTGCACTAAATATTTGTGGTAGGCAGAGCTAGCCTCCGAGCAAACTGCACCTTCTACACTGTATGTCCATCTGGAATGCATCCCTCAAGTAACAGGCTTTGCCATCTTTCTTCATTTTTTCCTAGTGGGCCTATGCTGTCCTCCCTCTGAGGGGTACCTGTACATCTGCTTTCTCTAAGAGAACATGTCCAAAATCAGCCCTTTTTAAACAGGCTTGTCAAAAATTGTATATCATACAGAGCTGAAGGAAGCTGCAAGAGAGCCCAACATATACATTTCTCTTCCTTATACCTTACTCTTTGACAGCTTTTGACAATTACACCCAGCACAGCTGAACCTGGTTTGGCTGGAAGACACATGCTATGCTGTGTTATTTTCTAATAGAGAGGTCATAGTCCATTCACCCCTAACCATTCCCACACTTGTTCAAAACACATACTGGCATAAATGAGTATGGCCTAAAAAAACTCTGTGGTTTTTGTTTCTCTCTTTTACCTCTACTTTTGGAAATTTAAGGCTTGTGTAGGATACAGAGACTATGCAAGGATTATACCACTATACAACATGATTTATTTTTCTTTTCTTCTCATAAAAAACCTTGACAATTCTTTGACACCACTCTTATGGTCCATTCATCCCTTCTCCCTCTCTTGCACAAACATGCACACACAGACAGCCTGGTTTGAATTACCTCGATGCATTGAGAAATGGTGAATTGAGGAGAGCTCATGGTACCTGTAACTAAACAGAATGCATATAACTTGCCCATTATCCTCAGTAATGGATGTTTACAATAACCTAGGGATGACAGCTTTACCAACAATATAAATGCTTGGAATGTAAGCTAATGTTTAATCTTCTAATAAAACACACTTGATTTATAAAATTGCTGAAGTGTTCCCAGCAATGATTTTCAGAGAGACTGAGATTCCTGTTTATAACTAGCAGTATTACAGGGGATTCCTGACTGAATGGAATAGGGTGATAGCATGTGTCTTGTAGCCTCCAAACCATATATTTTTCACTGTATTTGTGTTTTTCTAACTACAAAGCAATGGACTAAGTGAGAGGCATAAATATTCCTATCATAGAGAAACACAGAAAAAATGAGGGGTCAAGTGATCACAAATCAATACTCCCAGAGACAAACAATTGCTGTAGAGGTGCACATTGTATTAATGAAGAGTGAATATTGATTTAGTTAATAGCACTATTCCAGTAAACTTTAATAAGCATCAGTGACCTGGTTTGTGAACTCTTTCATGAAGGCAGATCCCATTATCTCTACAGATTCCTCTTCATTTATAGAGGGCTTCTTCCATAAAAGGTAATTTATAGGAGTAAGGAAAACTAACAACAGAAAAGTTTTGAATAGCTACAATGTGAACTTCTATCAGACCATTAAGCTTTACTTCTCCCCACAGCTTCTAGGAATCTACAAATCTCAACCTATTCAAAGTCTAATACTGAATCTGCAAGGAAAACAGATTGATATTTCAGATATTTCCCTGGAAATTCTTTGGAAGCTGGTTGCTTTTTCTGCTTGCATAGTCATAGTTCATAACTTCACCTTTTCAAGACAGTCTGTATTCAATTTCACACATCATCTGAATTCATAAAAAAAATAAATTAGACTAGAAATAGTGAAGATTTGGACTTTATTGTCATGGGTTTTTCTCCTCTTGTATGAAACTGAGTATTCCCTTAAAATTCCTTCAAGTATACCGAGAAAGGAAAGAAAATCTGCAGTATTAATGTCTTCATAAATATTGCTAAAATACAGCAGTTTTTTGATCATTCATATTAAAATAATGTAGTCCATTATTTTAAATAAAGCCAGGTGAATGAAGATTTCTTAAATATAGATCTCAACATCACAGTCCAACTATTCTGTTAAGAATACCTGTTGAAATATGAATTATTAAAAATCAATAATTTTTATAATATAAAGTTTTTTAGACTATA
The DNA here is from genome assembly GCF_031753505.1 of Anomalospiza imberbis. Classification (NCBI taxonomy): domain Eukaryota; kingdom Metazoa; phylum Chordata; class Aves; order Passeriformes; family Viduidae; genus Anomalospiza; species Anomalospiza imberbis. Next base: position 43,316,869 of record NC_089683.1, read on the forward strand.
AAGGCAATACAAAAATTTTGGACTATAAAGTCAACACAAAAAAAATACTATATATAATGTTCTGGATCTTTTAAATATCTTGCTCTATTATCAATCCCATCCTTTCTTTCCAAGTGTCCCTTGCTAATCAGAAAAGGGAATGTCTTTGCTTCTATTCAAGCAGGCCAGGTGTATGGAAAATTTAGTTTGCCCAACCTGTCTGCCAACAGACTGTTTACCAGCATGCTTATGGTGCTCTTAATTAGCTTACACAGAATTATTTATCTTTTGTTCAGTACAACAAATTGGATTCAGCATTCAGCAAGAAATACAGTTATCTACAGGTGGGGTAGGTGTTTAAGATTCAATTAAAGTCAAAGGCAATTATAGTCAATATATTCAGCAGACCAGACACTTGGGCACAATTGTATTACTTAAATATGAGCAATGTCATCACACCTGACATGCTTTAGGGTATACAAGACATAGGAATCAGCAGATAAGGCACACGACCAAGGTGTGACCTGGGCCCCCAGGTCTGGACTAGCAGCAACCAGGATAGATAATGCAAATTGTCTATCTCCAGTGTCACCTGTCAATTCCAATTAGGCAAAGGAATCAAAGATGCCCCTTGCATCTTCAGTACAGAGGGGCAGATTTTTTTTTTCCAGGTACTATTTTTTAAGTTTATATATATTGAGTCAGTTGTGTAATATTTCAGAGCTACATCTCCAGTGAATCTTAAAATCTGTTGAATTTGCATGATCCTGTTTTCTACATAGTTACTGGTGGATAATCCAAAGGCTAAGCCACAAGCACTACTCAACATTTCAGCTGAGAGCAGCACAGGACCATACTCCAAGTTCATACTCTGGGACATAAAGATACTCCCCTGAACAGAGTGCTATCAGCAGGGTCACATCACCTTTCTTCTCCCACAAAGCCAGGAATCTCCCTCCATAATGCTTCTGGGCTTTGGAAGGGAAACTTGAAGGACAAGTAATGACCCATTGAAAGCATGTCTTAATATGCAGGGAGAAAACAGTCTCATTCTGCTTTTAAATCTAGATAAACCTTGAGACCCCCTGCAGTTCATCTAAAAGTGGCAAATATGTGCAAAAAACACCCTAAAATTGAGCTGATTTCAGATGTAAATCAATCTCTTTAAAATGGCTATATTTCTCCAGTGATTCCAATGAAGTTTTGGCAGTCAGGTCCTCATTTATTGCCTTCAGCTAGATGGGATAAATTTAACCCTCTTGACTAAAAGAAAATCAAAGATAATAGAGGATAATTATGTTTTCTTATTTCTCCTTCCCCAAGCCTGCTAGAATGTCATTTTTGAGGTTGCTGTTAGCATATTTTGATGGAGACTAAGTTCTTGACAGACACCTGTCTAGTTTTAAGACAGCCTTCTCATCTTCATGATTCAATGGATGCTAAGTAGACTGGCACAGAATACGTTGCCAGTCTCTCAATAAAGTATGTTTTGGCCATAAGCTTCAGAAGACACTTCTGATTATTCTTCTAAGAGAATTACAATTCTATAGCAAAGAAATATTTTTACTCTTGAAATCATATATTTGGAGGTGTTTTCTTGTCCCAGGAAAAATACTCCAATGAAATATACCACCTCCATTAATTTTTTTTTTTTGAAACTAAGTCATTTTAGACATACAATTTCTGTGTAATACTACAGTTTCTACATATACAACTGCTCTGACTTCAAATATGGAATTTTCTAAAATTCTTCTTCAGAGACAAGTCTGTGGTCTAACAGAGCTTACCCAGATGATTGATTCTTGTCCCTATGTACATACAGCAAAGTAGGTATTAAGCTGCTCTTTATAGAGTACCCCAAAACTCTTAGTTAAATGTGACATTTTGAAAAGTATTTTGATGCTGTGATGTGCTGGAAAAGTTTTCCCTCTGAAAAGGTTCCAGTGACGAAAATTACACATCGAGATGGAAGAAGAAAACAGCTAAAAATGTTTATATATGCCCAAGATTTGGGGTTTTTATTAAGATTTAGAAAGAATGTATTGTACTTCTAATATAGCATGAAGCTGATTGTATTTTTCCTTCAGAAGAGATTTTTGGAGTTTAGTCTATTAATACACATTCAAACTATTTCTTTCTGATTTTAGTGTGGAATTTAGTGTAATTGTACCAGTAATAAGTTTGTTTAGTTTTGCTATTTTGGGTGAAGCAAATTAGAAAAATAAAGAGGGAAACAGATGGGACTTTGCTTTTGAGATGTTTTGTAATTAACAGCTCAATAATTTTGTATGTCCCTGACCTTTCCTTTTTTTTTTTTTTTTTTTGTGAAATTAGGTTATTGTTTACACATACACAATTTTTTATAGTCAAGGAAAATATATTCCAGTCCACTGCTTTTATAGGTATTAGGGAAATATCTTCCTGTAAGATTTCAAGTTGTTTAGAAGGCATCATTTTAAAACAAGTATAGATGTGTTATTTATAAATTTGATGTTTTTCTAGAAATCTAAGTACTATCATTACAAAAGGATTTCAATCTTCAACAAAAACACAGCTTTGTATTGAAGTATCTTGCTTTGCTGTTATTTACAAAAACCTGTGCATTAGTGTATGTGAGTCTCTTAAATATTTTTTTAAAAAGTGCTCATACAGAGATTTTGTTGAAGAAGAAAAAAAGAAAAAAAAAATGCCATGTACCGTGAAAAAATTAAATTAACAGGATGATCCTCTTTTTGGAAGCAGGAAAAAAATTGAAGAACTTTCATTTCATTTAATGACTTAGCAAATCTATTGGCTGTCAGTGAGATATATTATTTAAGATACTAATTATTAAGCATACCAAAATGGAGAAGGCACAATTTTTTTCTAACAGCATTGTACCAACATGAACTAAAAAGCCAAATTTTTTTATCAAGTGTGAAATACTGTGCTCCTCAAGTAGCTCCAAAAGTTTGTTCTCTCTGCTTGTAAGAACATTATTTAAAAGGCCTGAAGGAGCTCCAGCAGGGAAAGCAATGGACCAAGCAGATAGCACAAGGGATATTCTGCAAGACTAGAACTAAAACATAATTCCTCCTGTCATCAGTACAGAATGAGGGACAGAAGGAACATTCTGCAAGCACTAAAAGGTTTTTCCGTGCCTGTGTGTATGTGACTTTCAAGCTATCAATCTGCATGTTGCTATATTATTAGTAAAGGGAAACATAAGTAGCTCCAGCACAGCACATGAAGTTAAATATCTCAGACAGAGAGAGAAGCTGATTTTACCTTTCTCAAGAACATGTATATTTGTGCATTTAATAAACTCATGAATCTGCATTACATATCTGATGTTCAGTGATCTGTAGTGATCAAACTGATGTTGTCTTTCATATTGTGAAGTTCTTAGGAATTACTGGAGAAGCCAAATATTCAATTTTAATAACTCACCATACTTCTTACCCATAGGCCAGGCAAGAGTGAGAGCATATCCTACTGAAGATCAAACAAAGTACAATCTTCTCACTTCAAATTGATAATCTTACAAAACATATGATAGAAAGTGAAAGTAAAGTACACAAGCAGTGCAATCCCTGCTACCATTAGTTCCTCACTTAATAATACCTATTGAAGTATCCAGGGCCAGGAGGAGGAAGCGGGGTTCGCATGAGCAGACAGTCAGAATATAGAAAAATCTGTTACATGGCATCAAAGGTGCTTGCTTCAGCTGTTTCAGTTCCTCAGCCCACCTTGATGGTCTCTGTCCCAAAGCTCCATGTGTTTGTCCTCTAATAACGCTGCTGTGAATAGAAGGGCAATGACCCCAAGTCTATTCATTTCTTCAACTTTTAGAATAGCAGACCCCATTTAGTTTATTTTTGCTTCTTTTCAGAATATTTTCTTGTTGGATGAATCATACCTGAATGCATGATACCTCATGAATTGTGATTAGAACTATCATTAGAAGCATGACTGAACACTTGCTGCTAAACAGATTTGCCTAGATTTGCAAATTCTTTAAACAGGGAGAAGAGAAAAAAGAAAAAAAAAAAAAAAAAAAAAAAAAAAAAAAAAAAAAAAAAAGACTATTTGCCATTTAGGAAATAATGAAATTAAGCAAGCTTTATTCTACTGTATGTTTTTAATTAACATGACCTTCCTTTTGTTTAGCTGAAACTGATCTCCTATCTCCTATTGTTTCAAAAAGTGTCCCCAATTCACAGTAGATTATTTATTGATATATTTTAAAAATAACAGTTCTGCATTCACTTTATCCATTCTTCATAATTTTCAGGAAAATTAAAAAAAAAAAGCCAAATTGTTGTCATTTCTTCTTGTGCTTAGAGGCATCTTCAGAGAATTCCAACAGCTCATTGTGGTGGGATTTCCCTTTCTAGAGGCTATGCTGAACAACTGTTTCCAGAACACTGCCTTTATTCTTTTCTGCACTGTGGATGCTACCATGTTACCAAAGAAGGAATTTGAATTTGCAAATAGTTTCACCTGGGGAAAACAAAAAGAATGTATGAAAGTTAATTGGGATCACTCATGCTCAACAACTTGTATTTATGAATATGCAAAGCTGGTCAGTTTAAACTTCCATGGAAATTACTTATGAAAGACAGTAGCAATTGCAGGCAGAGATGCTGGTCTAGACCAAAAACCGGGTTTCCTCATTTTTCCAACAGCTATGTTTCAATCACATTTTAAAATAAGATAAATGAACACAGAGCTTGCCAAACCCCCCAAGTAGTGTTCTATATGCTGTTTGAAATGAAACTAACAAAGTAACCCTAGGGAAAACCAAAGAGAATGGGAAAATTCCCTTAAAATACTTTGTTAGAGACATTAATTTATAATTACAACAGAGGATAACTGGCCCTAAAGAAGCTTTATTATCATGGCAACTATGAATGCTATCTCTTGAAATCCATTATGACAGCATTAGGTCAGTGTTTTAACTCCTAGAGATTAACTGGAAAAAAAACCAACACAACTAAGTGCAGTGAAACTCATTTCTTTTACATTTCCTTCTTGATATTCCTTCTTTTACAACAATTACCTGGTTTAGATATCCCTAACTGTGCATTTTCCAGCATTGCTGTGAGATTGTGACCAGAGAGGCAGATGGAAACAATGTCTTTAACAGTCTCATTCCAGGTTTGAGCTTGCCAGCATGGCTAAGAACAGGCTGTAAGATTGCAAATCTGCAGGAGGAAAGCTGCAAGCAACATTCAATTCCAGGAAGACAGAAATAACTTTCTCCCTTTACTTTTTTATCCTCTCTGTTTTGTATTACCTTTGTATTGATGTCTTTAACAAAAAATTACTCCAACATGTGCAGCAACAGTAACACTAAAGCTTCTTGTCTTTCAGAGAAAGGGAAGAAAAAGCCTCTGCCTACAATAGTATCTCAAATACCATAATAATAGGTTTCTCTGATAAACAGTATTGCCATGTAAAGAGCTGGCACAGCTAAACCAGTGAGAATTTGGAATGCTATTGAAAGGACAGCCTTATTTTACACTCTATGCTTCAAAGCAGCAAATTTAGACATGCGACTAAACATCATTTGCAAAGGGAGTAAGTAGCAGAGTTAGACAAGCTACCACAATCTGGGTTAACCTTTTAGCAATAGTTTTAGCAAGAGAGACATACTAGCAGCTTTTACACTCTCTTTTGTTTCCTATTGACAGTAATGCAATAAAGTCGATTTCAGCTCACATCTGCAGGAATTTGGACTGGGTTTGCATGGCCAAACTTTGGTAGCAAGAGAAGATTACAGGAATGGCTTCTGTGAGAAAAAAAACCAACACAGCATTATAACTCATGGATTCATCACCATCTTTCAGTACCTTACCAGAAAGGACGCTGCAGTCGGAACACAAAAAAATTATTAACATTGCTGGTCTGAAATTTCCACTGGGACAAACTCACCTCCAGCAACCATTTGAAAAATGCACTTCAGCATCATCTGATCTAAAGCTACCTAAGCAGTCCATAAATATTTCCTATTCTTGGCTGCATCCTAAGAAACACTGTCTGTGATTTCACAGCATTGTTTTACTCAAGTTCAAACATAGTGCAATGCCTAACGGACATTATCTCTGGAACAGCTGCCTTCACATATTATCTTTTCACCAGTTTCTCTCAGATAAGGCCCACAGAGCTTAAATTTACACTCATCAATTGTTGTAGACCATTAAAATCTTTGGTCATTAACTTGTTGCCTCCAGAGATTCTATTGAACTGTTTTTCAAGTGCTGGAACTTACCCTCCAGGCCTATAAAACCAGAAGCCCCTACTGAGGATAGAACACTGCCAGACAGTGAAAGTTTCAGCTGTTTAACTTACTGCCTCAACTGGCAGTGCTTGCCACTAGGCATTCTTATTAGGTCAAGTAAGCAAGAAATCACAGCAAAAATAACCTGTCTCAAGAATAAACCTTTCTCTTTTCTTTCCTTTAGTAGAAAGAAAAAGTCTGAGCCCTCTGATAATGGGACACTTCAGTTATTTTTGGCTGTTACTTCCCCATTTTGTTATGAAGAAATTAGTCTTTAGCTTGAAAGTAGTTCTGGGAAGAATAAATATCATCTGCTGGGACAATAAACATGGAGGTAAACAGAGACACAAGATTTTGGGCTCAAGAGTGCCTCAGTGCTAATCAGATATGAAAAAATAATAAAAAAAAAGAGTAGCTGTTCCAAGTGAAATGATATTATGTTAATCAAATAAATTACTTGATCAAAACCAGAAAGGTAAGAAGCTGTTAACTCATATGAAACAGAGGCAGAAAAGGGGGTTTAGCATCAGTATTAGAGGTACAGGCTAGGTGGAAAACTGTACAGGTCATTAAACCAATGTCTTTATTGAGTCAATTCTTTTTAGCTGCTAGTAGAGTTAAGAATATTGGTCTGTGGGTTCCTCTTTTGAAGGTAGTCTGTAGGACTCCTTAGGGGATCAAGAATGAGCAGTCAGAAACAGAATGAAAAATATTATCCTACTGCTAAGTGGCTATCTCCATCCTTTACAGATTGCCTGAGTGAGCTCATTTTACTACACAGCACTCATTTAATTACACCCATGTTCCATTCACAAGGACATTTGTTCCATCAAATGAGGTACACAACACATTGGGCAGAAAAAGTTTAGGACCTATAGATTTAAATGTTTTTGTTTTAGGAAGTCTTATTTGTAGTAACTGAGAAGAGTGGTCTAGCACTGTTTAGTTCCATTTCAGTTTTTTGGGTGTATGTGAGTTTATTTCTCAAGATATGGTTAGTAAAGTGGGGGATGGTTTTAAAATTATGAAAGGAGTCATCATCTGAAACTATGTAACGCAGAATCTGCTAATAGCGTTTTCAGTTTTTGATGAATTGCTCTGTAGTCTGGAATGGGACGTTTTTCCCAAGGGTACACAGTATACAGGGGTTTCTTATATAGGGGCACTTATATAGATGAAACTCTCTTTGGAAAAGAAATGTCTTGTACTTTATGTATCTTTTAAAGTCAAACTGGAAGATGTTACTTTTGAATTATAAATTATTTGCTTGTAGTAGAGTATTATCCTGAGTGACTTAGGATATTAAAAAAAATACTGATAAGGAATTTTAAAAGCAGTAAAACATGGTTTTAGGGTGATTGAAGGTGAAACTTATTCCATTAGGGAGATTCTATAGAAAACACTGTCTGTTAAACTTAGTTTCTGCTAGTAGAGAAACCAAGTTTCTGCTTGACAGAGTTATTACCAGGCTAATGAGGGACTATAACAGAGTCTTTACACCTTACCAGATAATAATAGCTTCCCAAATGTTCTATGTGCATTAGCATTTAATAGGAAGAAACAACTGGATATTAATGGAAAATAAATCCCATAATCACAGAAAGGATCATTTCAAATGCTCATCGCAAACTGGGAGTGTTCAATGGAAGCTAATCTTAACACAGCTTAATCATGAGCAAAAGCTGAAATTGGAAAGGTAGAAAAATTTTGGGAGAAGTAGTAAACAGGATTTTTTATATGCTCCATTTTCCAGTCTATTGAAATCAATGTTTCCTACAATGAATATTTAAAATTTTGTAGGGTTTATACCTAAAAAGTCAACTAAATAAAAAAATTATTAATCTTAGTGACTTTTATGACACAATACAAATGGGTATGAAACTAATTACAGACAGGTTTTAATAGTACTTGCTTTCATGTCATGGAAACTAAAAGCTCAACAAATCATATTTTTCCAAAAAGAAAGAAAAAGAACCCACAAAAACAAACAAATAACCTCCCACAAAACCAAATCAAACCAAAAAAATGTATCAAAAATGAAAAAGTGGTGAATGATTCCATTGTTCTGCTTTGCTTTTGTGAGCTTTTTTTTTTTTTTTTTTTTTTTTTTGCCTATTAATCTGTCTTTGTGTCAACTGGTAAATTTTCTCACTGCTACCCTTCTCATTCCCTTCCCCATCCTGCTGGAGAGAGGAGGGAGTGAGCAGCTGTGAGGGGTCCAACTGCCTGCAAAGGCTAACCCAAAACAGAACCTCGACAGAAAAGGGCAAAAGAAGTGTCCCTTAGTGGTTAGTGAACACAATCAGATGGCAGGGTAATGGAAACAATGACCTAAATCCAAGTATTGACATTATCTTGACTATGCAAAGACAGACAGACGCCCTCAAAGTGCATTCAGAGCAGAGAGCTGCCTGAGGGACAATTTACATGGATGTTTCCAAACAGATCTGAGCTATACGTAGTTAGCTCTACATATTTATCAAGGAATTAACATGACTTCTAAATCTGTACCAAAAATAAAGTACAAAATAAAACATTAGGATACTAACCTAATCTTACTAAAATCTTGAGAATGTGGGGTATTTTATAAGTCCTGTGGTATTACAGGCAAAAGTGTTTCTCCTTGAGCAAATTAGTGCTCAGTTTTGGTTGAGGTCCCAAAGTCTGTGAACTTTGCACACAATGTGCTGCCCTTGCAGGACCAAAAGAATTATTTTAATACTGTGGAAAGAATGCGGATATTAACAGTATATTTCATGTTCAGAGAATACAGATTTCATATCTGATACTCAAGTACTGTCTTAAACAGTAACACCTAAATATTAACTTGTCATGTCTTAAAATGCAGATAAATAGAACTGCTCTTGGTAAACATGGTAAAACCTACTGTTAAATACTTGTTTTCATTTTTTTTCCCTAGGTGCAAAGATATTTCCATCACAGAAAACATTTTCATCATTGAGACGTTCATTAGAAATTGAAGCAGCAATATATTTTTTATTATTTTGCATAAATTGTGAGAAAATACTAATAATAAAAATATGTTGCATTTAAGGTTCAATGCTTTATGATGTTCAGCCAGAATGAACTGATGTCACACAGTGCCACTGAAGTCCATAGTTTATAGATTCCCTTTAAAAGTCAGTCCCCATTCAGGCACAGTGATTATTCCTTTCAAAGACTGCACATTGTAGACTTTAGATATGAAGCTGTTCTTCCCAATTTAATGCAGAACCTTTTGTCTCATGGGACTTTTGCAGGATGATGTTCCCACTTCAGGGTGAAAAAAAGCCTCAAAGCACATGACTTCATAGCTATAGTTTTCATTCAATTTTGTAACTGAACTGATGTGAATGAAAGCTTCTCTATTACTTGCAAAGGAAGGATATTGACAGCTTTATGTGCCATTAGGGTCTCACACCAGTTGCTTTTGCATTTTCTTGTGACTCCAGCCTGAAAGGAAACAAAATTTTTAGCATTTAGTCTCTTCCAAGCAGCTATTTCTAGCCCCATCTGGAGCCTAGCACTTTCTTTTTGAAAAGAGACAGCAAGAATAAAAGCTCAAAGACCAGGGCTTTGACAGTAACCCCATGGGTAAGTGACATGACATGACTAGCAATACATACAGAGAAAATTTCACCACCAAAAAAGGTAGCTGCATCCCATAATATGCCTCTTGGGTGTGGTCCACATCTCACACTAACTTCTAAATCACATTTGTGTATTACCTTTAAGGCTGCTAGTCAGCATGGATAAAAAACAGTTACATGCTGTAGACAGAGACCGCACAATAACCGGGTGCTAGTCTGACACAGCTTGGTTTGGTAGTATACAGACATGGGTATCAGATGACTTAGGACTACTGCTCACACATTAGAGTATGTGCTTTGCATCTCGATATCCAATTTGTACAGCAGGAGGATTTGGTGGAATGACATTTTCTTTGCTTGTTTTTGTTTGAACACAAAGCCAAAGGGTGTAAGATGCTCTCTATTTATGTTTCTGTTAATGAGCTGAATGAGAATAGGAGGACTTGTATAAGCTTGAAGGAGGACCCCAGGGTAGAAGGTGTTGCTTTCAGCCAGCAAGTGCATTAGACGATGGAATTAGAATTCAGAATTATGCTGAAAAAATTGGAGAACTGGCCTAAAAATCTAAGATATAATCCAATAAAGACAAGTGGTAGACTTTACTACTAGCAAGAAAGAATCAACTACACAAACATTGTGTGGAAAATGACTGCAAAATGTTTCCTGTTTAGAAAAATATAAAGCAAAGACAAAGCATACTATTCTTTCTAGGAAAAAAAACCCAACTTACAAGTCTTAAATCTCTGGCTATTAATGTGGAGATGCCTTTAAAAATTCCTGATATGTGGTTGTTTAAACCTGTTGCTCTTGTGCCATTAATTATCAGTGGGTGACAAGCTACTGCTGCCCTAGATAAAATGTAATTTTTTGCCAGTGTTTGGGATTTAAAAGCAGCTTTAAAGTTCCCTGACTCAAACATTTAACCTGATTTATAGGTTGTGTTCAGAGAGTACTAAGGCTGAGTCTCACTATAATGACTTGAAATTACTGCTAAATTTAAGTAAAGAATCAAATGTAACTACTAAAATTACCATATTTTGAAATATTGATTATGAATTTTTAAGTGAAGAGAATAAACAAGAAATTATTCAATTTGTAACATATAATAAATCCCAAAATGTATCCTTCCTGAAGGCATTTTCTAAACAAACACTTGTTTTTAAGTCACAAAGGAACCAAAGTTGAAACAGTAATTTACTGAGTCAGAAGTCGTTTTTTAAAACTATTTTTTGCAGACACCTGTTAAAATACATAAACATTTCTAAAGGTTGAATGCATTGAGAGAAAACCAAAGCAGCTTAATGTGAAAGGGAAGAAAAAATCTTTATGTTTGGCCTGCAATGTATTTTAATGAGATAAAATTACTTTTGATTAATCACAGCTGCCAAGACAATGTAAAACATATTTTAAGATCATATCAATTTCTAAAATTTCTACCAACATATTACCCAACTGCAAAAAAATTCAGACATAAAAAAATTACACTCTCATAGACAAATTTTTTTGTGACATCTACACATTCCTCATGTTCTTTTCAAGCAGAAAGTCCCCTGTGCTAATTAACCTCTGTGCATTGCAGAACTGAAATATCACGTATCATTCAATATCCATGCAAAAAAAAAAGAGCCTGATAATACTGACCTCTCTTTACCAGACAATTTCATCAGTGTAGCATAAGATAGGTCAGGAAGACCTTTTGGAAGTGCAAATATTACTACCTCTTCAGGAAGTATTTAACCCTTTCAGTACCTCTTTACAATTTAAGAACTACGGGACCATGTACCAGTTTACTATTGTAGAGATAAAGTGGGTTTTTTGGTAGTAAGTGGTGCAGATATCAGATACATAGAGTCCACAGAGATTATTATACTTAGAACACTGTAAGTGAAATCCTACTGCCCTTCAAAATACATAAAGAAAATAAAAGAAAGCAAGAACAAATACAATGACCTCTGAAGTTTTTGTCTCATGACCTTTCTTTAATGTGAGTAACAATGCTATCTCACAGAACACAGCTGGAGGGTATGGAGATGTACATCCAGAGATGTGAATATTTAGTCAATGAGACATTAGCAACAGCCAGGATGAGAACTGTTCATTCTGAGAGCAACTTTAACCAAGGGCAGTAAGACAATCACACTGAATTCTGGACTCAGAGGACTCTTTTTTTTTTCCATTCAGAGTTCTATCTTTCCATCTTTATCACCCAGGGTAGCTGCCTTTCCATTTTTATCCAAACAGTCCAGCAATCACTGACCTTCATTCTGGATTAGTATACAACATACATCAAGTCCTTCATACAGAAATTTTCCCAGGACCCTTCATCATGTACCTTCCAAAATTCCCATCAGAGTAAGAGAAGGGACCACAGCCAAATGCCCATCCAACTTCCTTTGCTGAGTATTCCATACCTCCCTAGCAACCCTTAATTTATTCTAGCTTACAGTCTCAGTAAACACACACATACATACAACTCTGCCGCTGAAAATCTGCCCTGTTTGGAGTTTATTTCATACCTGTACCTGCCTGGGCTTCCCACAGGCTCACAGCATCCTTTGGGTATCCATTGGCTCCAGGGTGGAATCCTCTACTACGGACCTCCAGGGGAGGAGCCCTCTTCACTATGGCCTTTCCACAGAGCACAGGAGAATGTCTTCTCTGGTGTCTGTAGCACCTCTTCCCCTTCTTCACTGACCTTGGTGTCTGCAGGGCTGTTTCTCTCACATATTTTCATTTTGTTTGCTCATGTCACATAGCATTCCCCCCCCACCCCCTTTTTAAATGCATTACCCCACAGGCACTATTGCTGTTGCTGAAGGGCTTGGCCAGCAATGTGGTCATCTTGTAGCCAGCTGGCATTGGTTCTGTCAGACATAGGAGAAGCTTCTATTTTTTTACGACAGAAGCCACCCCTTGCTAGTCACCTTGCTTCTAAAACCTTTGCTAAAGGTTTTTAAAAACCTTTAGCAAACCTAGGCTCTGCTAAAGCCTAGCAAACCCATCACCCTGATACACAAATATGCTGTACTTTCAAACATGGCAAGGGAACGTTTTCAGAACATCGCTCTGGGTTTAATTGTGGGGAGATCTGACTCAGTGAGTTCAGAGGTTGTATTTTCACACCCACATAAGCTTTTCAATTTTTCTGACTCAACTCCAATGAGTGCTTGTACTGGCCTTCTGTCATTAGTCAAGCCTGATTATTGTCTCTAGCTCTTTAAGCTATTAAGCTATGAAATCACTGTAATTCTGAAGTGTAAAACATATGAACTCAGCAACAAATGGACACAGTCTCTACAAAGTTTTAACAAAAGAAGATTGGCATGTCAGCAGGAAGCAGAAGGCTCCTGTGTATGTATATATTTTTGTATAAACTGTACTACACATTGTGCTGTAATACTCCAGAAACAGAGTATATAAAGTCAAACAGTCCATTGAAGCAGAGACACACCACAGAAGTGCACTGCAACCTCCTTTCAATATGATCTTTTTTCCCGTGGACAAGGGGAAGAGGGAAAATAAGGGAGTGGGGTTGTTTGGTTTTTATAAAAATCTTATATTCTGTCTCTCACAGTATCTTCTGGACAAAATGTCCATCATACAGCTAGAGATACATAATCCTATGGGTAAATGGTTGTCTGAAGGATCAGCCTCAAAGACTTGTGGTAAATGTGGAAGCACTGGGGTGAAAATCAGTCACTGGTGGGGTTTGATATGGCTCAGTTTTAGAGGTGCTCCTCTTCATTGTTTCTATCAATGACCTGGACGCAGGAGTGGGGTGCACACTAAGTAGGTTTCCCAACAACATTTAATTAGAAGGATCTATTGATTCCCTCAGGGTTAGAGAGGTCTTATAGTGACATCTTGAAAGATGTCACAGGCTGTATGAACTCTAAAAGGGCAAGTGCCATATTCAGTACCTGGGGTGATGTAATCTGGGATGTATGTATAGACTGGGGGACAGAAGGCTGGTTTGCAGCCCTACAGAATAGGATCTGGGGATTTTGGTTGATGGCAAACTCAATATTAGTCAAAACTGGGCCCTGGTGATCAAAGGTGTCAACCATATCATGAGATGCATTAAGCACAGTTTAGCTAAGTGGACAAAAATAGTGATTGTCCTATTAGACTCAGCATCAGTGTAGCCTCACCTTGAACACACTCTGGGGTTTCAATACATAAAAAGTATACAAATACATTAGAATATGTCCAAATATGTTGGAATAACTAGAGGGCTTGCATTATGAGAAGCAGATGAGGACATTAAGTTTGCTGAGCTTAGAGAAAAGATGACTGAAGAGTAACCTCCTCCACAGTGGTGGGGTGGAGAAGAAGGTGCTGATCTCTTTTTGATTTCTGCTGGTAGGATGTATTAGGGTGGCCGAAAGCTGTGTCAGGGAAAGTCAGATTGGGTATTGGAAAAAAGTTCTTCATTGTGAGGGTTTTCAAGCACACAAGAAGAGTGGAACGAGCTCACAAGAAGAGTTGTCATGGACCTAGGTCTGTGAGTATTCCAGAATGATTTAGACAATGCTTTTAGATATATGACTAAATGTTTAGGTTGTCCTGTGAGGAGACAGGATTTGGTGAACCTTGTGGGTCCCTTCCAACTCAGGATGTGCTATGATTCCATGATTCTATAATTCTGCTCTCCTCAGACAATCATCAATAAATGTTTGATAAAGAGGGGTTAAGGCTATTTGCTCTCCTCCCTCAATATGTGGCAAAACACAAACTGGAAGGCCCACTTTCTCTCTTTGGGGCATTGAATAAAAACCTGGTTTCATTTTTATACACCCACACAGGACAGTTATAATTGCTGGAAAAAAAATCAAAACAAAAGATCAAAGGATGCAACTACAAGACTGTATTCTTAAGAAATAGATACAATTTGAAACATTTTACCCAAACACCACCATCTGTGCTGTTTCATCAGTGCCACGGCTTAGGAGAGAAATCAAGAATTTTAGAGGAACAACGTACAGGCTCTGCTGGCAGCAGAGAGATGATATTGCTGTATCTCAGCCTCATCATCCCAGGCAATCATCCCAGGGATGACATTGCCACATTCATGGTGTTCAAGTAAGGATATCTTGGAAGGTACAGACATATAGGGACAATACCCACTCAGCGGGAGACTCTGCTCCTCTGAAATGGCTGTATTTGTTTCACCACATTGCTTCCAGCCCTCCTTGATGATTGCCACTCAGCCCTCAATCAAAAGACAGTGGAGAGAAAGAGGCACCACAGATCAACATTTGTAGCTGAAATATGTACCCCTTTATAGCACCCAAACCATGCTAATATGTGGTAGGACTTAGACCAAGAACCACTCCATGAACATAACAAACACGAAACAGGCATCCAATTACTAAAATCCATGCAGAGGCATCTAGGCATCTGAGTCTACATTTAGCAACAATTCTGGGTGTTTCGAAATACAAGCACAAAGAAACATATGAACCTATGCATATGCAACTATGTATAAGTATAGAAGCATAGAACAGTTTGGGTTCAAAGGGACCTTAAATATCACCTAGTTCCAAACCCTTGCTGTGGGCAGGGACACCTTCCATTAGGCCTTGCTCAAAGCCTTATCCAGCCTGGCCTTGAATAATTCCAGGGATGGGGTATCCACAATTTCTCTGGCAATCTGTGCCAGTGTCTCACCACCCACACAGTAAAGAATATCTCCTAATATTTAAATTAAACCTATCTCTCAGTTTGAATCCATTCCCTCTTCTCCTGACATTACATGTTTTTGTAAGCAGTCTTTCCTCACCTTTCTTTTGAGTTCCCTTCAGGTGCTAGAAGAACCCATTTAAGTCACCCCTAAGACTTCTCTTTTTCAGGCTGAACAATTCTGATTACATATGTGATTTGACATAATATATGACAATAATAATAATAATTTCAACATTCAGAGCAGAAATTTAATGTGAAAAGCCATGCATAAGACTTTATCTGTGCCCTGTGTTGCAACCTAAATAATTATAGCCAATTTGTGAACATATACTTTGTCAAGTTACAAGCAGACACACAATCAAATACGATTTAATTATTTGGATTTTTATAAAAACATTTGTTCTGAATTACTAATATGCTTTGTGGCGGTGTGTACCATCTACATTTCACACAGCAGAAAAAGAAAATTGCTGTCAATTGAAAGAGTGAACTTGGGTCAATTAACAACAAGCAACTTGAAGGATGGGAAATCCTTCTGGGCATGCATTTGTCTTTAAAAATGCTTGCAATTTGTATTTAAGTGGTAACAAGTTATGCACAGATGAAAGAGCAAAACACGTCTCTCCTGCTCAGTGATATATAGGAAGATCACATGCACATTCCACAAAAGTTAGTGCATGTCCATGCTCTTCAAGTCTGGCCTTTCAACTGTCCCAGGATACAAAACTGTCTCCAGTGAAGAGAGGAGGGGAAAAGCACTTGTGTTGTTTTATTTTTCTCCTGTGTCCATAATGCTTCTCTCTGCAGAACTGCAGTTGGCCACTGTTACTAAGATTAAGAACACAGCCTCCAAGAAATAAAAGCATTAAATTGAATACTTCTGATGTTTAATCCATGCATGGTTTGCAACACTCAAGTCTTCTATCACACACAGTGCACTCACCTACAGTCACACACCCCCATCAGCAATGGATAATCTTTTCAAACAGTTCATGCTATAGCACAATCATGGAGAAAATGATCTCATGCTTTCAGGAACACAGCAGGATTCCCACTCAGAGACTGTTGACCTTTGCCCAGGTTTCAGTGACATGCTTTTGATTGTGTGACTTTTAAAGGCTAATTTGTCATCTCAAGGAAGATCACGCTTCTGCCCATAAATGTACAGGCTTAGAAATGCTGCTCTGCTTACACTTGAATCCTTTATAAGCAGCTTGTATATAAGCATTTTAGAGCTTTTGCTATCATACATTAATTTAGTTTATTCTTCTCTATCAGAAGAATATGCTATCAAGACAATTAAGAAGCTGTTTAAAGCAAAAAATAGCTTACGACCTAGGTGATGTTCTGCTTTCATCTGACTTTCCTTTTACTCTTTGCTTTCAGAAATAGACTGATCTATGTGCATCATAGAAGATTCAAAATCATGTTTACCTACTGTAGTGGGTTTAAAATTTCATACATAAGGCTGAAGTAAAATGAGGCTTTAGAGGTAGTTTTTTGTTGGTTTTGTTTTGGGGTTTTTTTGTTGGTATTTCTCTTTTCTATTATCACAATCCTGGCAAAATTCAGTAAGCAACACAAGCTAACAGACTGCATTATTGTATACAAAAGGCTAGCATGCATTTTTTTCCTTGTTTTGAAGGATACCCACTTGTGGTATTTGGAGCACTCCCTCTCTGTAATATGTGATCTCTATTAGAAATGTTGTATTGTCATAAATATGGCACCTGTCAGATGGTCCCAGGTCATTCAGTATTTTGCATATGGCTGCATAAAAATGTGGCATAACTTTTCATAAGAATATATCAAAACAGGCACAGAAGTGCAGAGAAAATGTAGCCAAAACCTTAATGAAAACTTTGTTTTAAAAAATGCTAACTGGCAATATCATAATTTATCAACTCCATAGTGAATCCAACCCTGTGTAGATGTGCTACTGCCTGGATATTTGATTCTCACTGCTACAGGAGAGATGTTTTTGTTTCTTGGAGAATTTTGCTGTTTCCCCTCTTGAAGATTCCCTTCTTGAAACATTTCATTATACATACAATTCATAAGTGGTAATTTTCTGCTTCCTGAGGAAGCTAAATGGCCTGATGGACTGAGTATGAGGTCAAAAGCCAGAGCTCCCAAGCTCTAATATTGGCTCTTACACTAACTATGGTATGTGGTTTGGATTCAACCAATGTCATTTTCCCTAAATGAAGGCAGTATGTTTTAAGAACCACAAAGAGAGCAGCAAGGGATAATTATTATTTTACTGTGTTTTGAAAGCACAGAGCAGCAAAACTATCCACGAAACGAGGCGTGAGTTGCTGAGGTTTTCAGAGTTTTCCTCTCATTACTGTGAGACAGATTTCACTGGAGACTGTGCCATCAGCAAAAGAAAAACCAGTTGCCAAGGGAAGATGCATGTACAAACTGCAGGCTGAAGGCCAGACCGAGGAAAGCTGTTTTCTTTTCTAATCAGGGTGGAGACAACTGGTAATTGCAGCAGTCTGAGGGGAGAGCTGCCCAGGAGGCTGTGCCTGACCACTGCCTCATTCAGCAGTGTCTCCAGCTGGCAGCTGAGAGCTACCCAGGGACAGCAGGCAGTCCTGGCCCAGCAGGGAGGCCAGGATAGGGCAGGAGCCAGGAGGGAGCCGCTATGAGCCAGAGGCTGCAGCTGGGTGACCCCCACTGAAGCACAGAGCATCGGCCACAAGCTCTGCCATGGGCAGCCTGGCATCAGCACGGCCAGGAGCAGCTCGAGGCAGCTTTGCCAGCTGCCGTACGGACATCTGCTCCTCACTCCCGCCAGCGCCGGGAAGGTGCCAGTCTGTGTGAAGAGCTGGTTTATCAGCCCAAAATCTGCAGATTGTTTTGGGTCTGTGTCAGAGTCAGACCAAGCCGGAGCTCAGGCCCTTCTGGTTTGCTGCTCTCTTCTTGCTGGGACAGTCAATATGCAGCAAGCTTCACCTGTGCTGGATAAACACACCCATTCCACACCTCTCGTAAGTTCCCAGGCATGATGTGTGTTGTTAATACTTTCTCCAAGATGAGTGGTAGATGTGGTGCTTGGGAACAAGCTTAGGGACATGGTCTAGTGATGGATTTGGCAGTATTAGGTTAATGGTTGGACTCAAAGACTGCAGAGGCCTAGTCCAACATTAATGATTCTATAATTATAGGTGGCCGAGTGAGAGTAGTATCCAGGTACCAGCAGGTGAATTGTCATTTACAGTGTGGCCCTCAGGCTTCTGCTGCATGGCCAGATGGGCAGGCATTTTGGGGGTGGGGGGATATTTTTCAGTCACAAGAAGAGATATAGTTGAAGTTTATCTGGACCAGAGGTGGTTTGCAAAGATTTCAAAATTAATGAAAAGTAGCAATAGCAAAAGCAGACTTTTCTGGACACAGCTGTAAATGTTGGATCCTCTGAGCCTATTAATGAGATACTAGGGCTTGGTCCCTAGTCCTCAGAACTGATAACTTATTCTAGGCAATTTTGTGGGGATGCTTTTCTCTGACATTTCGAATTAAAAGCCATGAAAAAAAAATAATATTGGGTTTCTCTCCCTCCCTGCAGTGTTTCCCAATCAGAAACACTCAAACTATTTCACTATCTGGGTGTGTGTTTGGAAGCTGATGCAGAAAAAGCACTGAAAAAATAGCAGGAGGCTACAGTATTAACTTTAAAAGCTATTAGAAATCAATCAGGACTTCAGCAGGGCCTGAAGGGCAGACTGATGTAATGGAAGGCAGTCTATTAAATATAAAAGTCAATTAAGCAAAAACTTCAGAGCTTCTATCCTCCACCACAAAAACTTAAGGCAAAAGAGACAATGGCAGCTAGGACCCTTGTCTTGTCACACAACCCTCATAACCTGAGGGTTTGTCTCTAACAGCTGTGGTCACACAGATAGATCCAAGAAAAGGACAATTAGGCAGGCATTTGTAGGAACTTACTTTCAGAAAATAGTGAAGGTAGCCATCATCAGATCAGGCATCCTGGTCTGTGGTATTTGGGGACAGTGCCTCAATGTTATTTGGAGATGACTTAAATAACTCCTTTAAAGTGCAATGCCAATGATTATAGGGGAAAACAACACCAACAACAACACCAAAAAACCAAAACAACACCCCCAACCCCAAACATTTACTAAAACCAAAGAAAAGCTTAGGGAAAAATACATCTCAAGCGTTCCTTAAGCACTAACAATATACCAATATATTCCCATCTCAGGGAGATCACCTCTTATTATCACTTAAAAATGTGCTACCTATACGTAAAAATGTACATATATAAGGTCATAATGACTTGTTCCCTAAATCTTTACCCTCATGCAAAATGGATGGGAAAAATTTCTTTCTCCATTCTAACTTTGTCAGAAATGCTTAATTCCAGCAGCCAGCATAAGCAGAAAAAAATCCATATGACAAAAGGCAGAGGTCAAATGAATAAAGGATGTGCAGTCTCCAGATAGTTACACAATACTTTTAAAATCTAGGATAGATGAAACTTAGATTTAGAAATGCCATTCAATTTAAGCCACAGAACACTTAAAAACACAGAAAAGATTGCTTAGTTTTTTTAGAAATTCTAAGGCAATTTTTTTTTTATTCAGAAAACAATGATATATTTTAAGAAAGAAACATAAATATTGCCATCTTATGTTTTCCTGATTTTTTTTCTTACTCCTTTTCATCTTTTCTGCCACTTGTACTGCACTTGTACATCTAGAAACAAGGTATAACATTTACATATAGTAATGCCCTGGTCTCTGAAGAGGAGGGATTAAATTGACCTTAAAATAATTCCAAAGCAAAATATGTTAAATTATACGCTTGTTCCCTCCTGTTTGATATTACCAGTTCTGGCAAGAGCCATTACTCCAAAGAGCTGACTTAGTGCAGATTTAGAGGAAAGACTGTTAGCACTGCAGGGAAGCCTAAATGTTGGGTTCAGACTAATCGGTGAGTAACTTTATGTAGTCATGAAAGTCACCAATTTCATCTATCTGTTATAAATACAGAAAATTCTGAGAAGAGTGGAAAAAGCTCATCATTGCATTTGGTCCTATTGTGCAAGATTTTACACTGTTAGGACCGCCTATGGTTAGGGGAGAAGAGGAGCCCGAGAAGAGCTCCCATGGAAAAGGCACGGGTGAGAGAAGAAATATTTACAGCTCACTATTGCCCTCTAGTGTAAGCTGTGCCGGCCTTTGTGGTGCTTCAGAGTAAGGAAGGAGAAAAATTCAGAAGTACATCTCTTTGTTTTAAACGAAAAGATAACAGCACCTTCCATGAATACAGCATTTTATACTAATTCAAATTAACCTTGAGAGAACCTGTTGTAGGGAAGGAGAGGGGGCGAGTTTGGAAAAGTGATGATATTGCACCATAACTTCTCCCCCTGGAATTTTAGGGGAAAAGATATTCTCCTTGGAAAACATTTGTTTCACAGACCTTCTGTCTTCTAATTTAGTTGCATCATATGGCATCAAATAATTATTTTTTTACTGTTATAAGGCAAGAAAAGATAGCAGAAGACATTATTTCCAGCTTGATTTACAGAGTAAGGAAAAAGCTTTTATTTTAAAGAAAATAATGTGCTCCTGGCCATTTGTTATATATGTTTGAGTTGAGAGTTTGTTTTCTTTTCTCTTGAGATTATCTAAAAGTATTTAAAGAGTGGTCTCTATATACCAAGATATGTAAAACACTAGAATGATATATCTGATAGAATATTTTTTCAGAACCATGTTCCCAAAATGCTTTACATCCAGAGAAGCAATACTGTGGTAAAATAATACATTTAAATTTTAACATATAAAAGTATGTCTAAAGAAGTAATAAAATTACTAATGCAATTTCCTACAAAAATCTTATGATTACTCCAACCTAAAATGAGAGACAGAGGTTGGAAGTAATTGGTACATTTATGATAGGTTGAAAAAACATACTCAGAAAAAGACATTTCCCTTGCTGAGGGCTTGATTGTGCCCAGTCTCAATTTAATCTTAAATATAATCTGTCATGTGGTTGTACCAATAAAGGAGACCTGCAGATCCATTTCTATGAATTACTACTTGTTCCCCCTGCAGCAAAGCTTCTCTGCTTTCCCTGCAAATATTAATACTTTTATTTTTCTGCTTAGTCCGTACTAGGCTGTCCAGAGCAGGGAGTAGGATTTATCAGTTCATTCATAACTGTTTGCAATGGGGACAGGCACATTTTGTCTTTGCTATTGACAGTATATGTTGTCAGTGAAAATATTTAAGTACTAGAAAGTGTGATTTACCTCACTTTTAAAGAAATCTTCAATAATCAAACCATGCAAAGTCCTGTGCCTGAGCCTAAGATGGTGAACCCACATGTATGGTCTCCAAATATCAAGAACATGTTGAAGTTCCATTGTCTTCAGAGCAAAGGAATTTGGGAAGTAAGCTGCTTCTGTCTTTTTCCTTGCTCTTCTGCACTACTACAAAGTTCAGATTTACTTTTGCTTACAACTTTACTGCTTGTTGTGGTGTAACTGCAGCCAGCAGCCAAGTCCCACGCAGCCACTCACTCACTCCTGCACAGGCAGATCGGGGAGAGAATGAGATGGGTAAAAGCCAGAGAATTTGGGAGCTGAGATGAAGGCAGTTTAACAGGAAGAGCAAAAGCCACACACAAAAGCAAAGCAAAATAATGAATTCATTCCCTGCTTCCCATGGGCAGGCAGTGTTCAGTTATCTCCTGGAGAGCAGGGCCCCACCACACGTAATGGTGATTTTGGAAGACAAATGCCTTCACATCAAATTTCCCTCCTCTTCTTCCTTCTTCTCCCCACTTAGTATACTCAGCAGATGTCATAAGGTCTGGAATATCCCTTTGGTCAGTTGGGGTGACCTCCTCTGACCATGTCTCCTGCAGACCTCCCACACACCTGCAACTTCCTCGCCAGCATGGCAGCATGAAAACCAGAAAAGGCCTTGGTTCTGTGCAAACCCCGCTCTGCAATAACAAAAAACATCTCTATATTATCAACCCTGTGTTCAGCACAAATTCAAAATGTAGCCCCACACCAGCCACTGTGAAGAAAATTACCTCTACTCCAGCTGAAATCAGCACAGTCATCCAAAACTCCTACTTCAGCCGTCCACAGCCAATTTCTGGTATCTGTTTAATCAGAGTCACTTAGGCACTGTGATGACACTTAGTCTTCATTCTTTCAAATATTCTATTGTTAGCATAAATCAAGAGCAAAGGAACATTTGAAACCCTGAGGACTGCATATTGAATGTCAAACCTGTGTGATTTGATGAACTGGGATGAAAGAAATCCTTCAAATGCTAGAGTTTATCATGGGGTAACTGACAAACTCTTAGCTTAAGCACTGCTGGCATTGCATTATCATAGTGACATCAATTGCCACAGCAGATAATGTATGTGAGTTTGACAAGTTCATTCTTTCAGAAAATCTGACTTGATAATTGTTATTTTACAAGGACTAACCTGTAGATGAGATTAAAAATTAAGCAGACATGCTTTGCTCTCTCATTCTCATCAGAGAGTTTCCTAATCTATATTCAAGGATCACAGTGAATAGCATATACAGGCATTAATTTATTCAAAACTTGAATCCAGAAATAATAGTTTTATTCTGATCTTGATCTCACTTGTCTGTTCTCCAGTAGTGTGAGATAACTATATTTACGAAGCAGCTACATTACTCTGATTGCAAACAACTGCACTTTTACTGTCTGCATATTTCCATTGTCTATGGAAAGATGAGCTATGCTGGTGCTTAATGAAACAACAGAGTCAGACTCAGCAACAATTTATATAGCCATGGTTTTAGATTTGAAGTAGTTGCAGATTAAAAAATGTTGCTTTGTCTGAACTACACCGTGGAAAAAAAAATCACAAGAAATCAAAAGGTCTGTGTGTAGAGGAATTTCTGAGAGAAATGGGTCACGATCTGGGTGTGCGTGATTTATATGTTTAGAGTGAAGGTTGAGCTACCCCAGCCTAGGCCTCAGATGTGGGCCTCGGTGAGGCCTTGGAGCCTGTGGCGCAGTTAAGAATAAGTTTGTGGCGCAGTCAGAAATTATGTTAAGGTATAAAACAGTGAACTGAGCTATCTAGGTGTGAATTAGTATAGGTCTGCAGTGTGAAACTTTAGCCACCTTAAGACAGGAACAAACAATGTTTGCTTGCCAATGAGAGTGTGCTCACGATTGTAAACTATCTGGAAGTGTATAAAAACTACTCTCTGTAAACAATAAAAGGAGAACGTTGGATTAACCATATTGGTTTGGATCTGCGTTTGTTCCTGTCCAGCTCACCTTTTTATTTTTGGTCCCTGCATCATCTGTGTTTGAACGAATCCCTAAAAAATGCAAAAGAAATTTTACATAAGCAACCATATACACTGGACCTGGATTTGGATGCCAATATTCAGTTACTCTTTTGTCCTTTTGTAATAAAATAGCATGTTTTGATGTCCTAGCAGAGATGAGGGGTATACTAAGTTATATTCATAGAAAAACCAAATTTACCTGAAAAGCTGTAAAAAAAAGAAGGTGAACACTTCCAAATTATGTCAGGGAATTTATCCTAGGTCATCCTCGCTTCTCAGTCTCACCCAGGGACTGTCTATAAAGTACTGGTTGGCATGAACATAAGTAATTCCAAGCAGCCTGGTAGCAGCTTACAAGACATGGAGGACAGAGTGGCAGCACTGAGAAATACCCTGTGCACTCACACCTTTTGATAAAGCATTGATAGGACTTCCTAAAAATGTGGTTTTGTCAGACTGCTGCCAGGCGACTCATGTTCCCTGACTTTAGAGTTCAGAGTCAGGTGAAATAGGGAATGGCAGTGTGAAATTTGACTTGAAGCAAAAAAAAAAAAACAAAACAAAAAAAAAAAAAACACAAAACAAAAAACCCAAACCACCAAACAACCAGTTTCATTTATTGCTAACCTTACTGGTTTTTATACAGCAAGAAAAATTGAAAACAATGTGTTTTATGTTTTATTTGCTTTGCTAGTGGGGGGAGAGAAGGGCTGGTCTCTGCAATAAAACTAAAATTAGAATTTTCAAATATATCACAAATCATAAATTTTGTGGCTTTCAATGGACTCTGCTTAGAAAAAAAGTAAAATGCTGAGCAGTGAAACAGCTGCAGCAGGGAACTCATTCAAAGGCAAAAAACATGTTACTACATCACCCAAGAAGAGAACAGTGTTCTGATTCTTGATGAAAATAAGAAGCCAAGAGAAGGAAAGAAATTTCAAGGTGATCCAGAGACAAACTGTTTATATTCAATTAAATTTCAAAGTTAAAATCCCAACCAAATTGTTTTCCATCTACAGTGTGTTTTATACTATGGTGCCATATGCTACAGTTTGGGGTACTGTCTCCCTCAGTCCTCTTTTAATTGGTTTGACCTATGGAAAATCTGGAAAGAAACCAAACTAATTATATCAATTCACCTCCTGCTCTATAAAGTCTGCTATAGAATGACATGTCAGAGGAAAAAATAACAACAGTAGAAATGCAATTACAGTTTCTTAACATAGTTCTACATGCTGGACCTTGTTTGTTGCAGTATCATCATACAGATTTCTAAGGATTTTCTTGACAAATTAAGCAGACTCAGATCTCAAAGTGCAAAAGTCCATTTTTGGTGAAGAATAAAACCAAAACCAACTCATAGCATGTTTCTTCTCCATGGAACTATTTTTAAAGTAATTAGCACTACTTGCAAAAGGAACAGGCCCCAGTCCAGAACAATTAGCTCATTTCAATTAAAAATAGATTCCTTCTATTCAACATATATCAATGTTACTCTCCATTTATATTGCTTTAAATTTAAATATAATTTCCAAGCTGAGAAACTGGAAACTAATGTAAAAAAAAAAGTGAAATAGATATCAGAGATGTAAGAAAGTCTTATTCAAAGCCCCAGTTGCATGTCCCCCATGTCAGCAAAATAAGCAACTTATTTCAACTAATGCCATATCCAATTTACAGAGTGATGTTTGAAATGACAAACAATGGAAAGATTGTGAATGCTATCCCAGGAACATTTTGTACCCAGCTTGGAGTGCATTAGATACAAATGGGTAATGTTTTAATGACTGCTTACACTGAAATGGTAAAATGTGATTGACATGCTTTTGACCACCTGAAAGGTAGCAGTTCCCCACTCTTTGTTAGGCCAATATGTCTATCTCATTTCATTGACATTGGAAGATGTCAGGATAATTGACTTAACCATCAGCGACTTCAGATTGGTGAAATGAGCACCACTTTAAATCCTAAGGACTGAATCCTTGGAATAGATTTCTGAGAGATTTAATCAATGTTTTTTGACAAATAGCATACATAAATATTTGTTTATTTGTCACATCCCATCCATATATTGGTTTACAAGTATGAATGTGCACACTCAGTATGCATTCACATACATGCCTACTTTCCAACAGACTTTAGAATACATTGCTATCAGTGTCTTGGTTTTGTAGATAAGTGAAAAGTCTACAAACAATCTACTTAAACAAAGGAGTTCAGATAACAACTATAGAGGCTTAATGAAACCCCTGGGAAAAAATCAATTAACTGTCTCTACTAAACAGTTCAACTTAAATACATAAAACCCCGTGGATATGTCTTTAATTTTGACAACAGAAATAAGCACCTCTTTAATAGTCAAAAAAGCTCAAAATAGTCTCAGCTATGGAAAGACTGTCAACAACAATATTGTGCAGAAAGGCTATGGGTGTCATCCATGTGGTTTTCTGGAAATCCCAGCATTTTCATATTCAGAAATGCAGAACACTAACAGTTTTCAGCACTTCACAGGATTTGATACACAGGGCCCAGTCTCAAACTGAGGTCACATATCTATTTGGCTAGTTTAGTTTTAAACTTACTATCAAATTTTCTCTCTCATACAGTGCTTGCCAAACTCAATGTGAATTTTATCATGTGTTACAATGACATTGTGTGGTGCTACTCCTTATTTTAAGCTGTATATTCCAGGGTTTTAGCACAGATGATTTCTGATAACTGGACAGAGATGATTCCTGCAAATCAATTACAAAATGGTCCTGTATTGTTACACTTTTGTACAGGAAAAGGTTGAGAAAAATTGCTTTTACCAATGAATCATAAGAAAGTTATATCTATTTTTTTCTATTTAGGCAGTAGTTTACTCCTAAAGCAATTAGAGAAAATGGGTCTATCTGAAAAAGTAAAAATAAAACAATAATTGAGTAAACAGATACATTCAGAGCAAAGTATTTATCTTACTCTTCACTCTCTGAGAACTCCTAATGTGCATTCTGGAGAGATAGCCTGCACTCTGCAGACAATAATCTGTAAGGTGCTTACCTGAAGCACATTTTTGTCTGAAAAAGTGGTTTTTGTTGTCCTTTGAGCACCCTCCGTAGTAAACGATTCTCACAGATGAGCCTTTTTCACCCCCAACCCTAAAATAGAAGATACAGAAGCTTTATTTGACCATAGTCACTATTTTTTTTTTAAAGTAATAGAGTCCAAGTGTTTTTGTAAATTTTTAAAAACTCTGTTCAGCAATGACTGATTGAGCTTAAATTGACACCTATTTGCTTTTTTTGCAGCTCATTTAGAGTCATAATCATCTTAGGGCAAGAGCACAGCAGGCTGCTGCTAAAGACCTTTATGATAACCACAGACCTGACACTGGTGGAGCAACAGAGAGCAAACTTCTAAAGAACAAACAAGTTGTTTCCATGTAAGGACTTTGAGCAATTCAACATGCTCTAGTAATTCAATCACAAGCTGTTACGTTGTGTGCAAGAGTCCCTGGGTGAAATGGTGTAGTTTGGGTTATGAAGCAGTTCAGCCAGGATGATCATAATTGTTCCCTGCAGCTTTTAGATGAATGAACAACAACAAAACCCAAAAAAGTAAATAAACAGCTGAAACTGCCATATGTGTGGGGAGGCTGAATTGTTCCCAAATCTTGTCTCTCCTTTTATTTTCCTCAAGTGTTGTTCTTGACCTGAGATTACACCTTCTTTGACATAACTGATATGATCTGACCAATAAATCATTGTGCTCTTTTCCTAAAATAAATAAATAAGTAAATCATAGAGATTACATAATTTTTAAAGTGAATTTCAGAAAATTGAGTGGAAACAGCAAATGGTCTGCACTTGAATGTGAATTAAGAATTTTTATTTTTCTTTAATTTACAAAATCTCCTTCCATTCATATGCAAAAGCTCTTTAAAAAATCAAGAACTGATCGTAGAGGAGCAACCCATTGAAAGCTGCTTCACTGACCTGTCAAGGTATTAAGGCCCTTGAGACCAATGTGCATAAAAAACACCATGGACACAGTTTATCTTAATATGAAGAGTGCAATTTTTGGTCTGCAATGTAGAAAGTAGGAGGCAAATACATGATTCTTGGGGAATTGCAATCTTCAAAATACTATAGCTTGCCAAATTTTGATTTCCAGTATCAAATTATTCTTTCCTTTGAGACCTTGAAATAATTAATAAACCCAAGATTTTTCCATTACAAGTGGATGCTGGGTGCAAAACCAAGCACTACAATTGAGATAAGGAAACTCAGAAGATGTCTCCTGCCTAACCACGATCTGCACCATGGGCTACAGGGGAATCTCTGCTTTGGCACCTCCCCCTCCTTCTTCACTGACCTCAGTGTCTGCAGAGCTGCTTCTCTCACATTTTCTCATTGTCTTCTTGTACTTATTGCGGGGTTTACCTGTTCTTAAATGTCACCACAGAGGTGCCCTCAACATCACATATGGGCTCAGTTTTGGCCAGCAGTAGGTCTGTTTTGGACCCAGCTGGAGCTGGCTATGACTTCTCACAGATGCCACACCTGCAGCCCGCACCATCCCCCACACCACTGCCAAAGCAGTGCCATGCATACCTGCCAAGCAGAAACCTAAGCTAAGAAATGGTTTGCCCAAAGTCAAAAATTACATCTTTGACTAAGGAAAAAAAATAAAACATAATTAAAAAAACAGCTGTCCAAAATGCTAGTCTACCAGTGCACAATCCTAACCAGATTTTATTCTGCTGCATTAAGGATAGCAGGGTACAAGTGCTTTCATAAGTTTGGTTCATGTCAAAGATATTGTACAGGACAGATCCTTGCTTTCCTAATGCTAATTCTAAATGGAAGGAAAACAATAGCTAAATAAATTCTGTGAGTTTGAATTTCTCCCTAATGTCCTAGAATGATTTAAAAAACTGACCTTCTCTCTTTTTTTCTTCCTGGATAGGCTTCCAGCCCCATGCTGTCTTTAATAAAACAAGCTTTTCATTTAGAGATGTATAGTATTAGAGATATTAAACCCACTTGCAAAACCAGATTGAAAAACAATTTTACATCAGAGGGGAGAAAAGGGTTTTTCATGAAAAATAAAAGAATAATTAAAGCCAGCATGTGTGTATTAATGCACATTTGCAAATACAGACACCACAAAACTGTACTTAATATAATCTTAGAAAGTAAAATCTTATCCTAGTGGATAGTAACCAGTAACCATTGCTCATAATGAGAGGAGGAAGATCAAATATGGGATAAGTAGGGAGATAGTGCTGTGCAAAAGCTCCACTATATTTTCACTGAATCATATTTTCCTTTTCTGCTTTCATCCAATAGTGTGTATACTAAAAGATGGTTGCCACTGAAATTTGATGTTCCAGTGAGTATGAGCAAACATAGAATGTGATCTGGAGCATCATTTGTATTGGCAAAATTCTCAGCTGGAGTCCCACAGAACTACAAGATATTAAATAGATTTATTGCCTATCAGTTTTATACCAGAGGGAGAATATCTGCTTCTCACAGTGAAGAGATGCATTATAAAAAAAGTAACTGTGATACGATTAAATCATCATTCAGCCAAGCTAAAATAAATGATAAATTCCCTCTGTGGATGATTTTTATCTGGCTGCACCTGACAGCAAAACTTTTCACAGACTGATATACCCACAGATTTTAAAAAGAGATTAACTCTAAACAACATTTCCTGGTATCAGATTAACTTTCTCCCTCCTCTTCCTAATTTTCCCAAGCCATTGACTGAAACAGAGATTTTTCCTGAGCTCATAGGCAACTGAAAAGATAAATCAGGCAAAACACAGAGAACATAAATTTCAATTACCATTTTACACCTCCAGCTAGGTAGAGGTGGGTACTGTCTCTGCTAGAATTTTCTGCCACTTTCTGGAGCTTCACAGCCTTCAATAAAATTTGAAGGACTAAAAGGATTCAGATGTCCTATAGCATGTGAAAAATATTATTCTGCATCATAATTCTCCAAGCAACAGAGACTAAGGGAAAGACCCTTATACATGCTGTGCTAACATAAAATCCAAGCTCAGAAAATAGATCTCTTGATTTTACAAGTGAAATATAAAGGACATTCTCTATTAAACAAGCATTTACTGCATAGTAAAGGTATTATATTATGTCATAATAAAGCATTCAATAATTCAGGCCACTTCTGTTTTGCCAGGGTCTATAAATCAAGAATTATAGGAGATGGAAGCACACCAATAGCAGATATAAACATCTTTTTAAGTTCCATAGATTAAATAGGAAAGCCACAGATCAACAGTCAATCTGAAGGGGTAGTCTCATCCCTTAATGTAAAGCTGGTGCAAAATATTTATTCTTACTCCAAAGTTTTATACTTTTTTATCAGTGCAATTAACCAATATATAGAGTCGCAGGTGTTGCTTTACTATTCTGAACTTGTTGAGTATATTTTCATTCTGTACTCCCTAATATATGTTTTTTCATGTGTGTCTTTTGGCTGCACATCTCTCTCCCTTCTTTATCTTTTCTACCTTGTTTTTTCTTTTTGTATACAGGCATTTACCTTTTGCTAATGGGTTTTAGAGTGGGAGGTGGAGTACACTTCTCCATACAAATTCATTTGCCAATATTGAAATTCACATCCCTTGCCTTTCATGAAATGTGTTTCTTCTGAGAGCTGAAATTAATTTTTACTGTGAGCATAAGGCTGTTGTTTATAAGGGATTGCTGCCCCGCCTCATGGGAGCTATTGTCTATGACAGTGAGCATTAGGCTTTGAGCAATTGTACTATGGGTTCCAGTGAAACTGTGCTCCAATTCTTACTCTGAAGTCCTCAGGGTGGGAAAATGTAGAGGCAATTAGGTGCTTCTGTAACTGATAAAATATCTTGTAAATAATGAAAAGAGCCTGTAGTATTCTGGTCAATATGTGCAGCCAGAGATCACCTCCAAATTAAACCAAACGCATCCTCTACACAGAAAACAAACAAACAAGCAAAACCTAACAAAAAAAAAAAAAAAAAAAAACCAAAAAACACAAAAAAAACCCCCAAACCAACCAAAAAACAGTGAAAGGAGCTACATTTGGCATGGGGTGACTCCTGGAGCTGGAGGGCAAATCTAGTACTCTTTGTTCAGGGGTGATAGACTGAATAAAAAAGAAAAAAAAATGTATCTTTGTGTATCTCTTTCTTCATGTTTTTCTTTTGAATTGAATATGTTCATTAATTTGAATGGGAATTTTATGTATGTGAGTTTTAATAAATATAATTATTTCCCCTGCCATGAGAAGGTGCCCTGCAGCAGTTGCCTGTTATGACCTCGAGCAGTAAAAGCGCCGGCTAGCGCTGCCTTGTGAGGCTGTAGCTGCCACGTGAGCGGGCACTCCAAGGTTGCAGAGTGCCCCAGTGTGGGTAACGCAGTTTTGGTAGCTTCACGCTGAGAGGAAGCAAAGGGACGAGAGAAGGACACTTTGTAAGCCTGAGAACTTCTATTCCCCCATGCGTAGTCGGAGGGAATCGCCCTCAGCGCAATGCAAGGCAAAATGGCCACGGGACAAAGGAATGCATTAGATTAAGTAGGGAGTGGGCAGACAGGGGTGGAAACCTGTCTCGCCCTGCGGGGACAAACGTTAGAGGAGTGACATGGATTATAACAACCAATGTTAGCATGACAGAGGTGGGTACAGCATTTAGGGATGAATAGAAAGGCTAAGGTGGGGTGATTGACACAGAACTTTCTGGGGGTGGTTACATGATTGACACTCAACAGGGAGTGAACAAACCTTGACTGACAGAACCAAATAAGAAGAAACCCTGGGATGAGTGAGAAGATTGACAGGTAACTGTGGGTCCGAGCAGCGGGAAATCTTGGGGTAAACAACTTGGAGCAAACCACTGTGAGGGAAAGATAGGGGTGTACAAGGAAGATACCTAACTAACATTAATTGAGCTTCTGACTAAACCAACCCAACCTACAACAGTGCCCCTACAACTGACATTACTGACATAATTAGAAACATTTTAAACTATGTTCTGGTTCAATTCTTCCCCTCATTTCTTTCTTCATTATTTTTTTATTCTTTGACCAATTTTTCTGATAAATATTCAACAGCTGGGTTCATCTGGAAGTGTGTTACAGGGCACAAAGGGAATGCTAGGGCTTCAGTATTGCAATTCATTCTGTGCAGATAGAAAAAAATAGGTTTATTGATTTAAGTGCTGTCTCTTATTTAGACCCAAAAGAGGCCCAAAAAGAGACAAGATATGGTATTGTTTGTCTTGTATATTGAAACAACTAGGTACCCTGGTTGACTCAACTTATTTGAGCCTAGTGATAGAATTGTAGCTCACAAGAAAAAGATTTTAAGATATCAAAGTTAGGTCTTCGGTAAAGTAGAAGGGCTTATAATTGGAGTCTAAAACTCCCCTATTTCTTTGTTTCTATTCAGATCAGGACAGTATAGATGAGTAAACCAGACTTGGAAACAAAATGTGCTCAGGACCCTGAGGTTGGCTGTTACAAAAGAGCAATATCCATAATCAGAAGCTCCCTGGAACTCTGAGGCAGCGTGGCCACATTCAAGACACTCATGGGAATGCTCCACAGATTGTGTGCTGAGCTCCCGGGCAGCACTTGGAAATTAGTGGCACGGTGACAAATTCTCGGGCCAAAGCTGTAGCAGGAATTCTTCTGACATCAAAGATGAGCAAATACCAGTCCTCTGCTCTGGCTCTGCTCATATTAGTAATTTAAGCATGGCTATAAAGTTTAAGTACTTTGGTTGCTGTTTTGTGAATGGCTGAAGCACCTACTCCTGCCAGCTGAGCTATTTGAGACCTGCTTCACATATCAGCACAACTGAGTTCTGTAAACCATTACTTTGCCATCTGTATACCACAAGTTCAGTTCTGTGAGGTTTTTAAAAGAACAGTTCATGGCTTGGGGTGACTGCTGCTTCATTTTAAATCTTTTGTCAGGCATTCTGAGGATATAAGGATTGCTTTGATAGGGAGAGTGAAAGTTGTGTGTAAATGTGTATGTAGTGGGAGAGGAAATTAGTGAATGACCACTTTAGTTTCAGGATGCCAACCTTCAAAAACACCTGTAGAAACTGCACATCTACATTTCCAGAGAGATTTCACATATCCATGCCAAATCATCTGCAAAGCAAAAGACATGTATGTGACTGCTCAGCAGATCAGGACAGGTGAAAGCATTCAATTAGAAAGAAAAGCCAAGGATTTCCATCCCTCTGCAGATCCTGCTTTAAATATGTAAAGTATCCTGGAACAAACCTACAATAAGTGATCTGCTGAAAGTGAGCCTTTGGTACTTCCTTACCATTCTGCTCTGTCACCACCTGGCCCAAAGAAACTTTAGTTCTTTGGTAAAGAGGAAAAAAATTGGAAGCATGATCCCAAGATCATGATCTTTGCAGCCTGGCAGTTAATGCTGGAGAGGGCTAAAGTGAGGTCAGATCCCAGCCACACTGTTAGCACTGAAAGGCGAGGCACAGCTTACTGGCAGGGCTCAATAAGACACCTTCATCGTGGAGGAGGATGTACTGCAATAAACATCTCTAAAAATTCACAGCCAACATGCAAAATGGTGCAGAGATATGTACATGTGCACAAGCTGGCACCATAATCTACCCGCTCTCCTCATTCAATGCACTGTTTAGGAGTCAGTACTCATCTCTGGGATACGCTGTTCATCTCTGGACTGTGGACTTCAGCTGAACCTCACACATATGAATTTTAATGGTACCATTTGATACTGCATTAGCTAAGTTATTTTCACATTCTGAAAATTTACATTTCTGACTTGCATTAGAGAATCTCATTGGAAACCTGGTCATAAATCCAGAGAGGAGTTACATGTCCTTCAAGTCTCAGGTCAGGAGTTTGCCACTGAAATTCCAAGTATCTGGGCATGTGCAAACTCAGAGTAACGAGCTTTCTCTCCCCTTATTTTTCTGCCAACTTTCAGAGTTAAGAAAACTAGTTTCTCACATGCAGATTTATAAGTCTTTCATAGTAAAAAAAGCCAAAGAACCCCCAAAAATAAAAAAAAACCTATTTTTTTTAAATGGGTCAACGTTTAAGAAATTTTAAGCTAAAGCAGAATCAAGAATTCATATCCTTTTTCTGTCCCCAGGAAAAAAGAAAAAAATCCAAGTACTGTGGACAGGTAGGAATTTTCATGCAAATGTAAGCGAAACAAAAATTCAGAAACCAAAGTTCAGTGGTGAAATATTAGCATCATACATGGGAAAATTACCAAAGAATTCATGTCCCCTTCTGGTTTATATTGTATTCATGTCAGCTGAACATAAAATTTTCACATTTGGGACTAAAAAAAAGTTTTTTTGTTATTATGATGACATTATAATTCATGATTTACAGCCACGGAACCAGTTCCTGGAGCAATTTCAAACAGCAAAATGTCTCAACAGCACATATTTCCAAGCTGTAGTTTTAGCAGATAACAAAAATAGCTCTCATTGGATAGTGTGTGCTAGACAGCAGTCAGTGTGTTCCCTGCCAAAACACTCACTGCCATTTGAGCACATCTAGGGTGGAGGGAGACCAGTGAACACCCTGTATATAACACAACGTGCAAGGTAATAGAAAGATATAACTTTCTGCTTCCTTTCACTGCATACTGAGTGTAGGCTATAATGCTGCCCACTGTCTGGCAGTTGCAATAGCCCATGTATAAAGTGGTGGACTACATTCTGGAAAGGCAGGTTTCTCCCAGTATCTAGAGTGTTTCTGCACATTTTTGATGATTCTCTCATGCCATTGAGCTGGTGAACCTGGTTTATTAGTATGTACGTTTGTTAGTGCAGTTTCTCAAATTATCAAAACTTTCCTCCCTTAAGTACATAAAATGTGACTTGTACAGTGTGTCAGAGTACTTTTCCATGCTACCAGGTGAGATTTATATTTGCACTGCTTTATTCCTCTTTTCAAGTGACAAGTTGAGGATTCTTCCCCTCTCTTAAGGGTGGGACCCCCACCTGCCCAGACTCCCTGACTAGAGCTCTGTCTGTTTTCCAGCTCTGTGGAAAATCAGAAAACCAGCAGAGTTGAGATTCTCCAGGAGCCAAAGACTCTGGCTGATTAATGACTCAGAAAATGGATCCTCCAGGACAGAATGTTACCTCTTCACATGGAGAGTATAAAACACACCACAGAGTATCAAAACAACCAATTGTTAAAGTGCACATTTCCTCTAAGAACACAGGAATATCTCCTTGGAACATGTGCGAGGCTCATGTTCCATAGCCAGGCTATGGAACATCATAGCCATAGCCAGGCTAAGACTGGTTGATCTAATTATAGCAGTTACCCTACATCTCTCTTAAAACAATCCATCTAAATTTCAGACTTATCTTCTGTAATTTACTCCTATTCATTAGACTGGCATGTCTAATTTAATATTTTCTGTAATTCTGCATATTTGGCATGGAAAGACTACATACTAAAAGACCAGCTGTAGAGCTGTCAAGTACAAAGTATCCTACAATAGCTCCTCCACTGTGTTTCTGATACTTTCCAGGTGTTTCCATCTTTAACAACTCCTACTCTCCTCTTAGAATTGTTTTGATTTCACTGTGTATTTCTAATAGGTTATTATTACACAGGCAGTTAGTCAAATCCATGATATTTAATAAAATATTACTGAGAATTTTCTTATTCAATACCTACCATACTTTGATTCTCTTTATGAAATTATGCCTCAAAAATTTCTCTTCTACCCTCCCTCATCTGCTTTTCCTCACACTACTCACCCACCCACACTGTTTTATATATCCTTCCTGAGAAATGCCAAGTACCATGAGAGTAATCTAGGTGAAGCTTTCCTTTCCCTAGTTCTCCCCAGAGCTTTAGTCCCAGCATGGTTCCCTCAGTGGCTTCTCCACTGTTGGCAGCAGGGGAATAAGGACAAGTCCCTGTTGTGGCTGAAGCTGCTTTTTTGATAGGAGTGCTGGCTTGTATCAGTTAGACATACACAATAGCCTTAGATTATTGTAAGAAAAAATACCCAGATCAGCTGTATTGTAGTACCCTTACTTCATGAATATAACAGTGCAGAAAAGATAAAGAAGTGAAAAGTGAAGAGTAGACAGCTCCTGTCCTGAATATTTATGAATAGAAACCATTACCAGAAGATTTTATTAATTCCTGAAAAATTTGGAAATTATTTAACATTTCTTCTAAATACCAAATATATTCTATTTAATTTTCATTTGAGATATATCTCCCTTTTGTTGCATTCTAATCTGATAATTTTCAGTAAAATCCTTCAGACAAAGAATTTTTTTTATTCCATTTTTTTTCTCATGCCAAGCAGCAAAGTAAATGGATTTCACTCTAGTTGGAGTAGAATACATTTAAACTTCACATTTTATACATACATTGACTATAAAGATTATTGTACTTTCAGGGTCATTTGAAAACAAGTGCTCACAAAGATAAAATTTATGAGGACTTTAAAACACACCATATCCCTTGAGCTGTGGTAAACAGTCTTAATTAATAAGTGGCAGTCTCAAACACATACACACAGCTAAGCAGTCTCTGTTAAATTCCTAGCTAGCTGAATTAAGGTGCAGGAATCTGGGAAGTACACTGCTTTTTTCTTACAACAGGACAGAGACATGGATTTATACCAGCTGCATATAATAATAATTCTGTACTATAGATTTCAATTTCAAGTGGAATAGCTTCATCCACTTTCTTTATATATCCATTCTTCAACAAAGGGAAGAGGGGGTAAGAAATCTCATGCAAAAAACCCAGCATGGAGTACTGAAGCTAAAGCAGCAGATACACAAAATATTGTAAAATGCAGAAGTAAAACAAAATTTCACATCTGGCCTATTTATAGCCATATGTAATGAATACAGTGTCCATATCATAATAATTACTTCATTACTAATACAGTACAAATCTGTTTGGTTTCTGCTAATACACCTAGTCCTGTATAGCTACCCTTTACTGTATTTCATTATTTCAGGGAAAGGAGGAAGCCTCAGTGCTTCTTACAGCACAGGAGGTCGCAGCGTCTTGCTGTGTTTTCCCAGTCCCCGGGCAGCTCTGGCACCTAGAGCAGTACCACCTCTCTCTGGGACCCGAGATCGCCGCGTGTTTCCGGACTCGGCTCTGTGCCGCAGTCCGGGCAGGGGTGGCAGCAGAGTCTCGTCCCTACGAGCGAGAGACACCAGTAAAGAGTGAAGGAACGTCCAGATTCCCCACACATGGAAGGCTGAAAGTCCTTTATTGCCGCGGGGAGCTGCGCTGAGGCACTGTGACCCGCTCCCAGCTGGCGCAGGATTATATCAGGGACAGGGTGAGGAGGGCAGGGGCTCTCCCGCCCAATGGGGACAGGCGCCGTGGCGATGACGTGGACCACGGCACCCAACGGGGATGCGACCAGGGCGGACCCCAGGCTCTGGGGAGGATGGGGTTGGGAGATCGGAGTGACAGACACCGAACCCTCCAGGCAGGATGGGGAGTGGTCACAGGAGTGGCAGTAGAAGCTCCAACAGTCAGGGACCCGGATTGAACAGCCGCAGGGGGGGAAGAGACACAGGGTGTGTGCGGGGGTACACACATCATGGCTAGCTAACAGATCAGAACCCCTAACCTAAACCCCAAACCGCGATGCAACAGGAGGTGTCTGACAACATTAAAACCCCACTTGTAGATAACAGCCTCTCTGAAGAGCATGGTGACTGAGATCATGATGTAATAAAGTCATCCTGGCTGCAGTTATTGGATTTTATGTTTCTGTCCAGGTGTTTAGACCAATCTGCATATCTCTTCACTCTCAATGGCTTTAAAGTAAGAGTATGAATATTTACTTATTTTAGTGCTTTCAAGCAAACCTATAGAGGGGAGTGGAACAATTCCAAGAAACCAGAAGAAAAATGGCAGATTAAGTACTCTGTCTAGGCTTTCATTGATGAGACCTAGCATTTTTTCCTTCTTTCCAGTAAGTTTGCCCCAGGGCTGAGTACCTTTGATGGCTCTGTTCTTTTGCAGCTTGAAATTGCTTAGGCAAAACAGAACTCACCAGGTGTTTTCACTGAGAAGGGAAAAAAAATATTGTCTCCCCTAGCAGTGTTTTATCTTAGGAAACTCGAGACCATGTTTTGTTTTTTTATTATCTTCTATTTTCATTTTAAGTTTCTTCAAACTGTCCCTTTTTTACTGTCTTTTTTTCTAACTGTCTGCCACAATAGCAAAGTGGAGGAAAAAATAAAATTATTAATAGAGAAGGATAAAGGATAAGAGACAAATGAAAAACAAATTTGAAATCATATAATTACATAAAAATTTTCCACATAGACTTTACAAGAATATGAAGTTTGTTGGGTTTTCCCCTCCAAAAAAATAAACATCAGCTCCATTAAACTGATTTATACCGTCCCTTTCTGTTATGCAACATACGGTTGTGTCATATTTTTCATATTTGGGCCATAATGAGAGAACATGCCTCAAGAGGCACACAACTTCTGCAAAACTCTTAGACAAGATTAATTTGTGTATTTATTACAAACCACAGAAAATCTTGGAAACACCCTGGAATTCACTTTGATACAAGTCATATGTGTTGCTGAAAATCAGTGCATTTAGGGGATTTGTTTCTTTCTTATGTAATTGTAAGGAGCATGCTATTTCAAAAGGAATGAATTATTCTTCATTAGGAAAAAAAGGTTTTAGGTCAAAGGTAATGTAAAATAACTTAGCAAAACTGTAGATTCCTGTGCATTTTGTACCAACGGAGTCCAGCGTGCTGTGGGTAGCCTAATAGCTTGCTCTCTGTGTACAGCAACTATTTTAAACAGATGCCTGTTTTCTATATCTATGAAGCCAGAATAAATCTAGAATCCAGTGACAAATTAATGTTGGTTTTAGCATCACCACCTGGAAAGTCTTATATGGAGCACCATAAATGTGCTAGTGACCTCGTACAGTGTTAGATCATTCTTTTATATGATACAAAATACAATTCTATAACACTTTGACAGATTCCCACTACAGCATATTTTTTTATTTCAATTGATGCTATCTATCCATAATATTAAGCAAAGGGTTAATATTAGTATTAATATGTTTCTTCCAAAATCCTGTCAACAATTCTTATACAAAGATAGCATTACATTTGACTAAGACTGAATAGTTTCAAGAGTTCTGTAGGCAATATGAGGACTAAACAGCTGTAAAAGCAAATGTGAGATTTTTCAGATAATTCATTCTGATCATAGGTTAATTCTTTTTCTTCAGTAAACTAGCTTGCTTTTCTTGGATATTTTTCAATAGCTACTTTTTCTTCCTCCCCTCCACAAAAAAAAAACCCCAAGAAATTGCAGTATTTGATTTCATCTCATCACAACCCACACACAGTAGGAGAAAACTGACATTCTCCTGCTAGATATTTCTATGCAAATTGCCTGTCTCCCTTCTCTCTGCCTGTAAACCTTTCCTTTTTACTGAAGTCACCCTCTAGAAAAGTTTTACAGGTACTGTGCCGTCTTTGCCACACAACTCCTGCTGTAACCAAACCTACAGCCTGCCTGGGGGCCTCTCCCAGCAACATTCCCTACGTGCACCAACATAGAGGTTGGTGCAACCTCTCTCATAGAGGTTATATGCCTTGGTACAGTGGCACTAAATTACAATTTTTATCTCCTACATGTAAAATAAGAAGATGACAGATATCAATCCTATCCCTATGGGGCTGTAATCTAGTATCAGTAATTTTTGAAGGATTTTCCTCAGTCCTGGTTTCTGGGGGCTTATCTGGTCAGTCATTCCCCCTGCCAGCAGCAATGGGCTGGATGGAGCAGTAAATAGGTCAGGTGTGATCTTCAGGCTGTCATTTTGACCTTATGAGTTAATGTTACATTATGAAAAGGTACAGATATAAAACCTGGATTCACGGTTTATAATTGCATTTTCTGTTTATGAAGACTCCAAGAGTACCTTTGAGATCATAAACTTTTCCTGTCTATGGTATGTTTGGGCTTTCCGAAATCCTCGTAGGGGATTTGTGTGTGTCTGTATCTGTGTTACGAAAGCATGAAATACCTAGAGAAAAATTTTTGAACACTTAACCATGAAACTTTGCTGATAAAGGTAGTGCATACAGCAAAGCAGAGTTCAGTATGCCAGAACACATTATATAAAGGAACAGGGTGTCTATAGAATTACTTGGCCATAGAGGCTTCACAGACTAATTGACTACAGTCAATTCTCACACCTCTTTGTAAATAGTGCAGCTATCAACACAACCACAGTTCAAATCACTTTGGCATCAGAACAAGAAGCAGAAATTAACAGACAAGCATAGTAATGACTCAAACTGCTTCACAGAATCCTATCCCAGATTTTCCAGCAGATAAAAATTGGACTATCTCCTTTTCATTGTCTGTTGATGGAGTCTAAATTAGCAATGCCAACATTGCAAAGTGAGAGGGAGTAGCACCTTAGTCAATATGGATGAAAAATAGATTATCGTTGTGTTGATTAAGGAACAGAGTATTGGGTATGAGCACCTATCAGAAACTGTTCTGAGCTGACTGAATTTTCCTATTGTTGAATAACACGGGTTCAGTTAGCAACCACTAGGCATGTCCATTTCCAACTTTATTGGATGGATTTCTCAGATAGGTCAATGCAGATCATCCTTTGCCTGATATTCCCAAGTATCAGACTGCATACATACTCCATGTTTAGGGGGTGGGACCTTGGGTACTTCCTATGGTGTTTCCTAGTTGCATTGGTACTTCTAGCTTCATACTGAGATTTTATTTCTTTGTTTGGTAACCATGATTGCATTCTTTACAGATCTGTCAAGCCCATTGCTAACAATATCTGCTTTATTCCATTCCTATGTAGAAATAGCTATACAACATTATACAACCTCTTGCCACCAAGTAAATAAGCTCAAACACAATTTATGAATGATTTTAAGGAGATTTATGGAAGAGTTCACTTAAGATCAAAAATAAAAACAACAAAACAACTAAATAAACCCTAAAAAAGCAGCTTTGAAAAACATATTATGGACTGTACAAATATTGGGGTACTTCTGGAAAGACATGGGAAAATAATGTCAAGTACCATGCAAAATATTACAGGAATCATGAACTTTTAGGGCAAGATCAGATACATGACTGTACATACTTACATTATTTTTAAAGCATCTACTTTTTTTGGGATCTTTAATAACAGGCTTTACCAATGGAATCTGAAGAGAGGGCCCAGAGCTTCCCACTTTACCCTATTAAACAGGGAGACTCCAGGGTCAACTGCCCTGATATTCTACCACTTTTAACCTTTCAAAGAGAGACATTATATACACCAGTGCACTGATGGGATGAAGCCAGTGCTACTGCATCTGGTTATCTGATACCAGCCTCAGCCTGCAAGGACTTCCAATGGTTTTATCTCAGTTCTCTGAGTGTATGCTATTTCAAGTGTTAGAGAGTAACAGTGGTATAATTTAGCCCAAACAAAATAAAGTCATCAGCCTTCTTGACTGTCATCAACAGCTTAATACAAAATTTAATTTGCTGAAGTAAATTTTAGAGGGATTTTGTTTTGTTGCCTCTTTTGGTTTTTATTTTCTCCAGAAGAGCATCACAGACTGGGATATCATTGATTCGCAGCTCCAGCCACAAAACAGAATCTGTTAAGATCAGAGTTATCATAATATTATTTGTTTCAGTTGTATGAAGTTGGCATGGGATTGACTTTTCTGTAAAGGTACACTAATTATCTCATGTTATCAAGAATTTTAAAAGCACTTTCAAATATGATGCTAAATAATTACATATGTCAACAGTCCTACAGCAGATAACATAAGAATTAAAAATATCTATCTACTGTCAGTCCATTTTGCTCAGTGCAGAAGAGCTGTGTAAAACTCAGCTCATAATTTGATAAACCTAACCCAGAGGAAAGGGAGGAAACAGATGTTTTATTTCATCATGAGAAACATTTTTTTCTCCCCCATTATGTTATTAGTATAGATTCAAAGGCACAGAGATTATAATTCTGGCCTGGAAAATGAAATTCTTCTCCAGGGACCCTTTCCAAACTGATTTGTTCAATCAGAACTGTCTCCTGCTACCTGATCCTAACTGTGGCACTTCAGAGTGTCTAATCAAGAGATGATTACAGATGATTGAGGCATCCTGGACCTAGGTCCTGCGGGGAAACCCACTGGTGGCCGGTCTACAGGAGCCCCAGATGACTAAAAGTTTGAATCCACCAATAGACGGGTCAGCACATGGAGCGCTGCAGTTCTCAGAGGTTTATTCAGAGGCAGGAAAAGGCAGGAAAAGGCAAAGGGAGCAAAGGGAGACAACCTCTTGAGAGGGGAGCTACCCTGAGTGCCTGAACTCCGAGGTCTGGGTCTCCAGAGTCCTCAGAGCCCCCCCTCGAAGGAGGGGACAGGGATTATATCAGGGAGAGAGGAGGCGGAGTTGAGGCACATACAGACCAATAGGGTAAGGTCTTGTGGGAGGGATAAGGATAGTACAAACCAATGGAAGACAAGGGAAGGAGTGGTTACAGAGAGAAAACCAATAACAGAACGTAGAACAAAGAACCTTCCAGAACCTGGGATGGCACAACTGCTTAACTGACATTAACTGGGGAGGGCACACCAGATGATGGACATGGGGGAATGTGGGAACCCTATTACCATGCCCCTACACCACAGTAGTTTCCCATGGTAATCCCGGCAGATCTCTTCTGAGACCTCCTCCCACAGATGATGACATTAAGGAGGTTCAGGTTTAGTGCCATCATGGTGGTCAATCAATAATGTGATTGTCCAACTCAGTACGCAGGAGATCTGTGTATAAGTCTTGTTATTTATTAACTCCTCATGTCTTGCTATGAAAACAAAATTAATCTGCTCTTACAGTGTAGAAATGCTCATACTAAGAATATTTTGTCTGGCATAAGCATATATATTTCCAATAAAATTCCTTCAGTCTCCTTTTGGCTTTATTAAGATTACATCTGTTTCCATACTTCTAGTGACTTTTCACTTCTTCTGTGATCCATATGTTTCAAACCCAAAATCAAACCTGGAGGTCAGTACAAAGTCCTTTAGTAAAAAAAGCCTTCATAATATTCAGACTCCTTTGATACTGGTTTTGGAAAGGGAGTC
Organism: Anomalospiza imberbis; assembly: GCF_031753505.1. Lineage (NCBI taxonomy): Eukaryota > Metazoa > Chordata > Aves > Passeriformes > Viduidae > Anomalospiza > Anomalospiza imberbis. The sequence goes on from NC_089683.1 coordinate 43,359,913, forward strand.
TTATCAAGGAGATTCAAATTTCAAAAGTTATTTTAAAATCCAAACTAAAAAGGCTCCAAGAAAGCAAAAACCTCACTGTGGAATAGCAAAGGGTTCCCCTTATTGCACTGTAAGAGTAAATCGATTTGTTTCTTGCTATTCAAAACTAATAAAGTTATTACTTTGTTCAAACATAATTTTACCTGGAAAATCACAAGATATGTAAGGGTTCTCCTGATTTCTGTATCTATGTATCAGATCTTCCGCTTCATCTGAGGAGTAGCAGAACCTAAGATTTCTTTCAAAGTCCTTTTAGACAGAAGAAATTAGAAAAAATTTATGTTGATTAATTAATGAAGTTTCAGACTTATCCAGCTTTATTTACTCTGTTGCACTGTACATTTTTGTTTTAGAACTAAGTACGATGTTTTTTATATCTTCTTTCAGGATTTATCTGTAAGGAGACCATTTGCCATTCATGTTCCTAGGAGGCTACATTTCTGATCATAGTCTCTATGCCATCAGCATAAGTCCAAGGATTTTTATTTTGGCCAGAGTGACTCCAGTCTGAATATGGTGGATGATTTATCAAATTTTGATTTAAATAGTTTGAATTCCATTCTGCAGTGTTCCAGAAGAAAAATAGGTAATACTGCAGCCATATAATAAAATGTCTGGCTAACATGAACTTTCTCTTGAGGAATAAGTATACAACTGTGCTGTATACTGACCGTCTCAGCAAGAATCCCCAAAACTGCTCCACTTCTGAATTCACCAGGTCAGAACAAGATTATATGATGCTGTAGGTCAAAGCACTTTAAACAGAAGCACACTTGGCACAATATTTTCATAATTTAATGAGAGAATAAATAAATATTCAACTACCTTTGTCTTGGTATCACAGGCAATTTGATCATCAGGTTAGATCAACTACTTCTTATTCATAGATTTTGCCAAAGGATTTTTTTTTTACACCAGGAGTCAGACTTAAATATTTATTGATGTAGAACATCTATGTGAAAGCCAAAAAAAGCTTCAAAAGGTGAAACTAGAAGTGAGAGTTGAAATTTAAAGCTACCAGATTTAAGATGCTTCAAAGATTCCAACCTGTTATATGTAATGATTTGCAAAAGTGCCTTTTGGAAGTAGTTTTCCCTAACACTTTTGAGTTATGAGTGAAATCTCTTCTGTTTATTATTTTCACGATGTTCAGACACTTATCTGATACAGCGTGAAGGATTTGATCCTGAAAAAGCACCTGCAAATGTAAATAAATCAACTTACTGTGACCAGGGTTAGCTAACAGGAGCAAGAAAGAAAGTAGTCAGCTCTTAAGTTCTGCACTACAAACAGAGCATATTCAAGAAAAGAATGAAAAGGCAAAAGAGACAGAGAGAGAAAAAAATCAGAGATATGATTTTGAAATAAAGTGTGAACAAAAAGCACACATTTAATATGAAGCACTAAGCCATGTTAAAAAAAATATACTACCCTAAAAATAAGAAAGAATTGAGGCAGCAAATCTAGAACTTGATAATAATCAAATTAAATTAAAAATAAATAAATAATCCTTTACAACTAAAGACAAATAAGTTGAAGAAAAATAAAAGGCACATATTGCTTGGTAAAACCAAAGATGTTTAATTTGTCATTAAAAAAACCAATATAGAACAATAAAGCTATATAGACAACAAAAAGAACATTAGAGTTATCTGTATTTGAAACAAGGATCCAAGACTCAGGTGTTTGCAGGAATGGCTGCAACAAGATTTTAAAGGGTTTTCAAACCACTAATAGTTTTATTTCCTTGCTTTACTTATTTTTACACAAAAAGTTGCAAAGTGATAAACTACTGGATAAGCACAAAGTGATAATAGAATTTGATAAGACAGAACATGTTCAGTGCAGTATAATTCATGCCAGATGGTGAAACTAGCAGAAGTTAGAAACAAATAAATGATGTTGTTTGTTCAGTTCTGAAGCTGACTTCCCAGAATTCACAGGGGGAATGTCAGATAAAATAAAACATCTTTGCCCCAAAGCACAATTTGATGGCTGCTACAGTACAAGAAAGCTCATGCTACGCAATTACCTGACTACTTCCACATTTACTACTTCACCATATTTTGGCCCAATACCAAACCTACTCCAGTTCTAGGACCTCAGCACAGTTGCCAAATCCCCTCATACAGGATATATATATTTCCCTTCTCTTCCACTGCTTGATGGCTCCTTTTCATAGCAGGGAGGCATTCCTAGTGCAGTCCCAATCCAAGACTTATTGATGACTTCTGTTGGACTCTCAGGGGATGAAAAGGGCAGAAACAGCAAGACCATCAGAAGCATTCATTCTTGACAGTCACCAAGGTTACCCATGCCCCAGGCCTGATTTGTTAAAATGCAAGTAATTCTATTGCTAAAGGGGAATTTTCATGAGACAGACTCCTGCTAACAAATAAATCCTTCAAGACTATTGATTGCCATCAGAGAGACCATCATCTGGTACAGTTTTTCCCTTTCTAGTCTGAGCAGCCTTCAAACTAGCAGCTAAAAGAAAAGAGTCTTTATTATTCCATGTCAGCCACCCACTTCCCTACAGGCGGGATAAGATTTGCCAATACTTTCTGTAACACATTCATGGGCATAACAAGAAAGAGTATTGCTATTAACTGGCCACAGTACTAACTTCATGCTTATTAACTTCCCGGATCTCCTCTTCCTCTGTTCCCAATTAGCAGAGGATGCCTGTTTGTGGGCTTCAGGATGGGAGCCATCACCCTCACATCCAGTTGGATGCGTGGCAGTAATTGCTCCTTCTGCAATGCTGCCTTTAAGATCAGAGGTCCCTCCAGCCCCAGAGGCTTTCTGCAGCTGTATGCTCACCTGTCAGCCTGGCTGCTGCAATGGAGTCTCAGCCTTGGTGGGGTGGCTGCTGTGCTTCCAGAGTTCTTTGGTAAAGTGTAAGGGACGGACTCCCCAGTGCCTTGGGCAGCGTGGTGTCATTTACCGCTATTCAAACTGGGTGTAACATGCTGCTGGAGCAGTACATTAGACAGAAGAAAACTACTAAGATCAAGCTAAAAACATGAAATGGTTTCTTCTCAGCACGAGACTTCACTAAGTCTCTTTAAATTTAAGTGTAAACTTCTCTTTCTTTTTCTATACTGTAGGTTCAGCAGAGGCTGATTCTTTCATAAGCAAGCTTCTAAGTTGTTTTTTTTTTACGCTTCTTGTTTTCCTCACAGCTCAGCAAACACAATCAAGGCTGCTCTGTATAGGTATCTTACTAGGCTTACCTGATTCGCACAGCAGGTTGCAATGACAAGAACAAGATATCTGATGTGAAAGTAGACTGATCTAGAGGAAAGGGATAGTAATCAAAGATAAAATTGCTAATGGAAAGGAGAAAAAAATGTAAAGAGCTATGCAAGCAAAAAATGCTGGTAAGGAACAACTGAAATGTTAGCTTTAATTACAGGAGAACAAGTGAGAAAAACAGTGAGGGAGGGGAAAAAAACCACTACTGTCTCCTAAAGAGGAAAACAGCACTTCCCCCTCTCCCTTACACTGTGTAAGAAAATTATCTTTTAATGTAGGTGGCAGGATGGATTCAGTAAAAATGCAGGAAAAGAAGGCAGGACCATCAGAGTAGTAAAAATGAACAATGCAATGCAGTACACAATAGTGACCTACAACCTTTAATGGCCCAGAAGAGAGAAGACATACCTATTTGCTTACTTTGGGGTTTGTTTCTCTGCTTATTAATTCTCCAATTCACTTCATTTCTTCTCCAGGTAATTTCCCAAAATATGTCTTTACTACTAATATTATAACAGAGTGGTTTGGGGGTTGGCTGATTTTGTTTATTGGAGGGGAGGGGGGGGTGTTCAGCTTTTCAGCTTTTTTTTTTTTTTTTTTTTTTTTTTTGTCAGATGTAACATCTTGTGGAATAAGAATGAACAGCTTGGAAGGAAGTGTGGCTGTGCAGCATCTTTCCCTCTACCTACAGGGGTAGGGGCTGTCTTAACAAAATGTTTGGAAAGCCAACAGTGCCTAAGTAGTTCAAACATCAACAGTGTAATATACCCAAGCATGTCTGAATTGCAGTCAAAGGCAGAACTGTACAAGCTAGCTCTGAATTAGACAGCTTGTGTGCCAAAAGCAATGTGTCTTGCATCACCACAGTGCTTCCTTCACTATTTCAAATTAATTTCCTGATGTGATCTATATGAAGAGAATTATAGATTCCAGTACATCTGTCACTTCAGCCTGGGCAATATAGTAATAATAACATTTCTTTTGTAGTAGAATTACAGTGATATATTAGGGGAATATACTGCATTTTTAAAAAATCCAAAAAAATTTTAATTAAGCCTCATGTTTTTTCATAGGGGAACATCATTTGTCCTTCTCTAAACATCAGAAAAATCTATTAATTACATTTGATAAGTACTCTACCCATCCATCCGCCTGTAGACAAGAATATCTCACAGTATGATGCATTTCCATTTCTCTCTATGGAATCCCAATATCTGCTGTCAAATAAAACAAAGACAGGGTCCAGTCTCTGGACAAATGGTTTGGCTTAGCTGTATCCACACTACACAGCACTTAGTATTCATCTTTCCCTGAGCCTCAGTCAGCTTAAGTCATGCCTATCATCTCTATATGTTTTTTTTTTTTTCAGTTGAACGTGTCTAGATTACAAAGAAATCTGTGTTGCAGTCCACCAGTGTTTCACTGCCTGATAGTGGGGGATTTTGGGGGGCTCTGGGTGTACCCTGTGTGTGGGCACATGGCAGTGCTTGAGGATGCCAGTCTTGCTGGGTACTGTTGGAAGATTGTACAGGACAGAATTACTACTCTGGATATTGCTCATGAGTGGGGACATGAGAGCTCCCTGACACATCCTATGGCCCAAATTTTATCCAGACATTGTTTCAGAAAATTCTGGTGCCAAAACTGTGACTGGGAGCATGATAACATTTAAATAACAGGCATGACGACAGAGCACATCCTCAAACCCATCCCTGTATCTGGTTTATTTAGCAATATAGATAAAGCTTATGTACTTTATGTACTTACATAAAGCTTATGTACTTACACTTCTTTTGTATTTTCTTTTCCTAGAATGCCCCTGACAAAAGGATCGTACAACGCAACTGAATCAGTGAAATCTTTTAACAAGACCTAACAGTCAGCAAAGAAAATAATAAAGTCAGGAAGCAAGGATAAAGGAATAAAAAGTTGATTACAGCAGGACATTGCATGTAATTAATAATAATATGAAGGAAAAAGAGGCTAAGAGGCTTGGATAGACATGTCAGCATTATTTCCATTGATGTGGTGACCTACATATACACTGTGTCACAGATCCCATGCAGGAAAGCTACAAAAGGTGTCTCAGGGTCTGGGGGCTTAGTTTGTCTTACTCCTTTAAAAAAAAAAAAAAAAAAAAAAAAAAAAAAACAAGCTAGAAAATTCAAGTGCAGAAAGAGACAAAAACAGCTACCTTTTACTGACAATCTGCTCTAGCAGTTTAGTTGGTTTTCTTGCTACATTAGAATGAGTTACGAATTTTTGAAGCCCTTTTTTCCTTGCATAGGAGTCACAGTGGAGATGATGAGAGCTAATTGTGGTATGTGAGCCAACACTCCCATTAGCAGGAGCTCTGATGCAGTCACAACTGTGCTAACTGCATCTGAGCACAGCCCAGTCTCTGGCACAGAAAATCTGAAGTAAAAAGAAATGTAGACTATAATCACATTTATAAAACCACATACACAGAAAGAGAATGAATATGTGCAAAAAGGATGTGCCCTGTTTTTCCAGGGACATTCACATTACAACTTATTTTGCTGCAGTTAATCTTCAAGTGAATGAAGGCAAAATCATTATCTGCTGACCAGTGTAATTAAAAAAGTGATTACTTTAACAAGCAATTGGTAAAAAAACTGCATAACCAGTAATCAGAAATGCAGACCATATGTTCTTAAATATGACCAAATCATTTGAGTAGTGTTTATGTGCAATAAATAAAAACCAGATGAAAAATCTGCTGACAGGGAATAAGTAGCAATAAGGGTAGAGAGATATGTTAAATCCTTCATTCTGGATCATTTGGGTAATGTTCCATTCATTTTAGATTCATGAGTAGAAGCCTTTACAGATTGGGCATGCATACCATAAATCTTAGGTTATCCATTATTAGGTGGCATTCTGCTGTTTGCAATTGTACATGTTTACTTTGTGCATAATTAACTGCATAATAGCTGTCTGTGTTCTGCACAGAATTTACACTAAGGCCCTCATCAAAACAAATGGCTCTAAAAAGTAGGCCAGTTCCATTAAGCTATCCACAATCTGAATTTTCTAATACTGCTTCTCAGAAAGTGGATTTGGAGCTCTGATTTTCCAACTGCTATTAGAGCAAAATCCAGGCATTCAAAAGGCCCAATGTTTGTGTTTTCAGGGTATTTTATTAAATCTTACAGAAGTAGTTGGAACATCAAGGGGTGGAGACAGAGCGAAGCTTGAGTATACATAACAGAAGCTGGGATGATACATTTCCATAAAAATAATAAGTACGGAGGAGATTTGGACAGGCAATTGATCATTGCATAGCTCCATGCTATGGATCAAAAAGCTCACCCTGCAGTTCTTCTATTTCTGTGCATGATTACCACTACGAGATCAACTACCTCTGCCATCCGGTTTCTTTATTCACTGTATGTCAGCAAAAGCTTCCAGACTTCTTTCTCCATAATGCAAAATTGAATGGAAAAGAGAAAAAATAAAGTAAAATAAAATCATGCTGACAGAAAGGAGGTAAAGCTACTAATAAAATAAAAATAAGGGCCAAAGAAAGAGGGGAAAGCTGCTAATAGGAAGGCCTACAGCTACGGATTAAAATGAGACAAAACATAGAGAAGTGGTGAATTTGACTGCCTCATGGAACTACAAGATGATGTCCCTATATTTTAAATTATCTAGATGCTACATAAAGAACATTTAGTACACATGCAGAAATGCAATGGATTTTATTTTACAGGTTATATTCCACATAAAGAAAGTGTTTTATAATAGGTGTTGTTTGAAAAGTGATTATTAAAAATGTGTGGGGAAAAATCTTGTCATATACCCTTTTGTTTGAAGGATGTACTGTGACAAAATGTGGTTATTATGGTGCAGAATAATATAAATATTCATAATAAATGAAATCTCTGAGACTGGCAGCTTTAAGCTAAAAGCATGAGGTATGTAAAGGGCCTACTAATGCTAATGAGCTTCCATTTTTTGCCATATGAAATGTTGAAGGTATACACGTGAAGGAAACAAATTATATGCAAAATTAATTGCAAAGATAATAGCATGTGTTTTACATAAATGATTTTGTTTCTGTCGTCTTACAGCTAACCCTATGTAAATTTACATTTTTTTCTTGCAAACAACTATACACTACATTCATTTGGAGAAGAGGAGGGGAGGGAGTTGTTTTTTATCTGGTTTTCATTTTTTCCTGTAAAAGAAGCTGAAGTTTTCTTTCAGACAGTACTGAGAGGCACTTAAGCTATTTTTCCAATTACTTTGTTTGGAAGGGATCCCCCTCAGTCCACACCTTACGTCTCCCAGAGAATTTTGGTATATCTGATTTGTGTAATGTCAAAATGTACGATTTTTCATTTGAGAAAATTCCAAGATGTCATTAAGCAATTGACAGTGCCAATATTCCAAAATTCACATTGAAACATATATATTATTCTACAGGCTGGCATGGTTTCCTTTTTTTTTTTCCCAAACTCTTCACTATTGAAAATTAAATATCAAAACATATCAAAATCAAAACCAAAACCTGCCACATTCTGCAATATGATGTCTATATATTTTCAAATTATCTAAATGGTATGTAAACAATAATTAGTACCAGCTCAGGTAGGCAGTGAGTATTATTTTACACTGATCTGCTGCATGAATAAAGTGCTTTAGAACAGCAATTGCACTTAGTCCTCATGCATATTAGTTCCAATGTATTTTTCTCTTCCCTTTTGTTTTTGAAATACAAGAGATGAGAAGCTAGAAAAAAGAAAAAAAAAAAAAAAAGGGTCCTTACTGCAGGATTTTCCAGACTGGGATTTATTTATTTCTTCTCAACTCAAACATTGTAACACTGTTGCTTTATATCCTTCTTTTTGCTAAACACCTCATTATCAACAGCTCCTTCTGTACATTGCAGGTTTGTATTCTTTTTATAGATGATTTACTAACATATACAGTTACCTAAATTTAAGAAAGCAGGTCAACAAAGGCTCTTAAGAACACAATGGAAGGCAATAAAACTTTCTGCTTATTTCCCATTTATTCCTTTGAGAATTCCTACCCTCACCCCTGTAAGCACCATTGTACAAGTTGAAATAAAAGTCTGCAATCATCAAACAGCTACCCTGGTAGATTCATCCTTTTCATTCACAAGACCTCATCATCCTTCTTACAAAAAAAAAAAAAAAATAGGAACAAGAAAAGAGATGGAACTCTTCAAAAAGAAAAATAAAGCTTTGGACATTAAATGTCACCAATACCCATGCATGTCCAAGGGTACATGTATAAAATCATGTACAGATGAGTCTTAAGCAAACATTCCATCTTAGCTACGATCAAACTCAGCACTTCACTTTGAACACCTGATGCTCCTGGCTTTCAGGTGGCTTGTTGATTTTTATTAACTGAGGACTTGGTTCTCTTCAATTTGTGTTTTCTTTAGTTATATTTAGGTAGTATATACACATTATCTATTTAAAAATCAATATATATATGTGTGTCTTCACTACACAATTTAGAAACACAAAAGTACATGAACTTGCTATGCTGTGAAAGATTATTCCCAATATATTTTGTAACAATATATATAAAAGCAAGTGTTTTGCTCTAAAACCTATCGTTTGTGATTTAAACAGCCTCTTGAGGCTTTTTTGTGCCATTAGAAAGGTAAAGGAATTAGAGAAAGAGAAAAAGATACTTCTGGACTAGTATTAGATTTTTAATGTTGTTGATTTATAGTACAGTACTGAGAAGCTTGCTTGAACAAGATAAGAATATTTATTAATGAGGTTTTACTAATGAGGTAAATGCTCATTAAATACTAAATAGGCACACTATATATACTTAATTTATATTAAAATATAAGATATTTATGTAAACATATTCTATTAATATATTTCTAGAAAATTAATTAGATTTTGTGAATATATGTCATTATATATAAGTAAATAAATATATGGGATTATATAAATATAAGTATGATACACATAATAAATGTGCATAGTAAGACCAAAAAACTTTCTGTTTTTAGTAATCTTTTTTTTAAACAATATCTGATGATTTTAGAGTAAAAATTGTTCCCTTTCTTAATAATATTCAATGATGCATAGGTTGCTCCTTTGTTAGGGCTCCAGAGATCTGGAAGAATCATATTGCCCAGTTTGGCACCTTCTTCTTACTGGAAGTAAGCAGTGAACCAAGGATTTGTGTAAAGATGTATGTCTACAGTTTATAGCTAGTTGAAATTTAGGTAGATGGAATGGCCAGAATGGGGAAAGGTAAGTCTGAGCAGCTTCAAAGAGCTATGTCAGACTTGGGCCATGGATTGTTTTATTTGCATCAGCTCAGGACAAAGAGGGAGTAAGGACTTTTCTGTTCCTTTTTGGCCTCTGGGTCACATTCCTCTAATCTGACTGACCACAGTCAATGGCAATAAAGGCCTCTACATATGAACAGGTAATGCCTGCTTTCCCTCCCAGGTGACAGAGAGATAGAGGTGCCTCTGAGGTTCAGCAGCCTAATTTAGCCTAATTCCTAATTTTCACAGGAACACAGACTGCTCCTGTGTGATGTACCCTATAAAGCCTCTTTCTCTGACAAGGAAAAGAACTGATACACACTTTGGCAGTAAGCATACACATCACAGATGTTGAATTTGGTCAGACAAATCCAGTTTTTTTGCCTACTCTAATTCCAGCATCTACATTAGTGCTGCTTAACACTTGTCTTTAAGAGTTTAATTCTCTGACACAAATGTTTAAAAAGTTGGGTTTTTTTCTGAAAACTTGTGGAGGTAGAAATATTCTGCAGCACCAGGATTTAATCTGGTCTGGTGATCTGAATCATTCTAGAAAAAATCTGGGACAAAGCTTAGAATCTGAGTAACTAAGCAGGTAATATCTGAATCCTGGCTCCATTTTTTTGGTTACTCTCCTACCTTGATAACACTTGTCAGAGGTGATCTTCGCTTCCAAGCTCTTTCCATTCTGTTGAAAGGGCTCTAACTTATTTCTTTCTCCAGCAGTGCTTTGTGGTGGGATAGACAACTGTCCTACTCTGCCTCACCTGATAGTCTGTATTACTGGGAAAGCCAAGCTCTGGGAAAACAGGCTCTACCCAAGCTGCCAGTTGTGAGACTGTAGTACATTGTCCTATATGAGGTCATACTGCAAAGGGTCCAGTCATTCTTTATTCCAGCAAGCAGGCAACAAATTTTAGTCCTGTTACAAACTTATCTTGACAACTATATTCACTTCCAGGCTGGTCTTAAAATTTGTGGAAGAAATTCTACTAGAAGCTCTGGATTCCATAACAAAAATAGCTTTAGTCACTTTCATCTATGCAAATTTACATATTGTAGACAATAAAAATGATGCGTGAATTTCTATTCAGTGGTAAGAAGCCCTATTCCCCCTGCGAGCTAGTATATTTTTCAGGAACAAAGAGAATCATGAATGTTTAACATATAAAAGCACAACACAGGAAATAATTGAATATAAATTTATTTCATCCCAAACAAGCATTATGACAGCAGACATTTTTTAAATTAACTGATTTTACATCATGCATGTCTGAACCATCCTATTTCTCTCCACTGGCTACAATGGAAGATCCCAGTGAGAAAACTGGGTGAAGATACCTAATCAAAAGCTAAACAACAAAAATGCCAACACTCCTGTTTCTGATCAAGTTTTCATTCTTGTAAGTTGTATATGTAAGTTTAGAGCTCAAAGCCAACTTTTCTAGTGAGTTGTAAATATTTACAGTTTTTATCTGGGATATCATCCTGGGTCACAGCTACATTTACCCTGCTGATTTTTCTTAGTCTAGGATTTTGATCAAACACTCTATGAGAAAAATCATCTTCCAACCTGCTAGTTTTGCTTACTCAAGGTAGCAGAATTTTTCCTAATGGTAAAATGTGTTCTCATGTCTAAACTGTGCTGTGTTCAGAATAAAATCCCAAGTCTGGTTTTCTCAACAAGAATGCTAAGCTCACACATGTGAAAATGATGACTGCTTAGGTCTATATTCCAGCAAATAAAACAATGTATACAGATGCAAATAAAACAATGTATATTTAAATTTCATGTTACTGAATTCTTTTTTAGTATGAAGAGGAATTATAATGTCCTGGGCATTTATAACTGTTCTGCAAAGGATTCGATTATTAAAAAAACTACTAGCATTGACAGCAGAACCTTTTTACAATGTGTCTTTCCACTGTATTATGCAGAATTTACTGAATGTGTGCTGCTTCTATGTGTTTCCTCCATACTTTGTAGGTTAATTTGCTCACAAAGCCATAGAAAATGAGCACTCTACAAATTATCTGATACAAAGAACCTATGAATGTTTTTTAAGTATTAACAGAGGTTAATATGTAAAGTCATGACTGCATCTGACAGGGCTATACTTGAGTCCATGCTTAGATCTGCTTAAGTTGCTTTCAGAACATGGTCATGGTTAATACAAGAGGAAGATATTTATAGCATCAGGAACTGTTACAAAGTGAGCTGGAGCCCCTTCTTCAACTGCTTTCTATAAATATCAAATCATGAAAATGAAACTGCACACTCAGTTCCACAGTAAGCACAAATGATTCTCAAATATGCTGCCTCACAGTCAGATTCACTGACATTGAAAGTGCTTTTCACAGCCATAATCTTCTAATTGCTGCACAATGACAACACTCTGATGTCCAACAAACAATTTCTTGCACACTTGAAAAATCAGACAAACCAGACCCTGTATTATTCATATAAGTAGTGTTGACTGTTTCATTTATTTTCTCATCTAAGTCTCTCAGACATATTTGAATAAGAAGCATATTAACCCATAATTCCTGGTTTCTGTTTAGCAATGGGAATGACAAATGTATAGTCTGCAGCAATTTGTGTCAAACCAGTGTCATGTTATTTTAACTGTATTTGGTAGGGAGTTTGAAGTGTTGTGAATAGGGCTATCAGTCTCTCTACCACCTACGACATCTTTGGAGACAATTTTCATCACATTTGAATAATGTTTTGGCACAGGAACACTTTATCTCTAAAATTTGGAAGCACATTCATACACCATTTTCTTACATTTATCATGTCTCATACACTCTGAAAAAGTAAGAAGGAAAAGTGTAATTTTCTTTTCCATCTCACTGGAAGTTCTGTTAGTTCTTGCCATCAGTAGGGCATAGAGGCCACCAGAAACAAAGCCAGGCATTCTGCAATGGCTTATCCAAACACTAAGTCAGAAATAACATGACTGCTTCCCTAAAAAAAGAGACTACCATTTTCTGACATTGGTGCCTGCTAGGTCTTCAGGAGTAAAAAAAAGGAGGCTAACTTAACTGTCTCCCATGGCCTAGTAATGCATGATCAAAGAGCAACATACTATATACAAGGGAAGATGGGCATAGTAGAGAGGACATTTAATTAATTAATAAAAGAGAGAATTTTTTTTCCAAAGCTCAGTGAAGACATCTCCCTAATATTTGAGAGACTCTTTTATACACAACAGTGTGAATTACTATTGCCTATACTCTGGTCTGCAGAGCAGTCGGGCTTATCTTCAAAGTGGCTGATCACCATGACAACTTACATCAGTCTGGATGTTTCTGATTAGTTGTTTGTGGTAGAAGTTTAAATTCTCTTCCTTCCTTAACACATGAACACAGAACTAAGAGAGTGTCTATTTTTTTTTATTTTCTGTTTACTATTATTTGTCTTTGCTGATAGCTCTTATTGACGACACTTCCTGTCTCTGCTGTTTGCATTGTCTTAGCTTGCATTAATTTTCCACTAACAATAATGTGAATTAGGCATTGCAAAAGGAACCATGAAAATGAGAATAAAAAAGTTGCCCTTAATACAGAAACTTTTATAAGTAGTACTACTTGATAAGACATCAATTATATATATATGGCAGAAACAGAGAAAGCATGTTAAGACCAGAGATAACATAAATGTGTTCTATAGTAATCAGAGTTCATGTACTGTTTCCTCTTAATGAAACACTAATGAGCCATCAGTTGCACAAGCCAAACAATAAAAGCTACAAGTTTGAAAAAAAGGTGTGAATTACTCTGTTTTAATTGTTGAATAATTTCGATTTCTTCTACTGTGGGTCAATTGCTGTTATAAACAAACTATCTTTCTTTCAGATTATGAGGGTTTTTTCCTTAATTCATCAAGAGACCTTCCCAATTTTATTCTTTAATACAGAACTCTGTCTCTTAGAATTAATGGGATGAGATTAGATCAAAGGAATTTGAGGCTCCTACTGTGCAGGTCATTCTTCTCTCCTTATTAGAAATAGAATTACTGCTATTTTGAATAAAGAGGACAATGCTTCACCACATTAATCACCATTATTTAACAGAAGAGTCAGATCCCATTCTTCACTTCTGTCCTGAAACATCCCCAAATACATCTTTGAACTTTTCATGCTCAAAATTAATATTTAGAAAATAAATATTTCAAGTAGTATTTAAACTAACAATTACCTGATCAAACACATTTGTTTTAACTGAAAACAGAAAGGAAACAGGAAATAAGTAATGTCTCACTACCACAGTGATATTCCACCATACCCAGGCTCTTTTTGAACAGTCAGTGTTTATGTGAAAGTGAACAAGATCCAAAGGTCCATCTAGATCAGGATACCATCCCTGACTATAATCACAACGTGTGGCCAGCAGGACTAGGGAAGTGACCATTTCCTCTTCCTTGGCACTGGTGAGACTGCATCTTGAATACTGTGTTCAGTTTTAGGCCCCTCTCTACAAGGATATTGAGGCCCTGGGGCATGTCCAGGGAAGGTGAAGGATCTGAAGTACAAGTCCTATGAGGAGTGATGGAGGGACATGGGATTGCTTATCCTGGAGAAAAGGAGACTGTGGAGAGACCTTTTCAACTACCTGAAAGGAGGTGGTAGCCAGGTGGGCATTGGCCTCTTCTCCCAAGTAACAGGTGACAGGATGAGAGGACATGGCCTGAAGTTGCACTAGAACAATGTGAGTTTAGATATTAGGAAAACATTTCTTCACAAACCATTGGAACAGGCTACTCAGAGAAGTGGTAGAGTGACCATCCCTGGAAGGGTTCAAAAAACATGTGACTATGGCACTGGAGGACATGGTTTAAGGGTGGTGGGGCTAAATTGATGGTTGGAGTTGATGATCATAAAGGTCTTTTCCAAGAGGTGTCATTCTTTGATTCTAAGAGTGAAAATGAGGTAAGCACATCTAATGTTTTCCCCTATTTTCAGCTATTTTCAGTTCAGCTCCTGATTTAAAGATGAGATGTTTTCTGTGATAAATACAGACATTAAAAACTATACAGAAGGCTATAGGATTCTCTAGAGATAACAAATGACCTACCAATAAGCCAATTCAATGATAAAAAGTAATTTAGCCTATGTTTTGCATAGGTTAATTTAACTTAATTATTACTGAATTATGTCATATGTATTTGGGTCAGTTGGAGAACTAAATATGGACATTTTGGCACAGAGAGATAACATTCTATTCCTAGAAATTTCAACATTTAATGCAAAGGCAAGCCCAATAGTTTGCCATAAACTCAGTCAAAAGTATTGAAATATGAAACACATTTCTGCTATCATATGCAACCTCAATCACCTCAAATTTTGACATACCAAGAATCTAGGAAAATAGTTGTAATATTGCTATCACAAATATTTACTGCCCCATTACTGCAGCTCTGCTACAGATATAGACACAGGTAATTTCTGTGATAGATCAAGACATTGACATTGCTAGTATTTAGCCTTTTCAAATCCATTTAAAAGAGATATAATTAGAAATCCCCTCAGCAACCTTTTCTGGTTCATAGCCTGGGCATGGGGCAAGTAATTACTGACTTAATTTTACTGTGTTCTCTGAAACCACTTATTTAAATGAACATAGATAATCTCTTCTCTAAGGACACCAATTTTGTAGATATTATATGGCTGATATAGTTCACTAACTTGTTGCTGAAGGTACAAAATTATTTCTGTGAAACCAAATAAGCAAATCGGTAACCATGGTCTTTGGCAAGGTATTGTACTGTTAGAGTTGTTATCCTCTCAATGAGGTGTTACAGGGAAGCCACATCTGCTTGCCTTTCTTGACAGATGGAAGTCAAAAGACCCCCAGTAGTACTATATTCATGCTTATCTTGGTGTCCTTGCCAGTGTTCTTCTAGCCAACAGTCTAAGAAGTCCAGATCCTGGGTCCTGTAAGCTTGAGTCACTGCTGAACGCAATTTAAATTGTAATAGGCTACATTGTCATTGCACAAGTCTTTTATAATGTTATTTAATGAAATATCATCAATACTGTGCATGTGAAATTGACTTTACAGAGACAAATCTTTCCATTTAGAGGAACTTTTATTTCCACTCTTTACAATAACCTTTCCCAGACCAGTCTTTAGAAACAACTTTCACATAAGTAATTTAGGGAAAATAATAATTTACTTGCTACTTTGTGAAATGGGTGTGAAATGATAAGCAGTGCCCCTGAATCATCTGCCCTTGATAGATGACCCAGAATCCAGTCTCCAGAGAGCCACATCCTGATCTGAATTCTTTCACTGAAGACTGGTTTCTAATGTAAGTCAGACTATGCTGTAACCCAGCATGCATAAAATGAGTAAAGGACTTTATTTACTCTTATCTCTAAGTAAAGCTCCAGCTCTTCACTCTTTTCTAATATACATTTAAATTACTTCAAGTCCTCTTTGCTTTCCTGTCTTAGAATGATACTTGATATATTTCTGTATTGTATGGTTTATGCTCAAGGAAAAAAAAAGAGGCTTCATTAGATATTCACTTTGACATTCGGGCCCCAGAAGAAATAACATTAGTTTCATACTTATCCATCTGCTTTTCTGTTTCAACTGGAAAATCTCTGCCTATAATTTTCTAGGGACATGTGGGCGATTTTCCAGTTGTGCCATTAAAATCCGCTACATCCTAAAAACATGCTAATTAGTCTTCTCTGGTGGTTCTGCCTGCAAAACTGCAGTGGAAAATGTGTCCCAAAACAAAAAAACTTTGTAATTCACGTGCAAATTTCAAGTGATACATCTTACTTTTTTTGGCTGATATGAAACCTTAGTTTAGCATATCTGCAATTATATTTAATTACAAAGAGTTTGAATTTCAGAATAGAATACATAAAGTACTTTTTAAAGCCAGCTCTCACAAGTAAAGGGCTGACCACTCATATTGCTTAGCAACTCCATTTTGTTACATGGAATCCAATATCCAATTGCAACAATTTGGGGAGTATGAGTTAGAAGTAATAATGTGCATGAGAATGCAAATTCTCTGTTCTCATTAGGAACAGCATCTCTTTTCTATAATTGGTCAGCCATAGTTTGGAGTCAGCTGTCTGCCCAGAGGTCTTTTGTCTGTATGAAATGGCAGGTGAACATTGTATGATCAGCAGTGTATTGATGGAACAACAAAGTTGTTCAGAAATAAACAGGGAAAAAAACAGAATCTCCTTGGTCCTTCACAGTGCTAAGGTAGTAACATATTGCACATTTAATATGTCCTACCAAGGATTTCAAAGACCTTTACAAGCATTTAAGTTAGAAATTATATCAGTCCTCATGGGTAGATCTTCCATTTACCTCTTCCAGCATTTCTGTTTGTTTGCTTGTTTGCTGTATTTTTTCCCTTTAAACAATTTTTCATATTCTACTCCCCTACTCTTTTGTCTACACATTAAAATTAACATTGAAAAGTGGAATTTGCATATGCTCCAGCTTTGTGTTCTTAAGAAACCGTCCTGTGATCAGAGACTCTTTAGACAACACACTCAGACAACTTGACTAGAAAGAAACTGACCCTGGTGGGTTGCTGTATATTTGGGGTTTTTTTCCTGGATATTAAGTTAGTTTTCCAATATTTGTCTTTAAAAACCCACAAAGATGAAAACCACAGGCACTACATCAATGCATCCAAGTTAATTGATTATTTGAATTTGCTGAATTCTGACTTTTGATGTCCAAAAACTGAAAGAGAGTTCTGTACATGAAGTTTTGTGTTTCTGTCTTTTTTTCTCTTGAGGAATTGTATTTACGGACTTCTCCCACAGGAATCATTACACTCTGATATATTTTTTAAAAAACAGCATCTTATAAGCCTACAGTTTGTGTTTGTGATGAATACAAGCACAGCAGAAATCAATTCCATCCAGACTGTAAGACGCTGGCTTGACTTCATGAATCAGCATTTTCTTCAATCATTAAGCACCAATTAATATGCTTCATTTTAAGCTTACAGATACCCCCACTGGAATATGACCTCCCTTGAGCTCTCTATAACTAATTTCTGACAGAGGTTAGAAAAGACTGAAAAAATGAATATGCTATTGTACCCCCCCAGTGGTTCTCAGCTAATATCAATCTATGGCTAAAGAACATGCTGAGATAAAAGTTATACCTGTATGTCCATATTAAATTATCCTTTTTAAAGTCCTTTTCCTTTAATTCATTAGCTTACCATTAATTTCTGTAATGACATAAAAGTGTTTTTTTTCCTGTTTTATTCCTTTCCTAGCCAAGAATTCGCAAATTCTATTGACAAGTTGATTGCTGCAGACTTCTGAACATAGAGGTAAGTACTCATTCATCTACTGCATAAGAGTTCAAGGACCTTTGCACATTTTCTGAAACCAGGAATAAATAAAAAGAGGCTATGGCTAATTCTGATTAAGTGCCAAGTTATAAAGATTATGCACTTTATTATTTTGGGATAGTTGTATTTGACTCAATAAGTTTAAAATCTAAGCTTGCAAGATTCAGATCACTCCAGGAGATTTTTTGAACTGAAGACCAGCCAACAAAACAGAGCATCTAAAATGTTAACCCAGAAATTTTTAGCTGGTAATAACAGAACACATGATCCTGTGCACAGAAATGTGTTCAGGGACATATTTCAGGGAGTAGATTGAAATTCATCTGTGCATACCTTAGAGATCCAACTAAGGCATTCATTATTTCAGCTGAGACGCCTATTGCTGCTCAAATATTCTATCCCTGGACAAATGAATAATTAAGAAATAGGATGTGCTGCTGATGGAAGAGATTGTTAATCTCAGGAAAGATCACAATAAGCACCTTACTCTATGGCTTCCACTCATCACATTCATTGAAAAATCAGTGTTATAGGCAAACACCATCTCTGTCTTTTACTGTATCAGTCCAAGTGAATTATTAAAATACCAGAACATTATTCTTTCTGTCTGCATCTGCACGCTTTCTCCAATGACAGCTACATCACATTTCTTATTAGAAGTATATCTCAGTATATAGCTCTCACCATAACCCTATGGTTCATTACTCTTTCTGATCTGATTTTTTTTTGTGGGGAACTATTGGTAGCAAAATGAGTCAAGTTCAAATATACATATACCTTTCAAAATTAACAAGTGTACAGCTACTGGGACTTGATGTAGTGTCCTGATTTCAGTTTCTCTTTCCCTCCCAGCTCCAGGGAAACATGAAAACATTTATGTTTACTTCCCCTGATTATTAGAACAGTCATTGAAATAGACTGCAGAGAGCAAGTATTCAGAGGTTTCTTATAACATGTATATTATAAAAGGCAGCCCATTTACCTAGGGACAAAATTTATGTACAAAAGTACTAGACATTTCCCAAGTTTAAAATGCTGCTGAATAAATGTACATTTAGCTTCTCAGAAATTTCTTTTACATGCCAAAATTTTAAATGCATTACTGGTGTGTCTTTCCAAACAGCTGTGGCACTAGATGTTAAGAACCCAAGGAATATTAAATTATATAGATGAATGCACTTCATTAAATTCATAATGATATTACAGGTGATTCCAAAATATGCAAATATACCTAACTACTTAGATTTCAGCTTCCTCAACATGGAAGAACCTCAGAATCCATTTTCAGGGTAGATGAAACATTTTCCATATTATCAACAGCTTATTATATATTTCCAGCTGAATTATAGGAAAACCTTTGCTGATGAAGAAGTCACAAAAATCATAATTTGAAGCCCTTTATGTGTTGTTTTCCACACTAAAGTTTCCAGCACCATACAGGGTTTTTTTAAGAATCTCACCAAAGACTTCAGTTTTGGCTTTAGCAATTTACATAGCTAATGCCATCATTTTGAAGGTGTAATTTCTCCAGGGAAAAGAAAAATAAGCAAAAAGAACTACTCAGAGGACTGGTAAAAGAAGAGATGCAGCTAAGACTGTGTTTCTGCAATGTCGTCAAGTGAGCATATTTGCTTAAGCATAAGATTTTGCTAGGACTTTTTGTTAGTTTTGGACAGTTCAGAAATGTTAGCCAGTTCAAATAACAGTGGAAGGGTTTTATTTATTCAAGGAGTGTGTAAGCAGTGACCCAGGCATTGAGGCATTGAGGGGATTTTCTATCCTCACTTCCCTTCAAGGTGAAGACAGAAACTAAAGAGCACCTCCTTTTGCAGTCAACAACATTCTCCTGTTCTGATGCCTCACCTTCTGTTGTCGCTTTATTCTACTTTGAAATCATATTCCTACATTCATGTCAGAATGGATGAAGACAATCTTGAAAACACTGAGACTCAACAGCTATTTTTACAAACAGTTATTTTTGCAAATGTGGGATAAGGAAACACCCATACAGCTTGCAAATATAGCTGGTGTGGGCCATCATAAGGGGGGAAATAAAATAAGTTCCTCTACTGTTACATCTTATCACAGAAAGAGATTAAAAGTGAGAGTGGCAGGAACCTGTTAAATGAATAAAAAATATCCTGGACTGTGTTTTACTAGTGCTCACTTCACCAACTGTGTAAAATATTGCATGGGTCTAAAATCAGATATACTAAGTAGATACTCAGCAAGCAAACCACAGAAGTAACAATGCAGTCTCTCTGCTGGTCTGGAGTCTCTCTTCAGCCACAGAGTTAGGTGCTACAGTGGAACGTTCTGTTATTCCCAAACATGGCTCCCGAGAAGGTCTGCTCAGCTACAGCTACGTAATACAGCTAATTAGCTTTCAAAGCAGGCTCTCATTCCCACCAGCAAGTTGATGTTCTGCTCCACAAATCCTGCACCAAGGGAAGCCATTTCTTTTCTTTGGAAAACTCATCTGGAGCTCAGTTGTCCCTGCTTCTCACTTTCTCTCCAGTGGATCAATTAAGCATTCTCTGTGTTTCTATGCTTTAGCTTGATAAAGTTTATGTTTTTCCAGTGGACATGACATCCTTCAGGATTAGATGAACAAAACTAAGCCAACATCTCCTGAAAAGTATTTTTCTTATAAAAATGCTTTTATAAGAAATCATTTCTGTTTTAGCCTTTTTGTGGGCAACTTGGTTTTTTTTTTGGTACATTTTCTAGTTGCTGAGAAAATTATATTTTTTCTTTGGAGATATAATAGCAAAACATTTCTTAGTGAGGCATGAGCCTGGGTCACTGACAAACATATTCCCAAATATTACATTTTCTATGTAAAATACACACCACTGTTACCAGCAGGTATTGACTCCTTTCTCATATGAACTCATATGAAAAAATGTGTTCCTGAATCTCGTCGAACATGTCAGCTCAACAGCAAGTATTGCTTATACTTTCCATGGTTATGGTTTCAGCATATGAAAATATTTGCTTTTATTTTACTCTTTTTATTTTCTGGCTTCTATGTGCAATTCTCCATCTTGTATTCTGCTCTTTATTTCTCTCTGTTATTAATTATGTCTGAAATTTTCAGTCACATGGGAGTAAAATACCCAAATCCCATTAATGTTTAATTAGACAGACAGGTCTAATGGACAGCCAGTGAAAACTCAGCCATTACTTTTGTCTCTGTTCTAATTTAACACATTATGGCTCATTCTTTAACCCCAAACTATTATTTCTTTTCTTTTTCTTCCTTTGAATATTAAATATTGGCAGGACTACCCATTTAAATCTTAACTAGGCATGTCTTTATGCAATTATCTTTTTGTGGTTTTTAGATGTTTTATCTCCTTTTTACAGACTCTGACACTGTATTGGTCTGAATCAATACATTTAACTTTTCACAGCACTTCTTTCTAGTCGTACTGAAATTCTTGCAAGAGATCCAAAATTTACCTGGAAATCACACAGCAGAGTTAATATTTCCTCATTTCTTAAGGCAAATCAGTCTTTAATACAGGCTGATATCTTTGTGTTGTTTGCTTTAGCACACAACAAGAAAGAGGTATAGAAGGAAATGCATCAACTTGAACACTAAGAAATTCTCTTTCAAAACAGTTTTTGATATGTATTTTATTTACATTACCTGCTTACTCCCCAAATATTTCTTTATCTTACCAGCTAAAACATTGTGGTATCAAAATGCTGGTGGCAATTTCCGTTTCTTTTAAAATGTTGGCTTTTCTCAAATATGTGTCTGTATGTATTATCATACTGAAAGTCTGAAAATATATAAAAATAATAATTAGCTAAGTAAAATTTGTCCTGGTATTTCTTTGACTAAACAGACCTTTCATTTCTTCATTTTCCTTTCCAAATGAAAAGGTAGTTTTCAAGATAACGGAGAATCATCAGTGTTTCCTCAATTCACTTCATTTTAATTAAGAATTCATTTCAGCACTGTCTTTCCCAGCTTGCCATGAAAAAAAGAAAAACGAGAAAGGTATTAAGGTCATAACAGAAGAATTTCATATTGCTCTTATACTTGACAGAGAATATACTTCTTACCTTGCTCTCTTTAGGAGGAATTCTTCAACATTTTTTGTACTTTTTCTAAACTGCAGCCTAAAATGGAACCTATTCTCTAATTAGTATAACCATGAATCCTGCTTCCATCACTGCAATTCTCAATTGAAACTCCCCTTTCCTTTTAATATTTTTTTCATTGCTACTAAAAAACCACTAAATGCATTTCAGTGCAGAAAATTACAAATGCAATAGCAAATACTAACTTATTTAGACTGTACTTTTCATCTGGGAAACAACTTAGATGACTCATATTTCTATTGCTGATGACTCTAAGCTGAGTGGTGCTGTTGGCACACCTGAGGGACAGGATGCGATCCAGAGGGACCTGGACAATCTCAAGAAGTGGACCCATGGGAATCCCATACAGGTTAACAAGACCAAGGTGCTGCACCCAGGCAGGGGCAACTGTCATGATCAACACAAACTGAAGGCCAGACAGATTGAGAGCAGCCCTGCTGCGATGGACTTGGGGGTGCTGGTCAGTGAGGGGCTGGACATGAGCTGGTAAAGTGAACTTGGAGCCCAGGGAGCCAACTGTGTCCTGGGCTGCATCCAAAGCAGTGTGGCCAGCGGGGTTAGGAAGGGGATTCTGCCCCTCTGCTCTGTTCTGGTGAGACCCCACCTGCAGTGTTGCATCCAGCTCTGGGGTCCCCAGCACAGGAATGACAAGGACCTGTTGGAACAAGTCCAGAGGAGAGACACCAAGATTATTAGAGAGATGGAGCACTTCTCATATGAGGAAAGGCTGAGAGGATTTGTTCAGCCTGGCAAAGAGAAGATGACTGTGACCTTCCAGTACCTGAAAAGAGCCTACAAGCAAGATGGGGAGGGAGTTTTTACAGCATCATGTAATGATAGGACAAGGGGGAGTAAATTCAAACTAAAAGATAGTAGGCTTAGATTATGTATTAGGAGGAAGTTCTTTGCTGTGAGGGCGGTGAGGCACTGGAACAGGTTACCCAGAGAAATTGTGGATGCCTCATACTTGGAAGTGTTCAAGACCAGGCTGGGTGGGCTCTGAGTAATCTGCTCTAGTGGAAGGTGGTCCTGTCCATGGCAGGGGTGTTGGAACTTGATTCTCTTTAAAGTCCCTTCCAAACCAAACTATTCTACGATTTTATGGAAGAATGAATCAATATTTTAGTGCAATTATATCCTAGAAAACCTCTCACTAGGCCCTCTCCCTCTAACTCAGGCACTGTTATATCTTGCAAATGTTGACGCAGATGGCCAATTTTGGTCATAACCAAATATCATACAGTATTTCCCATCGTCTTTTTCATTCAGCAGGCCACACATAAAGTGCTAGACAATGTGAAATGAAATTAACATGTTTCTTGTGAGAAGAGACAAAGTATTGTTGAGTATGACAAAGTATGATCATATTTTATTTACTTACTTCCTCATTCAGAAGTTTCAATATCAGGTTAATTAGGAGTCTCTTTTAGTCAGAGATATTTTTGGGGGTGGTCATGTCCAGGTGCTGGCAGCTGACGGGCTGCAGGGATGGCCTCTGTGAGGAAAGTACAGGGGCTGTTCTGTATCAGACACAGCCAGCTCCCACAGACCTACCATGGGACACTGCTGAACCCTTCAGCCTGGTGGTGATATGGGGAAAACGTATTTTAGAAGGAGAAGAAGATGGACACCAGTGACGAAAATAACAATACTGTGAACACCAAGCTCAGACAAGTTGGAGAGAAGATGCTCCAGGACCTGGAGCAGGTATTTCCACGTAGCCCATGAAAAAGACCACATTAGAGGAGGTAAATATGAAGGAACTGCAGCACGTGGAGAAGAGCCCAAGATAGAGCAGGTTTATCTGGAAGGACTGCAACCCATAGAGCGGACCCACGCTAGAGAGGAAAAAAGGGTGAGGAGCAGGAAAAAAGTGTGAGGACGAGGGAGTGGCAGACAGGAGCTCAACTTCTCACTCTCCACCTCCCTGTTCTGTTGGTAGGGTGGAGGAGTTAAGGAGTCAGGAATAGAGGAGTGAAATTGTACCTAGGAAAAAGAGGGATTGTGAGGAAAAACATTGTTTTAATTTGTCTTTGTTTCTCACTTTTCAATAAATTGGCAAAAGACTGAATTGATTTTGCCTGTGACAGTAATTGGTAATTGATCTGTAGTTAGTTGATCACTTTGTCTTTATCTCAGCCATGAGCTGTTCCATTATTTTTTCTTCCTTTGTCCAATTTAGGAAGAGGAGTGAGAGGTGGGTGTGTGTCTGTCAGCCAGCCAGATACCAGCCAAGGTCAACCCACAGCAAGCTTTTACATATCCTTGGTAAGGCAATTTACCAAAGTTAAGGTTCTAGCTTAGGAACAAGTATGTAGATTTTTCTGAGGTCAACAGTTAGTTTATACTTTAGAACTCAGAACTTTTAGAGTAAGGTGCAGACCCTTTCTCTCTGTTTCTGATTTGTTCAGGGTTTTTTAACAAGTTGGAAAATTGGTTTTATCTAGTTTAATTAAGGATATTTTGAATTATACAATGTTCCTTTTTTGCTGAATAGCATTATGTAAGTGCATAACAAATATGATTTATTGTATAACAGTGATTAAGTGAGCATAGTGTTTTATAATAAACAGGTTCATTGTATTAGCGAAGGATAATTTTGTACATAATGATGTATCACCAATCTGCAGGATTTTCTGTATCAAGAAATGTGATACTTATGAGCTTCTCCTTTTTACCATTTTATCAAAGTTCATCCACTGGAACACTGCATACAAGTGGAAACCACTCCTACTGGAATGTGGCAGTATGAAATATTGTTCGCTAAGCATTCCCATTACTCATTTTAGATAGAACCAGGATGACATCAAAGGAATCCAACTGCAGAGACTCAAGTGGTGAGTAAAACTAATTAGAGTCCCATTTAATATCTTTATGTGGCTTATGTCAAACTAACAGTATGTCTGTATTTTCCATGGCATGTAATAGGCCTCCTAATTTTTCCACAATAAATCACCAACATTCTCTCCATCTCGGATAATACTTGAATAATGTGAAATCACAAGAATTTTGTTAGAGAAGTATTTTAATCTTCAGTCTACCTTGCCAGAAGGAATGTTAATGTATAAAACCAGTTTTGTGTTAGTGTTTCAATCTGAGGTGTGAGATAATAATAACTTCTATTTTCAGAACCAATGTAGACTACTCAGATTTAAAAAAATAAAAGGCCTATGCTACTTATTAGGAATAGACTAGCTTGAAAAAAATTCAGTGGTAATGAGAGAGAGGATTTTCTTTCATTTTCTATTATATATGACTTATCCTATGAAACTAGAAAAATAATTAATTATAATTAATGAAGTCACTGTGTCTATAATGGGTTTAGACCATTACCTGTCAGAGTAAAACTTGGCTCATTTAATATAAATACCAGGAAATAAACCCCAATATTTTTCTTTATGCAAATTCAGGTGATCTGAATTATTGACTTTTTGATGAGAATAGTTCTCCTATATTTAATTGTACACAAACACAAAATTGGGAGGATGCAAATATGCCATTCACTTCTTCTCTGTTAAAATATATGGTATGTAAGATATACGCCAAAGGTGATTCCAATTTACCTCAGAAAATCCAGACCTGTTGAATATTATGAAGGAATTTTATCTACATTAAATTAGGCACCTTAATATTAAGCACTCATTTGAAAGATAAGCACCTCAAATACATTTTAAAGATCATAGAATGTCATAGGTTGGAAGGGACCCACAAGGATCATCGAAGTCCAACCCCTTGCCCTGCATAGCGCAGCCCCAAGAATCACACCTTGTGCCAGATGGTATTGTCCAAATGTTTCTTGAATTCTGTCAGGTTTGTGTGATCACTTTGAAACAGGCACATTGGATCTACCCTAAAATAGAATTGAATACACACTTAAAATAGGTGAAATAAATAGCAATGTCATTATTTTTGCCCTTCCAGAATTGAAAAAAAGACTAAGAGGTCTAGTATAGAGTTAGGTGAGACCAGTTAAGCCCAGATGATAAAAATGCTGTCCTTTGTCTTTTCTAAAAAAATAAAACAGAAACCTATGCCATGCTCGCTTGTTTTTTTATTCATTATGACTTAAGTAACACGCATAAAAAAATAAAATGTCAGGCAATGCCCACATAGATGAGGGTCAAGAATATAGTGTTTGCTTCCAAGTGCAATTCATATCATCAATGATAACAGAACCTTCATAAGAGCTGTTACAATTTTACTACAAAATACATAAATTGCAAGTCAAAATTAGTTCCCATTCATTTAAAAATTATGGAAAAGGCAACAGATATATGGCAACCATGTCTATTATGGATCATTATTTAAAATAATTTCTAATTAGTATTTTTATTTTGCACTAGTAAACATTAATAATTAATAATATTTAATACAAGGAAATATTAAATGTGTACAACATAGAAAAATAAAACCTACTTACTTGAAATTCTCACAAAATCAGAAATCAACCTATGTTTATATCTGAGCAATTTTGTTCTGGTTGTAATTACAGTGATGAATGTTGTGGATGAAATCCTCCTCATTTAGAGATAAATTATCATTGTCAGGAGGGAATTTGCTTCTGTTTCCTACTGTTCACCCACACAAACGCAAATACATGCTTCTAAAGTGTTTTCTGCTTACAAAACTCCACAGTTATGCATTTCATAAAATATATAAGCAAGGATCTAACAGAGTCACTAACTATATATATGCTAAAGAACTAACATTATTTTTAGCAACTTTCAACAAGATTTTCAATAGTAATTTGCATGTCAAAATGCCATATATCAAAATTGTTAGCTCCTTATATGTTCCTTAATGAAAGGTATGCCTAGTGTTTTCCCAATATAGAGAGTTTTAAAATAATCACCTTCAGAATATCAGTAACATTTTGCAGGACAACTATATGTAAGCCATATGTATTTGACATTTCAAAATAATCATTACAATTAATTTCAAGCAGCTAATTAAATACACCTTAACTATATAACTAACACTTAGTAATGTCCAATGAGAGGCTTCTAGATAGTTAATAGCTTTCTAGCAATTAGTTAAAATCTGATTCTGGTTTATTTCTTACATGTTTATCTTTTCTTCTAAAATGTGTGAGGCCATTTTTATGAAGTTTTGCATTTCAGACAGACACATATATTTCTACCAGCGATGCTGGGAGTTGAAATAGCTGATCTTGTAAGAACAAAAATTTGTATTTGTCAGTAAGGAAATTGATGTTTTCTTGTTCAAACATAGTGAACAAGCTAATTTAATAATCCACCACTATTGATGAGACATGCACAAGTCTTTCAAAATATATTTGCTACATTAAATGAATTTTTCTAAAAAAATA
This sequence comes from Anomalospiza imberbis, assembly GCF_031753505.1. Lineage (NCBI taxonomy): Eukaryota > Metazoa > Chordata > Aves > Passeriformes > Viduidae > Anomalospiza > Anomalospiza imberbis. The sequence continues at coordinate 43,387,300 of NC_089683.1, forward strand.
CTAAAGGATGCAGTAATAATTCATAACAAGAAAAAAAATCTGGTATCCTGACAAACTAATCTTATTTCAGCTAATCTTATAAGCAGAACAAGCATTTTTGGAGACCTGTGTAAGTGCATTACTTTCAGATGTGTTCTACAGCACTGTGGTATATGTGGAATGCTTTGGAAAATCTATTCTTACTCAAATGTTCAATAGTTAGGCATCAGAGTTTGAGGAGAAAGACGCAGAAGTGTTCTTATTGTGAAAAGAAGTCCACAAAGATATTATGGGAAGATACTCATTTTTTTAAAGTCCTTGAGTATTTAAGATAACAATATCACGTTTATTAGGCAACCCCTCAAATCTAGTTAGTTTTCTATTTACTTTTGTGTTTTGATATTTACCCACTTAAAGTTGCTTTAGAACCTCACCACACCCGGGAACAATTCAGGCATCCATTGTCCTAATTGTCTTTTTTATGAGGCCTCTCACTTAACAACACAAATGCATGGTGGTCTGATTTCTTTTCTGGCTGGAGAGGTTTTCAAGCAAGTGGAACTTACTAATCATTTTCAAAAACCAGGTGCCATGTCATAAAGACTACTGGAAGGCTTTTGAAGTCTATGGAGGAAGTACATTTAATGGCATTCCACTGTCTGTCCAACCTTAGGCATGACACCCAAGTGAGGAGCCCTGACATCTATTTTTGCTGATGAGCACTGCTCTGTGTGAGCTTCTCCTAAGACATTGCTCCTTAAAAGTATCTTTTTTCTGGAAAAACCCTGATCTCCCACAAAAACCATAGGAACTTGCATGTGGCACCCATTTTCTTTTAGTTTAATGCAATTATCATGTTTGGATATTTATTTCAGTTTTACTGTTGTGCTAAAAACATTAAACTGGGATTACAAACCTTGAAGATGTTCTCACAGATGGGCAAACTGTAATCATGAAGAAAACTCAAGACTTAGGAGAATTTATGGAGAAAAAAAAGCAACTGCAAATGCTGGGCATGTTCTTTAAGCTTTTAATTTTTATTATTTCTTAGCATGTTATTTTTTTCTTTTGGTACTAGGTGAATGTGACTCATAACTGGGAGAAGAAAAAGAGAGAAATAAAAGAATAGGAAGTAAATAGGTTGGTTTGTCACTTGAAGATGAAGTGCACTACGTCAATGAAAAGGTTAATAAACCTTATCACAGTTTTTCTATCAAATATGAGCCTCTAAAATATTTGGTGCCTAATGGTGTCACTAACAGTAGATTGCAAAATTGCATTCCATTATAGAAAAAGCATTTTGCAATCTTTTTACTTGATACCAAAAACTTTGTTGGCATCTATAATAAAATACCATCTGCAAATAATTCACAATGTGACTCACCACAGTTTGTGCTAGGTGAACAGTAGCACATCAGAATTTCTCTCTAATCAGTTACTTGAATCTCTACTAAACAATAAATTGACTTTGTGTTGCTCTTTTATAAATTGTTATTACATTGTACTGATCATTGTTTTCATTCTAAACTGCTCTGTTCTGTGTCTACACTTTTTAACTACTTAGGATAATAATACAGGCATCTATTTCCTTGACATTTACTTTTCCATTAAATATGATTGATAAAAAGCAAATACACAGTTTAGACTGGGATTAAAAGTATTCTCATCTTTTTGTCATTTTGACTTTGGCTGGGCTTTATGCACACACATTGCCTTAAAGAAGCACCTCTTGAAATGTCTGGAATTGATCCTGGCAAAACAAAGGAAAGGTAAGTAGATGTATTACTATCTCATTTTGCAAATAGAAAACTCAGAAAGGTTAACTACTTTGCATGGGCCGTCACACCTCTGACTCATGAGATTCAGTTCCTATATCACAAAACAAAGCCTCTTTGAAATGCTGTGATTTCTAGCATTTTCTTCTTCTTCACAATGCCAACTCCCATAAACCAATTCCTCACTTGGAAGGAAAGTTGAGAAGTTGAGTGTTTTTTTCTTTCTGATGGGAAAGGGGTTGGGGTCTTGGGGATTTTTAGTGTCCTTTTACAGTGAGTCATAACACCCTGAACAAACTCTAAAGTAACATAAAACAAATGTAAAAGTCAGTGTTATGTGTATCATCTTCAACATCTAAGGTATTGCTCATGTTTAGGGTAGTGTTAGAGAATGACAGAATGACTCCCACGGAATTTTTCACAGGATGAGATGGAAGCTGTGCAAATTCAATTCATTTTCCTTTTCTCATCTTGTCAATATTGACATAAAACTTTTTCATACAGAATATGAGACAGACAAGACCTGCTAATTGGGAGAGGGAGGGAAGAGGAGGTCTTTCATTATCAGCACAAGCTGTGCTGGTTCATAAACAGTGAGTGATCAAATCTATTAGAGATAAACCCCTGAATGCTTGCTGCTCTACTGCAGCAACACACTGTGAAGGCTTCAGGCATTGGTTTGGGGGAGACTGAATCCCAACATATGGAGGGACTGCCAATAGGCATGTAGGAGAAAAACAAAGCTGAACTCCTGCATCTCTGTTTCCTGCTGCCTCTCTCTGCCCTTAGGCTGCAAAATCATTTCACATGCTGATTTTTAACAACACATGAACAATGAAAAAAAGCCTTAAAAATCAGTCCCAGCATACAAAGACATTCTCTTTAAAGAAGCCTGAGAGTTTGGTATGGGATAAAATGGGACAAGGAAGTTAAGGTAGAGAAAAGTGCAAAGAGAGGGTGATTAACCACCTTTTCTCAGCAGAAATTTCCAGATTTAGAATTCAACTGTGAGAATTCCAGTATGTATGCAAATCTTATTTCTAATTATGAAAATATGTTTTCCTGAGAAACTCAGTGTTTCTTTACTATTTCTGTAAGGCACAGACGGCATGATACCCTCCAAGATATCACAGGATTTCTAGGTTTTTAGAGGTGATATGGTTTCAAAATTTAATGCAACCAATTCTGAGTCCCTAAGCAGAATTGATGAAAGAAAGAAAAACATAAGGAATTTAAAGAGGATGGAAGGGGGAAATAAGTCAGAATAAATGTATGGCCCTTGCATTTCCATCTGAATTTCAATAGGTGTTTCAACACTGGAAGTTGAATTATTAAAAAAAAATTCAAAAACACTGAAAGATAAGAAGAATGTTTGGGCATGGTTAACTATCTAATTGTATCAAAGTACAGGAAGACGTTTAGAACAACAAATTTATAATTCAAGCTGTATATTTCTATTCATAACACAGCACTGGAGTAGATTATTTAGTAGTTTGAGTGGTCTCCATACCTGGAAGATTTTAGATAAAAAAGAACAAACCTTTGACTGTAATGATACAGGGACAGTTGATCCAGACTTCAGAAAGCTGGTCTGTTTTCAGGTTCATTTCACTCTGATTCACTAAGACACATTGTTTATTAAACGCAAACTTTTCAGAAAAATGTAAACATATTTAGTGCTGTACCACAAGGAGTATAGCAGCTAAACTGCGTGATGTGTTTCTGGGCACAGTTGCCTTCTGACCTCAGCAGAGAAAAGAACAGCAAAATGGAGTTCTATTTTACCTATCTCTTCAGTTCTTATGATCATCAGCCTGGTCATAATGTTGTATGAGCAGAAACAATATATGCCAAGTGCTTACTGGTCAGTTTTGTGACCCTAATAACTAAAGTATGAAAAGAAATTATGCTATTTTATAATAAGGAGGGCTTCTGTCCATGAAGAATTTAATAGAAATTAAAAATGGTGAAATGCCAGTACTTAAAATATTGTAAGATACTTGACAAGTGCATCTTTTAAACCATCATTGAAACTAGTCACTCTGTTTTCTGCTAAGAAAAGGTCTGCTAAATAAGACCTCAGAGTTGGAAAAAACTTTTGGAGACAAAATCTGTTTCTTTCTGTTACTGTGAGAGAGAAGCAAAAAGCCTTGGGTTCTGCTTGTTGGGGCTTTTTTCCTATTGGTTTTTTTGTGGGTTTTTTCCCCACAAAACCAGAAAAATGTTGCTATGTTCTCTTTTAAGTTTAGATATGAAGATCTTATTTCCATGTCAAATAAACCTCCATCTAATTACATTTAAGGGTAAGCAGAAGAGGGAAGCGACATTAGAAAAAAGACAAACCCTTGAATCTCAAAATATCTATTAAACTGGCTTCACTCATCCCTAAACACTGGTACCTACTTATCAAGTCTCTTTCTAACTAAATATATCAAAGAAACTGGAGCACTGCCAAATCTAGATACACTAAAGCAGATATACTTGATTATACAGAGACAAGAGGCAGGATTTTGTGGGATTTTTGAAAGAGATTATATCCACTAATGCCACAGAAGAACATCATTATTAGAGAGCAGTGCCAGATGAATTAGCAATCATCAGATATTTTTTTTTAATGTGTCACAAGAAACTCTTTAGCAGTCACCTACTAGAAAAGCACAAGTTTAAAAATTTGTCACATCCAGAAAATATCATGGTACATAATAAAAAAACATAAGTTATCTGCAACCTCTGTGCTAACCCATCACACTATAAACTTGATCTCCACTCTACTTGATACCTGTGATGTCCTGGACACCAAAACCACCAACTGAAGCGACAGCCTGTGTAATGTTGTTTGTTCAACAGGGACAAGAAAAGATGTGAAACATCCTGAGCATTTGCTGTTATTTTAGGAAATAAAAATAGATTCTCACCTAACGGAAAACTTGTTAGTTTTCTTGTGGTTTGACATCTCTTTCTACGATAGGATGGTAAGTTTTGGATTGGATCACTTCCCATCTTTCATGTTATCACAGAATTATTAGGAAAGAAAGATTCATTGAAGAAATAGAAAGAATGAGAGCAAAGCAATATAAGCACTTTTCTGGGAAAGACACTGGCCTTGGGAGTGCCAAAGGGCCTCACTGTCCCTTCCCAATCCCCCAGAACTCCCCCAGAAGCCTAAAACCCATTACCCCATTTCAGCTTCCCAGCTCCTGGCTGGGATGGTGGGACTGGTCCTGGCTATCATGCCCTGCTCCATTGCCATGCTAAACCCCATGGGAAACTCCCTTGCACTCCAGGTCCTCAGACAAGGCCTGGCCCCTGGAGAATATGACAGAGATCAGGGTCCAGGTTCTATTTCCTAAACCAGATTGAGATATTTTTTGCAATTTCATTTCATTTTAATTTACATGTTCAGGAAAAAAAACATGAGAGACAAAGATTGCATGCTTGACAGTGAGCTCCAACCTCTACCTCACATAAATGTGTTGTGTTTCTCCCTTTCTCATTTTTCTGTCCTTCAGTCCTCTGTTGCATAGTGGTGCAGTAACATATCTAAGAGCTAAAGATGAGTCTTTTCCTAAAATTTACTGCACAGAATTTTGTATGTCCTGTTTTTCACCATTTCTTGCAGGTAGTCTGTAAAAGAGATACTTTCTGCTCTGGACCCTCACTTTCCCCAGGCACTGCACAGTGCACAGAGCACAGGTGTGTGCAGAAACAGTTCAGTCTTTCCTCTAAAACCACGTTTGCTAACATGACAGTAATATGTTATGTCAAAACATGACCCAATTCAACATATCAGACCTAGACCAAAAATCATTGTTTCACAGTAGAGGAGGAAATCACTGGGACCCAGATGTGCAGCTGGTGTCAGTTGTTTTAAGGATGATGCTATAAAATAAAGCAGGATATAATTTTTACCACCCCTCTCTGCTTGTTATAACTATTCAGTGTCATTATTCTAAAAGACAGTTCCACTGCTGGAGGAACTATGGATACAAATGTATTCCAAATTTTAAGTGAAGAAACAGATTTGAAAACAGAAATTGAAAGGTATAATCTGCACCATTCTTATATTTGCATTTATATACTTAGATAATAGGGCCATTGACTCAATTTGTGGATAAATATTTGGGCTTATGTAGGTTCCTTCTCTGAACAAAATATTTATATTTAAAATGCTTTAGCACTGCATTTGTTACTAGCGCAAAACCCTGAACCTAAATGTGAATACTACTTTATTGCACAATTCAAAAATAGAAAATCTGACTTAAACATGTTGTTAGGTATTTTAATTTGATCTTAAATTCAGAACTCTTTCTTGGTTAAAAATAATGGATTTAAAATAGACTTTTAATTTAATTCATTAAGTCATTATTAAACTTGTATAAGTTAGAAAATACGATAGTTGAAGACATATGCATAAAATGCCTTGCTTATAATCCTACATCATTATGGCCAAAGTATTTTTAAGATGGGCCTCATTTCAGTCTTTTTGTTTTCAAGATACTAATGAAAACAAGCTGCCAAGTAACAGGTGTTTTATCTGGATGTATTACCTATATTAGAAACAGTTGTCTAAAACAGTATTACCTATATTAGAAACAGTTGTCTAAAAGCCCTCACTGAAGGCCATACACCACCCTCAGGGAATAGACCAGTGCTGCAAGTTTTACAGTTCCAAAACAGAATTTGATGTGGCTATTCCCACTAACTCAGACTGTAGTATCAGGGAAAGCAGCACCAAAGCACTAAGGTTCAGATTTAAGGAAAAACAATTTATTTTCAGATCAGATACCTGCTGCTTCTAATTTAGATACTGGATAACCTGTCTTAAATGAAAGCAGCAGACTGAGTATTTTCTAACCTCCTCTAATTAGAATCAGCTATTTCAGTACATCTTTAACCAGAATCACCTTTCCTTGCCTGATCAGGTTGACCTGCCAAATGGGAGAGGTGAGTGTTGTCAAGGAACATCACAGACTTCAGATAAGGAATGACGGTTTTGAAGAAACTCTGAAAACCTTCTGTGGAAGAAATTAGACCACTTGGAGGAAAAAAAAACTTTGCAAATTATTTAAATAAGAATTTAAGACACAGATCAACAGGGATTTTTCTGAATGGAAATCACCTGCTGGAGAAGAAATCAGTTTTGAACACCTAAAACAAATAAATGGATTAGATAGGGAACATTTTAAATTGTCTTTGTCAGGAAATCCTGGTTTCTATCTTCCATGCTCCCCTCTATTCAAAATGAGTCACTAGAAGAGCATAATCTGAGATGAACTGCAGTCTAATACCAAGGAACATTAATTTAAGACCAGAGAAGAAAACAACTTATCTGAGCAAAGGTCCATGTAGCCTTTATCCCATTTCTAAAAGGGGACTGTACACAATGTATGATGACAGAGCTTAGGAACACCAAAAGAAAAAAAAAGATACTGCTACTTTCTTTCCCTATTTCTTTGGTTTCCAGCAGTCTGCCATTTGGGGATTTTTTTTCTCCAGGTAAAAGCCATATCTACATCCTGTTTTATAGCCCTTGATTGATTTTTCTTCCATAAATTTGTCTAAGAGTTTTTCAAATCTATTTACAGAGCAAGCCTCCACAGGAGCACTAGTGATGAGTTCCAGACTTTTCCTGCATGCTGTGTGTAAAAGCTCTTCCTTTTCTTTGATTTATACCTGCAGCCTGCCCATTTCATCTGATGTTCCAATGAACTGTTGTTGTGAGAAAAGGGGAATAGTTGTACCCTGTTACATTTCTGAATGCTCCTCTATCAAATTCTCCCTCAGCTGTTTTAAAAACTCTTCATCTTTTGAAACTTTCTTCATATTTTACTGGGTCTTGCTGGGATGAGTTAAGTTTCTTCATAGCAACCCATATGTTTCTGTGTTTTGGATCTGTGACCAAAGAGTTGACAGTTGCCCTACACAATTGTTGTGGGTTCTTTCCCATTAAAATATTTTGTTCCATTCCTAAAACAATGTTGATAACACAATAATGTTTTAGCCACTGCTGAACATTATTTGCACAGTTCTAAGACTCTTTTTCTCACTCTGCCCTCGCATATATATTGGAGATGGGCAAGAGACTGGAAGAGGATGCAAGTAGATGAGTTGACTCAGTAGCTCTCTTCTTCTAAGAAGAGAGTTATTCCACATCATAAAACACCATGCTCAGCAATAAAACTAGGGGAATTTTTTCCCAAATAACCAGTGCTCAGAGGCTGGCATTGGTTGATGGAGGTAAGTTAAATTTGCACCACTTGTTTTGTTCTTTTATTTTTTCCCCTCTACATGTAGAAAACTGTCTTTAGCAGATGCCTTGAGTTTTCTCACTTTTCCCCTTCAAATTCTCCACCCCATTCCTTAAGAGTGGAGCAAATAAAGACTCATTGGGGGCTTACCTGCCAGCTGAGGTAAACTCCACAAACATATGTAAAATGCTTCATACTTTTATTCATCCCAAGAACCCCATGCATTTTCTCATTTCCCATCTTCCATTCCTTTATGCTGTTGATGATTTAAGTGAGTAGTACATTTCATCTTGCAGAAAACCATTTAATCAAAGCAATGGATTTTCTAAGACCAGAAATGTTACCAAATGTTAACCTGAAGAATTTCAAGCTTGAGAAAAATTGTTATGTGCATGACTGTCATGGTTTGATACTGGCCAAAGGCCAGGCACCCACAACAGCCACTCACTCTCCCTCCCCTGCTACAGTTGGGCAGAGGAGAGGAAAAAAAATTAAACAAATGGTTCATGAGTTAAGGACCGGGATAAAATACTGCAAAGGTAAAAAGGGCTCATCTTAGAGAGTGAGTTTATTACTAACAAAATCAGAGGAGAATAATGATAAGTAAAATAAGTTCTTAAAAAAAACTTTTCCTCCCAAAACCCCTCCCTCCTTCCCACTGACAGCACAGGGGACAGAGCATGGAGGTTTTGGTCAGTTCATCACCTGAGGTTTTCTTCCGCTTCTCCAGGAAAGGAGTCCTTCCCTTGCTGCATGGGGTCCCTCCCACAGGAGACAGTCCCCTGTGAGCTTCCCTGGTATGAGTCCACGTCTCATGAGCAGCAGTCCGCCAAAATTGCTTCAATGTGAGTCCCTCCCATGGGCACACAGTCCTCCCATAACTGCTGCAACTTGGGTCCCTTGTCCCATGGGGTGCAGTCCTCCAAGGTCAGGCTGCTCCAGCCTGGCAGCAGGGACGCCCTCTCTCCACCAGGTCTCCCACTGGATCACAGCCTCCTCCAGGCATCCACCTGCTCCAGCATGGGCACCTCCCCCATGCTGATGGGTTCCTGATCGATCTCTTCATCCCCTGTGGATCCCCATGGGCTGCAGGGGCACAGCTGCTTCACCATGGTCTCATCACAGCCTGCAGAGAAATCTCGGCTCCAGCGCCTGGAGCACCTCCTGCCCCTCCTTCTCCACTGAACTTGGTGTCACCATGTTGTTTCCCTTACATGTTCTCACCTCCTCATCTTCTCCAACTGGAAAAAAATTTTGTCCCAATTTGTTTGTATTTTCTTAACATATATGTTATCAGAGAGGTGTTACCAACCTCTCTAATTGACCCAGCCTTGGCCAGCAGCATGTCAATCTTCAGAGCCATCAGGGATTGGCCCTGCCGGACATAGTGGAAGCTTCTAGCAGTTTCTCACAAAAGCCACCTCTGTGGCCCCCTGCTACCAAAACCCAGGCCATGCAAAACCAACAACATTACAAAGAAGAAGCAGCCAAGCAAAAAAAAAATCCATCAAATTTTCAGGATAGCACACCTGCCACCATGTGGGAAAGTAGCAGCAACATCGCACAATATGAAGTGAGAAGAATAGAAGGTGGAGGACACCTAGAAACTAAAACACAGTCTGTAGAAGAATGGGAATTCTCATAAAAGAACATACTGAGAACTATGTCATGGAGAGATCATCCAAGCTGCCAGTGCACTGTGTACTTTTCCTGCCTGCTCCTCCTGCCTGCTCCAGTCTCCCCTGCTCCCATCCCCCTGCTCTCAGTGTCTGATTTCTCAAGGCCCTTTTGTCCAGACAAAAAGCTACCCAGAACAGGATACAAGGAGATGAGAGACTCTGTTTCTTTGTATGTGCATATGTGTGTTTCTATGTGTGTGAGAGAGACTGCGCATGTGCTGAAGGCTTACAGAAGAACAGGGAATTTACTCACTCAAAGTGCCTGCTAAGTAAACTACAACCTAGGCCACAGAGGAAGGCAGCAAAAAATCTATCCAATGTGAAGACCTAAATCCTTCTTGACAAACCCAAGTCTCAGTTTAACTAAGCATACAAGCAGAACACCTGGTATCAGGCAGCCATGGCAATGTCCCAAAATCTGTTGAAACAGTAATGTACCTGCAAATCATCTCCTGTCCAGCTATGGCCATCTACAAGGCATTTAGAATGGCTTGCAAAACACCAGGACGCTCAGATTCAAAACTACTCATCCACTGGAGGGAAAGAAAAAGGAACTATACCAGCATCCTATGGATGCGCTGAACCATGGAGAAGAATAAAATTTATTTGGCGTGATTTTGGGGAATTAAAGAGAGGAGACTTACCTTTTTTTTCTTAAAACAAAAAGAATAATAAGTGCAATTGCTCAGTCAGGTAGTCTCACAGCACTCCATCAAGTGTGTGAGTCATGATTTTCACTTACTGAAGCTAAATGAGTCTTTCCCAACATCCCTTGCTTTGCCATGTGCTCAATAGTCTCATCTTTTAGATATGTTTACCTGTCCAGAGTGGAAATCAGCCTTTCTGGTCTGTCATTACCAGGTTGCCCTCTGTGGTTCTCAGACTTTTTTTTGTAATGGGACTTATTCTTCTAGCACAGTAGAAATTGCATTGCACTCTTTACAGTTACAGTTTACAAGGCTTTGCCATATGCTTCGCAGTTTCACGTTTGAGTTGCTCCGAAGATTTCTTCCAAATGTCACCCGGTTCTGGAGACTTTTCAAAATTTTGTTTGGTCTAATTCCTCCTGCATATTCACAACAAATTTCTCTAACTCCTCCAATCCCTCTGCTGCAAAGAATGGTGAGAAAGTGAGAATTATCAAAGACTTAAGCAGTAGACTACTTCAAAAATCTGTTACACTATGCTGCTGTGTGTTGTTCATCTGTGAGTACCCTACAACACCCTGGTCATCAAATTTTCTGTTTGTCTTCCTATACCTGATGAAGAAGCAAACAATCTCCTACTAGCAGCTTAAGCATTGCAAACCACTCCTCAAATTTTGTTCTAGACATCAGACTCTAAGCTCAAGCTGTCATGTTTCATGTGCTTTCTTTTTCTTCTCATTTAGACAATCTTTCAATTTTTTATAATGCAGACCTTTCCTTATGAGAGCCTCTTTAAGTTTTCTATTACGACAAGCAAGCCCAGTAAAAATTTGACCTTTTTTTTTGTTATACTTTGTACCTTTCATATGACTATTACGAATAGCACACATTTTTATAGTACTTTTCCTCAGCAGACATCAGAGTGCTGTAGGGAAGAGATAATCAGCACTAGCTCTGCTTTTGAGAAAAGGAAAGGTAAGTGATGAAATAGCTGTCCCTCAGCCCTTCAACAGACCACTAGCAAACCAGGAATAAAACCCATGATTTATTGGACACTAACAGCAATGCAGGCAAACAGAAAAGGATATCTAGAATAGATTAAAAAAAAAAAAAAAAAAAAAAAAAACAAAAAAACCTTGACTTTTAAAATTAAAAAATATCTATATACTGTAAAACCAACTGAAAAATGAAGCAGTTTCTTCAAACTTCTTTTGTTACTAAGGAATAATGAACTGCAATGGCTAAGCTTGAGTCTAGTAAAAGCTGAATTTGCTTTTCAGTACTGTGACAAGACAGTTTTCAGGCTGGAAGGGTTTCACACTGGGATATGTTATATGTAGATTTGCAGTGTTTTTTGGTCCATAAAAAAAACATTTGAAATATTATACAAAGTGCAACGTTTCATTAAAAATAAACATAAAAGTTACCAAAAAGGAGAAAGGATACAACAGGTATTTGTGCTAAATGACAAGCACAGACAACAGACCAACCAAGGAAATGTGCTGGAATTCAATTTTAAAACAATTCATTTGGCCTCATTCTCTATTGCATGAAGGCTCCTTCACACTGCTTGGCTAGACAAACAGTCATAAGGTAAATAAGAATGAAAAGCTATTGGCATTAGGTAATTCTTGTCACCATCACTTAGTCAAAATAGTGCAGGGAATCACTTCAGTGTGAGACCCATTTTAGCATGAGTCGCACTTGAATTTAACCAAACAGCAGAGAAAAAAAGAGACAAACTAAGAATGAAGGAGAAACTGATGCAGCAGGGGAGGAAGTCACACTTAATATTAAAAAAAAACCAAACAAACAAACAAACAAAAACCACAGATAAAGGTTGGAAACCAAAAGAAACTGAACAGTAGTTCAAGGAGATGTAGTAAGGATATCTTCATCTTGATTTCAGTGTGTTACTTGATATCCCTATATAAAATTTTGTGCAATAAACAAACGTTTTGTCTTTATTTCTTGAAATTATATTCTGTAGAGTCACAATGGTACACATGCAAGCTGAATGTTAGAATAAAAAGGAAATTTCTACAAAATTCTTGTTTAAGAAGCTGTGCAGTTAGGTTTTTTTCCTTTTTTTTTGTCCAACCTCAACTAAAGAATTTCAATCATTACAACAGACCAGGTCTTTCTACTATGCCAGCAACTAATGCAGAAATTGTATTTCTAGGAGACTTTAGCTTGCATGCTTCTGAGACCATTGAGATCATTAGTACATTACAGTTTTATTCTCACTGCTAAAAAATGTGTAAGTTCTTAGAATACTCATTGTCAAGCAATAAATATTTTGAACTTAAATTATTTTGAAGACATTTAGTTTTCCATTATTTTACCATTGTTTATCATCACACCCACAAAATACTTGACTCTATGAAGTCCCTCTGCTACTCTTAAAGCACCTGTAACCAGACCACCCTCTCCCACTTCTACTTACATACAGCTTTTCCTGCTTGAACTATTCCTAAATAATCATGAAATAGCACATACAGAATTCCCATCATGTTATAGACATCCATATGTTCTTTGTGTGTCTTTGATGACACATTTTTAAACTACAGTGTAGGAGAGGCAAGTTATGTTTTGATAGCCATTAACACCATAAGCTGTACAAAGATGTAAGCTGTACAAAGATGAGAACTGAATGTTATTCTTGCTGCATCAGTCATGTTGTCATAAACCAGAGCTATGATAACAAGGTTTATTGTTAGCTTAGCAGTTTTATACTGTTAAGAGTATGCATACTCATCATTTTTACTTCTTCCTAAAATGATTTTTCTTTCCGTGAGGCCATTTACAATTGCCATTTTAAATTCCATTGCTTCTGTGAACTCCTGTTCCTGAGAAACATAAACATGTAGCTCATTGCAACAAGAAGTGATGAACTGCTGCATGAGTTTTAAAGTTTTTTATTTTGAAAATACTTGGCATAAATCCAATTTTGGAGTTTAAGTCCAATTCAGAGTATGTGTTATTGACTTTGAGACTTCTGAGCAATGAAAACGCTTGACTGATACATCACAAGAATTATTCCTTTCTGTTCGTGTTCACGGCAGCTGTGCTGAGAGAAAACACCATGGCTGATGGGGCCCATGAGAGAAAGCTGTTACACTGTTCTGTATTCATTACTGAGCCTAATTAGTCTCAGATTACAATGCAAAATGCATCTGGTTTGAATGACATTCTAGTAATAGACATTCAGAGTGAACCAAATAGCTTGTCCTAATGTCATGCTAGTGATTTCTTCTTTAAGAGGGTGAATGGCATTGATATGCACATATATTTTATTCACAAAAATTTAACAATTTAACCCTAATTATTTACAGCAGTTGGATTGGATTTTTTTTCATGTATCCAATAAAAGCTCCACATTATAAGTAACATCTATAGTACTGTATCCAGGAGCACATCCATATTGTTTGGTGCAGGCACTCTCACAACAATGTGCTTGCAACCCAGTCTTAAGGACTGATGGTGGCTCAGGCTTTCATTTCATCTCTGCAGCTCCTGGTTTCCACACAAATAAAATACAAGCATGTAGGCTAGATGGGAGTAGTAGAGCCCTTCAATGAATTACCACATCAGGGCAATGGGGAGATTGTGTTTCTTGCACCTGCCTGTACGAGTTTTGCAACAAGAGGAATGGATTCATTTGGAGGATCTGGTAAAACTGAAATTTAACTAATTCCCACTTCCCAAGTTTGCTTCTGCTTTTGGGTTTGGTCAGTTAGTTTGGGGTTTGGAGCCTTATTCCTTTTTTTTCCTTTTTACCTACTGTTTCAGTTTGCCCAAAATAACAATAAATTTCATGTTCCACTTTTAGAGGGATTTAGAATGCCTTCTAGAATACTCAAGGGACAGCTATTCTACTACCGCATCAGCTAAGAGAGAACATAGATGCAATGTTTTTTGAAAGAAGTTTCTTTGTCTTTTTCTCTTCTTGGTTGTTGGGTTTGTTTTGTTTGTTTGTTTGTTTGTTTTAAGATAAAGATATTTTGTCCCAAAGAAAGAACAAAAGCAAGCAGCATCATTTTCCACACAAAAAAACCCAACTGGTGCAGGTCCTGTGACTTGATAAAAGCAATATCCTAGAATAAATGTTTTCTGTGGATTGGAAAGTTGTATGTTACTATTTAGTCTGCATTGAATTTGTACTAATGAATTATAAACCCCTCAAAATGATAGCACAAGCAACTGTAATGGAAATCCTAATTTCAGAAGTTTAGTGGCATATGATACAGTACCACTGTAATAAGGCTTCTACATTTGCATAGCTCTTCAATATTTTATTTTAAAGAGACAAAACATGCTCTAAAAAACTTAGCCACTCTTACTACAAATATATTGTGTTCTCTTTTCTTTTCAGAAATAGTTTTTAGATTAAAATTACCTAGGTAATTTCACCATAACTACACTATAAATTGCGTCTCACTTCATACTTCTCACATGACTTCTTTCCACTCAAAATATTATCTATTACTCCTAACCTTCTATAGCATCTAGTGCAGACTTTCAATGATTAACACAAAGTGGCCCTTGAGAAAGAATATTTTTTGGGTGGTAACTGCAGAACCCCTCTGTTCAGCACAGGAGGTTGGCCATTTTCCTGTGCCTGGCCTCCAATCACTTCCATCTCCCTCTGCAATTCTAGATCCCAATGTGGAATTTAGTCCTCTCTAATTGCATCAATGAAGATAAGAGTAGTAAAAGAGGAGATGAAGAAAACTGCTTGTAAGACTTAAGAAGAGTGGGTAATGTTAATACATGTGAATGCAAAAATGGTCTATAGGAGAGCAAGATGCTTCTACACCACACATTCCTTTGAAAGATGACTCTCTTGTCATGCCATAGAAGTAACGTGGGAACACCAGAATGAAAACAATGTTACAAATTGCCAAAATTAAAACAAGATCTAGAAAAGAAAACTTGAGACCAAATGATTTTCCAGTTCAATATTTACTGTCATTTAACTTGGCTGGGAATGCTGAAAAATTGACCCATACATAGAAACAGGTGTTTCTGCAGAAGACAGAGTACTGAAAAACCCAGATAAATAACAGTTTCTGGCATTCACAGATTTTAATATTATATTTTACTGGTCTCCCAGAAAGGAAATTAAAAAGAAGGTGTACATCTGAAATGCAATTTTCAGCATTATTTTTTGGCAGCAGAAAGTGGACAGAAAGGGATCTGACAATAAAACCTCCTCAAGCAATGCAGTGTAGGGGGACAACTGTGTGTGGCTTATGCGGTTTCACAACAGAGAGGACTGTAAAAGGCAGTCTGTGATAAAACAATCCTAGTGGAACACATTTCTAAATGTACACAACATCTGACAGTGAAGCAAGAGTACTAATTCTAGAGATGAAGATGGCACTGGAGCTGAACAGGGTCATAGAAGATTAGAATGTTTTAGAGAATCTTTACTATGAGAAACAAAACAGTGGCTTTCTTATTTATAATTTATCATCCTACCTAGATATTTATACATATCATAGATATCTGGCAAGCAAAACATTCTGGAATGATTGTCAGCTATGAAGCATGATTGCTGAATAAAATGTCACATATTGCTTCATTGTTCTCCTGATTAAGAGCACTTTTTTGTTTAATATTTTTAAAGAATGCCCAAATCAGTGCAATTGGAAGAAAATAGACAAAAATACTTTTAGAGTGTTTGCCTCTGACAAACCCCGATGAATCAGGAGAATGCACTTATTTATGTCACTAAATTTTTTTCAGTTAATTTTCAGGAATATAATTTAAGAGATACTATGTATTAAAAACACACAAAGGAAGAAAAAAGAACAAAAACCTAAACAAAAAAAACCAAACCTGTAAGGGAGAAGAAAGCCATAGAAGTGTGAGAGAATCTAATTTTTTTCACTCTTGCTCTCATTCTCCAACTAGATTCTCTCTAAAATCGTTCATAACAATTAAAGGTGGGATGGTGACATGTCAGGTTTGGCAGATATATGAGTGGATACATGAATACACAAAATACAATAACAATGTGCTAATGAAGAGGCTAGCTAATAATGGAACATCATTATTGTGTTTCAATGCATCTTAGCATCACTGCTCCTATTGACTTGAAAGTAAACAGCATCTTCAAGAAGCATAACCCAACCTGAGGCCTTGTTGGAGGCACATATTTACCACGGTATGGAAAAAAAACTGTTAGCAATACAGGTGTTCAGGTTTACCAATAAATTGGCAGTAGCCAAATAGTGTTTGCATTCAGGCAGCAAAATTTCTCGGTAAAGAGATAGAGCAAAAACATCAGTTTTACCACTACAAACAGGTCTTAAAAGTACAGTTATCTGTCCTCAGATCCTAGTGCTTGTTATAGTTTAAATTTACTTCTGGGCTCCACATAGATTGGACTCCAAGTCTTTGTCTTCATTAGATACTTATTAAGTTTGCAGATGACAGAAGACAGACTGTCAGCAGGTCAAAGGAAGAAAAAAGTCTAAGTGTACTACACTTCCTGCTGTTTACAGAATAGGGCCAGATCTTGGTCATGCTAACTTAAACTTGTGTCTCAGTCACTGATAGAGAGAAAAAGAAATTTACTGATTTTGAAGTATGGAATGAAATAATAAGATATTTTTGGTTTGCCTGAGTTTAGCAATCAGCTTATTACAGTTAGCAGTTACGCCTAATCATATATTTAGTTAAATTAATTTTTTAAAAATGGCAATTAGACATTCAAAAAGAATCTCTGTGTGCATCTAGCTATCCAGAAGGAGCTGTTATTAGAAAATTACATACTGAATTGTACTTGGATTAGCCTGAGCTGCCTGCAATAAAGGACCTTGAGAGAAAAGCACCCCATAATTCTTGCATTACCAAGGAGAGAGAAGACATACACTAGAGGCAATTGCTGATTGACAGGTTGATTTTTTTGGAAATTTGGAGTTTTTTTTCTGAAATCCAGAGCATCTATTTCCCTAGAGGAGAAATCAAATCTGTTAGTGAGCCATACATAAACACAAATTCAGCAGAAGTGCCTTAAGTATCCATGATTATATCATCTCAGGAGAGAGAAAATGTTTAATTGTTCTTTTGATATCTGTTCAAAAAGATTTCACTAATTGATTCAAGGCTGCTGTCCTTTACTCCCCCTGACATGGCAATAGCTTTAATACAGGTATATTTAAATTATTGCCCACAATTTGTCTCTTTTCCTGTGAGGCTAGGCTAGACCTGATCTCAGCCTGAGGCATGAGCGGTAGAAAAAACCTTACTGAAGAGCACA
The DNA here is from genome assembly GCF_031753505.1 of Anomalospiza imberbis. NCBI lineage: Eukaryota > Metazoa > Chordata > Aves > Passeriformes > Viduidae > Anomalospiza > Anomalospiza imberbis. The sequence continues at coordinate 43,404,898 of NC_089683.1, forward strand.
GTTTTCACACAAGCTCAACAGTGGAAGGGAGCTTCAGGGAGAAATTTGTCCCTTGAGATTGCAGCCCTCCAATTGCCACCCAAGCCTGAGGGGCCTTTGCTACCCTGTAGGGAGAATCAATATCCATCTAGCACTCTATCAGGAAGGTGCCTTGACTGAGGTTTTGGGGTGACCAAACTACTGCATATTGTGAATGAGGGGTTCCCCTAAGTCTCTTTCTCACTCTGTCTCAGTGTCACTGTGGGAGTAAGAGGATTGACTTAGGTGTCAAAATCATGAGTTTCAGTAGAAAGAGGAAAACTTATTTTCTCTTAAATCACTCCTATGGTTAGTGAACACCTTTTATATAATGAACTTGTTGACACAAGTGTAATTTGTCAGCAAAGTAGCCTGTGATGGCACCTGCTTTTACAGCTTTCCTGGAGTGAAAGAAAGATTGCATTCACTGCTAAGATTTACAAAAATCCCTAAGCGTTATTGCCATCATATCAAATCACTGAATTTAATACTTCATTTATTTGGAAACTTTTCAGGCCAAATTTGCATAGTCATGGTTTTATTTTCCTCTCAGCTTTCTATTTGTTTGTTACAAATCAAAGAAAACACACTTCACAAAGAGCTGGCCTTGTATTACTGTCTATAAAAAGGAGCTGAGGGAGATTTACTATTTGCTTGCCTCTAGGACAATGCAATATTAAAAATCAACAAAGTTTTCAATACTGCCTCATAAAAACAAGCATGGTGAAATACTTAATACTGCTAGGCTCTGAAAAAAATTCTGTCCTTTTTGATATTCATGTAATTTCTATAGTATTTTTCATGAAATCTAAATAAAAAGAGACACTGGGAAACTTTACTGTCTTCTCTGAAATTTAGTTGATATATTTCTTTTGGAGATACCAGAAAATCTTACTAAAAGTTGTAAAGCATGAGCATAAACTGTCCATACTTCCAGGTACTGAGAAACATAAATACTTAAAAACCACTCTACTGTTTCAGCTGTTGGTAGCTTTTACTAAAGAAAGCTGTTCCACACCTAATTTCTATTCAAACAGATAATGCTAAAAAGTGATCCTGTTTGACACAACAGTAATGAGATATTCCTGCCATGGGAAGGAACTGCTGTGCCCCCCATAGTAGCTCAGAAAGAGGTTTGCTGTCCTAAGAAGAACATAGGAAGGTGTCCAGGAGATGGACCAAAATTGTGTAAAGAAAACAATGGTCTAGAAGCCAGTCCCAGGCACTAAGCTGTGGCCTGGCTTTACACAACGAAAGAGCAGACTGATATTCTCTGTAGGATGCCACATCAAACAAAATTGGGTGTTAACATGGTTGGTTCAAATCCCCAGTGTGGTTCCTGAAGGAGCTGATGGTCCTGTATCAGTCTGCAGGATTAGTGCTGGCTTGCTGCATTCTGCACTCTGGGGCCACACACAGCACAGAAGCTGACAGTGGGGGCAGATCATTTCCATCTCACTGGCTATTTTTTTTGTTCAAATAATGGCCTGATCCTCTAAAAATTGTCATTAATTCTTGTAAAATACTGAAGCATTTTGAATACATGAATATATGTAAAACAGATACCAACAAATGTTATTCAGCATAAGGGAAAGAAACCGTTCATTTATCACAATGGCTGGTCTTAGGACCATTAACAAATCTCATTTCTCTTCTTTGTCAGTCAAAACTTTATTTGACTCTGTTTTGTCTCTGTAACTTTGAGAACTTAACCTAAAATAACTTTATGACAGCTGTGACTGAGCTCATAGAATGCTACTTTTGATTTTCCTTCATTAGAGTTTCAGGACTGATCTAGATAGACACTGAAAATTAAATTTATGAAAGCTGCTTCAAAAATGCTTTACCTTTCACAGGATCACCCCTTCCATGCCCAAACTTTGACAAGAAAGCTCTCCTCCTAGATGTCTCCTCCAGACCATTTTTCTATTTTTTTTTTCTCCATTAGCAATGAGCTCATTTCCTGTCTGTTGGAAGCTTTGAACCTGGTGCAGCACTGTTGTTACAGGATGAGCTGCAGTTTTCTCAGCAGCTCAGCAAAGAGGTGATGTGTGGTTGGGCACCACTGGCACAGCCCACAGGACAGACGGTGTATCAGAGCTCTGTTCCCTGTCTTCTGTGCAAAAGCTGTGCAAAGGCTAGGGAGGGGGGAGATTAAGCCAGGCTGCTCAGACCCTGATGTAGTTCTATATTTATACAGGTCTCATACCAGTAATTTATATGATAAAATGTTTATGCTTCAGTATTTATGTGCATTATGTCAGCTGAATTAAGGGGTCCAACAGTTCTAGCATAAAATAAGTAAGCACAACACAGCATAATGAAATAAGGTCCTGTTTTAAAGTGCCTGATGTCAGCTTGATGTGCTAGCTTTCATAAATAAACTAATTACTTAATCCTTTGCTATGTGAGAGTTCTGACCTCTGACTTGAGTCTTGACTTAAGACTTGACTTTACTTCTATATCTTTTGAAAGCTAACTTTATACCACATAAAACAGAGGCATTCAAAATTACACAGAAGAGCTTAAAGAAAAATATTTTCAAAAGATAAGGTCAAAAGGTAGACATGATTGTAGTCCTATATGCTAAAATAGGTATAATGGATATTAGCATTCTATTTTATTCTAGTGAAATATTTGTGTCTAAAGCATCTGCACAGGGCTGACACACGACTGCCTATTTGCTCCTTGCTAGATGAAGAACTGGATATCAGACTATTCCTAAGAGGACTACAGAAAGCTACATCTAAATATCTTTGCTACACTGAAGTTAAACTTACTTCCTCTGTGTTCTAAATTTGTATTCCAGAGGCAACATCTAGCTAAAACAAAGTAAAATAACAATAGCTAAACAAACAAAGTAATAACCATTCTCCCAGGAAGACGAAAAAGTATTATTAATTTATTTAAAATAACAAAACCAAAAAGTAGAAAACAAACTAACGATCCAACACCAGAAGAAAATTTTTGCATAGCTTAAGATTGGAATAAGAACCAGCTCATCCAGCTGCTCTCAGGGTAGCATGCAACACACAGAAGGACTTGGCCTGCATTCCTTGAGTTTCTGGAGAGGACTGCTTTGATTGCTGAGCCATCCACAGCAGATATATTTTAGAATCCTACTTAATTCCAATTTTTTTCATGCTAGAAAATTTTAAAAATAAAAGATAATGAAGTAAAACATATGAATACTAAGATGCTGACAGAATATTTTTATGAATGTTATTGTGAGCTAGACAGAACAACTTGTTTGCATATAAAAGTATTTATGCACAATACTCAGATCCCCCACAAGCCACTTCTTGGCTGAGGAAGCCCAGCTCCCTCAGTATCTCCTTATGTAAGAGATCCTCCAATTCTTTAATTACCTTTAAAGCCCATCACTGGACTCAGTCCAGTAAGTCTACATCTTACATATCCTGAGGAGCCCAGAGCTTGACCCAGCACACCAAATACGTCTCACTGAAGCTGAATAGAGTAGGTAGATCACCAGCTCCAACCTGCAAACAACACTTATCCTACAGCACCCCCAGGATGCTGATGACAGTCACTATTTAAGCACTATTTTTATTTTCCAGTTATGTATTTTTATTATTGGCACATTGCCATCTATTAACTTTTCTGTTATATTTAAGAGCTAATTGGCATAAAAGGGAAAGAAAATTGCAGTAATTAAGAGTTTCAATCCATAAAAGATGACCACATTATTAGTAGTAAGGATTAAATAGAATAAAAGAAAATATAGCTATATCTGATCTTGATTGTATAAACCCTAGCTTGACATCCCTATCCACTGCATCTTTTATTTGCATAGCATAAATTTATATTCCAATCACGTAGTCATTTTTGGAGAAGGAGAAACTTCTTTCATTTTTGAGTTGTCTTTTTTTTTGTAAGAAAACATGAAGCATATAAGCAAAATGTCTCTCTTCTTCATTTTTTGAAAAACATTAAATATCACAAAATCCATTGTAACAATGTACTCACACATTTACAACTCTATTATGTTAATTACAAATGTTTTTTAAGACATGGAAAATATTTCTTCTTAATTTTAAGAGGTCAGCTAACCGACAGTTACAGTAAAGAATTAAGAAAATTAGTTTTAGTAATAGGATTTGGGGGATAGGTTTTTTCCTTCATATTTTGCTATTCATAATTGTTTTTTTTCCTTAATGGCTATTCATCATTAATTTTGTTTTGCTTGTAGGTAATTGTACCCACCTGTTTCATCAGATAAGAGAAATAAATGGAAAGCAAGTCCTAAACAGAAGGGAGGATATGCAAGGTGACACACAAGAAGGTTCCACATAAACCTTTCTGATTTGACAGCAGCAGGGGGATAGAAGTTGGATGTACTGTAAGGCATCATGGTAACTGGATCTGTAATGACCTTTTCCATGGATCAGACTGCTCTCCTTCTCCATAGTGCCAAAGGAACTACTGCAGCTCCCTGGATGGCACTGAGAATCACCCAGGTCACTTTTTCTGTGCATTTTTTTTCTTCTTCTTTCTTCTCTTGGAGATGACTGGTTTAAGAAGTACTGTGTTTTGACACTTCCACAACCTCATACACACAATCAGGTCTAAGAAGAGGTAGGCCAAGGCTCTCAAACTGAGAATTTATGGAAATGTTTCACATTTCCAGTTTGCAGCTGATGAACAGTGTGGAAAAAAAAAAGAAAAGGAAAAAAGAAAATAATAAAATGGACTGAAAGATTCAAACTATTCCTAGTGGATGCATCTACAAAAAAGGGACACCTAATATCTTAACACAATCATGACCCCCTATACCGCCTCTATTCCCCTCATCTGTTTGTGAGGATCAAAACCTGAGAGGAATTAGAAAAACTGGTCCATATCAGAGAGCCTGAATAAAATAGACTGAGCTCTATGTGATAAACAGCCTACAAGCTCCACCTTTTTTTTTTTTTTACTGTAAACCATATATGCTACCACTACCAAAAGTAATTTACACTAATTTCTGCTTTACAACAGAAGACTCTGCAGTATAATGTCTTCTCTTTGATTCTGTCCCCTTACTTTTTTATCCAGAGGGTTTTAATTCCCAGTCAATTAATAATGAATACAAGGATTAACTAATAGCAAGATAATTTGTAAAGTTCTTTGAAACTCAGTGTAAAGCATTTCAAAGGCTATTGTTCTCATTTAGAAATAAAAAACAAAAACAAAAAAAAAATATTTCTGAATTGGGCTTGATATTATTACTCTTTGTAGTGGTTACACCACAACATTGTTTTTATTTCTGTGACAGGAACAATTCTTGCTCCTTTCTTCTCTAGTGTCCTTTCAATTGTTTTTCTGGAAATTATATGTCTTGAAGATATTTACAAGCTACTGTAAAGCCTTTCCCGAGACTGTATCAATGATTCCATTATCATTCTGTTATTTCCTCAGAAGAAGTAAATAATTCATTTAACATTGATAATGCACACAAATGGCTTTACTTATAAAACCCATTCTATGGTTTGGCATAAAGTGACATGAGTCAGACTGCAGCTGCATGTGCACATTTTTGTTGAAGACCCTGCTCTGGATTTCCCCCTACAAATTCTATAAATCTCTGTAGAACCTTCTATAGGTTCTGTGTTCCTTGCAGCAGTACTAAGTTTCCACATCAGCTCTGGGTCCCTAAGATATATTTTTAGCTTGGCAGTCTCACAGGGTTTCCCAACTAAAACATAGTCCAGATTTAGAAAATTACTGAAACATAAATTTAATTATACATTTAAATGCTGATTAGACTTGGCTTTTGTGATAATAAGCATTAGTGCTTAATGTTTCCTGATTATCACTTTAGCAAGTGATAATGCATTTATCTTTTTATTATCAACTTAAAATAGCTTTCCAACTTCTGCTTAAGCTGCAGTCTTTATGAGAAGTTTATGCCCTCTTTGTCAGAAGGTGCAAACACACACAGTAAGATTGCCAGTCTGCAAAGGTGGAACAACAAGCAACTCTGGCAGAGGAAAAAGGAGTGAATGACTGAGTAGAGGGCAAGAAACCCTATTCATTTTGTTTTGCCTTCTGTGTGCATGCAAGCAAGGTGCATTTGCCTGTTTGGAAGTGACCTACTTGCACAGCCATGTAGCTCCCAGTTCTCAGTTCTGCCTTGAGTTTTCTACCATCACATTTTCTACCAGTGAATATGGAAACTACCCAGGGAACTTTAAATCTAATTCTCTTGTAACATGAGGAGGGTGGTGATGTTATGATATATTTTAGCTAACTAACAATATCAGTAGGAAGATCTGGTGAGCAGATGGAAATTCTGCCCAGAGCATCCATGAATAATGATCACTCTTTATGAAGAAATTTTGTGGGTGACAGTGGAAAATAAACCTGATGGAACTTGAAAAACATAGAACTGGGAAACCTGTTTTATTTTAAAGTACTTTCTTTTTCTTCATGTTTCCATTACAGCAGAACCTGTAGAGTCCTTATGAAGAATTTTGATCTGCCAGACTATGGAAAGAAGCAAACAAAAGACAATCTGTGGGTGGAATTGTAACATTAAGGGTGGACATCCCAGGATGCGCCTCTAAAAGCTTAGACTGAATTTATTCACCTTTTCAGATGAAAAGATTTACTTGCAATCTCCAAAGATTAGTAAAGGATAGCTCTTGCTTTTTCAAAGCATAGCTACTGGGAAATTTTAGCTGGACAATCTCAACAAGACTGTTCAACAAGGCAAATTCAAAAATCTAGCAGAAAGTACTCAAGGAGGATAATAGCCACGATTCAACTGAATGCATCATTCCCAGTGGTGAAAAATCCATCAGGCAGAAAATATATTAAGGGCATACAAAGACCAGAGGTACCCTATAAATTCATAAGGGACTGCTGTTGTAAACACAAGTCTCACTTCAGGATATGTCCTAGGAGGTCCTACACAGAACAAGAGAGGTAGCTTTTCTTTTCCCTGTTTACTGGTAGAATAGAGTCCCTGAAGGATTCAGGCTCATTTTGGATGTCTTAAGAATGATGGTGGCAAACTGCAGATTCCAGCAGGGAAAATTGAAGAAAATGTGAACATGCAAAGAGTTTTATAAAGCATGACTCAGGAGAAAATTAGGGGATGTGTTCAGTCCAAAAAAGAATGGTCTGGCTGGTAGAAAACATTATCTTAAAAGCAGTTAGAAAAAAGGAAGATGGTTTGTTCTTCATACACATCAGGGGAAGGACAAGTAGAATTCAGCAAAGGCTTCAGGTCTGGAGCAGTAAAAGCATTCTAATGAAGAGTAATGAGGCACTTCACCAGGCTACCCAAGGATGTGATGAACAATTCTTCACTGTTTTCCAGAACAGATTAGACAAACATATGGTAGTTTTACATGATCCAGCTTCAGTGCAATAGATGGAATGAAATGTGTGGAACTCTGGAGATTCCTTCTGACAACATATGTCTATGATCCTGTCCTCTTTTCTTGTTACCCTGAAATGTACTTTCAAAGCATCAGTGATTACACTTTTTTCTAAAAGGATTATTATCGGTAATACTCAGCATACAATGCTAGATTAATTTTGAAAATAACACAATCTGAAGTATGCTTCTCTATGATATGCTAAATGATTCTTTCATTTAAAGTATGGGAAAGGAAGGAAAATTTTCAATGCCATGCATTCACCTAAAGCATATCTCCACTGCAATGCCATTTTCTCTTAACTGCAACAAGAAAAGATTTTAATCAAATATCCTCAAAAGGAGATCTGATTAATAAACTGAATATATTTAAATATAGCAGAAACAGGCATGATTAAGTGCATAAAGAATTGAGGTTAAAAGTGGCTACAATAAAAGATTGAGTAAAAAATTAATTTTAGCATGTGCTTTTTATAATACTGCATAAGGTACTCTTTTGTTTCTTTGGCTTTTTTTTTGGGACCTTACTTTTCAGTTAGTCACTGGTTTACATCTTATCTCATACCATAATGGCTGAAATTAATGGGATAAAAGTACTCCATTCAAAGACAAATTATCATTTCACTGATCTACTTCACTGAGTACAAATTCCCTCTGCTCCCAATAAAAGCTTTAGAGCAGTAGAAAAATGCTAGTTAACTAAAATTGTGTTTCTTTTCTTAGAACATAAAAATTTCATTTATTCTGTCAGTAATACCCTTGTGTAAATACAGTAATTTTGAAGCCTTTCAGTATAGCGTGATACATATTTTGGCATTGTTGCATGTCTGGATTTTTTCCATGGTACTTCAATTTTGTGGCTCAGTGAGCAAAAGTAAGAGTTCTCCTGAAGGGCTTGTGCTTAAAACAGTCAGGGGTGTTTTGCCTGCTGAAACAGTCAATCCTTCCACTCGATGAGAGTGTCCATCCACTGTTTTTATGAACTGCGTCTTTGTTTAAATTTGCATCAGTTCTTAACAGCAACTTCTTTCGGGACAATAAAAAGTTGAAATAGACAGCTAAACAAGAAAAAGCATTTTCAAAATATGATAAAAATATGTAATGTCTGTTGGAATACAAAGGGTTATTGTATAACATATGGACAGGAAACTTGAATTAAAAAAGGAAGTGAGAAACTTTTTCAGACATTTGAGTTTTCAGTTCCTCTAAAATGACAAAAGAGAAAATCTTTGTGTGTGGATTAAGCTTGAAGATAAAGATCAAGATCTCCTTTGAAGGAAGAGAGTATAGATTAGCTATCATTTCCCAAGTACAGGAATTACAATTCCTTCTTCTGTTAGGGGGAAAAAAGTGCTCCCCATTGTGATTAGAAGAGATGAGATCTTTGATAGTGTTAATCCTTCATATCAATCCATAAAATTAAGCATTACTTGATAAAGGTCTTACCATGCTCTGGAGAGAACTTAAAGCTATGCACGCTCCTCATATAACACAGAACCAGAGCTAAGCAAAGCTGTAGCTAGAGCAAAGGACGATGCAGCAATGGTCAAGTCTGGCAGAGAAAAAATGGGTACCAAGCCTTCACATTTTCTATGCAACTCATCTGAAACAAGATGTGTTGGAAAGCCACTGAGCAAATTGCCAGGTCAGTAAAGGCAAACCCAAATTTAGCCTAGAAAATAAAAGGGATGTTTTTTGATCATTTTTGGCAGCCCTGGAAATTTAGCCACTAGTCATAAGCAAGAGTTCATGTTAGGGAATCCTGTGGGAACATGGGAAAACTCAATATCCTGACACAGACATTGTCTCAGCTGTTGCAGGCCAAGCAGCAAAAGAAAATACTCACTGGACTAAGTCCATTTGAAATTAAGTTCTTTCATTTCAATGCTGTAACTGGCATAGGTCAGGTCTGCAATTAACTTGATTTAATTTATATAGCACACCTAAAACTATAAACACAATAACATTGTTTTTTGACAAATAGATAAAGTAGAAACTTTTGCTGAATCTTTGAGCAAGTTTTAAGTACATAGAACATTTAATGCAGTAACATGTAATAAAAGCATATTTCTGTACATGCAAGCTTGGAGAAATCCAATCTTCCTCATATAATGACCTTCTACCTCCCTGATCTAGGTGAAAGTGGATCAAAATAGATGGAACACTATATACTTGCCAAGGAAAGGCCTTCAGGCTGTTCTTCACTAAAACAGTATTTCCAAAAAAATAATGCAGATGGATAATACAAACTGTATTTCCAAAAATAACATAAGTTCAGTCTTTATAAACTATTAATCAAGTCTGATTTAATGGGATCATTATATCTGGCATTCTGCATGTGCTAATAGCATCTAATGCACAGATGCTTTTTTTGACTGTTGAATGAATAATGATCTGGGATTCAGGTTTCCTTAATGGTTCCTTAATATCAACCACTTTGCTAGAGCTGCAAATAAAAATACATGACATTTATTTTATATGAGCAGTATGGAAAACGTGTACATTTGTAATCAAGGTAAGATTTGACAATGTAGACTTAATGACTTTTACTGAAGAGGGAATGATTATGAAGAGCACTGCTTCCAGCATGTATATGGAATGCTGTCATATTGAAAAGTGATGAGAGAATAAGCAAAATGTTGATAAGACACTATGAATTTACAGAGCAAAATGAACTGCTTCTTTCTGAAATTACTCCTTAGAAACAAAGCAGAAAAAGGCTTGAAAGCAAGGACAGAATCAGAATTTCATATGTTTTCTGCCTTGCAGCACAGTATGTAGAGGAAAAACAAAACAAAAAGGCAGAAAAATAATCAGACTGTACAACTTATTAACTCTTATTGATTGATGAAGTTAGAATTATTAAGACTGTTAACCAAAATTCCTGTCTGTGAAATTTGTGTCTGTCATCTGTATAACTCATTTACAGTCTTATTAGCTTTACTGCCATGGAGAAAAATATGTAAACAAACCCCACCAAAATCACAAGTGGAAAAGAATGCAGATCTGTATTGCCATTAAAAATCTGACTTCAGCATGCACAGGCATATAAAAGAGCATGAATATAGCTAGGCAAGTATGAACGAGCCATCTGTGAATGGGACAAGAATGTTCAGTTTGTATAAGCCTAAACCTAAACCTCAGTCCTCAAGAATTCATTACTATTTTAAATAAAAGATAATACAGGGTATGATCACTTACAGTATGAGCGCAAATTGTGTTATTGCACACAGGCATTGATAAAATCTTAGCAAATGTTCCTCAATTCCTCAGTTACACGGATTTTATGTAGATGCAAGTATCATAATGAGATAGGGTGAGCCTCTGTTTGTGGGCAGACCTCGTCAAGGTCAGTCTTAATGGTGCAACTCAAGCGTTCAACTGGTCTGCCCATGCTTGTTTGTGTTAGCAACTCACCACAAGGAAGGAGGGAAATTTAACCTCCTTTGAAAATCATTTTAGAGAGAACTTAATTCTAAATATACTTTCATACTCACTAGTGAGGGTGTCCACACAATGAAATGACAGAGCCATTGAGAGAGTAGGTGACAAGGCCATTCCACTTGTCTTCAAAGTTTCTCCATACAAGAATTGAAGCTGTCAGTTCTGGGATGGGACTTGATATACTCTCTATGTTTCTTACATATTGGTTTAGGTTTAGGTTTAGGTTTATCCAAGAAAATACATGACCTTGGTTATGTTGCTACATGTGATACTAGAGATATAATCAGACTAAAAGGAATCATTAAAAATCAGTTTTGTCACTTAAATAAGTAGTTGTGACAATATATCTAAGTATGAAGTAAGAGCAGTGACAGCTGTATTTTTGAAAATAAAGCATGAATAAAACTGAAAACAGTAAATTTACATTTTGAAAGCAGAAAGGAGTCAGATTTGGAAAGTTAAAGTGGCAGTCTAAAAGCAAACTTTTTGAGAAGTTAAGAAATGTTCTTACCTTGGGGCTTGATTTCACACACACATATATACATACTCATCTCAAGAAAATGTGTCTTAATGTTAATTAATTTTGTCAGACTGAAAGATTGTTCAATCTGGGTTCTGTTAAATTTATGGATCATTAGTCTCTTATCTTTTCATTATGGTCTCCTGAGAGGAACCATCATAAAGTTAAATGAACACAGTAGGAAATTATTACAAGCCTCCTTTCCCCTTCACCCCACCTCCCTCACTGGAGGAGACAAGGTATCAGTGCATTCATTCTCTATAACAAATGATAAATATCTTATATGATTTAAAGTCTCTAAGGATCTGATTTTTTTGTCATTTTATAAGTGCTGTAATTAATGAAAGAGATGTAATATATGGATTTTCCCAATCCAATAAATGAAAGTTAACAACCCCACAGCCCAACTTCACAACTAAATCTAAAGATTACTGCACACAATCAAAATGTTTGTGCCTAAAAATATATGTTTCACTCTTTAGCCCCAAGCTTATTTTTAGAACTAACTGAAAGACTATTCACTACTTCAACGAAGTGCGCAAGTATGCCAGTAATAAAGTAACCACAAAATTTGTTTTTTGTACATCATACTGCCAGGGAATAAACTCCAAGAAACAGTGATTATTCATAGACTAAAATGAGCCCACAGCTCATTTCTTGTAAATGTTATAATACATAACTTGTAGTCACTCTAGGAAAAGAAGTAGCTTTTTAAAATGCAGAGCTCAATTTTCTTTGGAATCACATTTTCACTCACTAGACTTTTCAGTTGTATTCATCAGAAATGTTTCAGGGTTTTCTTTGTTTTCTTGTTTTATTTATTGTTTCCATTTTTGTTTGTCTTGCCTGCTTTAAAATACGTTAAAAATGTCTAAAAATAGGACAAAGAAGCATTTCATGCACAAAAAGTTCAGCAGCCTGAATGTTTGTGGCTCTACATTTTATCTCCTGTAAACAGTTGCCTTCTTGACAAGAGGCATAATTCACTGTATTAAAAGGGTACAAAGTGCAACTGCTAGGAACATGGAGAAGAAAGCAATTAAGTGTTCATAAATGTAATTTTAAATGTCCGTGGCGCACAAAGGTGATCTATAGTTAATACTGAACCAAAGAGACACCCTTGACTGTTGGATAAAAGTAATGATATTTTCTTTTTTTTTTTTTTTTTTGCTTACCACATGGGATGGGAGAAAATTCAATTTCTCATTGTCCCAGAGATTTTAACAGTGAGATCAGCAAGAGTCATGCAGTACCTGATAAATTGGCCAATCCTTTTCATGATCATTTGGTACAGCTTGTGGCAAGATACTGAAATCAGAAGTCATTGCTAAAACAAATCTTGGCAGTCAGCCATAATCAGACATCGTCAAAGTCAGCACCAAGTGGCTAAGTGGTTATATTATTTTTAAAATCTCCCACTGGGGTCTCAGTAGTGTTCGTGAAGGGAAATGACAATCAACAAAGACAGTATCAAGTATTTTGGCTGGATGCTGCACATGATTGTATAAAGACAGTGGTCTTAGCTTCCACAAATGCAGAAATGCAGATATCTGCAAATCACCTGATGTGCAGATAAAGTACCTCCTGACCTTGAGCCATAAAGAGAATGCACTGTTTAAAAAAATAGAATGTAATTCTGAGCCTCCTTGTTTTCATGCCTAGGGAGTCTTACCAATGTAATTTATTACAGACTTCCTATATAGAATTGAAGACAGAAAGATTTCAGAGAAACTGAAATTTTCCGGTCTTATCAAGGTAGTGTCTTCCTTCACCATGTGACAATTCTTTTCACTCCTAGGAATTATTTGATACAATCTTTTATTTTAATTTTTTTGTTATGAGAGAAGAAGCAAAGTTTTTCCAACTTCTTGAGATATTTAACCAGTAAAGTTCTCTTTTGTGCCACATCTTAGGTTTGAATTTTAATTTATTTAGATAAGCAAGAATTGAAATCTGGTGAATTTTGCTGCTGTAGTTTTGGATGGTACTGTGCCTGTGATCTGGTGATTTGCAACACATGCATGTACCTATGTACTTCAATGCCACAAGTCCAGACTTCTGCTTTAAACTACCTTCTGCAAAAGTCCATGCAAAGCTGCAAGACATGTCATTGAAATGACAGAGCAAGTCACACAAACTAAATAAAACTTCAACAAAATTTTGGTCACACTGAATTGAATAATGACAGGAATTGCCTGAAAAGACATTTGCAGACAGGAGATTTAGTCTTAGTATCCCAGTTTTATAGTTTTACTTTAGTACCCAACTCTTCAGAGCTTGTAAGCATGGTGCAAAAATACCAAAGTATCTAACGTCTCATGTACTTGAGTCTTTCACAAAACTACAAAGCAGCAAAAACTGATGAATCCAGGAATGGAGAACATCCTCGTGATCCAGGAAATCTCTGTAAATACGAAAGTGATGTAACTAATTCCTGATGCAGTTTATGTGCTGCAGGGATGTGAAAGACAGAGGTCTCTTCCTTCCCTCCAGTCTTGAACTAGTAGCTGGTTTATTTCATTCATATTTGCTTCACCTAACCTTGCAGAAAGCAAAGAAAACTGCAAAGGGACATAAATCATCTACACAAATAGCTACCTTACTTAAAACATCTACACCAAATGTCTATCTTAGTTCACTCCCTAGAGCTCTCACGTGGGACGACTGGGCTCTTACTTTTGATTACCTCAAAAATATGATAAAAGAACCTAGATAGAACCCTTAGTCCTTTGGCACAAAGACTGGTGACATTTTTGTTTTAGAGGCATAAAGCAAAAGAAAAAAAATAATCGAAGGAATATACTTGAGTAAGTTTCAAGATCTCTAGCTTCACAGGTTCACAGTTTTGTGAAGGATACTCATTGGTCAAGGAAAACTTGCCAGTGTGGATAAGGTCCAAACCTCCTACCCAAATGATTTCTCTGAAACAATTATCAAACTGGAAGGCACTTCTACATGCTCAGTATACCCTTCCTTCATAAAGACAAGACAACTCTTTAGTGGTCTACATTTAATTATATTTATTTTTGAATTAACGTAGAAATTCTTTGGTCTGTGAGGAGAAGCATTGGCTGGTTTTGCTCTAACTAACCCACCACAGGGAACAGCTGAGCCCTGCAGCCAAGGAGCTGGCACCTCTGGGAAAGCATATTTAAGAAAAGGCAGAAAAACCCCTCAAACAAAGTTTTTCAGAGAGAGGAAAAGGGGACCAAAAAAGTTTAAAAAACAGCTGCAAATTCAGAAGAGAAAGAGGATGAGGAGGAGGCAGCACAGCAGAAGCTGGAGCAGGCATTCACACTGCAGCCCACTGCAGATCTATGGTGGAGTGGAGTAACTGTGACAGGCAATGAGCAGCAGCAGCAAGAACCTGCTATGGACACATGCTAGCCCTCCCCATTCTCCTTGTGCCACTTCTGGGACTGGAGGACTCTGAGTTCAGCAGGGCTGAGAGGTAGGAAAGCCCATGAGATCGGTCATCCTGGGGATTCCATCCCCTACTCCACAGAGGAGGAGAATGAGTGTTAATATCCTGGTGGGTATTTGGCTGATAGACAGGGAATAACCGCCACAGAACAGGTGGACCAAAAGAAGAGAGGGAAACTGGCAAAAAGTGCAAAACACCCATCTGGTAGTCAGAAATATCTAACTGTGTGCCTTGGGACAAATCTTAGCTGCACTTCCCAAGAGATAGGAAACATTTAAATCAGGTTTGTATATTTGTAAAAGCATGGCAATCGTATATGCTCGTCTTTTTGTTGGTAGCTTAACATCAGGAAGCAAGGTAAGAAAATCCACTGAAATAATAAATTCTTAGAAATTTTAACTCAGTTTGAAGAGAGCAACAACACCCCATATGCAAGTCAACAGCTAAAAACAGTCACTGAAATATTATGTTGGGAACCTGGTTGTACTGAAGCAACTCCTTGCACACATTGGAGGGTAAATGAACAGGGTCATATACACCTATTGTTAGAGTGATAAATGCTATGAGTGTACAGAGCAGAAGGTATTAAATTTCCTTGGAGGACAGAGAGCAGCTTTAGACTAAGGTTGTCAAATTATGATTACATATAAATTATAGTGGCAACAAGGGAAGGACTAAGTCTGCTCAGCTGAGATTAGCAACAAAAAAATCCTATTAAATGTGTGCATATGATGAGAATTTAATGACTGCATAAGTCTTCTAAAGTTTCTAAGATATTCCTTACAAATAGCCAGATGATTTTCAGGGTTAGGTTCAGGCAGATTATAAATCTAAGATCAATATAATTCACACCACTTATGATTGCCTAACATTGGTTAGGTACATTTATATTGAAAATGAAACTTTCATTTGAGTCTCTGGGGAAAAAACTGCGTTATGAATCAAGTCTAAAGTTACATTAAGAGAGACAAGATATTGCAGCTATATAGTCATGAATTTCTTAGCATGCTGTTCATTCCAGTGATACTAAGAACCAGTTTAATTAAAAAAAAAAATGCAGAACCATGTAAACCTATACCTAACTCACATAAACACTGATGTGTTGGATTTTAAACCATTGCACATTCAAAAAAAAATACTTCTAGATGTAGTTTCAAATGAAAAGCTCTGTCCAAATTTCTTTTAGAAGGTGACTACTGACATTATAAGAATCATAAATCATCATACTATTACCAATGCAAAGGGCACTTTCACCTGACTGACAGGTTGTTCTACCCAGGGACAATGACAAAGAGCCACAGAAGAGTATTAAGCAGGAGGTAAAAATGGATCTTGATCTAAGGAGTCAAGACATGAACATTTGCTGTACAGTAGGACTGTATTGTACTTGAAGAAAGCTTTTGACCCTTCTTCTATACTTGATAATTTTTACCATTAAAAAGAAAAAAACTACTAGTGCCAGGAAACATAAGCAGGGCTCCTAGAAGCAGAGCCACTCATGTAATTGAAATCAGTGTGTGAGCCATGCTTTTTACTATTTGCCTGCTTTTGATTTTTTATATATTCATTTGCTGGGAAAGGATTGACTAGGAAAAGGGACCCCAGGGCAAGAAGGTCTGGAATAGCAACACAAGATTCATCAGAAATGCAAGTCTTTATGGCTTGGTAGATGTCTATATCTACAATAAATGTATTTAAAAATAAATCCTTCTAATAAGAAAATTACCTACTAGCCTAAAATACATCTGACCATCTTTCAACATGTGTACATGTTTTACATATCTGTAAAACAATTTTTTTAATAGCTATATGACCTCTGTTTTAAAACTTTTAACAAAAATTTACTTGCCATATATTAAATTATCATGTGTCCTGGTTCCAGCCCAGACAGGGCTAATTTTTGCAATAGTCAGTAGCAGCAATGGCTGGGACCCAGACATTATTCTGTACCACCTGACATCACTGCTGGTGGTGAGGGAAGGAGTCCTTTCTGGTCGAGTAGCGGGAAGTGAACAATCAGGTGTTTTTGGGCTCCACATGGTGAACATTCACTTGTGAATTGTTTGCCTCCTTTGTGCACTGTTTTATTAATATTGTTGCTGTTACTGTTTGATTTCTTATCTCATTGCTGTTTCCAATTAATTGTTTTTGTCTCAACCCATGGTCTTCACCTTTTGTGCCTTCAATTCTCCTCTCCATCCCATGACAGGGAGAGAGGGAAAAGGATGGGAAAGAGTGATCAGCACATCATTTGGAGTGCTTCAGTGGGAACACTAATTTGGAGAATACTTAAACCACCTCTGGATAAGATGTTATAAACCAGTAAAATCAATTTTTCCCCTTAATTGCAATTTTCTGCAATCGTGCAAAGAATGGCTACTAATTTGATGCAGTTGTGTCCCCTTGATAAATGTTATCATTTTTCATCTCATTTAACTTTCTTCTTACTAATTCCACCAATCAAAAATATTGAAATTACTCAAGTTATAGCCTGTCTCCCAGAAATCATTAGCAAGAGAACCACTGACTTATTGTTGTGCTTTCTGTTCAAAATGAAACAAAACTTGAATAAAAGGAGGAACTTATTGCAGAACAAATTTCAGCCTAGGCACAATCCCTGCAAACCATAAAATGAAAAATGCATCTTTGAAATTCTGGAAGAAGGGCATTAGTATTTTGAGCAGGGTACATGCTCAAATATTCTAAGACAGTATCCCATCATATATTAAAAAACATGGTATAAATATTTTTAAAATAACAGCAAAAGAATTTTTCATTTAAGAAAAATCGAGGACTGGATAAAGTTCTAGTTCTAGTATCAAAAACCCAATTATTAAAATTAATTCTGTAGGATTGGGTTTTTTTTTCATTTTCTAGTTTTGTATTTTCTAGTGACTATGTATTCTTCATCTCATTATATCCTTTAAAATGGATGTCAAGATGAATCTTTTTACCATTCTTTTCTCTCTCACAAACATCATTATTACCAGCATTCACTGAAATGACACCTGTTATGAATTCTGCCTACTTATATACACAACTCCAAATTTAGCCTTATGCTTTGCCAACTGAAAATCTTCAATAGACAAAGTATTTTGAATCACTGTAAAAGTGCTCTATCATTTTTGCTCTGAAAACCTCCTACCTCTCCTTTTTCCTTCAGATTAAGAGAGACTTTTTTTTTCATCATCTCTGGCTGGAATGAAAATGCAGAGGTTTAGATTTCAAAAGGCCTTCTATTGTAGGCTTTCTGAGATTCAGACATGAGTATTTTCCTGTTATTCAGTGTGAAATAGTGGTAGGCACTAAGTGGGTTCTTTTATATTGTGATTTAAGAGGAAGGTTCCAAAAAAGAAAATAGAGAATAATGTAAGGATATATAAGAATATATGTAGCCCTGACATGAAGAAAAGACCAAGCAGAAAAAAATGGAACTCTGAACAAACAAAAATGACAAGCTCAGATAAGTTTTTTTCCTTGAAGCCAAATGTGACATGCAGTAACAAAAGCTTAGTAAAATCTCAGTGCCTATGCTGATTAGACAGCAACCTTTTTTATTCACACTTCAGGCAGTGCCCATTCTCAGTTCTTTTTGCAAATTATGCATCTACGCTGTTTTTGAAAAATGTGATTTCATGCTGCAATGGCAAGTTTCTTTCTTGCTGTTGTTCTGGTGTATGACAATAATCTCTGCTAAATCTGAAAGATTAGAGAAAATAAGAATTAAGACCTTAATTTGCCTTAAGAAATTAAGGCCAATCTTCTATGGCAGAAAACACCTGGCTAAGTGCCACATGTAAAACAGAGATTCACACATACAAACTTGTATTTCCAAATTATTTGGTTACTCCTTCAGAGAAAATAACCCAAGGTTTGGCTTCATGTGTCAAACAGAGAAATATTCCAGCAGGGAATCAATCCTGCCTTTACTACATATGGTTTGGCCTCACTGAATCTCTGCATAGCCTGTTTCCCTCACCAATATCTGACACTCTCCACCCAACCCAGCCTGCCTTACCCCAGTCCACAGTTGCACAGTATCAGTGATATTTGTTTCAGCCTTCAGATCATGCACGTCTTCACCACGGATCAGTAACACACATCATGCATTGTGAGTGATTTTGTGGCATTTACTGTGTGTTCAAGACATTTCTTGGTTCATTCTCTATAGTTTAGTTGGAATCATGAGTGCAAGGACACAATCATTGTAAAAACAGCACAAAAATGGAAAAATGTTCACTAATTGGGTATTTAGTGTGCTTTCCATTTTCAAAGGGAATATTTCCTACCATTTCATACCAATTTTTCCCAACTTCAACCACCCAGAAGAGAGAAATAAATCTGTCAGATGCCACGTGGTGGTTCCTTCATTTTGAGACAGAGGGTCAGAAGTGTGAGTGCTCTGTGCAGTCCTTTTATCTCATGCATGTAGGAGAGTACCTCATATGCAGTAGCATTGGTGTGGGATCAGAAAAAGGGCCTTGGGAAACAGAATTATTTAGATTCACTGGCCCACACTTCTATCTGGAAAAGTTTGATCCACAACACATTCACGCAGCAAAAGAGTCTATTTTGTCACACAACTGACTCATAGTATCAGGTGTTGGGCTGTAAGTTATTCTCATGTACTCTGTAAAAGCAGTTACTTCAAGCTCCTCATGCACTGGGATTATTTAATTGTACAGCTGAAACAGAAGGTACCAAATGACACTTAAAATTGGTTCTAAAACAAATATATAACAAAGGAAATTAGCAGTTTAAGTAGAAGAAGGAGGAAGTTCAAGTGATTTCAGGAATGTTTAAGATTATAACAAATGATTTGTAGGCTATTATAGGATAATTCTTATTATTGTAGGTTTGCCTTTAATTGACATCCCTTAGAAATTTTCAGCATAAGCCAACTTAATTTGCAATTCAATTTTGAGCTTAAAACAAATCTGCTAGAAACATGAGACAAAGCTCTTCTCAGCAATAATGCAAATAAAAGTGTTTATACAGTAAAAAGTGTTAATTTTGAACACAAGGGCAAAGTATCATATAAGGGAATATTGAAGCCTTCACTATAAAAAACATTTATCCACAGTGGCTGCTTGCTTTGGGTTGTTGTAGACTCTCAATCTCACTTCCTAAAATGGAGTTTGTACCGCCTGATGTATTTTACATAATTTTCCAGCTTGTGAGACCAGGAAAGAATTCAGATATTCATCATTCCTTAATCAATTTATGATTAATTTTAAATACATAATAATTCAGCTCCACAGAGCCACTAAAAATCCATACAGGTATTTATAAATGAAAAAAAACCACATCTGAAGAGAAATTCAGACCAGGCAGGTATATATTTTTGTGCTAGAGTCTTTAATAAAAATAAAGAAAAGTTTCCCTCACATTTTTAATTCCCTAGAAAGTTGCTAAAAGGTACAAGACATCAGCCTACATAAGGTGTTTCCCTGACTTTTCTCCTTTCATCTCTGAGCCTTGGAACTTGTAGTTAAAATAAAAAGGCAAGCGAGAACAAAAAAAAATTAAAAACCAGAAATACACGTACAGATATGGCTCCACAGATGAGAGTATTAGGAATAAACTTACACTGTTCCCCCAGAAATGCTGTTACTTTGATGTCAGAGCCCCTGCTGTGATGGAGGTCTTTTTTGAAATGCTTACGACGATGTGGTTTTATACATCGTTGTAATAAGGTCTTATTGGAAAATGAGAGGTGTTGAAAGCTGATGTTAGAGGTAATTTGGCAGGTAACCGGCTGGACTGTGCATTAGGCACTTGGACTAAAAAGACACCCGCCACAGGTGACAAAAGGGCCAAACTTTTATTTTGGCATCAACATCAGCTTTCACTGGCCTTTGGTTCCAGAAGGTAAAGCTGACTTTCTTTGCATTGTTCTGTAAAGGAAAAGTGATTCTGGATGTCAGTACCGACTACCATAATATTACATATTAGCAATAGGGGCTAAACTGTTCTTTTAACAGTTGAAACCATTATTTTTTAAATTAGTCACTAGAATATGCTCTAGCAAGAATGATTTGACAAACTTTATTCAAGTAGTTCATTGTGCAGTTCATGAGAGTAATCAAGTGCTTAAAATTAAGCATGGCCTTTGTTGAACCATGGCCTTACTTAAGGTCCATTAAGTAGGTGCAAAAACAAGCAATTTTTCAGCACTATTCATTAAAACCCCACTTACTAAAATATGTTCATTGATAAAGATGGAGAAAAAAAATCCTGTGGTGTGGCAGAACACAAAAGAAAGGTACCAGACAAGTGGGTACAGGTTGGGAGAGTATTTATAAAAGAAGGCTTCTGCAGTAACTACGTATAAGACAAACTCAAAACCTCCAAATAATACTTTTAGAAATTTAATCTTGGATGCAAGATCATCATAGTTGCCTGCAAATAGTAGCTGAGGGATTTCTCATTCAAAATACTAAATTATAAATGTTCTATTACATTATTTATATTTATAATGTCCTTTATTTGAGGAGTCAAATACTTTCAGTCCTTTATTTAATTTCACAAGAAAGAAAGGAATAAGGGCGTCATTTATAAGCAAGATTGATAATTGATGAGTATGTTGGCAAATGCGCAAGGTAATAAGGTTTCACATAGTACAAACATGAATTGAGATACATAATTTGGAGGGCATATCCCCTAGAAATAATGTTTTCATTTTCTGAATAGTCTCTTCAATGACTATCAATACAATGTGTTATTATTAATTATCATATCTAAGTTTCTTTTTTTTTTTTTGTTATCTTTTAATAATATACTATTATACATTGCTTATATACATTTCATTTTCTCACAATCTGCTTTTATATGTTGTCTGGCATTATCTTTTAAAATCTTAATATAATGAATGCATCTTTTAACCTTTTAATAATACTGACTACTGAAAGCAAAATATTCTCAGGTGTTTTGAAATCACATACACCGAAAGTGGTGCAGAATGCTCACAGGCAGATCACAGCTCCTCATGTAAATATAGCACCTAGATGTTGGTGCCTCGTGAAGTTTCTAATTATGGTGAGCACATATGTATTGCACTTAGATACCTAAAAGAGTATCATATCTCTTAGAAATTCTGCCTGATTTTGTTTTTCTGTATATGTATTTGGGTGATTCATTTTTCATCTTTAGGCTTTACAAATGGCTAAAATGGTATAAGGAGCAGATAGCCCATGTTCTGAGCTCTTGTCAAATTTTAGGAAAACAACCCAAAAGCTAATGTTCAAAGATATTTATTTTTAAAATCATATTCTAACATTATGCTTAGCCAAATCTAATAGAGAAATATTTCATCCCTTCTTATACCTGGGATACATTGTAAATGTTATCTTAGTTTTAGAGGGGAAAAGACAACTGATTTACATTTTTCTGTGGGTTTAAATGAGAAAAGATGCTTTGTCTTGCTGAGGATTTTATAGTTCTTACTTCTCTCTACATAAAGGTGGATTTGATCGAGGCTGCTCATACGATCTCCTTGGAAGGAGAGTAATAGTATTTTACAACCTTGTTGAACTTCGAACAACTACATTACCTTCCAACCCAAAGATACCCAATATTGCCAGACAGATTCCAGCCTGCCTAGTTCTTATTTATTTACTGTAAAGATGAATATTGAGAACTGGAAGTGGGTTCGGAGAATAAGCAATTTAAGGAGCTCAATAAATTCATTTTGTACAAGAAATTGAAGTAGTGACAGGATTCTGACATAAGCAGAAAAAGAATACAGAAATTCAAACTATAGAAGGAGAACACAGTACAATGACTAGACTTAGAAGAAGGAAACCTTAGGCATAGTCCTTTAAAAATATTGAAAAGTAAATAAATTATTGGTACTTTTTGAAAAACTTGGTAACATATCACCGAATCTTTAAATCAGCATTAAAAAAATTTTATAATATCAGCATACTTTCAATTTCCTCTTGAAACTATGTGGAAATGTAGGCACTGAAATAAAAGGTCAATATTTATTATTGTAAGTTTCCAGTTGTATCTCAAAAAAGTCACAAGTCTGCTCTGAGGTTGTGAGGAAGGCCTGTGAAGAAGAGCAAATGGCAGAAAAAGGGCAGGAGTCCAGGCCAACCTGAGCACTGCTATTTTGGGGGGAAAATACTACACCATTCTGCTCTTTCCTTTCTTGTTTTACTGACTGTTGGATAATTTTATGCTTCCTGAAGACTTGCTGTCAGTAGTGCATGAGAATAATTCTGTCTAACACTTTAACTGCATTTGTCTTATGCTAAAGATTTACTTAGCAACATGTAATTTAACCTGGAAAATACTGACAAGAACCTTTCTCTCCATGCACTTACTTCACTTTGGATTATAAGCAGGGTCTCACTAATTAACAAAATTCTACAGCTGAAATGGAAAACGCGATGAAGAATGAGACACCTGTCCCTGTTGGTTGACATGGCTACCTCATAGGGTGGTCAGGAATTTCCAACATCAGATTATTTTCCCAATCAATAATATATCAAGTGTGTTTCTCTTGTCAGACAAATATTGATCCAGTTGTATATGATTTTAAAGATTGGCGCCTCTCTACCTCATGGACTGAAATCACAGCATATGTGTTCAAAAATATTTTTTTCTCTCATGTACAAAAAATAGATGTCTGAACGCATTGGTAAATCCATTAGTTCTAGTCTCTTAATTGCAACACAGCTTTATTTGTACATTCCTTTTTGATTAATACCTTGGGAGCTCAGATTAAGTGTTACCTAAACCATGTTAATGAGTGCTGATTTCTTAGGGAAACAATGGGAAAAACAGGAAAAGAACCAAGCTTCATTCCAGCCACTTTTCATCCATGTTTAGTGATGGCCTTGTTGACATCACAATCAATCATTTCATTCTTCAGTGAAAGTATCTATAAATTCTTGAGAGTTTACCTCATTATACAGCCCTCAGTACCTGCACACCTAATCACACACCTAATTGTAATTGTTAGAACATTTAATAACATTGAATTTGTATGAAAATTCTTAGATGGAAAGGAACTATTAAACTCATATGCAGTGGAAATGTAAGAAAATTTCATATTTATATATACCATAACATAAAAATATGCAGAAATATATTTATATTCTATAATTCATCTTTGTACATCACTTTTTATGTCCATTATATGCATAGATGTAATAAAGTTGTGATTTTACATATATCTTGGTACTACTTTAATGTGTTTTATTGTTTGGGCTACTAAAAAGTTTGCATGGCCTAATTTTCAGATACCTGAACTTAAAAAGAACTTTTATTGTCTTGCAAGAAGTTCTCTAGATGCTTGGAGAAGGCAGTTGATTTTTCAGGTGGAAACAATGACATTCAATTCCTACTCAATTCATTCCAGAGAAGCTATTTGTCCACAATACTTTCAAAAGATCTGATTTTTATGACTTCTGCCCTAGAACTACAGTATTACAGAACTGATTTACAGGAGTAAGAGAGTTATTCATGAATAAATTAAAACATGAGATTTTAAAGAGCTGTCCTGGACCATATACAAGGACAGAGAAGTAATTTGGGGGAGGGGGGAAGGGGGGTGGGGGCAAAAGGAAGCCTCTTAGGTCTCCTTTTTTTCTCACCAGAAGGCATGGGGACCACAGTACTATGGAATTCATTTCAGCAGAGAAGGACTCTGGTCATCAGAGATGTTTCTAGATTCAAAAGGACC
This sequence comes from Anomalospiza imberbis, assembly GCF_031753505.1. Lineage (NCBI taxonomy): Eukaryota > Metazoa > Chordata > Aves > Passeriformes > Viduidae > Anomalospiza > Anomalospiza imberbis. The sequence goes on from NC_089683.1 coordinate 43,429,382, forward strand.
CACAGAGGGTGCACCCTTTCAGAACTCCCTTCTTCAGCACCCCCTAATTGTTCTGAATGGATTAAACTTAGCCATTCCTTTCATGAGAATATTAAATCCTCTTGTAATATTTGGATACTTAAGGATAAGCCAGCTCTGAAGTAATTTTTGAGTGTAGGTAGTCCTTGAAAACAAGTAATTATTTTGGACAGGAAAATGTTTTAAATGAAGAAAAAAGACTTCTATAATTCTACTGAAACATAATTTCCTAAATTTCCAATTGATTGGATGAAATCTATTTCTATGAGTAAGAAAAATCAGGTTAAAATACCCCACAAGCTCTACATAATATTTAATTCAGTTCCTATAATAATTTTATTTGATAAAATGCTGATCCAAAATTTCAGAAATGTGGAAGGAAAATTTGAATCCAGGACATGTAAGAAGTTGGCCAAAATAGAGTTGCTTTAGAGGATGTACTCCCTCTTTCTTGCAACTGCCTATCTTCCCTTTTTAAAAAATGAGAAAATATCAGTTTTCACAGAATAAACTTTCTATTTAAATATATAAGATAACAGACTTATAGCTGAGACTTTTAATAAACTGAATTACAACAACACACAAGATTGTCACAGCATTATTTTATCAAAGGCATAGTGCACTATCTGCATATCAGTAGCTACAGTTAACCTCTAATGAAGTTCCATTATATCCATTTTGACCAGAGCTGCACTGCATCACAAAATAATTTAAGGCTAGAAAAGTTAACTACAATTGTATCATAATTCCAAAATCTGCTGAACCTATAGTAGGAAAAAAACCAATCTTTTTTGTACAATACAAATTACTCAATACCAAAGCTATGAATTAGATAAGAAGCAAATCCAAAGTATATGAAGTTCAGACATGATATGAACCACAATATCTTTAATTTCTCCTCAAAGATGGTTGTGGAAGCTTAGAAAATATTCCATATTTCAAATTCTGCTGGTTTTTTTTTTTTTTTTTTCCTTTTTTCAGGGGTGTATTTGAGTTCATTCAAATTCTACATAAAACCTTGATCACAGTAATATTATTACATTTTCTGCCATCCATTACATCTCAACCCCCGTGGCCCCAAATATACCCTTTGAGTATATATGTGCAAGACCTGCTGCCAGCTACCTGAAGTCTCAGTAATTATAGAGGTTCTAATGATATGTCCCTCTACAATCAAGTTGTTTCTTACATAAATAAGAATGGGCACTGTGAACAAATCACTATCAGCACTTCTCACATAAATCCCAGGTAGGTAATCAGATTCATTAAATGTTCTTCATGAGTTATTCAGAGAACATATTGTAATCTTTACACTGATTATCATAAAATTTTCTAGTCATTTTATTTTCAACAAAATTAATTTAGTTCATTAATACCTAGGATAAATACCAAAGGCATTTGCAAATGCCATTTAATTGATGTTTACAATGGAAACAAAACCAGAGCTAACCAATGCCATTAAATAACTATCCATGAAAGGCAGACTTAGAATATTGGGAATTCCCCTGGTTTAATCAGAAACTTCCTGAGACTTTAGGCTGACAGTCACCTCCTTCATAGGTAAGTATCTGCTCTCAGTGAAGTGTCCTAGACAAACTAAATTAAAAAAAAAAAACAAACCCAGACCATTCCACACACCCAAGTCTTCTTTATATATGGCATGATATTTTCCTAAGAAGAACAAGTTTTGAAAATAGTCAGATATGTTCTGAGAGCACAGATGTAGTGGTCATGGTTGGGTAAAACAGAAGAACAGAGCCAGTGGCAAAACCAATTGTATAAATTCAAATTTAAGAAAAGTTAGGCAGAGTTTTAGAAACTAAGGCAATTTGCCACTGAACAATCTGCCAAGGGAAAGGATCTTTTCATCATTAGAAACATTGAACTTATGATAAAGCATATTGTATATACATGCTGTATTTCAACACATTTCTTCAATATAGGGAGAATACCAGGCAAAATATTCTTTCTGGTGTGGCATAGACTGCAATGACCACAGCAGCTCCTTCTGGCCTTGAAATCTATTGCCAATGAGTTACAGCATCTCAACTGAAAGCAACTTTTTTGTGGCCTCCTTGAAATACTAGTTCTCAACATAGCCATACTCACTCCCCAGAGGTATATGTATCAAAAAGATTTGAACTGATTACAGTGACATCGTGTTCTGCTGGGGACAGTCCTCCAGGAGCTAATTTCACAAAGCGATTATGAAAGCACACCCATATTGAGGGCAGAAAAAAAAAAATGTTCCCTGCAGTATCTCCAGCTCTCTCTGGGCTTCTCCCTTGTTCTTAGTGTGCACTGAAAAAAACAGTGTCTGTTCCCATAAATTCAGTCACACAGTCTGGAGTAAACTGTAATTAAAATTTATAAAGGACATGACAGAATATGATTTATTTCCCCATATTTTTTATCCTAGAAATTGCAACATGAATTTCACTAAATAGATCCCTCAACACAATACCCTCTAGGAGAATCAGCGTCTGTGAAAACTGGTAAACATGACAAATCCTGGTTGAAAAAAAGAGAAATCTACTCAAAGCTTAACTGATGAAACTGAGGTAAAACTAGATTTGTAAATCATCAATAACTTTTGAGGTAATTGGATGAATTTGCATAGAAGTCATAGCAATTGCACCTGCCGATACCACATCTCATTTTCTTCAGTTGCTTTTCACAGCTGACGTGTTGTTAATTATTTTCTTTCCATAATGTGCCAGGAAGACCCAGTGTTCATTGCTGAGCCAAGTACTACACAAAATCAGGAAAGAATGAATGGCTCTAATATTTGGAGTGCTTCGAGTTGTTTTTTATCAATAATCCTAAATGTTATTTCCAAAAAGTATATAACTTCCATTTCATTAATAAAGCATCACCTCTATCTAATGATGACCATAATGTTATCAGTATTATGGACAATCAATTATTCTCTTTAGCATTCACTTTCCAATGCATATCATAAATCCCAAGATTCACAAAAACTGGAAAGAAATTAACTTAAAACATAATAAGAAATTTCTGGTCTACTTTCAGAATCATAATTCATTCCACATTTAGTTATATCACAAATCTGGCTTCATAAGCACACAATGAGCATGAAAGAAAATTGTTGCCCATAATAAACTATATTCCAAGCCGTGCTAGTTTTTACTTTCAACATAAATTTACCAAAATTAACATCCAACAATACAATGCTATACTCTTGATGACCTTATGCCAAAGTAAAGATAATTCTTTCCTATTGCAAGTAGAAAAAATATATCTCCAGCCACTATCCTGAGTATTAACATCTGTGTCTCTTTATTGATGCAGTATTAAGGTAGTCTGCGAATTATACTCCATCCATGTACAGTGATTGGTATTTCTTATCGGGATGTGACAAAGACCTTCAAATAGACAAGCTTCATTTGCAATACTTAAAAAATTCACTCAGCCTTTTTTTTTTTTTTAACTTTAGGACTTCATTCTTAATCAAGACAGTAGAGCAGAAATTTGCTAGAAAGCTCTTCAGATTTTTACAGACTAATGTTCCTGAAGAAGTGTTCCAAGAATGCTTTCTGATTTTAATATTTTTCTTTTAATCTTCAAGTAGTGTCTGATTATCAGAAAATTAAATGAAAACTTCTCAATAATAAGTCTGAGAAATAATATATTTTTTGCTTTAAAATGTCCACAGCCCAGATTCTGGAGAAAATGTAATTCATTGACATCTTTTCTTCTTCAGTATGATGTCTGATATACTCAAAATTACAAAAGAATTCCTCACTCGTGACTGTCTATTTATGTAAATTCACAAATCTAAATTAATTATATACCAATTCATATACATAGAAATTCTGCTTCTGTAGCAAGTGTACATAAAGGAGAAATTAGTACAGTCAGAACAAAAGTGGTAATTGGAAAACAGCTGTTTCTTGCAGTACTTTCCCAGAAATATCAAACAATAATTTTAATTTTTCTTAAAGGGGTAGCACCTTTTTCACACTCTCTTGTTAGAACAAGATTTTTTTTATAATATATATGCACTTTTAAGTGCTGGTTTTATGAATTTATTTTTAGTTTTTGGAAAAGGATTGGTTTTGTTCTGAGTCAAGCCAGTTAGCTATTAATAATGGCATAAGAGAAAAAGATCTTACTTTTGTAAACAAAAGGAAAGTACAGTTATTATATTCGAAGTTAAATGGAAGAAAATTGATAGTTAGGATCTAAAAACAGAATTAAAATAAAAAGAATAGATGCAAATGTTTAAAATAAAAGTTAGAACTATACTAACAAGCACCATGGTCCATTTAACACCAGTTCAGCTGGTCATAAGTACATCAAAACCCCTATGTTTCTTAAGTTTTTTAGTAACTATTACTGAAGACAAATGCTTCCACAGTGATCTCTGCTCCCTTGTAAGTCTAACTGCTTTACCTAATCTGTAGTCTATAGCCATTTTATACTTCACATTTATGGTAAGTACACCCTAAAACAAGTAGGAAAGGACTGGACAGTGGTTAAAATTCTGATTTTCTGTGTATAGGCCCATCTAAAAATAAAGACTTGACATTTTTCTGTTACTGCAGCTTCCAAAAAGAGATCTGCTGTGTTTATGTCAACTATATCTCAATTCATTACTTATGCCTTGAATATAATATGTTAATATATTTGCATGGCTTCACAGACCAAATATAACAAATAGTATGGCTGAAATTTCTATGGCAAATCACAATAAAAGATTTTGCACAGCACATTTATATCTGCACTGCCAGGTCTTCAAAACCGCCAAAGACAACTTACAAGTGATTTACAACCACTGAGCTGAGCCTCCCTTCACTCCTGCTCCTGCTCTTCCATGTTCCTCTTAGAAGTATATTTTACTGCATTATGTGCCACTGGATGATGGATCACTGGACACTGAATATATATTTATGATTTCAAGCTGATTTTAAAAAATAACTGAATAAAATAAAAACTCCATGTCTCCTTGATTTTTTTTTTTTTTTTTGCTACAGAAAAATACTATTCTATCCTTCAAAAAGTATATATATATATATAAAAAGAAATTTAAAGATACATTTTCCAGGGTGAGCATTCCACCACATGTCACTTGTGCATCAGAGTGTGCTTTTACTGGGCAGTAGTTTTGATGAACCAAAAGAAGCTTACAGCAAGATCAGCACACGTAACAGGAACCATGTGGAAAGCATTCAGCTGCATAAAACAAACAAAAAAATTAAAATAATTTTAGGGAGTGAGGCTTATAGGTAAACTAGTTTGATTCCTTGAAAATCCTAGCTAGTTTCAAGATGATTTGTTCTTGCTCAAATGAAGAAATCTTCATGCTGAAAACAACAACACATTAGGCAGGACTAAATGCTAAAAAATATACTATTATGGTTAGCCCCATACTACCAAGAAGAAGACTTAAATGGTTGAGTCTTGATTTCTCTAACTTTTATGGTTCACAATCTTTTTTTTTTTCCTGTTCTCCTTACATTTTTAAAGAATACAACATGAATGTATTTCAGTCCCAAAGAAGAAAGACAGTCTTTTGAACAAAAGGGCTATGAAAACTTGCATATCATTATCAGGGCAGTGTAAGGATTCAGCTGAGACTTCCAGCCTCATCAGGCCTTGTGCAGAAGAAGGGCTTGGGACAGAAAATCCAGCACAGATCTGATCATCTTCTATCTGAAAGTCAGAAATCACTGTTTACTGTGAAAGTAATCAAGCACTGACACAGGCTGCCCAGAGAGGTTGTAGAATCTCAGTCACAGAGGCATTCAAAAGATGCCTGAATACAGTCCTGGAAAACTGGCTATAGCTGGCCATGCTTGATTGGAGGGCTGGGATAAATGAGTTCCAGAGGTCTATCCAGTCTCAACTATTCCCTTTTCAGTGACTTTGTGACATCTATAGTCAACTGACACTGACTTTGCACCTGGATTAGGTGCTGTAAAACTTTGCACCCATCAAATCTACCTTTCCTGCATTGTTAAAGGAAAAAGGATATATTAGAAATATAATTTAGCTGTCACTTTTTATGTGATTTCAATATATTCCTTTTCTATATTAAGTATGTCATTTTAAATATATAAACATGCCATGAATATATCACAGCATAAACACAATCAGAGGCTCATTTCAATACCATTCAGCAGCAGAGGTCCCAAGTCTTTGCTGTCTTCCTGGTCCACTAAGCCCAGACACCTTTATGTGAGTTAGAGCCAGTTCTGTCCCTCCTATCTAAATCTTGCTTCACAGAAGCACATTAGAAAAAACTGCTGGCATCTCAGATGTGCATATGATGTTATATCAAGGTGAAGGCTTTTTTATGTCTTCAAACTGCCTACAGAAATAGTTACCACCAAGGATAAATCCCATAATAGGCTGCATTGCTTAAAGACCTGCAATGACCATTTACTTGTAATATCAAAACTTTCCAAGCAGGCTTAGTCAACTATTATTCTGCCCACTTATATATCACTAGAAGTACAATCTGGTATTATTTTTTATAAAAAAAGTGATATTTAGCAATCATAGCATGCACATAAAATTTTATTTTTACGTACATTCTACAAAAACCCTGCAGTTAACTATTTTTATGATACCTGTTGGCCATCTTTTTCCTTTAATTGATGTTCACTAAGCACTTCTCAATGATGTTTCATGGTTTACAGAACATGTCTGAACTTAGCTGAGAAATTATTTCAAAAGTAGGCTTCCACTGGGAATGTCAATGAGGTAAGGACATTTTTGACATATTATCTGCATTACTGAGCTTTATTTGATTTGCAAGATTAAAAGAGATTGAGTTGAAAAAAGCAGTGAGCTGCACCTTAATGGAACAATGGTCTGACATCAAAGATATATGTGATTTGAAAGACTGAGTGGCAGCTGCAATGAGGAGATTATAAAATCAGAATCCATGCTTAATAATGCACTCCAAGTCTTGGTGCAGAACACAAACCTGCAGTTCAGTTCAGGAATAATTTTAGTACATCAAAAGTGATCTAGGCTGACTACTTTCTCACTTCCATCTTTTTCTGTTAGACAATTAGACAACAGTCAGCATCATGCATGACTGTCTGAGATATCCATAGAGAATTATTTTCTTTTCTACATGTGAGAGCTCTATTTTTAGCCTATTCTTAAACTGGCTGTCCTCATCATCTCTGGAATGATTCAGCGAGGTGAGGACAGGGGTGGCAATCCAGACATAATTTTACTTCTTAGGAAAAGAAAGCAGAGAGAAATTACTTGTGTAACTTCCCCTGATATCCCCTGATATCGGGTGATATCAGGGGAACCTACAATTCTCAATACATTTGAACCTACAATTCTCTACTTGGTCTGGTTCCTCAGTAATGTATCTGCCAAAGAATGCAAACATATTTCTTTGCCTTTTTATCCTCCTTTTAAAATAAGTGTCTGACCTGGTTTTGACACTGAGATGTAGGATAAGTTTGGCAGCTGTAAGTTTCTCTGATCATGAGGTATGCTCCTAAATGTTTGCATGACTGGGATAAGGTCAGGCTTCAGCACTTCAGCATTTTCCAGTGACCAGTTAACACTTGCTAGCAAATGCCAGTTTCACTCTTAGGCACTTAGGTCCCCTTATGTGGAGAACTCTGGCATTTAACTTGGGCTCATGAACTCAGCTGCGTGGCAGGATGACAAAAAGAAATTGAAATGTTCTGTCGTACAAATCCCAAGCAGTGGCTTTTAACTTAGCAATAATGTAAGAAGTATTCTGAAATTGGTATAAAAGACTAAAGGTTTTAAAAGCATTTTGAAGGGCAAATCAGGATGCTCTCAGATTTGGGCCGTGTTGGTTTTGGCAAGATAAGAGGCTTGAGGGAAGGGACTTGGCTACGGACACTCACATTCACCTTCTCTGGTAGCTGTTAGCTTATTCAGAGGGTTGCTTCCCTTTATAAATATGTCAGCTCATATTAAGAAAAAAAAATGCATAATGCAGAAGAATAAAAATAATCTTATATATGACAGGATAGAGAATTGGTGCTTGTATTTCATTTGGACCATTGGATCATCCCAATTATACTGTCATAGAGGGACACAGGAAAATAGAAACTGCTAAGAGTGCCTGTAAGAGTTATTTGCATTCTCCTTTCCTCAGTTATATGCCTAAGTCAAGGAAGATTTTTCAAGCACTCTGGAACTGAAAATGTCTATAAATGGAATTTTCATGAAGTCCAATTATGTATGTTTGAAAAGAGTATCTTCTGTATTGTAAAATCCTGGATGTCCAGAGCCAACATCAGCTGTGAAAATTTGAATTACATTTAGAGTGAAGAGGTAGGAGGGCAACAGTGCGAAAAAATACAAATTTCTGAAATATTGTTTCCAGCACAAAATCATGTATATTAGCCGTTTTCTCATTTCACTCCTACTGCAATTCAAATCTTTACTGCAGCATCCCTATAGTGAAGTGAGCCTGGCTGTGAAGACAAATTATTTTTAAATTTGAAGTCTTTTGTGTTCATCAGTGGTGTTGATACACACATATGTCTGCATGATCAAACAGATGTGACAAGTGACACATTGTTATAAAGATGCCAAACAAAATTGGATGTAGGTGTCATCCCATTTTAATTCTTCTGTAGATACCATTGCTTTACTGAGTATGCTTACTGTACAGAATAAAAAGAAATTCTTTTTTTTTTTTCTGTAAGGAACAATTCCAAACACAGAGCTTTTGTAACAGCTAATTTATCAAAAATCTTGTCTCATAAGCAAATAAGAACCAAGCCTTTGACAATATCAAAAGCCTAGAAAATAAATTCAGAAGATAATATAATAGAAATAGGTAAATGTAATTTTTAGAGAAGGAGAATAAATTTTCATTTAATTACTATGCAAGTCTCCTTCCCTTGGCATATTCCAAGACTCAGTCAGGAGCACCACAAAGATCTTAATCAATTAAACTGAAGTTAGTTAATCTCTCTGATTTAACAATCTTAAAGTTATTCAATTCACTGTGTATTTGTGCACTATCAAATGTCCCTCAGAGAAAAAATCCTGCATACAGGATAATAATCTCTTCCTGAGCTAAGCATCATAAATCATGACAAATTCTTGTTGTTATAATTTTTTTTTAATGTGAAATTTATCACAAATACTGTGAGTAATTAAAGACTAACAAAAGTAATGTAACCCACAATTTACAAATTGTTTTAATAGTCATGTAATGCTTAGAATGGTCCACAGTGTTTAGAATGACAATAAGACTCGAAAAATCATGGCATTTTTATTCACCTGAATGTTGAGAAACATATTCTTAGCCCAAACTATAGGCACTACTTCTTCTGGAGTCATAACTCTGATATGAAGATATACAACATTCAATAATTCATAATGAAATAATTATGTAGCAAAATATTTAATGTCAAAATAAGTATCTCAGTACCGGTAGGAAACGATATTACTTGGAATAATTCTCTTTTTGGAAAACAGTTTCCACCAAAAAAAAATTTAAAAGTTAAATATTAAATTGAATATATAGATTCCTCTTTATTTTTTTGCTTTTGACAAAATAATACTTTTATAACAAAAAATGCAGTGAAAATATTTGTTTCAAAATTAGAAATTAGCTTAACAAGCTGCAATTACTGCAGATGTAGAACTTAATGAAGCTGTAAAAAGGGATAATGAATAGTACAACTATTATTGCTGACCCAGCGTTTTTGCTTCCAAGGCTCCTGACCTTGTTCCAAATGCTGAGCATTCCTCCATCTGGTACACACAGTGATGAGATCACTGTCATCACAAGTATTAGATCAATGGTCATTCCCATGTGGCTGCACTCTAAAGTTTCACACTTTATCATTAGAGGCAATGGGATGCAGAATATTATAAACTACCTGTGAAGTACCTAAAAGCATGTATTTTTTTATTTTAGATAATACATCATCAAATCTCTCCATCTGTACCTTCATTTGCTACAAATTCACTGAGATAGTTTATCTTCATCCTAATCACTTTTTAAAGTCCGTTACTAAAAATTGTACTGTGCTGTGTTACTCATTTGTGGAGTCACTTAGTGTTGCATAATTTCCCTAAAATTTCTGTTCCCTGAGAATTTCAGTCTTTCAGAAAAATATCAACTCATGTAAACATTCATTTCTCTCTCACAAATCAAATTTTTCTTGGATTACCTACCAATATTTCAATATGAATAGAAAGAGGACTGTCTGTTAACCCATGGGTATAATGCTGCCTCAAAAGTTGAAATTTGTATCAAATATAATTTTTTGTTTACATGAGAGGTACCATGGTCTGACGGTGTCCTTTTATTCCCCATCAAAATTTTTAAAACCACCAAACAATTCAACAAAATACTGCTACTATTGGCTGAAGTTGGAATAGGTGCATTCTCAATATTAAACCCTTAATGTACCCCTCTCTGACAGACTAGTCGTTGCTGGGTCATATAATGCTTGCTAAGTGCTTGGAAAATTTGGCAGTTTGGCCTTGAGAGCACACTGCTTATCTGGCTGGGGATTCTCAGGTGTAGGTGTAGAGCAAGCATCTGATACCTTGCAATGAAAAATATAAAACATTTTTTTATATGCTTATATAAAGAATTATTAACCCCAAAAAAGGTTTCTCTATGCTAACCATGAAAAATCTCACTTATTCATTTCAATAAAGCAAGCCTTCAAAGAGATTCAGTGATGTGTTCTATCCCAGGAAGAAAAAGGCAGGTGGGAAAACTGTAGCAGATGCCTCCTGTGTTACAATGTAAAATAAAACTATGACTAATGAGGGATTTATGTCACTTTTCCATCATTTGTGTTATGATAAACCTATTTTATTGAGATGTCTATATATGCATAAATCAGTCATAATAAAACTCATATTTCAGTGCTTAAATTGGTTTCAAAGTTGTAAAAATTTAAGTATTTCAACTCTGCATCAATAATTTTAATGTGCAATGGATAAATATGACTTTTCTGTGTCCTGCATCCTTTTTGTTTGCAAATATTTTATGAACTGCATAATCTTAGAAAAACTAGGCTAACATGAATAAGACATAAAAGACAAAGGAATAAAGCTGAAACTGGCATTGATGAGTATTCCAATGGAAAGTACTAAAATTTACATAAATATCTTCTGAAATAAAACAATTTAACTAGGAAAATAATGGTGTCCTTCATTATAAATAGAAGTACACATTTAATTTTCCACACTGATCTAATCCTTTCAAGTTGCTCTCATGTGAAAGACACATGGAATTTTAGGGCTATACATCATGCATCTGTTTGTAGCGCAGCCTGCTTCCAGGTGCTCAGAAAGCATTTACTGCACAAATTGGTGTATCCAAAAGTTTAAAGAATAAAAATAAGTGTCTTTCTTCTGATTATAGCATGTTTTGTTAAAGACACTTTTATACCAACATCTCAACAAGATCTACCAAAGGCTACAAAGGTATCGACACCTGAAAATCTTAGTGTCTTTATGTGATCCTAAATTGGTGCATGTCAACAGTAGGAAATCCTGATCCGTGATGGATGGGCTTAACAGGACAAAACTGCTAGCTTTTCCTGTAATCTCAGATTTACTACCCAAGATATAGATCTGGAATCATGCAGGTAAACCTTTTCTGTCACCTTGCTTATTCACAACAGTATGTAGCACTTGGGGGGTTTTAACTAATAAAAGTCAATTAGCATAATAGTTTCTCTGGTCATCATGACTCAAGAAAAAAAAATAGAGAGGTTTTGTAAAGTGTATCATAACTGAAGAAGCAGGGGAAAAAAATAAAATTGAAACATTTTTCCTCTAGAAATGACAAGCAGAAAAATGACTAAATTAAATTAGTAGTTCAGAGAAATTATATGGGATTTTTGCTAAGTACCCTTTTTTATGAAAGATGAACACAAGAGAATTGTACAAAATTGAAGTCTGAAACGTCAGTCTGGTAATAGAAAAACCTTTTCACCCAACAGGGATTAAACTATGGAGTCTCCTACTGCAAATTATTGCTGGTGCTAATAAAACAGCCAGGTTTCAGAGGAGGATCAAACCTGTAAAAACATTATAATAATTATATCAGTTACAGTAGAATAAAAACCTAATCAGAAATTTTGCTAGACGTTCTCATACACCAGAGCTCAAAGTGTCCATCATGAAAATGTCCACCCTTTTATAGCTGTAGTTACAAATTAAATTTCAGTTGTAGGATGTTCTCAAAGATCACAGGTTCCCTCTAATCTTTTAAAGCTCATATATAAGCCTTCCCCCTGTCATCTGGGTATAGTAGCTACAGCTCAAACTCTATGCACCAGTCTGTCTGCAGGGATAGGAGGAAGTGCTAGACTGTTAGGGGGAAAATATTTCTTCCAATATCCACTGTCATCTTTGTTTTATCTCATATTTTTTTTTAAACAGGTAGTACTGTCCACTGCCAGGAACAGGTTAATAGACTTCCATTCTGAATCTGCGTGGCAAATTCAGTGTCTGCATCTCTCAGAATCTGGCAAACCTTCTGCTTTCTCTGTCCAGACATTAATAAACATAGACAAGGTTTCTGTAAGGATGTTGCTGGCTTCCCACATTTTTAAACAGTTCTAAAACTGCATTTTGACAGCAGAAACATAGCCACTGTGCAGATATACTTGATTCAGTTAATGTCAAAATCCTCAGTACAAAAACAGAGCAAAGGCCCTGTCATATAAATGTATAAAACTCAATGTTCTGTTGCTATTTGTGATTTAAGTACCATTCATGTCTTGTTTTTGAAAGAAAAGTGTCACAAGAGAAATTCACATGAGAAAATAAAACTCCCTTACACAAAAGAGGAAAGACTCAATAATGGTGTAAAATCCTTTCTGTAAATAGGATTTATTAATATTTTCCTGTTGGTAGCATTCTAATTTCGACAGCTCATTAAACAAATGCCCAACTGTTTAATAAAATAACTGATGATAACAAATTAACAGCTTATTCATGATCAGAATAGTTTTGACCACACAATTATCTCCAGTTCCCCAAGGCTCTTACTGTAACATAACCTTATACCTGGTAAACCAAGCAGTACTTAAAGAATTTTGAATGACAATTATATTCAATATATTGCATTTTTCCTCTTTGAGGATCATGCTAACAGGTTGTGGACTTCATATAATGGGTTCTAGAGGCAATATTGATTCAACCATAAGCCATAATAATATAATTACTATGCTCTAGAAAGGATGCCAGTCTTCCATTTTCCTGTTTTTAAAACCACAATTATATGTTAAATCTATAGCAAATTACCTTATTGAGACTGTTCCACAGATATAATAGCATGTTTTAGCAGAGCTCTTCTAAAACCTGCACAACTACAAAAAATAATAAACTAATAATAAGAGTGCGTTTGAAATGATGAAAGCACCTTTTGCAATCTTATAAATGTCTGAGGACATCCTTTTCACTGAAGCACCCCTTTGAGCAACAGCTTTACATGCATCTCCTTTGAATAACCAGTTTGCACACACCTACAGTTCATCCTGTGGCAGCATAGAAGAGCCCTAACTAATGCCAGAAATAAAGTATCTGGATTTTTCTCTATTTCATATTTCATCTAAGCCTTATTGTGACAAGTCCATTGTAAGATCTAAAGCATACATCCGTAAGACAAGTCACAGAAGCAGTGTTTATCACATCTTAGAGCATATCTCTACTGAAAGGGATCATGATCACAATTATGATCAACAGTGTTATGTGAGCAGATTGCATATAATTTTAGCAGTTTAATAATTCTGATTTGGTCTCTGAGTAACTTCTGATCAGTGTAAAAATTTCTGTAAATGATCATTCTAGTGAGTTTGACTAAAAAAAATCGATATAGCCTTGTGAACTCACAAAACACTTTAAAACGAGGAGGGGAGTGGTTGCCATTTACTTTGTGGCAAGACTGTCTCACACAGCATTCACATAATCATGTTAGGACATCACAGTCTGGATGGATAGACAAGGAGATGGGTCATTATCAGTGATCTGGACTGATAACAGTGGACTGTTATCACATCAAGTTTGCAGATGACTCTAGATTTGGAGGAACAATTCTGGCATAGCAGAAGGCAGGCTGCCATTCAGAATGATCCAGGCAGGCTGGAGGCAAAGGACAACAGGAACCTGACAAAATTCAACACAGCAGATGCCAAGCCCTGCAGATGGGAAAGAAGGACCCTCTGCAGTAATACAGGCAGGGATCTGGCTGCCTGTCTGGGGCATAAGTCTGCAGAATGCCCCAGTCATGGTGGCAAACAGTGCACTGAGCAAGGAAAGGCAACAGCACCCCAGGGGTGTATTAACAGTCTGTCACCCACAAACAGAGGGAAGGGATCACCCACCTGAACTCAGTACTCATGAGAGCACATCTAAATAGTGTATCTGGTTTTGATCCATCCAGTGCCAGCCAGACTTTAGTAAAATAGAGTCAGTTTTCAAAAGAGGGCTGCCAGGCAGTGAAGGGGGCTGGAGCACTTCCTTTATTAACAAAGGCTGGAGAAATGTGGCTTGCTGAGCCTGCAGAAGTGACTCCAGGAGGACCTAATGGGAGCACATATGAGAAGGTCACCAGGAAGATCTCATTGAAGATGTGCCAGGATCTTCTCAGTTGTGCATGGTGGAAAGACAGGTAACAACAGTCATAAGCTGAAAATTAGAGAGATTCCCAATGGATACAAGGAAAAATGTGTTTTCTGTGTACCAATAGTGTAGCAGGTTGTCCTCAGAGAGCTTGTGCACTCTTCATCACTGAAGATTTCCAGCATCTAGCTAGATAAAGTTGTAATTAACTTGGTCTGATCACTGCTTTGTGCCAGAAATTGGATTAGAAATCATCTGAGGTCCTTTCCCACTAGAGTTCTCCCCTAATTCTGCAACTAGCTTTTTGCATTGGTAATCTGTGGGTCAACCTATCAGGTAATCCCTGCGTCTATTAGATGTGAAAAACCTGTTTATTTTAATTGAAATATGATCTGAAAGAAGAGTTAAAATTTACAATCTTATTTCAGTAAATAAGTACATACAGAATTAACTCTGGGGTGCTTTTGAAAAATCTGATGTCTACATTTCCAGATTTCTTCACATTTTATCTATTGTTATTTTTAAATTACGTCTGCATACTAAAAAACTTCTGTTCCTTCATCTTTGTTTCTTACGCAATTCTCATTCTGACAATTCACATCACATGTCAAAAGGATATGACCTCCATATTAGGTGTAAGACACTGAAAGTAGACACTGAGATTATTTATTTTAATCAGAGGTACCATAGTAATAATATACAGTTTTCTCAAATTACTTTGGTCTTCAAAACCATAGATCACATTTACAGATGAAGACGTTAATTAGAACTTCCATAAACTGCCTAAATATTCTGT
Organism: Anomalospiza imberbis; assembly: GCF_031753505.1. Taxonomy (NCBI): domain Eukaryota; kingdom Metazoa; phylum Chordata; class Aves; order Passeriformes; family Viduidae; genus Anomalospiza; species Anomalospiza imberbis. The sequence goes on from NC_089683.1 coordinate 43,444,779, forward strand.
AAATAAATTGCTGTCCTAGGTGCTCACCACAAACATATTCCAAATACAATTCAATGAGCTCTCTCATCAAGATTCTTTTATGATGCTGTAATGAAACCTGTTATTCATGCATTTTATTTTCAGATCTACATTCATTTTCTGTACTAATAAAACACCAACATATAAACTAGGTCCTGCTTTCTCAAGGACTACTCTTTGATGAGAAAGTTGGCAATCTTTTGAGGCAGCATGCCAGCCTACATTTTTCTTTCTTAACTTGCACATCAAAGAGGTCAAAGACTAATATCAGTGAGGACCAAAAGACACTGCCTCTCAGAAACCACAGGTGTCTTATCAGCAAGTACATCAGCCTTTCTGAAAGGCCCAGATAGCGGGAAATGAGGATCTCAGCATGTTGCTGCCTTTCACTGCCTCTTCGCCCAAGATGCTGTGGCTTTCTTAGCCCTTTAGCTAAAATATTAAACCAGCCTTTTTACCAGGCTTTTGCTCTTCTTTAATAAGTTGTTGATCCCCAATCGAGCAGTATAAATTGTTGCATTTTATGACAAGTTAGACACACTATAATAGGAGCAGTAGCCTGAGTTACAGTCTTTTCCATAGAATGAATAAATCCTTTTTAGCTCTACAATCTAGTGGAAACCCCTCTCCCGAATTTCATATGAATGAGACATACTTCATAAAGATGATGAGAACAGATTAAGACAACCAAACCCTGATCACACATATGGAGGTAGAAATACACACTTCAATAATAAGGAATTGTTTGCCAGAAAATGGTTCTCAGCCATTGCCATTGAGAAAATGCTGAAACAGTAAAACAGCATGAAAACTTTATCATACTATATTAGCTATTTCCCATTATGTATTATTAGGAACTGTCATCTTACCCTAGAGTCCAGCACAATCACGGATCTCCATTAACTTAGCAGAAGGGCTTTCTTCTCTCCCTGACATAACTGCTAAACTACACAATACTACTTTTTCCTTCTGTCAGAATACTACTCCATCAGATTAACCATCTGGCCTGAAATACTTTCCTTTCCTGTTCAAAACCTGTTCCATATTCCACCCAGAAGGGTTTTTGACACAAAAGGGCTATTCAGGCCTTGACATTTATCTGGCAGAGCAGACTTCTATCCAACTGCAGATAGACTCACAGCTGTGATGGCGTTCTGCAGTGCGTAATTTTCTATCCACAAGAGAAACTGTTTAATAATAAGAACCTGTTTTCTGATTCAGAAGGCTGTATCCCACAAACACAAGGGCATACAATAAGTGTGATTTCTCTTATTATTTGTAAATCAATGTCAGCTAACCTCAATTTGTACCAGATTAGTTTATATAATTGTATATAATATATACAACATATTTCAGAGAAGGAAATAGGGTAACAATTGTGGAATCCTCCTACTCTAGATTACCAATGCAGACTGATGCTCAGTTAGCTATAACTGAGCAGGCCATAATATTACTGTGCCATTTTAAGCAAAATAAAGATCTGATTTGTAATAAAGGTTACTAAATCCCAAACAGACCATGAGATCTTTGAATGAAAGATACATACAGAACTCTATGTATAGCTCTTGCTATACCAGCAAGATAATCATCTTTCTTACATTGACCGAACTCTGCCCTAACCTAACCACAACAAATTCAATTATCCACCAAAAAAAAAAAAAGTGAGGGAATGTTGCTAAAATCAAAATGAGTACAGACATTCCCATTGTGGAAATTTTAGTCATTGCATATAATATTATGCAAATTCTTCTTTGAAAGTGTATTTGAAGTTCTAGATGAAAGAAGACAAACTCTTTCTAATTTGTTTGTACAGTAACTACACAGCATGATTATTTTCCTACTCTTTTTCACTCTATTCAAGCATACTGGACAACTTTTATTTCAAGTCACCTTAACTTGCTGGTCTTTTGTAGAGCAAATAATCAAGCACCTTTCAATAAACACTATTTTAGCTCAAATGCAAGGGAATCTGAATCACAAAATGGAGTCAGTACATCCCTTAACAATCACTGCTTGCCTTCTTCAAAACGTGTATCCAACAAGGTGATAACTAATTGGACATCCAGTTACTGCTGAGCTCTATGAGGAGCTAGGAGAGAGCTGCTATAATGTCAAGAATCCAAGTAACATCCAGAGTTGCAGTAAATAGATCCATTTTTAGGAAGTAAAGCCACAGGTGGTGTCTGGAGCTTGCTGAGATCAAGAGTGCAAACAGAATAGTTTGAGCACTGGGCTGCTAAGCCATAGGTGCGCTTTCACTAGTTACAGTCAGTGGAAGCTGTGAGTGCAAAATATTGAGACAGAGAGTGCAACAGACCTCCCGTAACACTATAGACCTGCTTCACGCTGCTGGTGTTGGTTTGATTAGAAACATTCAAAGATTACCAGTGACAGGTCACTGAATCTGAGGAGATCAATGTTTTAGCTTTGACTTCTTCACTGAGATAATCCTCTGTAATAATAAAGCAATATAATTATGCACAAGAACCAGACACCATCAGAGCCTTTGTAACCTGTGCATTTGCCTGCAGAGAGAATGTTTTGGGAAAGCAGACAGGGTTGAGCCATCCCTGTTGGCTTAGGGACAGCCCACTGTAGCAGAAATACAAGATGGGTATTAAACGTCACATGTTGCTTCTCTGTTCAGGTGGTTAGTTGCACCCAATATAATTCTTGGGTCGGTGTTTTTCCTCTCATTCCTTTTAGGCAGAAGGTAATTTCTAGATACATACCTGACCAAAATTCTGAAATCCACAAAAAATAAGATTTGGAAACACACAATAGCTTCAGGACTTACTATTTTTCATTTTCTTCCTTTTTTTTTTCCTACTATATAGTCATTCACAGAGACACTATTAACAGGAGACTATATATACTAAAATGCATAGTGACAGCCTCAAAATTACTGCTGGCAACCTAGAAAAAAGAGATTTTTGTTTTCAGTTCATCCTATGATTGCTAACATAATATCTTTTAGAGCATATGAACCTTTAGGTTTGTTGCTCCATTTCCTATGAAGTGTACACCTTTTCATATGTTTTATTTCATTACAGATTTCTTTCTGTTTCTAAGACCAAAATATTCTCCCTTTCTAGCCTTATTCATCTTTTAGTAGGCTATGAAATCTTTTATTTCCACTCAATTAGTCTATGGGGTTCTTTTCTTAGTACACTGTGGTGGTTTGATCTTGGCTGAGCACCAGGTGCCCACCAAGCAACTCTATCACTCCCCTCCTCAGCAGGACAAGGCAGGGGACAAAATAAAATTGAGAAAAACTTCATGTGTCAAGACAAAGATAGTTTAATAAAGCAAAAACAAAGGCTGCAAATAAAGGCAAAAAATATTTATTCTCTGCTTCCCATCAACAGGTGTTGTCAAACCACTTCCCGTGAAGTAGGAACCACATCATGGTCATTGTTCTGACTTTCTTATGGAATCGTGAGGAATTTTTCAACTAGCTCTAATGCCTATCATTTGGCACCTGGGGATGGGGAGGGTTTGTTTTCCTAAGGAAATGCTTATTCATGATAGTTGTGAACAGTAAGAGATTCTACATCTTGGCTCAGGAGTTGAAGTCAGGGAAAAGAGCATTTATTTGTTTGTTTGTTTGTTTTTAATTCATTGAATTAATTGGCAGCTTATTCCCCACATTGCTTCTGGTTACAGGCTTTTATGAATCTCACCTCTTTCCTTTTTCAGCTTTAGGCTGCATTACAAAGCTCTTATCCATTTGTGCAGTAGCAGTGGTTGCACCGTCGTCTTTAGATAGGCTTTGTTCACACAAATAGTATTTTGCTACTGATGCTGTGAAGTTCCTAGGAAGTAAGTGGGTCCAAATTCACAAGCTCAGAGAGGGAAATCAACAGGGGAAAGATGAAAAGCACCTGCCATCATTCTAATGGGTGCTCAGAAAAGTAATCTGAAGCTGGGTGTCTGTATGATTTTGATGGTTGTATTTACTATAGAGTACTCCAATGTTTAGGACTTGTATGAAGCTGACAATCCCCCTGCCTGAGTAATCTCTGACTACTGTAATAGGAAATATTTTGTTTGTGTTCTTACTATTTTATCATCAAAACAGCATATATTCTTCTCTATGATTCAAAATCATAAAACAAGAGGTAATAAAATCATTAAGATGAGACCGTGGGTAATTTCCAGAAGTGAGGTACGTTATACATGAAAATAGGGGTAAAATTCTTAGTTGAGAGCTTCTGTAACCCACGCACCAGAAAGCAGAGGGTTCTAAAGCAGCTAGAGAAGCTGGAGAAAATGTGTGATAGAGCAATGCACTCTGTACAAGTAATGCCATAATAGCTGCATGGTATTTCAACAAAGCATATGTCAACCATTTCAAGATGTGTATCTTTTCCAAGGGACAGAAATATAATTATGTCAAGCATTAATCTGCAGTCTAAACATTTTATTAAAAGTAAGATGCTGAAAAAAAATAATAATCAATGAATCTTTTCCTTTTTCCAAAAGTAGTATTGAAAGGTTACTTACTAGAGGGCATCCTGAAGGTCATTTGCTGAAGGAAAGCTAAAACCTGGCAGGGGCTGTGACTGTCATAAGTGCCTAATCATTTCGGATCACACCAAATCACCCAGGTTTCTATTGAAAGCATCCTCTGTGGCTGCATGCAGGCCAGCACAGTCCTGGCTGCTTCCTACACTCTCCATTGCAGGTTCAGCATCTCCTACTTTCCATTAAAAGGCACTATTTTTAGATAGGCAATCAAATGCTCTTTGCACTTGTTTTAAAGGAAGGTATTCAATAGCAATGCAGGTGATCTGAAAAGTGAGCTGAATACTTAATACAATCTGACCCTTTCCTCACTTCTACCAGCTAAAATACTACAGTTACAAGAAAAGACCTGGTACCTCTTGTTTTTTCTCCCCTCTCTGCAGACAGACAAAAATTTAGAAAATAAACCACAAACCACTTAGGAAGGTGACAGTATGATTTATAAATTTAGGGGGCAAGGGAAAAGCATTCGAAAAAACAATATACAGATTTTTCCAGTGGGTACGCTGTTTAAAACATGCCTGTGCCATATGGAACATAGATGATTTATAACCAGGGGACTTCAAGCTTCCAAAATGTATAAAACTATTCCCAGAATATTTATTAAGAATAATTTACAAGCAGAAAAGCATATCCTATGCTAATTTCTCCTGTTTGAATGGATAAATAAAATAAATAATCCATAACTTACAGGGTCTACCATTTATTTGTTTCTTTGTTCTTAGCAATACACTTTAACACATCGAATTATCCTTATTTATTTATTTAATCCTCATTTGTTTGTTTTTCTTTAAGGCAAGCCTGCAAGTCTGGAAGATGTCAAGAGGTATTAGCAGAGACGCGGAGGCCATGGGCTGGCTGCTGGCTGCGGTGGCGTGAAGCTGACAGCCTGAGCCAGCCGGGCGCAGCGCTGGCTTGCTGACAGATGGGAGGCAGTGCGGTGTGAAGAGCCACTCCCTCAGCACCACTGGCCACATCTGCACTGCACGCAAAGCAAGCGTGCTGCAAAGCCGCAGAATAACAAAAACCAGGATACACGGAACAGAAACAGCTGCATGTGTTCTCCCAAGGTAAGGTGGTGTGGGTTTGGCCTTGGTGGGCAGCTCAGCCCCACACTCACTCGGCTCACTCACTTTACCTGCTGATGTCATAAGGTGTGGGTTATCCCTCTGGTCAGTTGAGGTCAGCTGTCCTGGCTGTGTCCCCTCCCAGATCCTTCTGCAGCAGTGGGATGGGGTGTGAGAAACAAAAAAGGCTTAGCTCTATGCAAGCACTGCTTTGTAGTAACAAAAAAATTCATGAGTTATCAATACTTTTTCCAGCACAAATGCAAACCATAAATCCATACCAGCTACTGCAAAAAAAAATTATCTCAGGCAAACCCTGATGAAAATTGTCTCAGCCAGCTCCAGTACTGAATGGTAGTCCCATAACATATATTGTCAGAAAGAAAATATATCTTAAGGGCAGAATAACAGAAGAAGGAGAAACACAAAACAAAGTTCCTTTACAGTTCTCTCTGTGGCAGTGAAAGCAAATCTTTCTGTTCTACTCATTGCAGTTAACTGGATGGATTTTGTAGGATAGAACAACTAAAGGGGAATACTTCTCCTGAAACAGGCCCTCACCCTGTTCCCTCTTGTACAGACACACAGACACATAATTTGAGCTTGGCCCCTGCAGACCTGTACAAAGGATGATCTGATCACAAGGGCTAACATTACAGACCAGGACTGCTCATCAAAAAAAGATGGCTTCTACCACCTTCCATGGTGGTAAACCATACCATTTTCAGACACTAACAGTACTATAGTTCTGGTCATAATTTCTGTTATATGTGGTGGAAGGTTATTGATATGGCAGCTATTAACATTCTTTGCAACAATCTGATTGTTACCATGCCAGACATTTTGTACTTATTATGCTTAGAAATAATTATTTTATGAAACACTCCTTGACTGACTGTTAAAAGTAGGGGGGTAAACTGGCGAGAGTGAGGGAAGTTTAAGTCTAGAAAAAAAGAATTACATGAGCACTAGCAACTTTTTAACTGTGTCTATTATTCTTGCATTTCAGGAATGCTTATTAGTGTCAGTGAGCCTTGTTCTTTCTGTGGGCTATCATCACAAATAGAACTGCAGTTTTGGTTTATTTCAAATACCTAAGAGAATCTAATTGCTATGATTAGAAATTTATAGTCAAACAATCCTTTTTAAATATAAATTAGGGACTTCATGTTTAGACTTCAAACTTCTATGTTGCTATTTGAAAAAAAATCTGTAAAATATCACTGTGGCAAGCACAGTTCACCAAGTACTTAGGACCACTGATTTCTCTACAGAGTCCCAGAGTTACAGTGAATCTTCCTTAAATTCTCTTTCAACTGCTTTTTAATTTTTCTTACAGAGGAGAAACCTGAGATAGATTGAGCCTTTATAACACAGATTTAAGACTTTAATATTCTGTCTTACATTTGCACTAACCACTTTGATTGCCTTTCCTGAATGATTGATGCACAGGATTTTATGTGCTGTTGAATGCCACCTGTTGTATAATCATTTTAATTATTGAGTTGCATCATTGTACCAGCACATAACACCTTCACCTTATTTTAAAATGACAGATCTATTTATGATTCTGCATGATGATCTTTCCTTGCCATTACCATCTTAGCTGTCACAATACAAATCCAGAGGCCCTTATTTAGGAGCTAGAGCAAGTCTTTTTTTCTTTACATACTGTGTGAGGTGTGAAGCAGAAAATAGATCACTTCAGGGCAATTTTGGGGTTTAAGGTAACATCTAAAAGTGTGGCTGGATGAAATTAAGTATCTTCAGGATTTTTTTAATCATTGTTACTACTAAAATGTGGGGTTAGTTGCAGAGAGAACAGTGTTGTTTTCTTTTCTTTAAATGTGGGATCAAAGCAAACCATAAAACCAGGGAAGTAATTTCATACATTTCATTCAACAATATAAATTCAATTCTTAGATCACAACAAGCAGCTGTGAATTGACTGTACATGCTTATGGCTATGGCTGTGATAAAACCTTTGAAGAAAATCACTTCTGTAAGCACATCAGTTGAGGAACACAATATATATTCCACATCACTAGTCTCAGTGATTCTTTTTTAACATAATACTGTTTCATGTTTATCTACAAAAGCCTTTGTAAACATATTTTTTAAGATGCCACTTATGGTCAGTCTAATGACTTGAAGGTACAAAATAAGTATTGCTCAGGATATGCAATTAAGCCATTATCAGCAAATCACTGATAGGAATACTACACTTTTTAGACAAATTAACAAGCCTCACAAATAATCTTTTTCTTTCCAGTGTAGTATCTTGAAGATTCAGCTGTTCATCTGTTAAAGCAAATCCCTCTTCACAGTAACCTGAATATCATGGGCAGGTATATGTAATACAAAAAAACTCCATAATAAATAGAAAGGTATTGAGCATATCCCTCAGTGGTATCTGCACATTATTTTAATGGAAGTTTTACAGGAATGAATGAATAAATTAATTAATACTCCATTCTCTCAATTCTTACTGTGCCCTTGACTATTTAGGTTAAACCACAGTCAGACAGAGGTAAAGAATGCTCCAGATTTCCACATATATTGAAATGGAAAAGCTTCCTGGAAATTGAAATGAAAATCCTCAGCTCAGTTGTCTATTTTGTTGTTTTGTATGAGAGCAGAACAAAACATAACTTCTTCATCTGCTCTTTTACTGTATCATACATTCACAGCACCAGCCCTCATTTTACTTCTGAACTAAAATAATATATGCAGCTTTTATATTGTGACATTAAAATAGGCTTTCCCATGACTGCTACTACTTTATAGCAAAATTTTATTTCTAGATGTAAAACCCTGGAAGTGGCCTAAATCTATAACATAAATCTATTAAGTAAGGCACAGGGTAGCTAAGGGGAAACAAAAAGCATTTGAACAATAGAATGAAAAAGAGTATTAGACTTACATCCTCATATTACTCAAGACCTAAACTCAAATCCAGGCTTGGATCATAAAAGAAAATTAGCTTGATCTTCTCATTTTGGCATCCATTTGTGGAAATCACAGTACTTCAGTGGAGTTAACAGTCCCTGATCAAGAGAATCATGAAACTGAAAGTCCCTGAGTGTTCAAAGCAAGCAGATGGAAGTTGTTCTGGGATAAATTGCCTTCAGCTATTCCCTTCCCTGGGACCATATCTGACACAAGCCAGTGAAACTCATCTTTATTTTAGAGAGAGGGTAATAGACCAGATAAGTCTCGGGATGATAATTGGCATAAAAATTATTAGCAGAACAGACCTGGTATTGACCATGAAATGACAATAGTGCCTCAAGAATATTGAAGAACGGAACACACTTATTCTTTAATACGAATTTCAGTTTAGGATTTTTAAGGACTGAAAATTCCAGTTTCTTCTCATTTGGAAAATATTTTTAAACCTTATGGAATGAGTCAAATTAAATGGATCAACTTTCATGATTTGTGAGTTTGAGAGGGGCAGGTTGACTCTGTATTATGCAGCTAAGTCCATTTAAATTTATTAATAAAATTTTATTCAGTGTGGGCTTCCAAGAAAATAGACATTACAATAAGAAAAGCCCCTACAAGAAGTGAAATGGAAACCAAAAGATCCCAGCCTCATTCAGTTCAGCAAATAATTTTTGCCTTCTGGGCCAGAGTGCATTGACCTCACTGAATCATTTTACTTATGTAACAAAAGGTAACAGAATGTGAATTCGGGAAAGGAAGAGGTGCATTATCCCATAAATAATGCTAGCTCCATTTTCCCATTGCTATAACTGAATTTCCTCCTATCTTTTATTTATATACTCTAGTGTAAGATCCAATCCTGCATCACCATTTGCTGGGGCTCTTCCTTGAAAGGGTTTAGGGAAGTATCCATCCATTTACAAACAGCAAACTATGAAGCCAGCTATTTATACCTCTTATTCATGCTAAATGGGGCTGTAAAGTTAATTGCTAGATCTCAGTATTTTAAAAATGGAACTACAAAAGCACTTGATAAAAATAGTTCAATGTTATTTCAAAAGAATTTTTAGGAAATATGTTCCAAATAATAAAATGGTAGTACAATGCCTTAAATAAGACATTAGCAATAGACCTGAATTTGAAAATAACTTTGTGAGGATAAAGAGAACCTTTTTGAGGATAAAGAGAACAAAATTCATCCATAAAACAATATTTTAGACATTACATATAAAAAAAGATGAAACTGGAATATCATCAGTTTTAAAAATAATACAATCTACTCTAACTTGAAAAGGTTTGTTGTTTCTGTTTTTTCCTTGTATGGAGTAGAAAGATCATCATAGAATTGTGCAGTCTCAGAATCAGAGAATAGTTTGGGTGGGAAGGGACATTTAAAGGTCATCTAGTCCATCTACATGAGACGAGTCATATTCAAGCAGATTAGGTTGATTAGAGCCCAATCCAACCTGACCTTGAAGGTTTTCAGGGATGGGACATCTACCACTTCTCTGGGCAACCTGTTTCTGTGTTCCATGCTCATCATAAAAAAAAAAAAAATTCTTCCTTATATCTAATCCTAACTTATCCTCTTTTAGTTTAAAACCATTAGCCCTTGTCCTTTCACAACAGGCCCTACTAAAAAGTCTATCATCATGGTTCCCTTCAGGTCTTGAAAGATGCCATTAAGCTCACCCCAAAACCTTCTCTTTTCATGCTGAGCAATCCCAGTTATCTCAGCCTTTCCTCATAAAAGAAGCACTCCATCCCTCTGGTCATCTTGGTGCCCCTCCTCTGAATTCACTCCTACAGGTCCATGTCTTTTCTGTGCTGGTGATCCCAGAACTCGGTGTAGTGTTCCACCCACACAGAAACAGAGTAGAGAGGCAGAATCCCCTCCCTTGACCTGTTGGCCAGACTGCTTTAGATGCAGCCCAGTTTGGATTTCTCAGCTGTGAATGCACTTCTGTCCAGCCCCACTCACTCCCAGCAGGGCTGACCTCAACCTCTTCATCCCTATCCTGTATTGATACCAGGGGTTGCCCCAAACCTGGTGCAGCATCTTGTGTTTGTCCTTGTTGAACTTCATGAAGTTCACATTGTAGCATCCCATGAACTCTCTCCCCTTAGCCAATTCCCAAGCACATTGCCCTGGAAAGACCTACCATAGAGTTTGTTCCTCTTATGGAAAAAGATAAGACTCCCACATGGACTTTTCTCTCACTGATTCCAATATTTCACAACTTCCCCTGGTTTTCCCTTTCCCTGTTCCCTCACTGGTTTGATACCCCTGGTGGCTGCCCCCCTCCCCTGGAGACCAATCCCGTCTGCCCTGCCCTTACCTCGGCTCCCCACCCCTTCCCCTTCTTAAGCTGTCTACACGGTGTGACTGTCTCCATTTCTTGCCTGGGTGTCTTTCAACCACCTTGTGTGATATATCTCACTGAAATAAAATCCTGCAAAAGAAGCCTTCAGCCTCTCTTGCTGAGCCAGCTGTGGTGAGTGTTGTGTGTGGATCTGACTGCGTTGCCTGAATGTTAATCCAACCTGCTTTTCTACAGGAGAGGTTTGTTGGGAACAGATAACAGGCAGCAGTACCCACCATATAACTCTCACATTTTTATCATGACACCTCTTCTCCAGCTTGTCCAGGTCCCTCTGGATTGCAGCTCATCGCTCAGCTGTGTCAACAGCACCACTCATCTTGCTGTCATCTGCAAACTTACTGAGGGTGCACTTGATCCCACTCTCTATGTCAGTGATGAAGATATTAAATACACTGGTCCCAGTATTGGCCCCTTAGAGACACCACTTGTCACTGATTGCTATCTGGACATTGAGCCATTGGCCACTGCTCTTTGGGTGCATTTACAGCATCTGACTCACTTCTCAGAGTTTAACTAGAAATTAGACAGTAAAAATGCTGGAAGTGTTTCATATGCTCAGTCTTGTTGAAGATTTGTCTAGAAATAAACACTCATTGTCCATTGTCTCTTCAAGGGCTATAAGTGCTACTAACATTATTTTGTTTACCACTTCTGACAACTCCAAGGTGATGTGCACTTTCAATCATAACTCTATAAGCTATGTATCATTATTTTTCAAGGATTCAAGTCCTGTCAACCTTTTACAGCTGCTTCCTTTTCTCCCAAGACTGTCTATATCAAGAGTTCAGCAAGATTTCCAAATATTTTTATATTTTAAAGGAAAAACAGTCCAAAACTGAGTATTTAATATTTTCCTTTGCAAATAAAAATAAAAAACTAGCTCCACACAAGGAAATACTGTCATGAACTGTGATCTCTGTTCAATATCTGCCATTAACTTCTAGCAAATAGATTTTCTTATGTAGAAAGTAAGAACAAAAAGCATAGCATTTTTTACTGTGATCAGCTGTTTCATTTTTACTGTTTCACTTAACATGCATAAATGGGTATTTCCTGAACTGAGTAACTCCTGCAGGTGTTGTTGAGCTAGCAGGAAAAATACAGATTTAAAACAGACATATCACAGGGAAGAGTGGCTATATCACAGGGAAGAAAGCAACCATGCATCAACTGATCCATGGAAATTATCCCTGTATGTGCTCCTATCTCACAGCAAAGGCCAGGTAATTTGGATTCTAAGTTATTAACACTTAGTAGGATGGTTGTTCACACAGATCAGTGAATGCATGGTAACTTGTTCTCTACCATTAAATCAGGGGCCTGTTTCAGTCCTATATGTAGTGGTACACCAAGGCTTTGTATAGAGCAGTACTTTAATACATAAAATTTTGTCCGTGTTTACATAGAAGGCCAAGGTTAAAATGGACTTCCGAAATTAAATATCATAAGTTGCAACATAAATTGTAAATACTAGAAGTAACTTTGAGCATAGAATTACAATATTTCACTTATGGAGGCAGAGCTTTCCTGATTTCACCACAGTCCAACAGATTTTCATTAGACTATGCTGGATATACACTGATTTTGAACAACCTATTTTTATATATAGACTCTTTCAGTCTATCTGTGAGGGACAGACTTAGCACAGAAAGACTTTATATCATGTATATGTTTATCATAACTAATGCTCATCCTTGAGGCAATGTAAGAAACATTCAACAGTAGAAGGGGTATTTTGATATCAACAATACTAATCAGAGAGAAATGTGATGTCATTTTCAGAGGAGAACATATGAGTTGAATGTTTCTGAATTTGCTGTCTGATGCGAGGGGAATTTTGAGAGACATGACCCCAAAACAAACTTGTCTGAGAGAAGTTGTGAAATATATGGCTTTATGTTAGAAAACTGAAGAGTTGAAGAGAGAAAATTCCACAGTTGTTCTTGCAGACCCTTTGAAACAAGTCATTCAGATTCTGCTGGTTACTTCCCTCTGAGTCCTGTAAGTTGTGTTTGACTTTCAGAAAGGACATTCAGCCATGATTTGAAGAATGCAATACAATGAGAATTCAAGCACTTCCTTTGTTCCAATGGTTAATCAATCTCACTTTAAAGGATATTGTACCTCATTTTAATTTTAACTTGTCTGTCTGCAGCTCCCAGTCATTGGTTCAGTGTTCTGTATTTTTCCCTTGAAGATACTTAAACACTATAATCAAATTATCTCTCAGAGATTGTGCAGTCTCCAAAGGGCATTTTACAGTTCTTTTCTGTACCACCATTCCAACATCCTTTTAGAAAATGTCTACACCAGAGTAGCACACGATATTTCTGTACCAGGGTCAACACTGCTGTGAGTTAGAATTAAAATCACTTTGCTGCCTCAATTTGTGGACCCCCACCTATATACCAAAGGATCTGCCAGCTCCATGTTGCATGGCACAAAGATGAGTTTAGTTACTTGTATGACCCCAAATTGACTTCCAGCACTGCTTTCCAAAATGTCATACTGCACTCTGACTGTTTTTCTGGTTTTCTTATTCCCTCTCTAGTTCAAAGATGCTTTGTTTGGCAATGTATCTCTTAGATCAAAAACTATTAAAGCTACAGTGTCAGCAAGGTCATTATAACCTTAATTTAGAAATAGTGAATTTAAATTATGCCAGTCAACTTTACAGACTGAAACTCTGGACATAACTGTGTATCTGTGGTCACATTATTATCACAGCATAAAGAGGTACAGCTGTTACATAGACACAAAGACAAATCTGAGCTAATGTAGGCATGGATATATACATATACAAACACTCAAAGATTATTATATTGCAATTTACAATAATATTTACAGCTTGATGCCATTATAATTTTACTGTTTTGATAAGTTTAAATGAAAAATTCTTCTTCCTTTTTTCATGTATCTCAAATTTTATCATACCATCTGCACTATACAAGAGCCTGCATGCTTCACTGTAATTCTATTTTCTATGCAAAAAAAAAAAAAAATAAATACATACACTGAAATTATATTATCTTTGTAGCTGCTGGAAGTTCTGAATCTGCAATCAACAGCTCTCATTCAGGCAGGCCTCTGCATTTCTAAAGCAAATCTTAGAGCTTTTGATACTTCAAATTCCTCAAAGTTGAAGTACTGGGAAGATGTCAGTGGATAGAAGAGCTTTCTAGTGCCTCCAGCTTATGATGTAATATAGGAAATTAGAGCATCTTAGTGTTAGAAAAATACTGAAGTAGAATAACTGAGGTTCCAGAGTATTTTGTGTTGGGGGTTTTGATTGGTTGGTTTTTTCTCTGTTTTTTTGTTTTTCAAAGTTTTTTTTTATGTGGTGTGTGTTTGTTTGGGGTTTTTTGGGGAGGTTTTTGTTGCATTTATGTATTATTTATTAGGCTTAAGAATTTCTTTACATTCACTGGGTTGGCCTTATGCCCGAGTAGGCCAACTGTGTCAGGTGATTTAGGCTGACATGCAGAGAGACATGAGTTTAAACTGTGACTTCAAGACCTTTTCTGTTGTATTATATAGTGGACTCAGTGCAATGCTCATGCTCCACTGAGATTTTGAGGTGAACTCAGATTTATTTGATCCATTCATACTGATCAAGTTCTTTAAGAAGACCCAGAAGAAAGGAACAGAAGAGACCAAGAGAATCACCACTATCACCACTTAATAAGGCATAAGATAAATACAGCCTGGACTCAGTCCTTGAAACTGCTGCTCCCCATGTGTGTGGTTAGATAAATTGCCAAATGATCCTGCAGCATAGCTCTTACCATGCTACAAGGTGACAATGTAAAACATTCCTACTAATTTGACAAAGGGAAATTCCTTATGGATTCCAAAGCTGACAAAACTGATAGAGCTGTTTCATTACTGTCCTATCCTGCTTCAGACAAAGATTAGTTTTATTTAATTTCTTGCAAGGAAGCCAACAGGCCATTTAATCAGATAAGCATGCTATTGCAATGAATGAGTGTGTGAAGTTCTGATTTTCTGGCCCAGCTGGAAGAACCTGATGAGTAAACATCACTGCAAAAGCTAGGGCTAAACCTCACATATCAGGGACATAGATATTTGAAATGGCTCTGCTTGTCTGACCCCAAAAGCAGGATCCTCAGTGAGCACAGAATACACCCAACCCTGAAGACACTCCGGGGCTTTAAAGATTTAATGGTGCATAGCTCCAACTGCTCAGGGACCTTTGCATCTCCTTCTCTCTACTGTGCAGACCCACCCTCAGGTCATCACCATTCTTTATCCTAGAAAAGGCTCATTTTTTAAAGTTTAAAATATAAAACATACCAAAAATTGGAATATAAAAGTATAAAATGCAGAACATAGCTACCTTTACCTAATCCAATACCACAGAATTTCTGTGTATACAAAAATAACTCATTACATGCTAATTCTGTCCTTTCATATTTTTAGTGACCATCTATTCATCTCCACAGCTAATGCCCAACAGATCTTCCCCTTCAGGAAAACTGAGCTGTCTGGAACTGCCTGAAAAGCAGAACACATTTGGCAGAAATAACCATAATGAAGATAAGTGTTAACAAAGCATGCTAAACTCAGTCTGAGACACAGGCTTTAAAACTGCTATTTCCAGCTTCCAGTTGAGAAACTGTTTTGGACAACATAAAATGCTGTATCTAATACTTTCTGACAGTGCCATATTGTCTGGGACTAGCACAAAAAGGAGGTGTACATGAAAAGGCAAGAATGAGTTCACCTCCATTGCTACTAAAACTTCTAAATTATCAAAATAATCAGAAAATTCAGACCAGGAACACAGGGAGAAAATAACCAGCTTGCCTCCCAGCAGCTTCAGTTGGAAGATCAATGGGATCTTGACAGTTTTGGTGTCATCTACCCTTTAAAGCTATTAAGATGTTTGTTTAAAATGAATTAAAGAAAGGCAAGTTTTAAGAGTGAAAAGAGAAATAGCAATAATAGAACAACTCAATCAGGGGAACAAAACTGTATTATAGTGTACAGAGAGTCCAGAACAAAAAGTTGCGCACTTACCATTGATTGGGACAAATAAAACACAGTGAATAAAGGTTAATAAAGAAATCAGAAAAGTACCAAAAGCCACTGAAATGACAAGAAAAAGGACAAGCTGAAAGCCTACTCAGTCCTTTAAAAGAGGGCTGCCCAAGCTTTGTATAACTGATACATGTATTAAAAACAAACAGAGAGCTAATTTGCAAGTAAAGGGGGAATTCAGCTTTCCTCCTTACTTTTTGCTGAAAAAAAATTGATTTAAAATTGGTGTTGCGTGGTCTGGAGAAAACAGCAAAACCATCTCAAGGCCTGAATGCTATATTTGCCTGCATCAATTACTTTCACAATGGGTTCACAAGAACAGTCCTCAGCTGGGGCCAAAACTGTCTCCAGGTGCAGTCCCCAGGAGACCTGAATTAAGGCACCTTAAAAGTTTGCAGTCTCTCTACCTCTCTTTGTGCAATCAATTCCTCATAAATGGACCTAGGGGAGTGTGTCATTTTCCTTCCTCTCACCAGATACCCATAATAGAAATTACACCAAATCAGCCACATCACCAATCTTAAAAGTCTTGAAATTTGATTTCAGGTGAGAAAAGATGTTTCTTAACAAAAAAAAAAAAAACAACAGCTTTTTTTTTCTTCAGCCCAATAAAGTATACAAAATGCTATTTGCTTGGATTTGTTTCATATCCTTTCATGCAATGTAAGGCCATTCCACTCGTTTTCTGGAAAAAGCTTTCATAATATGCTCAAGTTTTGCTCACAACCTGCACACTTGCAAAACTAAAAACTAATGTTATAAGGTTACATGGGATCTGGTACAATGATACCTTGAATAAGTAAAATAAAATGTCTTTTACAGGGGTCCTAAAAACCAGTATATTTGCAGACTTGGTTCTTCCTCAGCTCAGCCCAGTAGGCAGCAGGAGCTCATCCATCTGTGCCAGGAGGGCTGGTGAGATTGCTCAGGAACTTGACATGGTGCAAAAAACAGAGTCAGCAGGGCAGAAAATTAAGCCATGTGGCCATCCCTGTGCAGAGTGCTAGATTTATTCACTGTTGACTTTTTCTTGCAGACATACCCACAGCTTTTACTTTGAAAAATCCAATGAGAACAAGTGTGATGAGTTCTATAGAATACTGCTATGTATAAATTACACAATTAGGGTGTTGTGATAAAAAGCATATAATATAATTGCTCACAGACTCTGATAGATCTTCTTCCTCAGCAAGATATTTGTAAAATGAAGAAAGATTTCAGTGCCTATGCCAGAGGTGATAGCAAAAGGATGGAGAAAGGAGAGCCTAGCTGGTGAAGTATGCTTAGTGACATTAGGCAAATGCAGATGCTTTATGCTTAGCTCTTAGCTATTTTTTTTTAATCCACATTCTTTCCTTTCCTGCTTTGCAAGTATCAACTCCTTATAAAAAGGAGGAGGAGGGAAAGTTTATATATATTTTTTCATAAGAATACTTTCATAAGAACTGCAAAGGATATGTATTAGAATCCAACCAGTGTCCTGTCAGACACTCTGATCTCCTGCTGTTTACTTAATATGGTGACTCTGGTATATTTTCAGATTGCCAGAAATGAAGGGTCTTGGAATTCAGCAGCACAAGAGACTAACTTGTCCCACTTCCAAGTTCCAGCTCTTACAGCTTTTTCTTCCTACACGTACAAAAGAAAATAGCCTCCAGGAGAGAGACTTTTTGGTATATTTTTTTTATTTTCAGGCTTTTTTTCATTTTTTTCATCCTTCAAAATTTTTACAGAAAGAATATCCCAAGTTTTGTTCCCCTCTTAGTATTGCCTTCATTTTGCTGTGCAGAATATAGTCATCTTTAATTCTATGTGATAAAATTTTATACGGGAAGTCATTTAATTATATAATTACAGTTATTTAAAACATCTTTTGGAATAAATATACTAAATATTCTGAGCTCACCATATTCGTAGCAGCTTTAGTCACAGCTGGTAATATTAATTGCTCTACTTTCTGCCTCCATTTCTCTCTCATCTTTTATTTTGTTCTTTCTCCATGCTAGAGACAAATTTTGCACTCAATGTAACACTTTAACCAGAAAAAACATTTGAAGCCATCTGGTTAAGACCTTGGGTTTTACCTAGCATCCACTGTGATCAGAGTCAAGCTGGTCTCCAGGGGGCTTTGACAAATGAATTTCCACCTGCAAATGGTGACCTTTTTGCAGTTTGCATGCCCTAGATCAGTAAACAGATGCATTAATAAGCATCTGAAAAAGCAAATTCCTTTGGACTTAGCTCATCTGTGACCACTTGAAAAAACTGTTTTGTCTGGTGCTTTGGTTGTAAGGGATAATTTATGAGCTGTGTCCTAGGAGGACAGTCGTCACTTCTCTCTCTTTCATTGCCACAAACATATGAATCTACTGGGAACACAGGAACACCATTGAGAACAGAAGGAAGATACATCAACAATGGAAATACATCATACATAAAAGTGACACACACACAAAAGACCTATAAATAAAATAACAAATTAGCAACACAACCAGGCATCTTCCTTGTTGTTGATATCCATCATCAGAGGAGCTAGGGAGGCATTAGACAGGCAATGTGTTGCTCTGATTCAGCAAACCTGCAGATCCCTGACAGCACTCATTTGATGGTCAGTGCATGTCAGTACCAGGGTTCTCCTCAAAAATTAAAATGGTGCACAGAGTTAATGCCATGCATGTGTATATTTTTTTCATCTTTGCAGAAAGGAGACATAGTATTTATAAACATGCTCATTCTATCTAGCTGATGTAACTAATTCCCCAGAATTCTCTTACATAAATTTCTAGGTGAGAGAATTTATTGGCCTCTGAAGCTAGATAAAGAAACTCATGTGAGTGTATACATGTACATACAAAAATGTATATGAGGGGAGGAAAAGGGAGTAGGACAAAAGGCCGCCAGATTTCATACTTTTTCTTCCTTCAAAGAAGGAAGTTAATTTATAATTCAAAACTATTTGAATAATTCTAACTTCTTTATATATTAGTGAACTCTGTAATTTTATATAGGAAGTCACAGACAAGAAAAGAAAATTATTCCTTATTAGAGATAATTAACTGAAGAACAATAGCTAAGCAGGAAAAGAAAAGCATACATAGAACAGCAAGATATCAGCCAGTTGGTAAAAAAAGTGCTTATTTTATTTTATAACACTCTGGACCATGAGAAAAGCTGGTCTCCAATTCTCTATATTCCAACAGTAAGAATGGCTACTGCAGCATTTTATAAATGTAGTGTAACAAAGAATGGTACTTGTTTGAAATGGTAGAGATGAGTATGTTCTGATTTTGAACATCTCAAGGTTTGAAAGAAATTGGTAAGGACAGGCCACAAGACTATGTAACTAGAATTTTATGAAGAAAATGTAGTAAATGTACTAACATATTAAAAACAGTTTATTTGGAGCTCTATATTTTTCTAAAGCAGCATTTACATATATTTTTTACTTGTGAGGAAGACAAAACCTTTCTCATATACTTATGTAAACATACACAAATGTATACATGTAGTTGAGGGGGAAAAAAAGCAACTTCTGATTCTTTACATGGAACAAAATACTGTGGCCCAACATTGAAATTATTAAAATAGTGTGAGGCAATTTAGACATTTTCATTAGAAACAAAATTAAAAGGTGCCTGCCTCTCCAAATACTAAATTGGAGTTATGGGACAAGGTATGTCTTCACATCTAAAAATATTTTATTTAAGGTCTAATTATCTTTAACATAATTCAGCTTACTGGGGCTGTGCTGTGAGGTTTAACTGCTTAAACTGCTTTAAGGAAGCAGACAATACAACACTTGTGGTTTTCTACCTTAAACAAGAGCAAAGAAAAAAACTGTAAAGTGCCACTGTGCCATTGTGCAAACCTATTCATCACACTATCTCAAAAAAGGGATAGAAGAACTGGAAAAGCACAGAGAAAGTGACAAGAAAGAACAAAGCCACTGAACAATTGAGAAACACTAAGAAAGCTACTCAAAACTTCAGGATCAGAAACAGTCACAGGTTCTATGTCATCATGACTGAGATATGACACACAGCTTATGATGTCACGATTCTCATAAAACTGAGTGATTAAAAATTACTGTGAAGTGTGTATCTGAACTATGAGTTCGTTGCTATATTACATTATAGCATATATAGCTGGAAACCAGCATCAAAGGCAGATTTGCAGAATGGTTCATCAGATGATATTATCACAAGACTGTGGATACAACAAATCAGAGGGAGCTGAAAAGGCTTATGAAGGTAAGCTTCAATAAACACTCACCCTCTTCAGAAACCTCTTTTCTACCCTTGTCGTACAAGATTCTCTCTCATGGAAGACACTAGGCTCAGCAGTGTAATCCAGTACAGCTGTGTTTTAAATGTTACTAGATCTGGAAATCTGGTAGTACATTTTGATTTTTTTTTTTTTTTTAATTAACAGTGTATTGAAAAAAAAAGAAAATCTGACTTTTCCACACAAACTCTTTGGGCCATTCTGTACGGTCTGTGACTGTGCCCTCTGTCTTTATCTGGAGCTAGCCATCACTGGGGGGAACACTCTCTGAAGCCATCTACTGTTCATTTTAAGATCAAACACCCAGAACATCTGATCTTCAGTCAGGTTTTACAAATCAGACTTTGTTTTCTGTTAAAAAAGTTTCCCACAAGACTTTTTTACCAGATGGTGGAAAATTTATATATTATTAATGCTATCCAATTCCATTAGAAATTGTGTGTTTGCTATCTAGGGCAAAGAGATAATTCATAGTCTCCATCTGTATAGAATGTTTCATTCTGAAGATTTTTTACATAAGCAACAAAAACAAGGAAGTTTACTCAATAATTATTGCAGACTAGAGTGCTGTATATCTACTTTCAAATCCATTAAAAGTTGTTCCTTCTTTATTTACAAAACCCAAAATGTAGGTAGGTAATGGAACTTAATGTATCATTCTGGACTGAATCTAAAATCCTACCACCATTTACAAAATAGATTGTTTTTTTCCATCAAGTTCAGAAATATCCCTAGGAAACCTGCTTGTTTTGTACCTATGGAAAATGTCACAACCACAAAATATTGGTCTTTTTCATCCAAGAGATGTTGGTATTAATATTAAAACTGTCTGAGGCAAGACACTTTTATCTATATTTCATTTCACATTTAGATTCAGTCTCATGTTTTCCTGACCCCATCTGCATCTCTATCTGTCTTTAAAATGTTCAGTGGGAAGAATTCTCCTCTCTGATTTATACCTTGATCAAGCTGAGTGAAACAAACACATTTTGGAGACAGCTACTGGTACTGTAGCTGAGAAGGTTCCCAGCTACAGTAAATTGTATTGTTTTATCCACTTTTCTCTCTACATTTTATCAGCTTAAGAAGATGGGCTAACTGAGGCACAAAAAAAAAAATTAAGACCTGTTAGGATCACAGAGCCTGAAAGAAAAAAACTATCATTTAATGCTGCATGAAATAATGTTTTATCTAATATGGATGGCAAATAATATTTTTAAAAGTTAAACACACACTTTTGCAGTGTTTTGGAGCCAATAAAAAAAAAAGAAAAATGTTTGAAGTCTACCCTCCCACACATTCTGCTCATCAAGCACAAAAGTCCATCACATTTACTCAGTGTCATGGCTAATTCTGGTTCTTTTCAGTTATGGAAAATTTAAAGGTAAATTATTCAAGCTACCAACATACACATACATTTAAATCTTTACCAAAACACCTGAATAACTTGCCTTTGGACTGCATAAAATTTTTCTCTTGTGATAACATAACTATTTGAACAAGAGTCTTCAAAATCACTGCAGTGACCACTAACTCAGGACTACCACTATCAAAGATTGATTATTGCTGATGAGCCTCCACTGAGACACCCCAGCTTCCCACTTCCTAAATCATCCCTGCCTGAATTGACAATTGCCCAGCACTCGCTGTGACCAGCCCACCTAAGTGGTTGCCTTCATACCTCAGCAGTCTTCAGAAGCAAACAGAAATGAGATCCAGCTAGTAAGGATCAGCACTGTATGTAAAATAGTGTAGATATAGTTTATCAAAACAGGATTTTTCCACCACTGTTCCTAGAGGAGATCACCTTTCCACTGGAGCAATATGGCAGGGGTGTCTCTCAGCTTCCCTGACTGAGAATGCTGAGTGCACAGAGCTGACTTACAATTACACCATAAAAGTCTTTGGAGAACAAGAATCCTTCTGTTTATGCCTGCATAGTCATTTCCCTGTCCATGAGCAGAGCATGTAGGTATATTGATAATAAAAAATAATCACTAACAAAACAATAGCTCTGCACTAAAATATGAAACCATAACTCTGCTCAGGAGTTTTACATTATTGCTTTTGCATTGATATATTTCTGTATTGATATATTACTTTATTCCAATACATCCAGACAAATATATTTAAATCATACTTAATATGGCATACCTATTCCACTTAAGCATCCAGGGAAATATCTTTTTGGGCTTTTTGGCACTAAATTGATTTCAATGAAAAACAATTTCTTTAGTCTTTCCTAACAGAAATGCTTCTGAGTGAAGAAACTCAGTATTTCAGCCTCCACTCATTTGAAAATACACATCCTGCATCATATGATGGTTCCTGCTAGAATACAGTACATAGATGACTCCTGTTAAACATGAAAACATAAGCCATACAACAGGCCCTTGAGGGACAGTGATGGGTCTGGTCACCCAAATTATATATAGCTGATCAGATAAGGAAGAAATTCTTTAACTTTCCCAAGCACTATATTATGACACTCACACTCATTGTTGCAGGGGTGAAGGAGGCTTTGAATAGATAGACAGTACATTTCCAGACAGAGTATGTACAATTTCCACTGTGTTAATTTGAATGTAGAGAAGGGTTAGGACAGACTTTGAGCAGAGACCCACTCTAGAAACACTACAGCTTTGTGGCACATCTCATTTGTGAAGTGCTACACAAAGGAAATTAAGTCAACAAAGGCTCACCCTTGTTTTCACAAGTAGAAATGAGCACAAGAGCCTGCTATTCTTGGTATAAGAATATTGATAAAATTCACAGCAAATAGAGAGGAATCAGCTTCACAACATTGTTATGCAGAATGCTGTGGGGGACTCCAGTTTCACAATGGCTCTCTGAAGGAGACCAGTGATGGGAAAAAAAAGAGATGATATCTCCCTGCTGGTGTTTGCAAGTTTCCCAAGTTCTCTGACATTCTCCCCTCTAATGCCTTTTTTTTTTTCTTTTTTTTTTTTTTGCACATTTTAATGGATTGAAAAAATCATCTGATGAATACAATTTTTTTTCCACTGATTGCAGTGGAAAAAAGAAAAGGAAGATATGTACATCCCATGTATTCACATTATGAACTACAATTGACTGTCAATAACAGTATTAGTCAATACACTGTCTGGCAAGTTCCCAGTGGAAACAAGTTCTGTACCTGAAAAATACAGACTGCTATCTGATATTTGTAGTTAACAGTGAGCTAAACCTGTTGCATATAGCTAAAGCCTTGTAAAATAAGGGCCTTGTTACCTTTGTAAAATCATGGCTCATGCCTGCTACTTCAGCTAAGTAGAAGAGGACTGTGGGAGAGGAACTCGGCTGTAATGGGGGTAGAGAGACATGAGAGACGTGTGCGTGACTGCCACGTGTCCACGTCGTGCTGGTGGGCTTGGGCTTGTTGCGCCTTAAAACTGTGTAAACTGATAACCAGCAAACTGCTTGAAAAGGCCTGGTCTTTTGCAATAAAGCAGCTCTCTTTTGCACTGCCTGGGGACTCTGCATTGTTCTGTGTCATCGCATAAGACTAAGAGATGATAATGACTGTGGCAGCAAAACCGTCAATCAGAAATCAAATTTGGCACAAAAAGAACACTCTGAAGTCCTGTCACACCAAACAAAAACTTTCCTTCCCCAACAGAGAATTTTTGCCTCTCTAATATTCGGAAATAAAGAGATCATAGATCATTTTGCATAACAATGTTGTGATCATGAGCTGTTTTCATTTCATACTAGGTTATATATAACTCATATTTTCAAGCTTCTTTGCTTAACAAGACATCTAAATTTAATTTTTTTAATGGAAGTTGAAATTCTAGTGTAATCACTGAACTTATGTCAAGCCTTCAAGGAAAGGCACTTATTGCATTAAAACCACAAGAGCTGGCAACGAGTCTGATTCTGACAGGAGCTTTAGCACTTTCTAACTTTAGCAGTGCTAATTAATGATTAGCAAGCTTCTGTTTCACACAAGAATCCTGCACTTCCCAAACTTATTTTAAAACTTTATACTAGCAAAACATTATATCCAGAAAAACCTAAATATAATATTCCAAACATGGGGAACTGTAAAACAAAAAATTAATCTGACCCCGAGGAAGTTTTTTGCTGTTTATTGTACTTCGACTTATTTCTTTTCTTGATAAAATAGTTTGCATAAATGTTAGTTCTCTCATCATATGATAGTTGGATAATTTAGGGAGGGGGTTTACAGAGCCTTTTGTCGTAATAAAAGCAAGTAATTAAAAAAAAAAAAAAAAAAAAAACACCAGCTTTTGACTGAAGCCCGAAATCAATTCATACTAATCAATATAATTAAAACATCTTTTCTGTGTGTTCTAGATAAAAAAAATTTAAAATTACAATCTTTGTTCTGTAGCTAAGGTGAGTGAACCAGGAGTTAAATAAGCAGAAAGGTTTTAAAGAATTATCTGTCATATTTTCCAACATTTTAAAGTATTTCCTGGCACAGCTCTGAGAAGTAACTTAGAGACTCCTTGCTGCCCAGGGGAAGAGGGTAGTTGTGGGGAACTTCATATAAGTTTAATATATGTAACTAATTTTTCAAGACCTCAGAAAGATAAGCAGTGTTTCATCTAAGCAGCCCGCAATCACAAATACAGTGCTCTGCTGCAGCTGCCTGCCTGCAGCAGAAATTGAGTTAGGTGGGTTTTGTCCTCCAACTTCACCTCATTCTGCCTCTCCTGTCTTTATTAATTCAAGCATGTGTATTTTGCCACCATCATCATCATCACTGTTATCATCACCACTTCTTTGAGGCATGTCTTAGTCCTTACTTGCCCCACTCGCCGGCACCTGAGCCCACTTCTGCTGCATTCATCTCAGGTGCATTAATCTTCATTCTTCTTGTTGCTCTGGAAATTTGCAGAACCTGTGCAAGTGCATGGCAGGAGCTCACAGTGATGGCAAAAGCAGCAGAAGATGTTGTGACAGTCAGCTCCACATAGACCCAGTGTCTCTAATTCCTCAGCTTCTCCCTTAGGTCACTGGAGCCACATAAAAGTCTTTCATTCTGACAGTTCACAGACAAGGCCAAGACATCTGGTCCTGGAACAACTGTGTGTTCTTAGAAATAGTTAAGCATAGCCAAACAGCATGAGCTCCATCACATGAGAAATTTTCCAATGAAAATAGATTCTGAGCGAGCTGGAAAGGGTAGAACAGCTATGACACTTCAGTAAACCTTTTTTGTTTTACTAATTTTCCTTAGTCACCCCAAGTAAACCAGCTAGATCCATGAATCCAATGAACTCTTTCCAATTTATACTTCTGCAGCTATTTTATATGAGTTATCATCAAAACCTGGAAAAGGATCAAACTGCATACACAGTTTCTTTTTACAAAAGTTCTAACACTGTGAAATATTACAAATTCACTGGGTCATACAAAGTTTGGTATAATAGATAGACAAGAGACTAAAGAAATAATGATTATTTTTTCATAATGTGTGATGTTTTCTGTTGACCTTGTTTGTCCTTTGTTTTTTTTTATGGATTGCTCTAAAATGCCACAGCACATCAGCTTACTCAAATAGGACAGTAGACATTTTTAATAAATGCATTTTTAAAGAACATAATGTATTCCTTTCAAAAAAAATTTACTAATTGTGGGAAAAGGAGAGGAAAAACTGGAAGAAGCAGAGCATAAAATGTTAGAAATTAAATTTTATTAAAGTTATGCATCCTGCACAGTGAGGAATAGCAGTTCATTAGTTAGAATTCATACTGATCTTTACCCCAAGGATTATGTTGTCCAAATCATTAGAAATTTAATGTAACGTCCTAACCTAACTTTTCTGCCACATGTTTGACATCAGCCAAAGGGTCATGATCAAGAATTTATTCAACAGCTTTCTCTTGAGGTGAAAATATTTTTGGACCCTCTTTTGGAGCCCCTCTACCAACTAAAACATCATCTACACTGGCAGGGTACGAAGCCAGGCATGAAAGTCTATCGGACCTCTGCAGTTCTCTGTTTGATCTGTTATTTTAGAGTGAAATAACAGATTTGTTATTTTGGTGTGTAAAACAGCCACTTGCACAGCAACATCTCCCTCACAACAGGTAAAGAGGAGCACTCTGGGGTGAGTCCTCACAGATTCAGAAAACCTCTTTTCCCACCAGCTTCTCTCGAACTTACTATTTCAAATAAGCCTGAAGTTCCTGCAGAGGTATATGAATTTGTGTACAAGCATTATCTTGCCAAATTTCTCTTTGCAAATGCACAATTTCAGTTGTTTCTAGGTTCCAAATGCAAGTAAAGCTGCCTTGTCTGTGGAAGAGCATCCCTCCTTTTCTTTCACATTAGCTTTTTATCTCTGAAATTCTCATGGATATGAATGGTGCCTATATGTTATGAGGTGCGGTGACTTGGAAAGAAATAGGAATGTGGTTAACAGGAAAAAGCTTTTGACCTGAAAAATATCTGTTGGTGGGCAAATGGCATGTGTTATCCCTTATATCATGAGCAAAAGAATGTGAGCAAATACCGAGCTGAAGGATTCTTTGCATAAGGAATAACAAGCAAGTACCATAAAACATTCTACTTTTCCCTCAGTTAATTTGGGAGTTCTCAAGCTTTAAAACATAAAAACACAGTAACTTTCCGTGTTATCGTAACCAAATCATTGTCCTTATGCATTTGTGTATATAATGATGTTTCATTGCAAGGTGTCCCTAAAGTAAACTTGAAGACTAAGATCTTCTCTGAACCCAGTTTTAATGAATCAAATGTACATTGGAAAGTCACTGGAGAATATAAACAAGGGAACTACATCCAGCTGCTACAACACCTTAGTTACTGGGCGATGAACAAGTATCCTCCTCCTACGCCTCTCACCCCAATCTGCAGAATAGATTCCCTCCCTCTACCAAAAGGCTTTCTGTACTCACAAGATGATGAAAGGAGGGGGAAATTATTTGTCTCTGTCCCTTCACATGTTCTTATGTGATTCATAACACTGAAGTTTACTTACTATGCTGGGGAATCTGTTTCTTGGTTAATACCAAGCTTTTCAAACAATAAAAAACTGATACAAAATTATACCTTTCATTATTTATACTGCCAATCATCAGAAAGCAAGTCTTTCTTTAATCAGTTTGACAAAAAATAGGAAGCACAGCAAAACAGCTTGTGCTTCAAGAGAAATGCTACTGAACTTTTAGATTGCTTCCGTTGACTTTAGATGGATGTTTGTGTGAGTGCCTGCATGACCAGATAGGTAAGGCTATTTTCTATCTCTGCCCAGTAAATTAAGAGTGAATTGAAGTTAAAAGAAGAGAGGGAAAAAACTTTATGCACAAACTTCTGGTTTGTTTTCTATTTCTAATAGGAACTTTGTCTATGTGGATTCCCCTAATCTACTTGTTAATTCTTAAAATCTTCTGGTAGGAAAAATTATTACAAAGTTATATCACAATGGCAAACAACTTTATTTACAAGATTATAATTTCCTTCTGTGCTGTGCATACATTATGCCATTTATGTAACAAAATATTTCAGCTGCATAATTCAGTTTTACTCAGTTAAAATTAGAAAAATCCCTTCCTTTGAACAAGTGTCTATTTTTATAAACAGATTCACTTATCCTTTAAGGGGTAGAATATTATTTTCAACTATTATTATATTATTTAAGATTTATGATTATAAAATTAGCTATTTTCAAGTATTCCTGCTGCTCCTCAAAACAATAAATCCTTACATTTGAAGTCATCAATGAAGAAGCAGTAGAAATTACATTGTTCACATTAGACCAGAAGGCACACAGACATTACATGCATAGGCAGATAAGATGCACTCTTTTGAGCTCTTGAACTTCATAAATGCATTCTCTTTTATGACGATATAGACTTAATCATCACATCTTGCATTTATTCATTTTCAGTACCCAAAGAAAATAGCAAAGAAAAGGGAATACTCTCTACTAAAAAAATCGATTGGCAACAAAATCCCCCATTTAAGACAGAGAAATGGGAAAAGGTCACTTAGATCACTTAATCAAGTCTTCCTGTAATATGATTAGGGAAAAGTTTAGATTTATTCCCAAAACACCTAACTAGGCCACTAAACAATCACAAATACCTTAAAAATAAAACCTGCTACTACAAAAATCCCAAAAGTCATACTAAAAAGTGCTAAAGAAAGAGCACAATGGGCATTACAAATTTCAAAAATTACTAAAATAGCAGTTAAAAAAGGAGGAATGCCTTTATAATGAAAGAGGGTAGATTCAGAATTGACATTAGGAAGAAATTATTGACTTTGAGGGAGATGAGGCACTGGCACAGGTTGCCCAGAGCAGCTGTGGGTGCCCCATACCTGGAGGTGTTCCTGGCCAGCTTGGATGGAGCTCTGAGTAACCAGTTTGTATGGAGTCAGTACAAGGTGTCCCTGCCCATGGTGCCCATGGCAAGATGGTTGGAAACAGAGTTTTATGGCAAGTGGATAGAGACTTGGATGACTTAAATTTTTCAGACAGTATTTCTAGAACTTAATGAGCTGTGTTCAGGGACAATGGAGAGTTATGACATGATTTCTGTGACTGAGTAGAACATCATTAAGCAGTTAGAGTATTTTTATATTGTAATATCATAATGTGTTTTCAAACTGAGAATGCAAATATTTTAGCAATATAAATGGTTTGTTAATAGCAAATATTATCACTGTGTATTCTAAGACTTGCTCTTTTATTCAGGTATCCTATATTCAGAAAAACATTTTAAGAGAGGTTAATAATGAAATAGATACAGCTGAGTTTTCAAAGGACATATTTGATTCCACTTTCCACTAAACTGGTAGTGGACATCAAGCTCTGGTGGTGGTGTTTCCCACCTCCCCACCCCAGGCTGCACTACAATCTGAGAAATTTTTCATGCTGTTGCTTTTATATTAAACCTAGTTTTGCAGATTACTATGCCAATGATTCTTTAAGAGACCTTATCATACTCATTTTTGATACCACAAGATGACCAAGATTTCACCCCATACCTGAGTATTCTCCCTGAAATAAACATGCTTATGTTTACCTGTATGAATATTACTTGTAGCTTGAAAGAGTTCTGGTATGATAAAAAAAACAGCTATTTAAACCATTTGGAACTCCAGATGTATATTAGCATCTATACTGCATACTCCTGCTGGGATCAACCCACCTGTGTCGTGTCATTGCTCTACCTTGTGCTGGAAGTAGGCTTCTCTGGAGAGACAGGCTAAATTAGTATGGTCAGGGAGTTCCTATGGTACATTTCATAAAAGTTTTAATACAGAGCAAAATGTTTTCTAACTGAAAACCCCAGTCAATTCAGTGTTCCAATACTGAGTCTAGCATACAGAAATAAGTAGAATTTAAAGTCCCGTGATATACAGAAAAGTGTTTAACAATGTTTTACAAATGAGAACATTGTTAGATATTAGTTCTGTTCTGTTACATTCCAAGACCTCACTTTTTTTTCTTTTTTCTCTCCTTTTATGCTTAACTCTGTAAAATATGGTAATGTTTACCAACATCTTTCTCTTGAAAACACACACACACACACACACACACACATATATATGCCTCTTCTTTTCCCTTATTTTCCTTCTTTTCCCATTCATTTTATCCACAATTACCATTGGGGGGAAAAAAAAGTGTCATATTGATTGCACAGGACTTGTAAAATACTCACTATGTCCACATTAGTATTAGTCTGGCAGAAAAAAGACTAGGCAGTTGGCCTTGTCCTACCCTGAGGTGAAGCTGGATGAACAGGACATGGAAAACTATGCACATGACATGATAAATTGCTAGACATGTCAGAGATGAATCTAAGAATCTGATGAGGGTTACAGATAGTGCCAAAAGGAACATCAGGAGCTGGCAGATGGATAAAAACTAGTTTTGTGAAAAATGGTTGGACTTCACAGATAATGGAGGGGAGTATTAGGACCTTTTGAATAACAGATTCTTGCAAGGCCGGCAATGCTTAGATGACCATATTAATAATACTTTATGAGACACAAATTAACTTGGTTTCAATACCTTTAATTCCAGATTTGTGCAAAATTGTATTATAACTGGGACCAAGGAAAAAGTTAGTCAGATTGTTTATTATCTGATGTATTAATTCAAGAGCCTGAGGGACCAGTTTATAAGTTTACCAGTTTTGTAAGTTACTGGATCATAATAAGACCAAGGAAGCAGGTCTGCCCATGAGGAAATGTTGCTTTAAGCTGAGGTTGAACAGAAATTACACTGTTCAAAAAGGCATAGGAGAAGAATGATCCATAGAAGAGTCCTTTTCCTCCAACCATCCATTCCAGTAGGAGCTGACCACTGGAGATGACAAAGCTACATCCAGTAACTTTTACCTTAAAGGTTCACAACATGTCCAAGGGCACAAATTATTTTAGGTGATTGAAGAATTTAACCTTCAGGCCAGATAAGGACTGCTGTGTTTTGATGATGTCATCTGGACAGCTTCCCACAACTTGATGAGACAATGTTGAATTAGACATTTCAGCATACATTATGTACTGACTCATTAAAACCCCAAAACAGTAGATGAGATCAGTGATCTTCTCTAATATTTACAGCTCTGTAGTTTCAATTTTTCTCTTTTAACATTTTCTGTAATTGATATGCCGTGCTTTCCTATGGATAGCCCAGATTTGCTGTGCTTTATGAAGAATGTCAGCCTTTTGAGTTTCCTCCAAACCTTTAAACTAAGGATGTGTATGAAAGGATAGCGCTTGTTAAGAGAGCACTTTGAACAGCAGAAAACGATCACTCAAAACAGTGGCTTGATAATGCAGCTGAGGCAGCAAGTTATCTCAGAATGAACAGTACCTCACCCAATTAACCTGCTATCAAAGTGGAAGTCCGTCTGAACAAAAACAACAACAATAACAAAGAAAGACAGCAAAGAGAGAAGCTTTTACTCCAGAGATTCTCTTTTTCTGCAGCCTTTCCAAGCACAAACTAGTGCAGATGATCAGTGCAGCAACCTGTTGCAGAGATCACCCATGGTTTGATAAGGTCAAAGCAATGCCATTTTCCATCCTTTCAAGTCCTAAAGGTCTGGAAAGAGAAACTTGTTAGCCAGAATGACAGTCTAATTATAAAGAATGTAGCATCTTTGGCCAGAAGCTGTTGAAAATCCGGGTTTGCTATTTTGTTACAGTACTAAAAATACCAGCAACTTTTGCTGAAGTTCTGCAAAAGTTTGGCATAACAATTCTTCCTATGAAAGTAATGCCTCAACGAATAAAGCCCTATTTTGTCTGAAAACCTAGTACTGACTGTTGTCCCCTTCCACGCATCCACAAAAGAAAATTTGAACAAAGTTCTTATTAAACAAAATAATATTTGGCTGTTCATATTGATAACCTGAAGATACAAAACTCAGCAGCATGACATAATTGAAAATAAATTATGGATCTTATTGGTCACAGTGAGACAACTGAAAGCCTGACTCTCTTTAGCTGATTCAAAGTAGCACACACCATCCTCTACACTTACAGACCCTGGTATCCAATTAAACCTCAAGCAACAGAGCCTTTCTGGAAAGTATTTTAGACTGAAATTTACCTTGTGCAATATCAGGCTGCAAAAAGTTTTATGCTTTTTGAATCAGCAGCAGCAAAGTGCCGGTATTACTCTCTATGTCTAAACTGCAATTCAGCTTAATTTATCAGGGGATTCAGGCACTGCTCTTGCTACACAGACTGTGCTATGATTGCAGTAGGGCTCCTATCAATCTGTTGAAATTTGCAGGGAATAAATGTCCTTTATGACATGCAAGCCACTAATTCCACAAGGATTTCTCATACAGCAACACAAGGGTGGGGGAGAGGAAGAAGCCCTCTATTCCTATTCTCGTACTTCTGAATGGGAACAGATGTGAGATTTTTACCATCGAGTTGTAGACATACAACTGTCCAGAAGGGAGGCCAAGACAAAAATCAGCAACATTAAATGAGGCCAAATCCATTGAAGACTGAGAGAACTGTTTGCTTATAATCCTTAAAGCCAGTGAGTAAGAAAGCACTCTCTAAATGGACTGAGTGTATCCTAACAGCAATTGTTTCCCAGTACTCAATTTAAAGAATCCTTTATCCAAATGGAGTTAATTCCACCTTGTCCTTGCTCAGCAGACAGAGAACAATTTTCACTATCTTTTTATAACAGCCCTTAAACACAGGAATATAATTTCATGTTCCAGCCTCCTCTTTCCTAGACTGAACAAATACTCTTGTTTCAAGCTTTCCTCATAGATCATATCTTTTAAATCCCTTTGCTGTCTTTGGGCTCTCTCTTGGACTCTGATGCATTTTGCTCACATCTTACTTTAAGCCCATTAACCAAACAGTGGTAAAAACATTATTTCTGAGACCTTACAATTTATTTTCTCTTAGAAAATATTTTTACTTTTATATATATATATATATAAATTACCTGGGTTTACTGACTTTTCAATAGCAATTTAAATTTTTCTGTAACAAGTCCAAGGTGATGTCCATTCTTGTATCCATTTCATTTTTAGGATGGTTTTCTGTAGGATCTGACTAGTATCTTAAAAAGAATAGTTTATTCCTCTCACTTGGCAATTTGCATTGCCAGTCTCTTATCTCAGAGTAGTCCGCAGTTTTCTGATTCCCAAAACCACTAGGGCCCGGCAATCTTCTGTGAGTACTTTAGTAAACCCTACTTACATTTCCCACCCCTTGTGGGATGAGAACCTGCACTCATTAGGAGTAGTGTCCTCCTCTAAATGAAGCAAGATTCAGGAGTACTGCTGAACATTTGAACACAATTACCAGTACCAAGACACAGCTATGGCAGATCCCTGGCATGGTCACAGGAAGAATCTGTTCCCATATTATCTTATCTTCCCATGCAGTTCCAGGTCATGTTTTGGGACAGATTAGGCACTCATTCTTATTCCAGTTGGAGCTACACTGGCATAAGGGATCTTAAATGCACAAGAGTAGACTTTAGTGTCTAGAAAAACTATAGGATACACTGGATACACTGCAGTAGAGATAGTCAATATTCATCTGCATTTATCCTAGGTTTAGTACTAAAAAAAAAAAAATTGCAGACCAACTATTAGTAAGCTCATTCAAATGAAAAGTACAGTTAGGATGCGATGAAAAACACAAAAAGATCATCACATCTGCTCACCTTAATACCACTCTGATACATTGGGATGTATCAGAGATCTGGGATGTATCAGATGTAACTTTGGGATTCTCTCCAAGTTTCTTTCAGCTACACGAAGCAATTGTGCAGACAGAATAATCATTGCAGCTTGAGAGACATGGGCTTTATTCAACAAGCAGTGAAGGTCTGAGACAAAGGTAACACTCTGAGTCCATGACACTGACTTGTACAGAGTTTGTGATATTGGCTTAGGCAGTCCTTCCCCATTTGTGTATTTGATTTAGCCTTGATTAAGTGTAGCTTTCTACTCATCTTTTGTCAAGGGGTAAATGAAATCTGAACCAGCCCTTGAATGTGGTGGTAATCCTCCCATTTTGATGTCAGACATAACAGTTACTGCGCCATCCTTTCCACTATCCAAGTCATTAGCAAAAAAATGCAGAACAAAATTTGCCAGGAACAAATCCAGCTGAGCACCCACCCAACAATAATTTCTCATCAGCATTTCCTTTGGCCTTGCAGTAGTGGGGGCTACAAGGAGTAATGGAAATGTATTCTTTGACAAACTAGAGTGATGTATCTCACAAAGCAAAAGGACTATGGGAACTGGTGCACAAGCAGTGATTTAGTCTGAAATAAGACTACAGCAAATCATATTATTACAGCAAGAAAATATAAGAAAAGAAGATGGTAGAGGACTGTGTTTTCTAATGTTCTGAGGTAATTTTGAGCAACTGTGTCTTCTTACACATGTGTAAAGTCACATGTCACTGCAGAACTACCATACAAGTCCACTATGTATTTCCACTTCAAGATCTTGTCTGAGACATAATTTTCTATTTATTTTGTTCAAATACTGACTTACATAGAAATCCAGTGTCTAGCTTTTTATCTACTACTTTGACTCCAATCCGAAGCTGGAGTTTTACATTATGTCTTCTCCTCTTCTCTCACATTAATGAGAAATGTTAAGGAAAAATATATACTTATATTAATGAATATTTAATACAGGAGATTAAATCCTCCAGCCTATGTATAGAACAAACTTCAATTAATTGCAATGCAAGTTCACCCTGTACAAAGATTGATAATTTTTGGCCATTTGATCTGTTTAGATTTCCACCTACACCCAGAAAAGTCAGAGAAAATTCACCTACTGTATTTTAGCACAGATTTGTAAAAACAGTCAGGGACACATGATATAGATTTGGCAGCAAGTCATTTTCATTTACAGAGTCCTTTTTTTTCAGGTTGATTGTGATGGCAATTGTAAAACAGCCTGCAAGGAATTCCAAGCGTTCTGTGATGAAATTTTGAAAATCTTATAAAATAGCTATCTTTAAATACTTGGGTTTTGTACTCTGTCACTATGTAAAAGAATTTTATCTAAAATTATTTTAATAGAGTGGGTGACAAGTTATATATATATATATGTATGTATATGTATATATATATATATATAAATACATAAAAATTATATATCTATACACAGTAACAAAAATAATAAATACTCAGTGAGAAATATTATTAGTAACAATTGTAGTAACAGTGGCAACAATTATAATAATAATAATAATGCAGAGTGAGGTTTTACCATTCAAGAATTAAAATTATCAAGAGCTAGATGCTGAAATATATGAGGAAAAAAAACCTGACCTAATTCTCCTCTGATAGATATTTATGAAATATCTAGAGCAACTGAGAATATAGTGAAATTTTATTCACAAACATAAAATTTCACACCCTAATAATTCTTATGCATAGGCTGATTATTATTCTCAGATATAATCTTATTTAACAATATACCTAATCTTTTAAGACATAATCAGAGTGGGCATAGGAATTTTTCAATAAAGATATTATTATTGATAAGTACAGCAAGGCTTTTTGTTCTGAACTGCTTTTCTCTTATACAGGCACTATGATTTTCAGTTTGCACATAATATTTTCTGAAGAGTATTAAAAATTCTGTTGTGCCAGGACTGACTGTACTCAGAATTGGGGATTGCTTTTTCCAGTTATCAAGATGAGTATATGTGTGTAATGTTATTGGTGCAGACTACTTCTAGCCTTAAAATTATTATAACTTTAGCAGTTTTCTGAAGTGAGGTATTAAGATGCCATTTTCCACATTATTTCACGTGTTTTGTAGCAAAGAACCAAGTAAGCTTTCCATATATAAAAAGTAAGATAAGGCACCTCCTTTCTGCTGGTAACATATTAATATCTTAAATATTTTCTTTAATTCAAAAGGGATGTATTTAATGCATAGAATAATATTATCTCTTTATTTCAGCCTAACGAATGCTTTTCTTTCCTCAATTCACCTCTCATAGGGCTCCCTCATTAAGATTTTAAAGTTCTGGTTATTATAATCAGTAGTTGCTATCCACTATGGCTCTTTTGTTGTTTTTTGTTAGCTTGTCAGCTAGATCTCCTAAGGTTTTCTGCAATTATCTGCTAAAATTAAAGGTTTATTTGAAGTGTTTTTAAAAAAAGACAGTGTGACTTTCAAAGTTGTAACTTAGAAAATCAGCTGGTGTGAAGCAATACCTCTAAAATGTAAGAAGAATGTAGCATTTTGTCACATGTTATCTTTTTTCTCTAATTAGAAACATGCTAAGGAAATACTTAAGGAAAGTTCTGGAGAGCTCAATCAGTCATTTTCTTTTGGTGACCCCAGCCATGCCTCCTCAATTAATTCCCAGAATCACAGAATATGCTGAGATGGAGGGGACTCTTAGGGATCATTGACTCCAGCTCCCAGCCCTGCAAAAACAAACATGTTGAGGAAAACTAGGACTGCTTAAGCAACTGGCACATTATTTTGGACAGGAGAGTAAAGAAACCAGCAACAGCACGGTGACAATATGACCTAACAAAGGAGAAGTAACTTATTATAAGGAGCTGCTTTCTAAATACATGTTAACGAGGCA
This sequence comes from Anomalospiza imberbis, assembly GCF_031753505.1. Classification (NCBI taxonomy): domain Eukaryota; kingdom Metazoa; phylum Chordata; class Aves; order Passeriformes; family Viduidae; genus Anomalospiza; species Anomalospiza imberbis. The sequence continues at coordinate 43,481,164 of NC_089683.1, forward strand.
AGAAGTACTGCTTTTAACTTGCACTATCTCAAATATTGTAACGAATGACTCTGCATTCAATACATTCTGAATAGAATAGAATTCTAATATCATTTAAAGCATCTCACATTTCTAAGGAATGCGTTTGTTTACAGACTACACTGTTCTGAAAATTGCATTCCTCCCTCTACAATAACAGACCTTCAATTTTTTCATAAGTATAAAGGCCAGAATTTTTAAAGTAGCTGCTTCCAATTATCCCTTAAATTTTAAGGCTAGATGGCCTACTAAGCTGTTTTGAAAAACTTAGCCAAAAAAAGATGTCACAGTAGTTTACAGATTGCTCACCTCTTCTTCACTAAGCCCTCCTACTTTCCTAATTGACTCTACTCAATTACATTTTGTGCTCTGCAAAATGTTACAATCCATCACATTTATAGTGTGCGACTCTTAAGCAGATGACTCAGCTCTGATGTTCTTCAGCCTGCATATATCACAAATGCAAACTGCAATGAGAAGAAACCAATATTTGCATAATAGTGCTGGCAAATTACTCAGAGGTGACTCCTGTGGAATTTGTGTGCTTTACTTTTAACAATATTTACCATCAGTACCGAAACAGAGGTCAAATAATAGGAAAAGATGGAGTTGCCTGTGTTACTTCATTTATGCTGTGTGCTGTGCCCTGTTTACAAGCAATGTTTTGAAAGATGTGTCACATCTCCAAAAGTGTTTCCCTTTTTTCCATTTTTTATCATTATTTAGTTTTTTTTTCCTTCTATTTTAGCAAAATGTTAAACTTGAGGAAGGCAACCAACTGAGTGAAAATTGGAAATTTAATTATTTGTTGTTCCTTTAATGTGAAGAAAAAAGGTTACTGAAGTAGTTTTCTGGACCAGTAAATCCTTTCCTGCAGTGAAGGATTACCTTTTCCTTGCTCAGCCATTGCTATTCAACTCTACTTATTAGGTCGCTAATTATGTTCTAATATTTGATCACTGGCTTGGTTTTTTCGCTTACTTTTCCTGTTTACATTGCCTACACTGGCTAAGTAAAACAAGATTCTTGAATTTCTATCCATGTTGAAGGAAAGAACAAAGTGAGGTTTTCTACCTGTTTCTCCTTTTTCAGATGGAAGCCCTTCTTGGTGCAGTAAATATTGCACATGCTGCCATTGCTTCCATTGAGATTACCGAGGTGGGTAAGTGCTGGCACACTAAATAGAAGCCTTCAGATTCTTACCATGTGGACATTCACCCCACACAGAAAGTGATTTAGCTTTTTTGGACAAAAGTAGTTTCTACAACCAGACCACATCCAGGAAAAAGTTACACAGCCATCCAGCTGGCCACAACAAACAGCAGTTATTTCTCACAACAGTTTGTATTAACCAAGAGTAATGAAAAGATAAGAACTGAAATAGAGCATCATATTTATAAGCCAAGTCTGTGATTAAATACCACAATTCTACATTGTCTTTTTTTTTTTGCCAGCTGTGGATTGGTGGGCAGACACAGTTTGAGATTAAATTAGTTTCAGGGCCACAGGTTAAATTATTACTGTTTCAACTGTATTATCCTCTTCATAACATGGAGTAATCACTAAAATTTAGAAAGCTGTATCTTTTTACATACTTTGGTTTTGGCAGCAACACCAGTGAGCTTCTAGCAATATTATTACAAGGTGTGTCTTGTACTGCTTAGAATCTGACCTGGTGTTACTGAAGCATTTGTTCAATTAGGTGGAAAGAAGGTTGGCAGAGAAGGACCTGGTGGCCCTGGTGGACAAATATGATTAAGAGACTGTCACCAAAGATAATTAAGCATCTCTTCTGTGAGGAAAGGCTGAGGGTGTTGGGAATATTCAGAGTGGAGAAGGCTCAGCAGTTCTGCCTGTAGAAAAGAAAGCTCTGAGGAGACTATACAGCAGCCTTCCAGTACCTAAAAGAGATTTAAAAGAAAGAGAAGGACTTTTTATCAGATTTTTACTGACAGGAAGGGGCAATGGTTTTAAACAGAAATATTTAGATTGGGTATTAGGAAGTAATGTTTTATGTTGAGAGTAATGAGACACTGGTATAGTTGTCCAGAACAGCTGTGGATGCATCCTTCCTGGGATTGTTCAAGGCCAGGTTCAATGGGGCTTTGAGCAACCTGGTCTAGTGGAAGATGGCCTTGCTCATGGCAGAGGGGTTGGACTAGATGATCTTCAAATGTTTTTTTCAAATCAAACCACCACTTGATTCTATGGTAGCTTGTGCTCTGAAGCAGTCATTATAATTTTTAAAAGAAATTGCAAATCAGTTTCAAATTTCACCTTTGTTCTAGGACTTCTAGAACTGGAGATTATGAGAGAGAATGAATGATAGAATACGTATCTCCTGTGTATATGTCCTCATTTTATACACACATAAGCATTCACACTTTTTTTATGTATAGTGTATATCTATCCCTATTTGATTCTCAAGGAATTGAATTTTCTACCAGAGGGTTAAGGTTTTCATTTTTCAGTACTGGTTTTTCCAGCACTCATCAAAATTCATTAATATTGCAGTACCTAATGTCCATGATGTAGGAAAATCATTATAGAATTAGTGAGCTTACAGACCTGATTGTCTCAACCATACGCCCAGAAGTGGGCCCTATTTCAGTGAAAAGGAACTCTCCATTCCTCACAGCTGTGGTGATTAACTCTCTCAAAGAACTCTTTACTGATACACAGAATTCTTTGTGGTGTCTCTTTTGAGGGATATGCCACCCTCTTCTTAGACACTGCATTGCCATAGAAATCACTGTCAAGAATGAGAAGCCAATAAAATTTAATTAAACGTTCAGATTTTTCCTAGACTTAGTCACTCAACATTCCCTCAATAGACTTTTCAAAGTGCATGCAATAATGACATCTCTAAATTAGAGTTTGCATTGAGAATGGTTTATTAAATCTACTGCATTTATTGGAAGATTATTATGATAACCATTTATAATTTAAAAGCACCTCAGAGCCCTAAGTGAGTACCTGTCATTGCACTAGATGTTGTACTAACAGAGAACAAAAAGATGGTTCTTGCCCTAAAAATATTTTCATTCTATTGTCAAGGAACAATAAGATTAATTCATGTTTCAGTCACTTTGAGTTATTGCCCCATGTCTCTCAAAAAAGTCTCTAACTACTAAAGAATTCAAGATGTTCATTAAATGCTCACTTCGTCTATTTCCTGTTTATCATGGATAAACAGTCACTAGAGTCACATGTGAATACCTGCACCCTTTAGTTATTATTTAAATTTCTCTTTAAAGAAATAGAAAAAATGGGAAATAAACCTATTTATAAATAACTACATTTTTTTAGAGTAGAATAGTAATTGATATGCTAAAAAAATTGTTGTGCCTCTAACAGCTGTGCAAATAAAAATATGTTTGCTCAGACATTTCTGAACTGGAAATCAATAGTCATATCAGCAAAAAGATTACATATGAAAATCATAGTAACTACAACATATTGTGTGACTGTATCCTTGTCAACCTTTGAGAGCCTAGTGGTAGAAAATACACATTATTCATCCTGGACTACTTTTATTCCAAACCTCTTTCCCAAAATACCTTAAACAGTGTAATAATATCTGTAGCCTAGGGAAAGTGTTGGAATTGCAGTGGCACTCAATTGACACTCTGTACAGTGTCACTGAATTACCTTCTTTAGTCCAGCATTTGTAACTTATAAATGGGAAATTACTTTTGTTAGTGCCAAGAACTTTTGAAAATATCAGACTCAGCTATACTCTGTACAAATAATAGATTTTTTTTTAAGTTGTGATTTCATAATCATTATCATTAATCATTAGTTGTGATTATGTTGTTGAAATCACAATAAAAATCAGGATATCATATTAGCCCAACATGTGCAGATATCTCATGAAGAGTTTAATGCCACTGATCTGATAAAAGGAGAGGAGAAATACTTCACCATTTTGAATTTTGCAAGTTTGACTGATGTGACAAGGCTTTCATGTCACTGTTTGATGTAGCAAACCCAAAAGATCTACAAAAGAAATGTAAAAAGAGTTTCAAAAGGCATGAAATTCAATACTAATCAGGTATTCATCATTTTTACTGTCAGTAATAGGCCAACTGTTGGGCTAGAATTTACCACTTAACTTCAAAACTGATGGGTTTTCTCTGTAAACACCAATATCTGCTCTGACAGAAGCAGTAACCCCTTTCCACAACGCTCTGAGCTTTTCAGAGGTTCAGGAGACTCACTTGCTGTCACACTGAATGGAGGGAAGGCTTTAGTTCTCAGCTGAGAGGCCAAGTTGAAGTTAAACAGACTAGGTTGCAGTCTGGATAAAGGCTAAAGTCTGCAGTGTTAGAGATGAGATGAATGAGCACAAGAACTCAGTGCCATATCAGAAGCTCTCTGGTATCATCTCCTGTCTGCTGTACCAAAGAAACAGTCCTGTGACCCATGATAGTGACTTACACTATATCAGTAGTCTAAGAATTGAAATACTCAGTGCTGGATCTTGTAATGTCTTAAAAATCAACAAAGAGCTGCCTCTAGGATTAGGATTAGGAATTATGGAGTTGAAGAACCTTGTTTGTTATTTGCCCATGCAATATCCCTGAGATAGGAAAGTGTTAAATTCCAGAAAAGAAGATTAGCCATTATTTTTTGCGCCTGGCTCTCAGCGGCCACGGGACGGAGGCTGGCCGGCTTGCTGTCCCGCTTGTGGCCGCAGGGCAGGCACACACGTGGCCGCCCCCGAGTCTCTGCCAAGACTGTCGCGGGTGGTGGTGATTGCTGCGGCATGGGTAGCACAGAAGAGGCACAGAGCATGAGGAAACCAAGGGAAAGGAATAAGGGAAAGACACTTGTCTGAGTCTCCAAAGGTTTAATCTCGAAGTGGGGCAGAGCAAGTGACAAATACGGACTTGAACAGACTGCTTTTATAGGGTAGAGGGAACACAGGGAGGACACAACCTTTGACCAATAGGAGGGCATTAGGGGAGGGGTGCAGGGTAAGGGCTCCCCAGTAGAAGCCAACATAGGGTGGGAGCAAGTCCCACAACCCAGTTCTGCCCTGAGGAAGGGATGAAAGACAGGGAACTCTCCAGAACCAAAGAAGCGTGCTATCTTTGACAGACAGGGGTGGGACAAGGGAACAAGGGAGGTATACAGGCGGATTGACATGTGGATTGACATACATTTTGGTGGGGAAAACAGTGGTAAACAATTCAGGATTGAACCATTAGGGAAGCCAAATGGGGTACAGAGACTGAACCGCTACAAACTTATAACAAGGAATATTAAAACATACTACAGAAGAACCAACTGTAAAATAACAAACTACCACAATTTTTCTCTAATGCCAGACAGGATAAATAGGTCCCTCATTTAAACTACAAGCTGTCATAAGCATAAATTTTATAGACAGAAAGGCTCTATTTTGAGTTCTTACAAGCCCTTTTTAACAGAAGACTGGTCCACATACTACTGAGAGAAATTACTTACAGTACATTCTGTTATGCGTTTTTCTTACAGTTGGTGTCCTGATTACTATTTAGAAGACTTAAAACTTTCCTCTAAAAGACAACTCATACTTGAGCACCTTTAACTGTGTTAAAGAAGGGGATTTGTAAGTATGATTATGCAAAACAAATGAGTACAAGACAGTTATCTTCTATGTGTGGAAAATATTTGGAACTAGAGGTAATACAGTCCAAAAGTAGGCACCAATGGCTCTTTGCTGACCAGCAGTCATCAGCCAGATGGCAAGTATAAGGTAAAGTTACTGCCTATAGCAGAATGATCCTTGATCTTGCTAAATTGCCATTCTTCTTCTCTCTATGATTTCTCTCAGAATTTTATATCTTTCCTTCAGGCCAGTATTTCTCTCCTGAGCTACGGCTATTATTGACTCAAGTGATTTCACTTCTGGCTTGGTTTTTGCATTTGTTACCTTGCAGAACAGACACACTCTCACAAAAGGTTCATTTTTTTGTTTTCAATAAAACTGAGACAAGGTCACAGTTGCATGTCTCAAAATAAGACCTGGATCACACACACACCTGAGTTTTGCAAAATTGTTATTAGCGATTATGATTAACTATTACTGTTAAGGTGTATTATTACTAGACATTTGTGCTGTGGTTAATCACAGGGTTATATAAAGTAGAATCTGCACAGTTAATACTACATTGAGAAGCATGAACTAGGCAAATGAGGAAAGCTAATAACTCTTCTGGTTTTTTTAGTCTAGATTGCTGTTAACTGAGTTCATAGTGCAGAGGGAGGTCAGGCAAAGGAGCAGCACAGACTTAGAGACTTCCTTGCAGAACCCCTTCAGGTTCCCTGAATCTGCATGAAGACAGAAGGAGAAAATTACCATTTTCTTCATTCAGCACTCACTTACTGGGCTATCATTAGGGGTAAAAGTCCATTTGCACTTACAATGAGGAGATTTTATAGCTTATGATTCCAATAAGGTCTGTTCTCAAGGCCTGCTGAACTTCAGCAAAGACTGCTTCAAGAAGAAATAAATGGTCCATGGATTAGGTTAAAGGGATTGAAGCATTTTGTTTGCAGACAAAGCTTCATAACAGGCAGGAGACCTTAACTTTTTTATCTATTCAGCCACTTTACTGACCTCAAACAAGGACAAGATGAGAAGGAATTGGAATTAAGGTTATGACTGCTGAGCATAGAGTGTCAGGGGACAGCAAGAGCAGGGCTGTCCCCCAGATGCCTAAGAGCCAGGAGTGACTGCACGAGCTCGGCCCAGCCCCATCATATGCAGGCAGGGCAGGGGTGATGACAGAAATAGGCTCTTCCAGCAGCCCAGCAATCATCAGGCAGGGCAATGTCTGGTCCACTCAGGAGTACAGCCAGCAAGTCAGGACAACAGGAGCCAGAACCTACCTCTCAGCTTAGGAGAAACAGCCAGAATACAGGCTGAAAGAGGGCTCAAGGCCCATGGATGGAAATTGAGGATCTCTTGAGACTGATCAGGGCATGTACTGCACTCAGGGTGGTGACAGCACGATTGAATTGTTGTTTATTGCATTGTGCTGTTTCACACCAAACATATTGCTATGTCAAAAAAAACCTCAAAGCCAGAAGAATTACACTTCTAACTGCAATTTGTATGATTTTTATACTTTAATCTGAATGCTAGACTAAAGTGCCTGAAGCCTCTCCTTCACCAAGAGTGATGTTGTGAACTTCAGAAAAATAAGATATTTCTGTCTTGTATGACTTACACTTTGTAGAAAGTTGAGTATGAAAAGAATAAATGCTTCATGTGGTTTTCTGTCCAGAGATTGTTCCCTGGGTTGTTCTTAAGACTGTGCAAACTGTAGAGGATAATAACCAAAGGGCTTTCTTCTGCCAAAGATGCCTGGGTGCTTGTTCTGAAGCAGAATGAATCATGGAGACAGAAAGAGTTTTTCTCAGTGCCTTCACTAATGTTGACTTGTGTATTAGAACTCCAGCACTAGAAGTAAGTGCTGTGTCTACCAGAGTGGTGGTAAAATGCTGGTTTTATAAACGAAGAGTAATTTTTAATGTTATGACACCTGAACTAGGAATCTTTCATTAAGCCTTAGTTTAGGTTACAGAGAAGGTCTTGAGAAATTCTGAATCCCACAAAGCTAATCAGTCATTGATGAATGATGATTCTGAAAAGAAGAATGCTTTCTGTGTTTTTTATCCAATCTAATAAAAGCATTGACTAAGCATTACTTTTAAAAGTAGGGTAAGGACTGGGTCAGAACTAGAGAAAGACATTGATTTGTTACGGATTAATTTTAAAACTCTCTCATATCAGATGCTAGGGACATTATTTCCCAGACTTACAGTTGACGAGTAAGTTTGGGAGCCTTTGGGTTTTGGTCAAGCAGAACAGTCTGTTAAAAACTACAATTACTGCTGACTAAAGCCCCTCAATCAAGGCAGAGAGTGGTAGTTTACTCTGATTTACTGTTAAACCCCAATTTAAGTCTTATGCTCAGGGTCACGGACAGCAGGAACCTGCTGATTCTGCAGGACTTGCTTAGAGGTGGTAAAGAATGATTCAGGAATAAGGCAGTGACTTCTAAGTTTCTTTCCCCCCTAATCTTGGCAGTGATGCAAATTGATAAAAGATGTCAGAGCAGAAAAGTAGCTCCTATTTCATTTTCTTCCTTGTATAGAACTTCTGTAAACTTATGGTAAAAGGTGAATCAGTGTGAGTGATTTTTCCCAAGATGGCTCCTTTTACTAAATTTATAGTTGGGGTTAGGATTAGAAAGGAGAGGAAATGAAGTACCTACTCTATTACAGGACATTTCAAGGTTCAGGAACATAAAATATGACCTAGTGCTACAACAAAAAGTAATTTCTATTTAATTCATTTCACAAGAGTTGAGTATCTCCATTTTTAAGCACAGCATAAGAGGAAAGCTTAAAATTGCAGATGGAATATTGGGAACAGGAACATAGATGCTGGTGAATAGCTAATGCTAGGTTTATTGAGAAGCTCTACATCAGCCTGAAATCCTGCACCTCCAAGTCAGTGGGAAAGATCACTTCATATTTTTGCTGAAGTCTCTAGTTTTTGAGTTGGTCTAGGTTAGAGTCTGAAGCTGCACTTACAATTACCAAAGTCTGTGTGACAACTTTCTTTCCCCCGTGACTGTGGCTTGCTCTAAAAGAGAAGGGAAAAAAGCAGAAGCCTGTGGAGTAGGTTAAGCTAAGCAGTGGCCATATAATGAATAAGCATCACCCTTACAATAATGTCTGAAATATTCCTTTATCTTGGTTCATGCCTAGACCAAAACACAAGGCAGTTCAATTTATATATTTTTTTTTAAATATCTTGGCAGGTATGGGTATGCAATATGTTTTTAAGCACAGGAAAACTGGGGACTGCAGGTTTGTGGCAGAACTCCTGGAAGCCATTCCAGAGTATGGCTAACAATTTCTTCTAGTCCAATAAGGGTAACCAAGGACAACAGTTTCTCTAATATCCTGTTATTCTCAGATGCAGACTATTATAACTACACAGTTTATGAGGATTCTGTGACCGAGGATGAGGCTCCATGCCAGATGTAAAGAATTGCTCAAATTTTGTAGCTCATGGCTTGAGGATATTTTTAAACTCTAGCACTGGTAGGGTAGAAAAAAGAATGAATGGACCTTCTCTAGCCTATGATAAACATCAGTGCCAGAAAATCCCCCTCTAGTCCTATAAATATATATATTCTCAAACTGTTCTTACAACTTTTTCCTCTTACGATCTAGTCTTTTTGGTAGATCCTGGGAGGTTCAGCCATCTTTTTTGATGAACTATTTCCATTTTCTTTTGATGAAGTAGAGATGAACCCTACTGTTCTCTTTTTCTTGAGTTCTGTTTAAGTTTCGGAGAACAAAGCATGGAAAGGGGATTTTACTGAGGCATCCTCTAATACCTGAATTGTAAATCAAGAGTTTCTGGTTTGCTTTTCCTTATATATGGGTCTGCCACCACGAAGCACAAACCCGGGAAATTCACTCTGCTGATGTTTACAGAACACTTCATGGCAGAAGGTTGCAGCAAGCCAACCCAGAAGGAAACTTCTTTTCACTTTTGAAGTTTTTTGTTGTTTGGCTCTGTCCTTGTAAACATGTCAAACTTATTAGCATATGAGTAGAACTGTGGTTCAAACTAACTTTCCTGGGAATAGGGTCTGAAGCCATGAGTATAAATTCATGTTTCTTTATCTTCCAGGACTCACTGAGACATTGAGTTCTACTGAGGCCAAAAAAGAGAATTTTATCTTTTGTTTTCCCCTGCCCATCTCTCTGTTCTGTTTGAAAACCTAGGGATAGGGTCATAACTACGACTAAGATTGTGGACTGGACAAACCAAAGTTAGATTTATTTAAGATCCTGTGAAGCTCATGAGCATATGGATGCAGATTTATTCCTTAATGGGTTGGAAACTCTTAATAAAAACAGCAAATCTTGAAGAGACATTTTCGTTATTTGAACCTGTATATGATGCCCATCTAGAATGAAGACTTCAGAAATCAAAAAAATGGGCCTTTTAATTTTTTTTGATTTTGATTAGTGTTTAAATTTTGGGCTGTGGGAAGATGCAACTAAAACCACCAGGTTTAAATATTTTAAAAAAATCCTTGGGTGAGGAAGAAAGCAATTTCAGGAAAGGAAACAGTTTGCATTTTATTATGGTCCATAGAAGAGATTCTAGTTAAATTCAGAATAAGGATCTTTGAGTAAAGGAACTTAACAACTCTCTTATTGATGCCTCCTGTCGTCAGGTCTGCCTTTAGAAGGAGGAAGGCTGGTTCCAGAAAAAAAAACATAGATTATTTTCTGTTTTCCAGGGAACTGTTTCTCTGGACTGGTATTTATGAATAGTAAGTGAGAGTAAGTTTCATCAGAGAAAGCAGAAGCTGCAGAACTACACAGCCTGTTAGGTGCAAAAGCTCTTCCAGTGGAGATTGAAAGGTCGCCCTGAAGAGAAGAAAAATCTGTGGGTTCTGTCCAGGCTAGTTTTGGTACTGCAAGTATGGTTTGTAAAGACAGTGGCTAAAGAAGATGAAATTAGATGATAACATAAAATGAAGGAAGAGTTTCATCCAGTGAAACAACATATATAGATCTTGGGAGAAGTGCTAGTTCAGAGTAAGGATTTGTTCCAGAAGGAAATAATAATTTACATATTATTCTGTTCTTTGTAGGGGTTTTTGGCTACTGTTAAGGTTTGATTAGGTATAAGATCAGGAAGCTAACAGAGTCTTCACAGTTTTACTGAACTGCACTGAGAAATGGTTTTAAGACCAAAGTGGTCTTCTCTCAATAAAAGTCTCTATTGAGCACAGAAATGAAACCAGAGCTACAAGTGAGAAGGCCTGAAAGCACCCATTTATTCACTGAGCCAAAAAAAACCTAAAACAGTAAATGTGGCTCATAGTTCTCTGGTGGAAATGGTCTCTGGCTCAGTTTTACTCTTCAGGCTACCTGTTGCATTTAAGTTTAGGACTGCACATAGCAGGATAAATGTTTAATAAGATCATATTTTTTTCATCTTGCAAGAATACGGTGGATTCCATTAAGTACTAGTGCCTTCATTACCTTGTGAGGGCATGATTTTTTTATTTGTTAGATTTTGGACACAATCAGATGCACCTTCGACCACAGAAAATAAGGGTTAAAAGCTGCCTAGATTTATTTTGATTTATTAAATCTAGGTCATTTATTTTTGTCATTAGGTTTTTGTCCTTTCAAATAGTTCAAATTTTCCAAGGTAAATAGACTACAAATTTATTAACTTCAAGGTGTTAAGCAGATGATCTTTCCAGGTGAATTACTGCCATTGAAATATGAAAACAGATGGATAGGTCAAAATATTCTAGTAACTTAATGGTATTTGTGCTTTGAAAAAAGTTTTAAAAATATTTTATAATAAAAGGTAAATCTAGACAGGCAATGTCTAGGGAGTAACCCATATGATAAATTTTGTTTGATCTCTTCCTTCTCTATATTTTCATTAGCAATATTACATGGTGCTTGTTCCTTAAAAGAGGCAACATTTTCTACTAAAAAGAGAAAACTGAAGGAGGCAATTTAAAACCAATTTCAACTGCAAACAATCCATATTTATTACTAGTGTGGTTTCATCCAGCTTCTCAAATTGTCTCTTTAAAGCTATTCTTCCACATAAAAAGTGTGCATTACACTTCAGATAATGATGCATCAACATTTGTGACTTTTATATCTTGGCGAATTAAGCCTAATTCTCAAGAGCAATGCCTTGAAGAAGTTAATTTTATAAGTACAATGCTATTTTAAATCAGCTTGTAGCAGAATTTGAATCCTTAAAGAGTATTCACCAGAAAAGGCCAAACACCAACATCAGGCCCCTAAACATTTTTAATAAATAAAACTCTGGTATTTCTAAGACATTTTATATCATCATCCAGGGAGTGATCCAGTTCATCAGCAATCCCACTTTTATTAATCTTACATGCATTCTGTGACCTGGAGTAGTGTAATTTATAATTTGTCTTTTTCTGTTGTGGATTATGGAGCTAGAAAGGATATGTCCCTGGCTACCAGGGACCTGACTATCAGGTCCCAAGTACATTCAAGACTTTTTTGTCTCTTTTTCAGTGTCACGTCTAAACCATTGTAATAAAAATAATCAAATCAAAGCAAACAGGTATTGAAAAATCTACAGGGAGTCTGAGATTCAAAAAAATCTGTTCATGTGGCTGTAGTCATGTAAATCAATCTAAAAGCCAACGTAATTAAGTACATATATGGTAAATGCAAATTATACTATTAAATAGGTACAGATTCAGGCTAATATGTAAAATTTTAAATAGGTTTCAGAATGAATTAACTGTCTCTATGTTTCTCCTCTCGCAGTCATCTGCATAGATTCATTGCTGCAGTAAGACATCATTCTAGGTCTCACAGCAGTGAAATACAGTATCTCTTAGCATAAGAGAAACATTAATCTTGCAAAGAAGGAAGCATAAATCCTATTAACTAGAAAAGCCTAAAAGATTGCAAAGTATCCAGGTAATACCTATTGCTCACAACCTAATAGAACCAGCATTTTTTCTCTCCTCACTCTGTAGAAGTGCAAAAGCCAGAGTAGCTGTTTCAGTAAACATTACTCTCTTGTGTAGGAAGATGACTGAAAGAAACTGGTTTCTAAGTCATTCCTCCTCCAGACTTCCAGTATCTTTCATTTCTAAAGGTGAATAAAACATAACCCTTGCCATCCTACTTCAACTATAGCATAGCTAGCATAAATAAATATTTCCCTATATCAATAGAAGCACACCCAGTAATAATGACAATATGTTTTAGTGTGAGCTCTTCAATAGTGAGAAATCAAGCAGTAATCAAAGGTCCAATCAAGCAGACTGCAGCCATCCATTGTAGCGCTACAATGTCTCTCATGTGGAAATGATCTTCAATCAGAATAGGAGGCCAAAGTCCTTAGCATGAGCCCTGCCCTTACTTGACAAATCTGTATTTTCAAAACACAAGTCCCCCCCAGTCATTTGCAAGTGGTTGTTTATTTGACAAAGTTACTGATTTGTAAAATTCAATTCATCTGGTGTTCCTGTATTATCATAGTGGACTTTTTGGTCAAGTCATTCACTAAATCAACAGTCCAAAAGAAAAATAAATGTTGTCTTCTATTTTGCTACCTGACCTGAGTTTTCAGTGTAAATTTTAGATAGCTCTAAATTACTCCTGAATTGTATCTCTCCAACAACAGAACAAGGCCTTGGTGATCCTGTACAAAATGCTGTTATGAAAAAAAAAAAAAATCTTTCCCTGTATATGTTTACATCAATGACATGTTTTCTATTCATGTGTTTGACAATATTTCCATCATTTCTTGTACTGTTTTCTTGTCACCCTTCTGTTTTCCACTTTTGATTAGGTCCACAGTTTACAAGAACATGTTAAAATACAGATTTGGTTCGTTTGAGAATAGTCACACACACGCACAGTATTGTTGTTCCTACCTCTCCGTCTTTCAAATACATCTAGCAAAGTATTCTGAAGGATCTTGGCCTAATTTTCCAATATCAGAGACATACTCAGGCTATTCCTCTTAGACATTCAAAGATTTCAGCTTCAGACTGATGACATACTGCCACAGATTAAAAGTCAGAGGACTCTTGAACTTCCTTCAGATTGGCTTTCTCATTTCTTATAAATAACCAATTCCTCTCTTTCTTTGATGGACAGCTACACCATTATTTCCTCTGATTCTGAATCCTGTGATTTTCTAGCATTAGCAGAAAAAGCAGTGATATCTAATTGTGACAAGAAAAGTGGGGATGGTGTGTTGAAAGTGTAAGACAGACACTGCTTAAGTTTGATTGATTGGGTTTTCAGTTATTTCTCTTCCTCTCCTAGTTTTAACTAGATGCACCAAGCAATACTGGAAACAAACCTACTGTTAAACTTGTTCAGTATTTCCCAGTATATAACCATTTGTTCTGACTAACATTCTTGTTCAGACTAAGCCTGTTCCAGGGTGAGGGTTTTCTTTAAAAGTAAGTAAAATGGAAACTTATAATTCAGTATTTCTTTGGTGCAAAAGCACAGGAGAAAGTGAAAAATGATGTGAGAACAAATTGTCTTTAATCTGATTTTTAAAAAGACAGGATTGTGTGTAAGGAAGAAGTTCTAAATTAAAGGTCTTTATACAATTGGTCTGCTATAATTCTTTAATTTTAGGATTCCTTTCCAAACTGTGCTTAATGTGTCCTTTAAAATACAGAAAACTATTTGCATTCCATTATACTTTGTGGAGTTTCAGCTTGGCCACAGTTCCCTAAGAACCTTTCTGCCTTTTAGCTGTAGTTACCTGTCTTTTAGCTGTTTTCAGTCTGTTTCATTTATTGCATGTCTTGTTTTGGCATTCATGGATGGGTGGATGTCAGTTCTGGCCCTGCATAGGAATTGTTTAGAGTGAGGCTGCAATGCAACAGCTCTGCCAGATACATAGACAGCAGGGACTAGAATGCCTTTCTCCAAGTACAGACACGAACACTTTGGTCCCATAGATACTGTCTTAAGTAGAGAGAATGAAAGGATAGGTACCCACAGAAGGATCTCTGCCACCCACTCTTCCGATGCTGTCAGCTCCAAGAGCAAGAATGCTCAGTGGGGGTACTAAGTTACTTGAAAAGTAACTCATGAGTAAGTGCAGCACTTTCTATCTATTTATCATAATCCACTTGTATAGGAGAAAAAACCATTTTGCTGAAATAAGTCATCAGTCAGGAAAAAATAAAGTATCTGTTTCAAAAGTAATATATTGGACAATGAGAATGTTGTACATGCCAGGATGTATTGAAATATATTTATATATGTCAGTGAAAATTTCTTCACTTCTCTCAATTATGCATTCTTGTGTAGATAAAACCACCGAAGTCTGAGCAGGTTACATTTGCAGGCACACAGAGAGAAATGTCTACCTATCTTCCCAGGCATACTGTTTTGGTGAGCATAATATGTCCATTATGGCAGTAAGTACTGGAATACAGTATGGAATGCAGCAGGCAGTAAGTGGCGTGGTTTCTGACACGGAATTGTAGGAAACACTAGGAGGCACACTGCAGCAACAATCCATACCTGCACAAGTCATTGCAGCAAGAGTCACGCTGAACTGCTGGAGACCTAGCTGCTTGCAGTGAAATTGGTCGTCCTTTAAATGGTTCTAAAACATAATTTCTTGGTTCTGGATAAGAAATAGAGTGGTAGGGAAGCATGTAACCCTTTTTTCTTTTGCAGCTGTGTGAGATGGAAGAGTTAGAGCCAAAATTCGGAGTCATGAAAAATGATAAAGTCATTGTGCTTTTAACTGAACGCCATACAAATTTTCTTCTGCTGTTTTTTTAGACAAGACTAATTTACTACAATAATCTCTTTTACATCTAAATACTGCTGTGGTCACCATCTAAAAGCTGCATAAATGATCCTTCAGGTCTGCAGTATAAGACAATTACCTCGGTGCAAATCAAAGCCTGCCAAAACTCCAAGATACACAGCACGTTACTGTTTTCATTTAAAGCCCACATCTGCAGCTTTTGCATATAAATTGTGCATCCACCAACTGAAATTGCAGATGTAGATATGTATTTTCCTTACTACAAATCTATAGAACATTTCAACTTGTATGCAGTCCCAACTTTTGCATACTAAATTTGTGCACAAATTTTAAATGTTTGCCTACCTATCAGTAAGCTATGTAAAGCACATTCTACTCTGTGTTAATCAAAGTATATTTTTGAAATATCTAATAGCTATGATTAAGCTAGTGCATAGCTCCATGCCAAGTTCACAGATAGCAATATTTGTGCCAGTAATCTACTCAAGGGTAAATACAGCCAAGTTGTGAATGTATTTCTATATAAAGAGCTTTGCAGCTCTGAAGTATAATGAAAAACCCAGCAGAAGCTGCAGCGCCACTAATGAAATAACTGGGCTCTCAAGAGAAGAACAGGAGACAGATATAGTAAGAGACTGAAGCCCAAAGAGAAATGTGGGTGATATACAGAGTTTTCAAAGGAAAAGAAGTGATGAAGCAGGTAAAGACTACCTGAGATTCATGAAGGGAGTCAAATCTATGCAACTGGGGACTAATTAGAAGGAGAAATTAATAAGTCTGTCACCAGTGCAGACAGAGAATCTGGAATAGCACTGTAACCACAAAAGTAAGGATATAAAATGTGGCTCTGAAGTTGATAAAAGGTAGGAGAAGTTCTATAATTATCCTTTATCTATAATTATCCTTAATTATCCTAATTAATCTTGATTGTCTTCCATGATGATATTACTGAGTCTGCAGACAAAGGGAAAGTGGTCTGTGTCATTTACCGTGACTTTAGCAAGGCCTTGGACACAGCCTCCCACAGCACTCATGTAGGCATGCTGAATGGGTGTGGACAGGAAGGGCAAACTTCAAGGAGAGGGAAAAATTGGCTGGACCATTGCACTTGAAGTATTGCAGTCAACAGTTCAGAATCTAACAGGCATATGATTAAAACTGACTCTCCTCATTGCTCAGTACAAGGACTGATACTACAAAATACATTTGGGATTGGATAATCTTGTTATGAGCAACACCAAACAGAGGGGAGCAGTTGATACACTGGAGGGGTAGCAGGGGACTTTGACAGATGGACAAAGAGCTGACCCGTGAAGGTGAAGGAAAGCAAAGGCAAAGGCAGAGTCCCGAGCCTGGGATGACATTAACCTCGAGCTGGAAGTGATTGGTTAGAAATCAGCTCTGCCAAAGGGCACGGTGGAAAGGAAATTGAACACGGGGCAGCAGTGCACCCTAATGGCAGTAAAGAATAACAGCAATCCGGGCAGCTGAAGTGTCCAGGAGGTATGAGAGTGGCTACCTCCTTTCGTTTTGCTCTTGTGAAGCTCCATCCAGAACAGCCTCCAGCTTTGGATCCTCCCAACTGATTACTAGAAAGGCTACAGCACATAACACGCAGAGACCAAAAGGAAATGATTTGTTCAGCCTGGAGAAAATAAAGCAATGATGAGGTGGGGGGAGGAGGTAATTCAGGTTGCTGCCTTCAACTACCTAAAAGTGAGCTGCAAAGACAGAATCAACCTTCTCTTCAAACTGTGACCAGGTGTAGCATGTTCATGGTGAGAGTGACCAAGCTCTGGAACAAGTTCCCAGAGAGTTTTCCAGATCTGCGTGCTTGGAAATTTTCACAATTGCTTCAAAATGGTTCTGATCAAGTTTTGAAACTGAGCTTACTTTAAGGAGGATTAAATGAGCTCCAAACATCCCTTCTGAACAAAATATTTCCACAATATTTTTAGGGTGGATATTAAAAGAAGTGAAGTCTGAAGTGGTTTTAAGGAACTGTTTATTTTCTAGAAAATGATAGGAATAAGCAAAAAAGAGTAAGGAGGCTTATGAAGTTTATTAGAAATAAAATTTGGGGACATGATGATGATGATGATGATGATGATGAATATTTATTTGCCTGTTGATTCCCAGTCATTTAGGGGAAAGGAGCATTTTCCTAGTAATTTGTATATTTGTGATAAGTTATGAACTACTCAGCCTAAAACCTAGATAATCAGCGGCTTTAGAAAATATAGCCAAAGAGCATAAATCTTTATAAAAATTAGTTAGTTCAATAAATCATTTTCAGCATTTTATTCAGACAAGAATCCAAGCCAAGTTAGAGTTCACAGGAATTCTGCAGATATGAATTTACATTCTGAATCTCTGAATCTTAAGAGAAACTCATGGGGAATTGATGACACATCAGGTAATATATATCTTCAAACTAAGGGCTTTCTTTGGTGAATGCAATATTGTTGGAGAAATTATTTGTGTAATAAATCCATGTGTGTGCAAGTCCATCTAACCATCTTGACAGATTGTTTGATCAAAGAAAGAAACATTTTAGAAATTATCTAACATACAGATTTTCTTTTATATATGTAGTTCTTTCTCTAAATATAGTGAGTGACTAATAAATGTTTGTATTTCATACATATTTATAGTATCTTACCATTTCTTGACTCTAGGGGTAAACATGGGGAACTGGCAAGTGAGACATTTCTCACATCTTATGATTATTAGAACCAGACTACTGCCTATTCCATCAAGGTAATGCTAAAGATTGTATGGTAATGGAAAGCTGTATGGAATATCTTATTCACAGATCAACATTAGGAAGTGGCTAAACAATGGGCATCCTTGCCAGAGAGTTTTGGGCTTGCAACATTGCATAAGTCCCTGAAGAGTCTGAGTCCTAAAGGTCTATCAGGGGCTTTGCAACAGAAAATGTGTCTCTGCACCTTCTAATCAGACTGACTTCTATTAAATACTTGGAGCACCGAGTTTCTACAACCTGAGTGTAGAAAGGTATTATGAGGAAACATAGAAATTAAGAATATCACTGGAACATAATTTATATCTGTTTTCAGTACACAGAGACAAGAAAAACCAGAATGGATAAGAAGGCACAGAAGGCAGGAGGATAAAAAAAATCCCCCCAAAATGAAACATACACACACGCACAAAAATAAAAAAATTAAAAAAAAAAAAAACAATAATATAAAAATAAATTAGTGGTGTATGTAAGTCAGTACGGCTTATGGACTTACAGAATTTAATTCATGTAGGAAATACAATGATTTCTGAGAGAAATAATGTTCCTAGATTAATGCAAAAAGCCTGGACAACAAAGTGGAGAATAGTACAAGACATTAAAGTGCTGTAACATCTATAAAAGAAAAATAGAGCAATAGCAATCCTGATGGGAAGCAGGTAGAGGCTTTCTTCAGAAAACCATAAATAAACATAAGGCAGTGTAGTTGCACTGTACATTAGCAGTGTGACAGAGAGTAAATAATAAAAATATGAAGCAATAGTGCAGATAAAGTAGAACTAGTTTATACCAAAATTTATTTTAAGGAAAGACTGGTCTCATGCCAGATTTTTCTAAAACCCTTGCATCAGATTTACATTCAGATGAAGATTTCATTTTATTACTATAGTGAATAAAAGATATCTGGACTTACATCAAGAAAAAAAAAGGCCCAGATGTTTCTGTATATTGCATTTGACAAGTTTTCTTTAACAAAAAATTGTGAAGGCAAAAATGATGGGTCATCTTTGGGTCAGCAGTTAAGAGCTAATCATACAAAATTTTATTGAAAGAAGTTATCACAGTTGCCTTAAATGATGTTAAAAATATGCACAAAAATTACATTTGTAATGAAGCTTCCAATTTCAAAATTTTGAATAGGAAGAATTTCTGGAAGTAAGTAGATTAAGTCTGGTTGTCTCCTTGAATGCTCAAGGAGGTATCCTCTGAAACCAGAAGCATAAACTTATCTTTAACTTGTACCCCAAGTACTGTGAAACTCTCATGTGGAAAGTTCCTTTTCTAATGGAATAAATTGGTGTCTCAGAAAGGTTATTAGAAGTCAATGGAGAGCTAAAAAGCAAAGGGAAAGACTGACGGTTCACCAAAGAATGATGTAAAGACCTTGCTATCCTTCAGAGCTCTCAGGACCTTCATTTCTGTAACTGCTGAGAAAATCAATCAAGGAAGGTGAAATGGTCATTGGTCTCTGTTCTGCCTCAATAGCTTCAGCTCTGAGAAGGCTGCCTTGTATCTAGAAGAAGCTTCCACTAAAGAAAGACTGGAGCATTTGGACCTGGTTAATGAAGTCAATGAGGGGAGTGAGACCATTTGGAACATGGGTGCCCTAGGTGGGCACTGTGGAAGTGCAGGACAGGGAAAGGATGAGTTTTGCCTACTCTCCAGGTGCAAGCCATCCCTGTGAGCCCATTATATGGTTGCGACTGACTTCCTAGCCCTCCAGGAAGGCAAAATGTCTTTGGTCTGCACATAGGAAAGGTGCACTTATGCCTGATGCCATTTATGTTTCCATACTTATAGCATTTTCCCTGCAAACAGGACAACATTTAGAGTAATAAAAAGGCATCTTGAAAGATCAAAATTATTTTGGTTCCAAATGCCCTTTGTGTGGGCATCTGTTGGTGTTTAAGTTAATTTCATTACTCCTTTGACTAAACTAATTAGGGCCACTTAAATGACACTAGGTGGAATGTTTTCTGTAGGGAAAGTGCTAAAGCTGCTTTGGATAAAACAGTGGTTTTTCCCTGTAATTTAGAATTAATAGCTCAATTTATGCAGCAGGATTAAAAATGCTTGAACTTTCCAAGTGCATTTCCACTTCTGCCAATTCAGCTGTGCTACAGTAGAAGATTAAGTACTATAAGCTCAGGAATCTGACTGAGTCAATTTTGTATATTCATCTGCATTGGTATTTATTTGTTTGTTTGCTATAACTTCTGTACCACAGGTTATGCTTTAGAAAATCTGCATTCCCATCATGGAAAAATGGCAAGAAACTAAAGCAGTAAAACTGTCCTTTTTTATCCCTTCATCAGTTTGGTTTATACTTTAAGAACCTGCAGCCAATACTTTTACAACAGGCATCAGTAAGAACTTCTCCCTCCCATGTTTCTACTCCCTCTTCAGGGCAGGTTTTTTCTTCCTTATTCCCTCCCATTATGGTGATCATTTCATGTTCAAGTGGACAAAAGTGGCAAGTCATGTCCTGAGCAAGTACACTGCCCTCAGCATCATGGTCCTTATGCAATTCTTGCCAGACTTGAGTGTCCTTCAGTGTTCAGGCTCTTTGTCTTTTGGTCCAATTTGAAATGGGTCACTTTCTCTGGCAGACCTTAAGAACATGAACCAAAAGCATAAGTCACCTAAACTTTTGATTTATGGCATTTACAACTGTCAAGAGTTTGTAAGAAAGTGACCTACAACAATCTCAAAGCACTCTGTGAAAGAGAGTTGTAAGGGCAATTGCATTTTCAAACAGAGAAGCAAGGGTTGCCTTTAGTAACAACTATCTTGTTTCACCATCTGCATAACATTAATTGAAAGGGTACATGCTGGCATACAAGTCACAAGAATTTCTCTTACTAATTATGTATTTACAACAATGAGCATTTTTGCATCATGTGAAATAACAAGCAAAAATAGATGTTTTTTTTAACACCTACTTTAAAACCACACTCTTGGTGATAAAAACAATCCTGACAGTTCTTTGCACCATCAAAATCAACAACTAGGTTACATAACCTTATTCTCTGTGATATGCAAATTGCTTGGCTTGGGGAACAAGCGTCACAAAAGAAGTTGTGCTGGTATTAGCCTGGTCTGAATAGAAGGCTGGATAATAGCATAGGGATCAGCTCTGCTTTCTATATTCAAGTTTGAGGATCAGAGAAAATGGGTGCAAGTCATTAATCACATCATTGTGGGGTTCTTTCATTTTTTCACTAGGAAACATCAACCTGCATGGCTGGCAGGCTTGCCCTCTCTGTCAGTTAGAAAATGATAAAAGTGTTTCTTAAAATAATCTTAGTCTAATACTGTTACTTTCGTGCACAATATAAAATTGCCAGGTCTCTACTATACTTCAAAGAATACGATTAGCAATGAATGCTCTCTTTTTCTTTTGCTCTCATTTTACACAGACACTTGAAAATGGTAAATCTACTGAATGCTAGTAGCACTTGGCTGTTTTTTTTTTCCTTTGTGAGCTGTTAGAGTGTTTAATCATCTAGTTAAAGGCAGCAATGATTTGCCTAAACCAGGAAATAATTCAAGTAATGAGATATGCAAAACAGGCACATACACACATGAAAAAAAGCTTAATTCCCATAAGTCTCACTTTCTGAATTGGCAAAAAATAATGAATCTTTATGTCTGTGGTGATAAAGCAGGACTCCTCACTCTCAGTATCTCCATCTTCAGTTAGATTGCTTGCAGATCCACTGAAATTAGATGTCAGTGTAAATTATGGTGTAGGCCGAGCTACTAGCCAAGGCTATGAAGGGTAGACACATAAAAACAAGGTGCTATTGAAGGTAATTGCTTCTGATCTTAAAGTTCTTAGTGACAAAATTGGTGCTGATGTGGCATTTGCATCTGAGGCTCCCTTTTAATTGACACTGACTGGATTGAAAGCTAGCTTTTTCCCCTATGGGTTTTATTTTTTCTGCTAAATTCTTAAAATCCACCTTGTAAAACAGTGGCAAACAGTGGAACACAATTCAGCTGAGCAGGAAAAGGATATTTGTTTGTTTCACAGATTCAGGGCAAAAGCACATGTTTATGCACATATACAGATTATATGTGCATATCTGTGTACACATCTCTGTGTGTGTGCACATGTGGTTGATACAGAAAACAGAAAAGAGCAACTTGAAATTCATAAGTAAAACGGTTGTGTATGAAAGGTTAAATCTGAGAAAATGGTAGCTAGAGTCACCATTGCAGTACCTACCTCTCAGACAAGCCACTGCCTAGTGCAGTGCTCAGCTGGATTTTGTTCCCCAGGCTCTCCATGTCATCTGTAAATAACAACTCTAACAATACATCAAAGCCATCATGTCAAAGAAGGTAGCACCTGATCTAGCCAGAAGGAAAATATAGGAAAAGAGCAAAAGCTAAGACTCATATATTTAATGCTTTTAGTGCATTAAGCCAGAGAGATGGAGACACCAGGCATTTCAGTTTTCCTGCTAAAGCTTTTTTCAGAAAAGTTCTTCTAAAGGAGTGATGCTTTGCCACAGAGTTTCTGCTGATTATTCATTACATCCTTTCAAAGGAGGTAGCACCAAGGTGGGATTCATCACAGTTTATTTTACTCACCTAAACGACATCTGGATTAAGCTGCCAAAGAGCTGTTGGAATTCAGTGGGAGGAGAAAACCACTTCACAATAATCACTGATTTCTGGAGGTGATGGCTATGTTGAATTGGGGCAAAACTTGTTCATAGCAATAGTTACTGGAGTTGAGAAAGCCATTCTCTGATATCCTCCCGTGGAGAATGGATGCACAGCACAAATAGTTACACAGCCATATCCCTGCTCATCGCCCAAAGGAAAAAGCTACTTGCAAACATTGTTTTATTGTAATTTCTATACTAATATATAGTAAAATTTTATGCTAACTATATTAACAAAACAAGATGACAAAGTTGTGGAATTCATTTTCAGTGAGATCATTCCCCCGAAACAGGGCTGAGTAACTTTATACTGCCTACACAGAATTTAGATTGAGAGGAAGTACATCAATCTGCTCTGAATGTTCCTCTGGAGAAGTCCACCTCCAGGAAACTTAGGAGACTAACTGCCTAAATTCAACCAATGCTCTCCTGAAAGTGGCTCAGCCCATGCCTGGCCATTAAAAATTGGATCCATGAGCCTTGTTCACTGCTATCACCACTACAGTCATTCCTCCTGAGAGCCACACTGTCTCCTCAGCTCTGCAGGCACTTTAGCATCTCACAATCCTCTCACACACCAGCTCACAGGAGTATCCTGGTCCCCAAGAGGCAACTGCAGTCACAGCTCCCAGCCTGTTGTTCCCACCCCACACCCAACAGATCCTCAGCACAGTTCAGCATTAGGCACCTGAGATAAGTTTCTGACAGTCTGTGTGAGGCACCCCCAACACCTCTACCATCACTGTACAGCTTCGCGTGACAAGAAAATTTTTGGCAGCATCACTCAAAGGGGTGTTGATGGCAAAACGCACAAGTGCCAGTGAGGAACAGGCAGTGCTGCCTGGGCAAAAGAGAAAACTACAGAAAAATTTAGGGAGCTGTCTGAACTATCATGAACATGAGCAACTTGCAAAGGCATCACAGAATTTCTCCATTGAGCACAGTTCCTCCTGGCCCAGCCAGGAATTCATAATCTTATATTGATTCCCTATATGCATCCTGGAGAAGTATTATTAACTGACATTTTTTTTGGCATATTAATGTACATTGTTTGCCACCTATTTTTTCCCACAACTTCTTTTTCACTTCAAAGAAGCAAGTAATAATACTTCTGAAACATTACATTTAAAAGCTTAAACTGAGGAACTGCCAATACTTACAGTTTCTCTTAAGGTTTTGCTGAGACAAAAAAAATGCAGCTATCTTTATTTCTACTTTCACATCTTCTGTGGTAATCCATTCTCATTTATATGCTCACATAATAATCGACTAGCAGAAAATTTACAGGATGCTAGCACCCATGTGTATTATAGGAAATCCATATAAATTCTGTTCTGGGAAGGGGTGTTATGATTGTGTAATTCAAGAATAAGAAGAGAAAATTGAGATCTTGATCTCTGCATTTCAGTCAAAGAAGCTATTTCAGCCTCTTTTTACCATGCATCCAAGTTACTATGTTCACTATTTCAGAACTCTTAAACAAGGGGAAGAAATAAGATACTTCCTCCACAAACTGCATATACACATTGTTTTCCCATATCTGCAATAGGTGTATGGTAAATGTATTAACATCAAAAGTGATCCCACTTTCCTTTAGACTTTTTAAAGATTAAAGCAGTGAAATTTCCCTTAATGTACTTGGGTACAGGTATCAGGTATGGTTGGCACCAAGCTGCCATAGCCTTACGTCTTACCCTTTAGAGATCCTGTATAATTTCCATCTTTCAGCTTTCCTTTCCCCACTCCCCCCTGCTGTTTATTCAAGAGGTGTAACAACCACATTTGCATTTTATAAACTGGAAACTAAGTGATATAGAAGGCACAGTGAAAAACTATTTCCACAGATTATACAAAACCCTTGACAATAGCTAATCAGTTAGTGTTCAGACACTGCTACTTAGCACACCCTGTGTATTGGCTTTCTTGATAGCTTCTTTTCCACCCCTCCCCTGCAATTGTTTGTTCTCTTTAACTGTTATGCCTTGTCATATGTCAAGATCGTAAGCTCTTTACAGCAGAGATGGTTTTATTATGCACATGGATGGTGCCTAGAATAATAGGGTCTTGAACCCTATTTGGAATCCTTACATGTTACTGCAATAAAGAACAATTATTATTATAATAAAATGCATTGGGTTGAGAATGGTTGGCATAGAATAAATGCATGGAAGCAGTTAGAAAGAAAGACCCTTTTCAACTGTCAGAAGCAGTAGGTTTGTTCAGCCATTTTTTTTTTAAATCAGTGCCTTGCTTTTTCCCCTCCATAATACATAGATATAAGCCACTTACTTGTTTGTATTCTGGAAACAAAATTGGGTTTAGTTAAAGGTGGAAGGACCACATCTGGATGTGGCTAGCAGATAAGAGAGTATGTCGTTGCCTGCATTTTTTTTGTCTTGAGTTGTTCTGTCTGTGAATGACAAAGAAAAATGCATCATAGTCTTACATTTTCTCTCTTTCCATTTCACATTTAAATAATGTATTTCCTTTAAGTGCCTTAGCTGTAATAGAAGCATTGCTTGATAAAACTATTAGGAAAGAAAATACAAAAAAGCAACAAAGTAACCTTCAAAGCAACCATAAAAATCACAACAAAGGAATTAGAATTTAAAACATCAAAGTATCCACACTACTTTAATTGCTGAAATGAAGGGTATAGGGGAAGGAGGGGTTACATTTCTTGTGTTGTTTTATTCCTGTGACTTAAATATCCATGTATTTCAACAATAACATAAGAATAGAACAACTGTATTTTAAAATACACAAAGAAATGTAAATAGGACATGCCATTTTTATTTCTTACTGTCTTTTAGCCATTCTCTTAGCATGACATTCAGTGTTCATCTACACTCTGAAGAGCCTGTGCATGCTTCCATTCTTTCTCAGCTATTGTGATTTGCCTCTATTTTCTTGTTTAAAATGGAGCGTACAATTTGCTGCCAAAGGTGATTCAAGTGCAGTGTGGAAGACTGAGCTCTCAGTGACCTTTGCTCAGTGTCCTCTCCCTGCAACGAATAATGCAGTTCCTTCTAATTGTCACAAGAAGGCAATCACATTAAAACCTCAGTCTTGCTCAAAAAATCTCCCTGGATAAAAGCATGTAATTTGTACACTCCAATGTATCTGGCTGTCAGACATGGATTTATTAGCTCCACCTAGGACCAGTTTCCTATTCTTCTGTTTCTGTATCTTGCTTTAGCGATTAGAATTATTTTCATCATCTGCTTCTATTTTCAGCTTCCAACTCCTGTCTGACATTTATCTAAAAAGCAGGATTCTAGTAAGAAAATGTAGCTGGAGCCAGAACTCAGTTTCCTTTGGGAGTTCCACCTCCAAAACACAATTTTTCCCCTGCCTACAGCATCTCAATTATATTAAGCTCTCTAAAGCACTGCTGTAATGACTGTAAAAGTGTTTTCCTGGTGAAAAAGGGAAAAATAAATATGCATAGACAACAGCCTCCATGTTTTTCAGACAGTGGGAAGCCTTAAAAAATTTCTGCCTCTAGCAAAATTTAATTCTTACTGGAATGCAAGTTTCATGATAGTATTTAACACTCACCAGAGAGAAGTTCCTCTATGCTATATTTTGGACTTCTCTAGTTTTGTCAATAAAAAGTATTCACAAGCACAAGCATGGCTCAAAATCACTCTGTTTCCTCCTTTGGACTTACTTTATTTCTTTTTGATTAGCTACATTTTAGAATTTATCTTCAGAAACACAGTGTGAAGTGACAGCTACAGTCCTTGTTTCCAGAATGCAGTACTACAAGCAAAGCATAAAATGTCAAGAGCTATGCAATAAAAACTACACTTTTAGATAAAAATAATCTAAAGGAAATTCAGGGGATCATCCAACTTGCCCTATGCCATGGCAAGATCATCTTCAGTGATGTCCCATCTCATATATTTTTGTCTCATCAGTTCTTAAAGATTTCCAGTTCTGCAGATTCATATCCAACCCAGAAAATCTATTGCAGTGTTTCACTGCTTCTACCATTGAAAAGGTTTTTCTCAAATCCAGCCTGAATTTTCTTTGATACATGCTCATTGCTCTTCTCTCATACACTGAGATTATTCTTCCCCTCTTTGCAGCAGCCTTAAACTTATACCACTGTTGCAGAGCCACTTTTTTTTCATGGTGTACCTATGAATCACTGCATGCAAAATTAAGCTTCATAGGTTGAGGCTACTTTTGTGATGCCAAACTGTAGCATTTTCTGATGGTTACCTTACTACCAATGACCAACTAAATCCTGGATTTCTATAGTAATGTGTCTTTAATAGGAAGGTTTTGTACTAACCAGCAGCAGCATAAACCCAGTTCTCATCCCTCTCACTTAGTAAGTTATTGTTGGGGCTAGAGGGAGGATTTCTAAAGGCATCCAATGAAACAAATCTACCAGCAACATTCCATTTGTCGCCTAAAGGGCACTGGTGGCTTTAGAGAACTGTTAAACTCAGAAGCAAATAATGCCACCCATTAAGTCATGAAATGTGCTCCCCGATCCACCCACAATGAATTTTAAAATTAAGCATTGAACAAAGATAGTATAAATGGAAAAGTACCTCACTGCACCTGAGGGGGCTTTGTTACTCCTCACTGCCTCCCCAACATCATGAGAGGAGTTCCATAAAGTACGCCAGCACCCAGCAGGGCTGTGAGAGAGCAGAAGAGGAGTGTGATCATGCATTTTTAGGAAAAATTTCTTCACTGAAAAGGTTTTCAAGCATTGAAAGAGGCTGCCCATGGATACTAGTTGAGCCACTATACCTGGAGGTATTTAAAGACATAGATTTAGCATTAGAGACATGTTTCAGTGGTGGACTTGACAGCTGTGGGCAAACTGTTGGACTTGATGATCTTTGAGGTCTTTTCCAACTCCAGACAAGGGCAGAGGAGCTAGAAAAGTTAGTTTACCTCCTCAAAAAAACATTGATTTCCCGGAACATATCACAGACACTTGCAACTTGCTTTTACTGGAATACAGAATATATTATCTGGGGAAAGGGTCAGAGATCATAAGTACCAGTCTATTCTCAGCAGGGTTTGTTTGGGACGAGAATTTTCCTTTCAGGTTCAAGATGCGGTTCAGCGATAAGACCCTGATCTGACAGATCAGGACACAGAAACAGGCTGTTGTCATGACGAGAACCTTCTTATTTTAGAATGCAGTAAAGCTCAGTGCCAGCCCAAATCTCCCTCTGTCCAAGCTCTACCATACCTACACCCTGCTTACAACTGTCTTTGTGCTTAACTATAAGGTAGAAAGGGATTTTTTTCCAGAGCCACTCAGTGGTCTTCAGCAGAATATGTATAGATTAATTTTATTCCAAGACTAACAAGAAAGAAATTTCCTTCTTTTCATGGTGTGTGGAGGAAGAAGGGTAGCAAACTTTGATATTGATATGTCAGTAGTACTGTGGGAGAAAAATAAATGTATCAAGACAGTTGAGCAACAGGCCTAGAACTTCAGGATGGGGACCAGGAAAGACCAAGAAGTACTCAGAGAGGTGGCAGGATGTGGGTATCATGGAAGCGGACAGCTATCTGTCTCATCCCCATTGCTAGCCTTGTATCTCACTAACCAAGCTTGCTTTAGGCTCTGGGATGTTATTTCCTGGTTTACAAGTCATGTGGGAGCTCCACCAACACAGGGGCTGGCATCTCCACTCCATTCTCTAGAAACTACGGTACACCTGGCACCCCACAGCAGCTATCCTCCTTTGGTTCCACAGTGTCCCCAGTTCCCAGGCTACCTCCCACACCAGCTACTCATGAGAAAACAATATAAGCCAATCTAGAAACTTGATATTGTGCAGGTGCCAAAACGAATTCTTACTTCCATGTCAGTTCCTCTTCATTTAGTACAGAGGTGGTGAAGAACTTAGGTGGACCAGGTCTTGTGCTGATCCGTTCTGCTGGCATGTCCACGTCTTCCTAAAACTGGCACTTTTTCACAGGTGCAGCAAGAGGTTGCCTGCTGTGATTTTGCCATCCCTCAGTGAATGCAACATGCACAGTGACTTTCATGAGGTGAGGACATAGCTGCATTCATGTATTTGGAACACTTTGATTCTAAAAATAATCAGCCAAAAAAACCCACAAGTTAAAAATTATGCTTTAGGACCACACAGGGCACCACATGGAATCAAGGGAGCCCTGGGACTAACTGCTAGGTAAGGTGGACACAGCTAGTCTGTGGTACCTGGCTTAAAGACTGTCTTCTTTTTGGTCATATGGATCTGGTTTTGGACACTGAGCTGAGGGGAATAGCCAGCTGTGTGAGTAGAAAAGTGTGTGACAAGTTTAAACAATGTAAGCTTTTGTTCCAGTCTGGTCTTTGCCTCCCATAATGCAGGCACAAAGCATGAGCCTTCTCATTAATCCCAATTGTTTTCAATCAGGCTGCAGCAGTCCTGAGTTATGTAATTTAACTTTTAACTGCTTTAACACTTGCTTTATAGTGCTGGCAATACTCAGCAGTATTAGTTGCCACAATGTCCTAAGTTTTAATGTCTTTTTCTTCTTGCTTTTTTGGGGTTTTTTTTTGTGTGTGTGTAGTATTAGGTTGTTTAATTTTCTTTATCTGTCTCTTGTTTGCAATAATGGAAGCAGCTTTTATACTGGCAAGAAAACATTCAACCTTTCTAGATCTCCCTTCTAATGAGAGAAAACTGGAAGGTTGGTAAGTCTGAGAATTGTCAAGTCAGGAAAAACATTTACTGCCTTACCTTAAATGGCAGCAGAGAAGCTGTGCTGTGCTGACAAAATGTCTTTGAAGTTGACATAAGGTTACAAGCCGTCGTCTTCAAATAAGAAGAAAAAGCAGATTCTGGACCTATTGGTTACCTGTGAAAAAGTCTTGGTCTGAGCAGTCTTATGGGGCACCTATATGCCAGTGGCCTTGGGTCAGCACAGGACCTGGTCTCCCTGAGTCCAGCTTAACCTCTATTTTATCTGCTTAAGAGGAAGTGATAAGGCACACAGTCCTCATTTTGGCATTTTCAAAAAGCCACCTTTCCAGACTGGTTAATACTAGTTTTGTCTCACAACTAATTACTTGTAACCTTTTGATGGAAATCTGATTGGTTTTGGTTTGGTTGGTTTGGTTTTAAGCTCATTAGTTCAATGCACATTTTTAAGTCTTGAATGCAAACTTTGCATTGCATACACAGGGGTCATTGATATTCACATAAGCAGTTATCATTCATCCATCATTCATCAATACCATTCCTCAGAGAAGACCTGCATTTGCAACAAACTCTTGGTGCACCTTCAGCAACAAGAAAATTGGTACAAACACACAGTACTCCACAGTTCTATACTGGTTAGAAAAAATGAGTGAAGAAGACAATAAATGCATAGTACAACTGAGAAGTTCAGGAGTAACAAGACCATTAATCTACCCTCCCTTTTTATTTTATTACATTAACATCTCTTCCATCTCTACAGAGAGTTCCCGGGACAAGACATTATAAATTGGTTTGTGAAAGCACTTTCATCTGAAGGCTAAAGATGTCAGAGCTTAATATTCCTTACTTACCAGTGATAATGACTATAAACAATACTGATACTGCTTGTATCCTTCCCCACTTCTCCATACACAGAAATAGCAATGTAGAAGTACTTTCCTCTCAGAACTGAGGAAAATATTTTTCACTGGAAAAGATACAAAACCCAAGAGCATGTGAAGGATTTGAATTCAAATTAAAGGTTTAGCTCAAACTTAATCACTAGTTGGACTGCCACAGTCCCTTATGGTGACATGTTACACTGGAAAGTAATGCAACTGAATGAAAAAAATATGCAGAATTTGGAGATGGGAATCAGGCTAAATTTCAGTCGTCATTTTGTTTCTGATCGACAATGCACTATTCTGAATGCACTAACTTATTAATGTTGGGGAATTTAAAACCTTTTATGTTGAAGCTAAAGTTAAAAACCCTAGATTTAATGTGTTATTCTATCCTCCCTGTAAATGGAAAATGTCTTGCTAGGTCTAGCTGTGTCAGGCTGATAAAAAAGCACAAGCACACATCTTGTAAGAGGCATCTAAACTTGCATATGTCATAGCTGTATAAGTAAGAATATTGTACATATTTTTGACTATTCTTTTAGTTCAATAAATATTCTTTTTAAATGGATCTGAATAGAGTTGCATTACCATTTGAATACCTAATGGTATTGAATGTCAGTACTCATCCTGCTTCTAGGAAAAGCACTGAACTCCTGAAAAGAGGTAGACGCCCCTTGAAGTTGAAATAAGGAGATGCCTCAAAAAGAATCATGGGTCTAAAATCATTGTTAGTGGTTTGGCATTTTTCATAGTGACTATGTAATATTTTTCCTCATATACATCTATTCTCCCAGAAATTAACTTCTCCAGAGAAGTCTGAAAAAATATTTTGGAGCTATGATTGCTTCAGATCTTATAGTCATTGGTACCTTTGAAAATTCTAATCATTGCATTTTATACCTGTATAAAAAACTACAAAGGGATAGAGCAGGGTGAAGCATTGTCTGACACTCCACTGAACTCTAGGGAGCCTCAGGAAAAATAAGGCCTTCTGCAGGAAGCAGGATTCCTGTGTTGTGTTTCCTTCTTTGTTCTGCTTTCATTGCCATAAATCCTAAGTACAAAATGCAGCAGATGCCACTAAAGAGTCCTTATGAATGTTATATGAATAACATTCATAACATTTTGAGACATTAAAGGTGCTAAAATAATAAAAATGCACAAATATATAGCAGCAGTTTAGTTTTCTGTAATATAGAAATAAGTTTTGTTGTTACTTTGTTGTAGGACTACCACATACCACATGAAATGAGACTAAACCAGACTTGCTGGTGGGCCACACAGGCACTAGTCAACACTGCTAGCTGGTGAGGTTAAACAGCCAAATTATTGGAAGAGTTTTGAAGACTTCACAGGTGTCTGCACAGGTATCTGCACCTGGGATAAGTATTTTAAAGCTAATTCACCTATGTTTAAATGTTTTATTATGGGCTATACTATGGACAATCTCTTCAGATGTGTTTTGGAGACTGTACTGAGTTTCTAGGTCTTGAAAGAGGACATGTGGATATTGAGTATGCATGCATCAAAGAGCCAGAATAGATTAATGTTGACATTCCTTCCTTCATCTCTACTGCCCTCCTCTTCACATTCCTCTGAAGGAGGAATTCCACCATTTCTCAGGAGGTCCTTAAACAAATCTGGCATCTTGACTGCTGAATAACTAATTGAAAACCCCTTATGGTCCCTTTCCTTGGCTTGTGACCACTTTGGCAAAAGACAGTGGTTGGTATCACACCTGCTGCAGAATAAAAAGAGATGGACAATGCCAAAATCCTTACTCCAGGCATTGCCCATCACAGTACAAATCTTTATGCTGCATTTAGGGCATTTTCATAGACTAGCAATATCTTGCTAGTCTTCTCCAAAGCCATTTCCAAACCTTTTCTACATGGCCTCTTTCCAGGCATGCATAAGAAACAGATTTTATTTTCCTGAGGGCTTCAGCTCATGCCTCTTTGAGGAACATTCTGTGAAGAGAGACACTTCCAATTATGCAAATACTGGTTAGATAAGAAAATGCCAGCAGATGGTGCTCAAGAATATGCAGCAATGCTCTTATACACATTAAATGGCTTCTATGTACATTAAATGGCTTCAGTCTCAAGAACCACACCCTTATGCTACTCCCACTTTGGGCTGATCTAGAAACAGAAGTATGCAGCAAACACAGTTCAGCTGTTTGAAAGGGCTCCTCCAGTATCCAAACAACCTATGTTCAGGCATAACAAAGGAATTCAGAATCTCTATTGGACTAAGTGGTATTTTCTGTAAAATTACTAATCTGAAAACTCCTTGGGGTTGAAAATTATTATACTTTTTGAGCAGAGAGGGTCTTGGAGGTTCAGAAAGTATGAACTATCTCAATCTCAGCAGTTCCTGTCTCTATATCAGGGAGGCACTTCTTGCTTCCTACAGTTTCACTATTATGTTAAATACCATACCAAGCAGATGTAAATATTCTGAAGGGCAAAATCTGGATAAGAGCAGGAGATTTCACATTTTTCCTCCTGGTGCCCTTCACACACATAAACACCTGAGTGTGTGGCTACACAGAATGTTATCTTTTGAAACTAATAAAAGGCAGCCACTGAGAAAATGTACTGACATCCATCAAAGGCAGAGCTGTTCAAGATCTGTGAAGCTCACCATGAGCTATGGTACACAATGAAGAAAAACTCACATGGCAGAACTCATGAACCATATAATCTAGCATGTGAAAGCTGCAAGTACCAGATTTTGAACAAAACAGTATTTCACAAGGGAAAGTCTGAACACTTCTTATAAACGAAAAAAAAAGTCATAGAAACTAAGAGGATCAGTCAGGCTGATCCTGGGAAGGACAAACTGAGAAAAAATCTGGTAAAGACAAACATGTAATGCAGTAAATTATTTGGCTTTTTTTGTCTACGTAGTGGCATTTAAAGGCATCACAGTCTGCAGGTCTAGACCATCTCAGACACACAGAAAAACAGTAAACCAGTAACAGAGTGAAACAACAAACCCACATTGATTGACTGGCATTAGTAATTTGTCACATTTGGTTACTGGATACTACCTTTACACTATGCCTTAGGCATCAGCTAATATATTTCCAGGCTGCACCATTTCTTGTGCAGTCAGGAGCTGGAAATTATGGGAAACAAGGACCAACACTAAGTGATGGCACTCCATGGCAATCTAAAATAGCTTATCATTAGGTATTGTGGAAGAGAGAAGGAAAGCCAAGTCTCCTGCATATTAGTTTCTGGAATTTATAAGAAATTATTCCTTTGGACATCAATCATAAGGCACAACTGCTCTACAGCAGTCTTGAGAAACTAAACATATGGACAGGTCCCTGCTGATGCCTGGCTCCCTGCAGAGCACTGCAGGCTCATTTAACCCCTGTCAGTACCAATCGCACAGGAGCTCTCATGTCTTTAGTTCAGTCCTTCTTCCAATCCTGAACATAATAGTAAAGTTCATGAAGATCTTGAACAGCATTTACTTTTGATTAGATTTCCATTCCAGCAGCTGGTGGGGTCAGCAAGAGACAAGGAGTTGCTGATGCTCCTAGACTCTGTCTAGGGTAAAACCAGAGGACCTTCTCTGGTGGTGTGTTTTATATAGCTACTTTTCTAAGCTAGAATGGTGAACTAGATCAAGCCACAAAAACAAGACTTTTGACTTGCACATGCCAAATGTGATAAATGACAACCATGCTCTCAAGTGCAAGCTTGAACAGTTATACAGTCATTTTCTTTTGCATTAGGTGCTAACAGCTACAGAAAATACCCCAGCAAATTCTTGTAACACTAGAAATCTGCAAAAATGTATCTTCACAAGTCTTTCCCTGCAACTACCTGGGGAACCAAATAAGGTGTTGCACCTTATTTGCAATAATAATAATAATAATAATAATAATAATGAGGTTTTGGACTCCTTTCTCTGTCATGGTTTCCTGAACTCAAAGAATGTAATGAAGTTCTTTGTACTATGTAATTTCATCATCATTGATAAAAGCATAAGTCCACTTACAAAACCCAAGTCTCAGTGGCCTTAAGAGAAGAGCTTTCTGTTCTAGCCATTCCCTGAACCACAGAAAGGAATCTGTCTGGGTCACCCCTGTGTACAGTAAGAACTGCTGCTGCTGTGTAAGAAACAAAACATTGTTCTCCTACCCCATGGCTATGATAGAATAGATACCTTTTCAGTTGTGCCATAAGCTCCAGTCTCGCAAGAGCAGGTGATGTCTCCTAAACACCGATGTATTTTGTAGAGCTCAGACACATTGGGTCTAAACAGGGAAGTTAACATTTCACAGTGCCTTGCACACTCATTAAAAACAAACTTAAGTTGCCTCCCCAACTTTAGGCACTAAAGCTGGACTCCAAGTGTCTAAGAGATACTGTACAAGCAAATGATCCCCAAGTTCTCCCTGTCCCCAAGGATCATCTCACCTTAGCTTCTGTGTGCACTGATTAACCATAATAAATATATGGTGAGCAGGAGACAGCTGTAAATTAAACCCTCCTGTGCCATTGTAGCCACTTGGCACTCCCTGGGCTGCATTCTCTTGACTGTCTATATGGGTCCCACCACCATCTACAAAGTCTGAGGAAGGTTCATCTTTACCTCCATGACATGCTACAGATACTAAGCACAGATGAAAAAGAAATTAGTAAGCAAAAGGATGTTTGTAAAGATGTTTTCTGTGTATCTCCTATTGTTTCTGGGTGACAGGCAAGCCAAATTTCATTAAATGGATAAACTTCTATGACAGAGCAAGAAATTCACTTGGGATGGAAGTAGATGGTCACAACATCAGTAATTTAACAGTTTCTTCAAAATTTGCTGGTTTTAAAATCCAAGAAATTATCCCTACAAGTGTAGAACTAAACCTCTTAATTTAAATAAAATCTGCCCTCCTACTAAAGAGGAAATGAAGCAGAAGAAAAGATAAAAGATTCACAGGAAAGTTGAGAGTGAAGCATAAAACCTGATGGACAGTAAAAGCACATACACATCCATCCAGCACTGAAGAGGTCAGGCAGCATGTATGACTCCATTAACATCAAAGTAATTAGATAACAGTTTGGTACATTATCATAGAGAACAGCAGACAATGAGTTATTGTATTCCCATGTACTTCATTCCATACTTTTCTGATAAATTCAAATTAAATATACTCTATGTGCATTGCTGAACAGAAATTACTCCATTTAAAAATTAAAATTATAGACACTCCTATCCAATTTGATTTGTAATTTACTTGTGATTTTTATTCTGAAAAACTGTGTGTAGAATGTCTTCTGAGACTCTCCCCTTGAGAAGGCAATCTGAGGTATGTGACTTTCTGTTCTCTGATGGTTGTGCCATCTCTTTCTAATTGTTGACTCTTATACTAGGCTGCTGCAAAAATATTGCTAAAGCAGTGGTCTAGTTTACAAAACTGGGAAAGCTGTACTGTAGCCTAGTGAATATTCTCATATGGAACTGAATAGAGGCAAACCAGAGCTCCTGATAAAGCTCTTTAGCATTCTGAGCTCCTAACACCAACCTCTAGCGCAAAAGTACATGTTTTTCTCTTACATTAGTGAATTTCTATAGCAGCAATTTGGTAGCTCCAGGTGGTGTGGTTATCATGAGATAATCACTCCTCCCGAGGATGCCTGTTAACACCCCCGAGGTGATGAAAACCAGGCCCTCTCTCGTGCCTTATTGCTTCCATACGTGCTGATGGCAGCAACTAGAAAGAATTGTGAAATATGAAGAGCATGCAGAATTAATCTGCAGTGTCCATTTGTTAATTATAAAGGCTATGAATACTGCCAGTGAGCACCATCTACACTTTTACACTGTCATCATAATTAAAAAGTTTTAGTATGTGGTTTTGTGTTGCAACAACATCGATCAAAGTCCATTTCCTGACATGTGCAGCAGAAGCAATATGTTCCGCATAGGTTATTTCTGGAATTGTATTATTTACTGTAATAGAGCCCTGTCATGCTACCTCTATTGCACCAAATGTACCTGCCATGTCTGCAGAGACTTATTCCATTTCCTGGCTCAGATGCTCTCAAGCATGTACCAAATGGACTTGTTGAAAAAAAAAATTAAATTTATATCATATTCTGTAGAAGGATTTTTTCCATTTTATACACTGCAAGACTGATTTTAACCTCTGCCCTCTCCTCTGCATATCCATGAGTATGATGCTGGGAACAGGGTAACTCTTCCTACAGGGGTGGATCAGAGAAATAACAGTAGCAAGGATTCAGAACTAATGGAAACTCTGCGTAAGGTGATACTCCAAGTGCAAAGCTAAAGAGTAGAAGGGGTGGATGATGGCTTTGGTCACTCATGCTAGCAGTGCAAAGCATATGTCACAAGGTAAGGCCACTATAAAACACTCTATAGAGTCAGCAGTGACTGCTCACTTGAGCTCCAGACACAGGGAAATGCCAGACAGCACTTAGATAAGAGCAGCCACATTTCTTCACTGTCACCTGCATGACACTTTCTCAAGAAAGACAGCCAAGAAGCTTTTCCACCAAAATAGAAGGAAATTATAGAAACTCAGATTTCCAAAGAGTTAAATGTTTATAAAACAAATATCAGGAATGAAGGAGGAAAAAAAAAAAAAAAAAAAAAAAAACAAACAACAAAACCCAAAAAAACCCCATGTAACCTTTCCTCCCTTACAAAGTACAGTAGTAAAGAATGTGTATGGAGGAAGGGAAAGGAGTGGGAAGTTTAATACCCACTTTACATAAATGTCCCACTTGTTTACTCTTCATAAAAATGTAGATGAGTTGTCTGCTCTTCATGTTTTAGTGTCTATCAAATGATGCTTTTTTGGCACCTTGCTGTTTGCAAAGAAAAACAAGAGAAAAGTTGAAAAACAACAGTGCCTTGATAAAAACACCTTTCTTGCCTTTGATTTTCTATTCAGCCTGTGTAAGTGTCATAAAGTAGGAAAGAGAAAACAGGTCATCTTTGAGGTTAGCTAAAAGAAAAGACAGCCTGACCAGGGAACTTGACAAAAAGTGGATAGTATCCCTAAGTGACACTAAGTACCTATTGCAGATGGAGCACTGGATTTTGCTGTTCATGGGAGAAAATAACATTTTCAGAATTTGATTTCCTTCCCAGAATTTAACTAACTGTACAAAATTAACACACTGCTATGGTGCATTGCAGAAATCATTCACAGTTACAGCCTGGTGCACAATGTTCTATTACAAAAGCAGGTAAATGAGGCCAGTTTCAAAATATATAGCAGAATCTCATTCTGGCCTTATTTGTGCCATGAGACACCTCTCAGAAATTAATATGTGGCTCTCCTTGTGGCTCCCCTTCTCTAGGTACAACTTTGGATGTGCTGTCTTTCAGTAGTACAGTTGTGTTTTTGGATGGTGGGGACTGTAATATATATTTAGAATACAGGAATATGTGGCATTCATATATGAACCAACTACTGGTTGCCAAAGGACAAAGGTGCAGTTATGTTCATTAAAATATATTAAAAATGTGCAATGCCAGAGGAAGACTTCAGTACAGTGAAAAGAAATGGAGGGGATGTACCTGTTTGTGCTGTTGACAGCCAGGTCAGGCAGTTCAGAAACACCTGCTTACCTGGAAATCTTGTCCTGAGGAAACACCTGTGTTAAAAAAAAAAAAAATCTATTTTCAGAAAAGTAGTAAAAATGCATAGCTACATACTTCCAGTGATTGAGAAATACACTGACTTTGAACACCACTGGACAAGAAATAGGATCAGAATACCAGGGATTTGTCTGGTTTCTCAGGCAATTGGGATAAATAATATGAACAAAACCAAAAAGCAAGGCAAAAAGGGCACTTGAAGTTCAAGTAATGGTTTTTACTGAGAAGGATGTAATCTTATTTCTTGAAACTTGTTTACAATTGCTTTAACAGTATTCTCAAACCCCTACTTATTTCTGCTTAAGATCTTTTTTTATTTTTTCATAGCCAAGCCTCTTTTTAGTACAGTATTTCATTACCCTCATTTTCAGGTTGCTAAAGGTTATGGATTTGATCAAGGAGTTCTGCTGTCTGGCCATGTCAATAAACATCCTTTCCTTTCATCTAACACATAAAGTCAATGCTGTTTGCACTTCCACAAGACTATATCTTGGATTCAACTACTTGTCTTAAACTTAAAACACTACTCTGTGGGATAATTTTTAAGGCTTTATAACTATATTTCAGTAGCTTTTTGGTTTACACAAAGGGAAAAATGCAAATCTTAAGTTTGTCAAATTTAATTTATAAAGAGCAGAACCTAATATGCTTTAAAATCTTCTTAGCTTTCTCTTTTTTAATGCCATTTTTGTCTTTGTTAAGTTCAAACTGCTCTCAGGAAGTGGGATTTAAAAATACCACAACTTAGAAGATGAGATATTTGGGAGGCAAGAGGGAGGGAGGGAGGGAGGGAGGGAGGGAGGGAGGAAGGAAGGAAGGAAGGAAGGAAGGAAGGAAGGAAGGAAGGAAGGAAGGAAGGAAGGAAGGAAGGAAGGAAGGAAGGAAGGAAGCTGCAGTGGTGCTGAAAATAAATTGTAGGGATTGGATGGCTTTAAGAGCAATGAAATATCCCAGGCATCTCACTCAGTGACACTGGAGTGGTTACTGACCGAAATTCAGTGTGACAACTTTTCAAAGCCCTTTGTAGTTCAGGGTGTCCATCCTTTTAGGAGTTGACATCTCCCCAGTCAGTGAGATCTGTGTAGAGTTGATCCTACAGCTCTTTGCCCTTCTCATTAGTTACCAGAGTTGATGTTGGGAAGCAGAGCTGTTAATTTTGCCTTCTAAGTGCAATCTATAATCAATTGGGGTTTGAGGGATACAGAAAGGGAAGGAAAGATTATCTTCACCACATGAATCTTTTACACGTGCCCCCACCCCACTCCCCCCCAAGCTGGAGCTGGAAAAGAGCTGTACAAACATTTGAGTTTACTCTGGGGACAACAGAGGGGAATAAATGAATAGCTGCCTCCAGGGCAGATTTCCTGCTCAAAGCAAAAAATGTTTATTCTGCGTGCGGCAGTTCTGCTTTTGGACAATTCTTCCTTACCTCCTGCTGCTGTTTTTCTCCATTTCTTCACTTTCTCTCCCTCTGTTTCATCCCAACAAAGGGTCTGCCCCTTCAAAGCATTTGGAAGACTGAATTAATTCATGTAAACATTCTCTGTTGATGTTAAAGAAATTATTACTCATGAAAATCATAGGCAAAATGGTCAACTTTTAACAATCCCACCAGGAGCACACAATGATTCTTAACACAGACACCAGCCTTCAACCTTTCTCCCACTGTCTTGTGAATTCCCCTTATTCTCTTCACAGTGCAAAGGATTTTGTTCAGGTGAACAAAGTGGTGCCTAATTGCCTGATTGTACTTGGGATCTCATTACCCTGACAACTCCTCCAAGAGAGCATAGAAAAGTCCACTGTTCATATATCTGGTGAATTGTTTTGCCCAAGGAGAAGTCTGTCTTTTGGCTGATAATAGAAAGGACTTCAGAAGGGAATTCTACAAGCTAGACATCTTGAACAGGGTCCTGTTGCACAAACAGCTGTCAAGAAGCATGTTAGGCATTGTAGGGGATCCTGC
The DNA here is from genome assembly GCF_031753505.1 of Anomalospiza imberbis. Lineage (NCBI taxonomy): Eukaryota > Metazoa > Chordata > Aves > Passeriformes > Viduidae > Anomalospiza > Anomalospiza imberbis. Next base: position 43,521,187 of record NC_089683.1, read on the forward strand.
TTATCCTCCAGCCAGGGCAATGCGGGTCTTCCTTAACTTCATGCTCTAGAAAGCAGTCTTATGGCGGAGGTCTCAGAGACCCTAAAGTGTCTGAAATCTTTCTGTCTATGTCAAGGGAACCTAGTATGCATGTATGCAGGTGCACGTGTATATAAATATGCTTGATTTGAGTGCTAAATTTTGAGTTACCTTATGCTATGTCTAAAGTGAGAAACCCTGAATTCCTGATTCTCGTCTAGAAATGTGACTGAATTTTCTGTGACTTACCTCTGGCTCACATATTCAGGTTTTCCTTATGTGAAAAGGAGCTAATATGAGTTACTGGTCTTATCCTTATGTGGTTTGGGATGTAACCCAGAGCAGATGGAATTGTCGCACCAGATAGAAGTGTGGTACATATTCCCATTCTGCATTTCATACAAGCTTATGTTCATTCAGTTGCCACGGTGGAAAACTTAACATGAGGACCAGAGCTTCACCACTTCACAATGATTCAACCTGATTATGCTCTAGTATTTTGTAGCTGCCTAAAGCACTGCCAGCATTATCTTCCTTAGTTCTTTGACCTCTCTCTGAAGGTGAGGATAACTCAGGCTCTTGTCAATAGATCCTTTGAAGGTAGATTACAGTGAAATGGCACTGAATGATTGGTGTTTATAAATATATATATATATTTATATTGGTATATTTCAGAACTATTTGGATGCGATGGAAAGAATGTATGTAGCCATTTTGATTGTTCTTATCTATAGTAATACCACTTAAGAAAATGTGAAAGGAAAAGAAAGAAAGAGAAAGGATAAGGAAAGATCTCACTGCCCCTAATCCAGCAATCAGACTTTATTGTTGCAATTTTGGTGTCTGTTGGTTGAAATGATGATCACAATTGTAATCCCTTGGAGGTGGTGGAAAGCCCCTACAACAGAGCTCAATGGTTTAATACATGTTCAGGTTTACATGGGAATGCCCAAGCACCTTCCCTGCAGAGGGGAATAAATGAAGTATTTATAGCTTAATTCTAGAATTATATGCTAGAAAAACTAGCATATAATGGCTTCTAAACTTTTTAGATTATAAATGTGGCAACTTTTTACTCTGTTTTCATGGCAGTGTATTTTACCAAATCCCACTAAACAAATGTTGTTTATGCCCACCAACAGGATATAATTTCACAGAGACACTAAATTTCATGTCTCTATTATAATATATATACATATAAAATATTTTTTTACATTCATTGAGTTCTGGACTGCCAGAGTTCTTTCATTCTTGTGGGAGTATAGAATTAAAACAATTTTCCTCTTCTTTTGAAAAGACAATATGTAAATTCTGTCCATATTAAAATTAGTACTTTTTTTCTTAATGTCTTCAAGAGGTTAGGGTCTGGTTCTAGGATAGTAAGTCTATGTCATGAACAAAATGGTTGTATTGTACATGTCAGATATCAATAAGTTACATGAGGAATGACTACCTAAGGACCCGAAGACCTATGAAATGTGCAAGGCACCTTTACCTGCACCTCATTATGCTTAATTAGTCAGCCAAAAAGCACATCTTTTCCAGCACAGTGAGCACTGTTCAGAGTGCAGGTGCCACTTGGTGAGCTGCAAGGGAAAGATGCTGCAGTAGAGGCACATGGTACAGGTCCAGCTCAGATCCATTAAATTTCATTAATGCAGGTGCAGCACCAATCAAACTGGATTTGCTATGTTTTGGGTTCAGACTCATTTTTATATTCTTTAGCACAGAGCCCAAAGTTACAAGCCCTGGGTCAACTCTGTGACAAAGCACAGACTCATTGCTGCTGAGGAAGGTAATATTACTCCTCATTGGTTTAGCACATCAGAACCAGGTAGATATTCCTTATGCTCCTCCATCCTCCAGAATACAGCAACAGCACAGCCCTGGTTCTGCTGGCCCATGCTAGCTCCTGTTCAGAGCTTGGGCAGTCTCTGCTATGCTCTACAGAGCACAGGGTATTTACTTGAGCTACGTTTAGAATGAAATCATCTTGAGCTTGGTGTTTTTCCTACAGCAATAACCGTGACAGAATACGGACTGCAATTCAAAGGCATGTTTAGCATTACCTTCCCAGTGATTCCAGGACTATGTGCCCATAGCACTTGATTGGCTCCAGTCCATAGGGCTTATGAGATCTGATTCTGAGCCTTGTTGTAGTGCTTAACAGTACTTAACCTGGATTTGCTCTGGAAACTTGCCACTTCATTTGCATTAATCAACTTTGGCAGCACAAACCTGTATCACTATTTTCTCTCTTCTTTCTATTTCCCTTTACCTCCAAGTTTCCCTCTTTTCCTTTCCTATGTCACTTCCCCCACCCCTGTGCCATTCCCTTTACCTCCCTACTTTTCCATTATATTATCCCTAATCAGTCTTGGAAGCAAAGGGACGTGTTCTATCCTTGCTCTGAGCAGTTGTGCACTATCATAAAGGAACTACAGTTGGATTTTCATGAAAGAGTACTGAAAGTAGCCTCTAGACCATGGAGAGAACTGTTTACAGCATTTCACAACTTCCAAGGATTTTCCTAAATGCATTGTATAAGGTTGAAATATCACACCATTGACTTTTCAACAGATTCCAAAATGACCTCAGCAGGAAGTTAGTCTTACTAAAAAAAAAACAAAGGAGAAGGATGTGACATTAAAGTGGATAGAAATTAAGAATTCTTAGCAGTAATGCATTGGATATTAAAGATAGCATTACATGATCTATGCATTCCATGATTTGTATGAGATCCATGAACAGATTAATTCCCACTAGCTGTGCATCTGTAATTGAGATGGTCTGGAGGTGGGCTACGGAAGTAAACAATACAGAGGAATTGTAGTTTCACTGCTTAGAATCATGTATAGTGCTGTTTCTCTTCACAAAGCCAGTCTTAGTATCAAATATTTTCAATTTTTTGTCTCAGCACAAGGATTTCTGATTCCAGACCTTAATGGAACCCAGAAAACCTTGATATTAGGACCAATTTTCTAAAAGCATCTCCTGTAATTACCTCGCAGCCCAGAACCTGCTCAAAAGTGCAAAGCAGGTCAGAAGTTCCCCATTACTATGCAACCCTTTCCACCTGTAGGCCAGCAGACCAAATAACAAAAGGTCATCGCAATTTCAGCTGGTGCTGTTACCTCTTGTTCCGATGCTGGCTCTTTGTTCAGCTGCACGCTGCTGAGCAGCAGTGCTGCCCTCTTTACCTAGTGGTGCTTTAAATCCAGCCTGTATTTACTATTCAGGTGTGTGAGCAGCCATGCGAAACACAAAACAGTAGCGGTTCAGAGCCTCTGCCACAAATTCATGTTTGCTAATTTCTTCATGAGAAAACAGTCACCAGCCAGATCCCCAAACACTGTTTTCATATAAAATGAACACATAATCCTTAGTGTGATGCAAGGTTATTTTCCAGAGGATTGGGAGTTTTTTAATTCTTTGGAGATATTTCATGCATCACTCATGAAGATAAAATTACCTGCACTATATTTTTCCATTTTTCTTAGCCTACTTTACTCCACCCCACCAATAAAAAAATCCTTTATGTAAACAGTTTCACTACCGCTTCCTGTTCAGAAACCAATGCAATTTTGAAATAATAATTAAGCCATTTTCTTTTTCTGGCTTGTCTCTTTTCCTTAAAACCTGATCTTACAAATCACTAGGCCATTAGCCAATAAAATTTGCAGGATTATGATTCTGTAGGTGTTTCACAAGCCTTTAAGTACATTTTTGAGGTTAGCTATTAAGCTAATCTCTGAGTACAATGCTGTGGAATATTAATGGAACTATTTTGGAATTGTAAATAAATGTGTTTGGAGCAATCTAGATGAAGAGCAGAACGATAAAAATGGTTATAAAAATCTAATTAGCATTTTAACTGTATAAAGCTTGCTGATACAAAAGAGTAGTCTCAGACAATAGATAAAGTTAAATATTCCCATGTGGGTTTCCTGCAGATGAAACACTGCTATCAATATTTAATGGAATGTGTCAGAATTTACCATCATTTGAAAGAATGCAAATAGAGGTTACCATAGAAATCACCTTGGCAGATTCCTGCACAAAATGCAACACAAACTACCCCTGAAGCATCCTCAAAGGAGTTAGCTGGATCTGTGTCTGTTACCCTTTCATGTAGTTTCTTAAAAGGAAGGAGAAAAGGCCTGAGTCTGTGTGTGTATAAATGTACCTTATGAAAAGTAATTAACCAGTAATATTAAATAAGAAAAATAAGAAACCAGTTATTTTCTAAACACTTTCATATTGCAGATTCCTGAACTCAGTTCATGCAGCAGAATAAATAATTGCAGTGAATAGGTTGGTAAAATGTCTCCATATAGTTAAGAAACATGACATCCTAAAATTCTCTCATCAATTTTTATATCAAACTTTTCCAAACCTTTTCTCTCAAGGTTCCCTACTATCAGCTTTCAGTTTGTCTTTACACTGCCTAAATACAAGTAGGTCCACAGAATATAATTTGGACAGTTCTCAGGATAAATTTTGTTGTTTTATTGTTTTTCCTCAATGAGAAATATTTGTATGTTCTTAAATGTCTATCTCCACACAAACATATTTATCAACCAAATTTGTTACTTCAAGAAGCAGTTATATGCCTAACTATCCTATCAATTTTATAATGTCTGTAATTTAGACTATAGAATTCTTCCCAAGCTTCTACATTCTCTTTTGAAACCTTTTCCTTGTAGTTCTTGCTAAACATGCTAAACTGGAGCTAATGAGCATCTTTAGAATGCTACATTTCCACCAAGCTTCTCAGAAAAAGCAACATGTGAGAAGCAACTAAGTGCTCCTGAACTACTGAAAATCAAAAGTTGATCAAAACCTCCTCTTGGTGAGAAAAAATGCATAAATATAATTTCTTGTCTTTCAAAACTGAGTGAGAGAGCTTGAAGGCAATTTGCAATGATAAAAAACCTGCCGCTTCTGTAAGTTATTCTGAAATAGTTTAGAAGAATTAGTATAAAATGCAGCTGGAATCTTACCTGCTAACACACTTCAGAACCTTATCTTCTACTCTTATTATTGATATTTGAAGTAGGCAGTGTATTTTACTGCTTAGTAAACATAGATACACTGATTCTTGTAATGGGCCTTATACTAAAAATATCTGAATTCTGATGTTTTCTCTTCACCTTTCAGAGGTTATTCATGCATTCAGGTAATACAGTAAAGCACAGAACATTATAGCTTGGGTTTGGTTTTATTGTCTGGTTGGGTTTGGTTTTTTTTTAATTAATCAAGATCTAACAGAAAACCTCATGTAAAATGGCATAATTTCTCCTTTATACAAATGTAGTCTGATATGTTGTCCACCTCTTCATGAAATCTAAGCCAAAGGTGAAAATTTTTCAAAACCTCATATTGATGGCCTGAAGGAGGTGTACCAGGCTATACCTTTGACTACAGCAATGACCGTCTTCCTACTGCAATTGGATCATTGTACAGCAACGTCTGGAAATGCATGAGGCCAAGAAGAAAGGCAAGAAAGGCATTTTTTCCTCCTGTTTCTAGGAGGAAAAAATCACTGAGAAGAGTCCCACTATTTAAGTCCCTGGTGTTTCAAAAAATTCTCCCAGGGACAGACTGTAATCCCTTCAAATGTGATAAGCATAATGCAAGCATCTGGGCAGATGATTTTCCCACAGGAATTTTCTGGAAATAGTCATTATTTCTTTCTTCAAGACATTTGATCTTAATAGAATCTTGTTAGGCTTTTTGTCTGAATATACTTAGGTGCTTTCTCCCCATATTTTGCTTCACTGCGTGTCACACACTGCAACAGGAGCTAAACAACCACTTCTTACTTTCCTCCTGGAGAACTCTACAACAGGCTATGGCACAAATGACAGCAAATCCTGGATTGTCACACATCTAAGCTAAACTACCTTTTTGTTACTTTTGTTCTTCATGGCTCTGCTCTATAGTGCTTTGAGGGCAAAAGGGATGTCTTGTCTGACTAGACTGATGTATACTGCCTTTCACTAATATTTTGCTATATAAACTCTTACAAAATCCTTGTGACTTGTTGAAATCCTGTAACTATAACTGCAGATGACTGTGTTACTGGGTAATCCTGCTGACACAGTGTTACCTGAAAGTACTAATGTTCTCTAAGTCTCAGAAATATGTTTTTTTATAAAATACCAGACCAACGCTACAATTTTGTGTTGCTCAGTTAAATGGAATAACGTGAATTTTTATGCAGTCATGAAACAAGTATCCTTTTACATACTGCTCCTCTGGTCACACCTGGTACTCAACCTGGCTCAAAGAGAAGACTTGACATGTAAAGCAAAACACATTTCTTACAGTGTCATTACCCTGAGAAGGGGAATCTTGAAAATTGACAGGAAAGGTTATTCACAGGAAATCTCACCATTTTTGTACATTTATAGGGGATTCAAAGACATTTTTAAGTCTTTTTTTTTAATGTGGGTGGTACCTTTGATCTCAGATTGCAACTATTTTATGCCAATGCATAATGGACTGAATGCTTTATATGCCTTCTGAGATGCCAAATGGATGAAAAAGCGTAGATGGAAACTCATGCCTGCTGTGAAATGACATCTAGAACATATTGTCATATCAACCTCTCTATACAGTATAAAAATAAAATATTTTCTTAAGCATTCTGAAATATTTTAGTCATTGTGTCCTTTGTCTTGCTTACATAGATATAACCATTTAGTAGTATGCTACTTTCTTTTAGCTGGAAGGAAGGACTAAAGGCTCCTTCTAAGGCTACTTCTGCAATCAATGCTAATGCTTCTCTTTAAACAAATTGAAATAAAATCAGTCTGCTCCTCTTGAATCAAAGATCCTGGAGACACTTGTAGAAAAAACTTGGGTGGTTTCGGAGAACTATACTTTCAGATACAGTTAGTTTTAAAGGAACACAATTTAGCTATAGCATGGTATGCACAGGTTATATAAGTAGGATGCCAAGCAATTTATCTTGTGGATTAAGAAAGAAAATATTTGCTTTTATTTTTTTAATCAAAATGATAAATACCAGTAAGGCTAGATTTTGTCCCATGTGTCTGTTGCAGCTGAAGCAAAGCTGCAAACTCATCTAATCTCATCTAAAATCTGAAAGACACCTGAGGAGGTGGGAATGCATTAATTCTCTCCTCCTGCTGTAAACCCCACTAGCATATGGAACTGATGCAGACTAAGGGCTAAATCCAAAGCCTGAGGGATTCAGAGTGCTCTTCAGCTCTCTTCTCAGGAATATCTCTGTGTTCCAGCATAGAGACTTACCATCTACAGACCAAAGAAAACGTTTCCTAGTGAAAAATATATATCAAATTCTTGCAAATGCAGTCTCAGGAACTGGTCATTATGTAATAATTTTATATTAACATTGCATCAAAACAAGTTGACAGATGTGACACAGGTTCCACAGGTGCTCTACTCCGGGAGCAGAATCTAGACACCGGCAAGGGTTCTTGGAAGGGAATAGACACCTAGACTTAGTTAAATGAGTCATCTGGCTGTGACAGGTGGTGAGGTACCAAACTCAAAAAAGTAAACTCACATTCTAAGTACCGAAGTTCACGTGTCTCACTCTGTAGTTGGCACTGACTCTCATGTATATGCAGAAGTTTTTCAAACAGAAGCTTCCTTCCAACAGCAGGGAGCAGATGTCACGTGCTGGACATCCTGCCTGTTCTTAAGTAACTAGAGCCCAGAGCAGAGGTGGTCCTCTCCTAATATTACTGCATGGTGGAACACTACATACCAGTGAAGTGGATAAGGTTTCTGTCATACTTTTTCTACCTCTGTGTTTTCAAATTTGTACAGTAATTTGGTTTGGAAAGAACCCCTTGTTCCAACAGTGATTCTAACACCATCTAGTCCCAGCTATAGGACCAAATTTATTGTTAGAGCAGGTACCTCAGGACAAGGTCTGAACTCTTCCAGAATGCAGATAACCAAACCCCTCTGGGGAACCCATGGAATTTCCCATCCTGCAGCTTGTGACAGTTGCCTCTTGCCCTTTTGCCGCAGGAAAGAATCCTGGTTCTGTGCTCTGTTCCCTTTAGTTGAAGACAATAACTAGATCTTCCCTTAGCCTTCTCTCTTTCAAACAGAGGTGTCCTAACCTCCCCTTAGACAACAGGATGTTTCATATGATTAGAAACCTCAATAAATTTCCTCTCTTCCTGAGTACCTACCTACTTCTCTGTGAGTGCTGCTGAACCTAAACAGAAATCGTACATAAACTACACATGAAAATGAGTGTGCAGTGACACATAAAGGAAGGCAAAGTGTGGAATGTATGAAATTCTTTCCTCAAGAAACAACAACCAGGATTTTCTGAGAGTCTTAATTTTTCATGTTGCAAAAATAAAACTGTTCATTTCCATTTTATCAGTAAAATTAACGTCTTTTAATACTTCATAAAGCTTTGTATTTCAATAGTAAAACTTATCATTGCAAAACCATTATTAAATGTATGTGTAGAAAAACAGCACTGTTATTTGTATGGAGTCCAACTTTGAACTTCCTATATCTGTTGAAAGATTTATTTTCAGGCTCATTTACCCTTGGACTGATAGAAGAGCTTCACAGTATTCTTTGCCTATAACAGCTTTGGAATATAAATGTAGACTCAAGGGAGTGAAGAAAGAAGAGCAAAAACAGGGCTGCACTGAACCTTCACTTGAGTAGAAGCAGACATCTGAATTAATCTCCTGCTGCTAAGCAAGAACATAAACTGAACTAATCGAAAAAGGATAAAATGGTTGGGTTTGAAGTTGAACCTTAAATTCAGATTTAATCCAAACACTCTAAAGCCAAAGCAAAACTGATTGCTTGAAATGAAACATGGTGTTCTATGTGCACAGTTATACACTGCAGCTGGAAACAGCTGAAAGTTCCCCCAAGTCAGCATGAGAGAGAAAGGAAGAGGAGAAAAATCTATTTAGTTATAAGAAGCAGCAAAAAAAAATATGCTAAGTCACCTAATAACAAGTACCCCATGCCTGATCAGTGTAATGAAGCTGGGCATTTTTTTTATATGTCTGGTCCTGTCCGGAGTTTAATCCTAAAGCCCTTTTAAAGAATATTACATTTCTGTAATTTTGAGAAAGTTGTAATGTTTTTGGTCATGGTCAGAACTGCACACCATTCTGCCTTGACATCTGAGCATCTTCTGCTTTTTCAGTTACACAGACTGAGACACAGAATACAGTCAAATGGAAGGAAGTCTGAATTCTAGACTATGTGTCAGGTTGCATCTATGTCTAGTTAAAGATGTCTACAGATGAAACTGTGTACATAACTTTTGCATTGCAACTGATTTATGAATCACTGATTTTTGCACACTACCTTTGGTGGAAGAACAAGTATTTTATTTCATTCCATGGACACAGTTGTTAAAAAGATGTATTAGTAACTGTTTACACAAAAACAAATTCATGTTGGATATAGATAATGGAAGTCGATGTATAAATCATTGCTTTGGTCTCCCATCAACTATGTCTACCATTTTAGGCTCCCATATGCCTGTTTTTCATAATCTTTACTGAAACTCTTCCCTTCTTGGCAAAACTGAGGTAGTATTGCCATAAGAAAGAACACTGTATACAAAGAACTGCTCCTTGGTAACACCACTGCTGAGCAGTGCTCCACAGCATCAGTCCTGTATCTCCAACATTCCCCCTCACCAACAGACTGAGGGTGGGAAAAATCTTGGGAGGAGGACCGTCAGGACAGCTGACCCAAACCTGACCAAAGGTCTAACATCACTTGCTGATGGGAAGTAAAGAATAAAATATTTTTGTGGGGTTTTTTCTTTCTTTGTGCATATGTAACCTTTTGCTTTTACTTTATTAAACTGCCTTATCTCAACCTACAAGGATTTTATTTCTCTCTTATTTTCTTTCCCCATCTTGCTGAGAAGAGGAGTGATAGAGGACCTTGGTGGGGACCTGTTGTCCAGCCAAGGGCAATTCATTTCACCACAGTTACAGACACCTGAAGCTTTCCAGCCCTCAGGTAAGTCCCCTTAAGACAAATGTGTAATAGCAATTTTTGCTCCCCTGGAGGAAAAGAGAGGTCTCAGAGAGATTTTTCTCATGTCTTCTCTTCTCTAGGGTCTCTTTCTTTTATGCATTTTCTGATTGATAGGTTTGGCTTATTGCACTTTATAGGAAAGTTTCAGGGTTAACCTATCTGAAATATTATTTCTAGAACAGTAGGGAACTGACTTTCCCAAAATTACCATGATGAAAAATAGGCTTGATTCTTTCTGTTTTTTCAGGCACTCATCATGAATGGAAACAAAATTTCATCTTCTAATGCTGGAGGAAAATTATATGGAAGATTGCCTTTATGACACTGAACAAGAAGGAGAGTATGAATCAAAAGAAAATTACTCCTTTTTTGAGCATGGCCCATGCTCAGTGCAAGTCCTTGTACCAGGTGGGAAGTACAGAAGCTGGGTTTCCCAGATTATGTTGAAAGTCTTGGCTTTGTCTCTACCTGGCATAAGCCAGTATTGCTGGTGAAAGGAGGGAAGAAACTCCACAAAAAACTTAGAATGAGGTAATAACTATAGTCATAACTCTGTGTCTGGCTCATCCTGTGATTCTACAGATATGTCACACTTCTTCCTACGGGTTGTTGTCAAATAACTAAAAAGAGAGAAAGTTACTTGGACTTCAGAGGGATTGGGTATGATATGCAAACTAGAAAGATCCCAAAAAATTTCAGGTGATGATAGATCAGAAACTTTAAAGCTTCAACCTAGTATTCAAGCCTGGCTAAAAAGGAAGTCTTTCCTGTAATTCTGCCTTATGCAGTAGCATTGAATGCTTGTAAAAAGACTTATGCAGAACTACACTCTACATCTCTGCCAGATTACACTTTGAATGGTGCACTCTTCCAAACAGTAACTTTGTGTGCTTTGACTGTTTTTGTGTAAGAATATTCTGTAATTAGAACTTTCACAGAACATTCATATATAATTTTTTTTTCTAAAATAGCTACAGACTGCTGATTACATCACAGTAAACAAATGTAGGCTATAGAAACCACAGTTCTGCTCCCATCTCCTCTCAGAATCTGTGGAAACACCATCAAGCTGACTCGAACATAAGTGGTGCATGGGTTCAACAATACTCACATCAGAATATTACTTCATTTTAGCAGTTTATGTGCTATACACTGGCTTAATAATTAACTGCATAATGACCTACAAATTTTGGCATATAAGAGAGCAAACAGCTCAAATTTGTGAGGAGCGTACTTCTGAGAAAGTACCAGTAATGGTGTTTTAATGGAGTTAGACAAAACTTCTGAAAACTTTTTCTTTACAATTTTGAAGCTTGAGCCCTAATTAATCAAAAATATTAAGTAAACAACTGCAAGAGCAGGTGAATAGAAAGCCTCCATTTTATTAGGTTAAATTTTCTTTATAGTAGTATCACATAAAAAAAAACTAATGGAGAGAAACTGTTATAAAAATCCCACTCTTGGAGACCCAGCAAGATGAAATATGTTTTCAGTACTCAGTTCTTAAAATGTAAACTATTAGATGAATACAATAAAAAATGGATGAGTTTATTTAAACACTATATAATCTATCAAGAGGTCTGCCTCTGTACAAGCCAGTACTGGAAGATTTTAAACCCATTTCTCTTCCATCCACAGTCCAAACAAAAGCATTTTTCTTCATAAATGTGTGCATTTAAAAGAGAGAAGGTGTTTTTCCTCCTCATCTTCTTGGGAAGGAATAACAGAGCTCTTTGGTGTGAAAAGTGCAATTTTTCACTCCAAATATGAATTGCTTTCCTTAAGAAAGTTTTGAACTTTTCAAATTGCCTGTCTTGGTATCAGATGCCCACAAATGATGTACTCAAAACACCATGATAACAAACTCATTGAAGGCCCCATCCTGCCTAGCTGTTTCCACTTTTGAACTTTTTGCCATTTGAATATACTTGTTTAAGAATTTTCCATTCCTGGACGGAATTACTCCAGATATCCTTTCAACACCAGTAGAGCTGAATAGAAATCCAGTGAGATGTAAAGATATTCATTAACTGTTCATCTAGATTGCCATGATTTCTACATATGTTATAATGAGTCTTTGAAGGAAAGTTATTTAATGGCATATAGAAAATGAAGGGCATAACAATTTTTCATCTGACAAGAGAGTCAGGGAAATAGATTTAATACTATATAAAAAGGAAGAATTGCAAGAAAGAGTCATCACTGGTGACAGCTTCTTCATTTTATGACAAGTAACTCATGTTGGCATGTAAAGTTTTATACACTCCTAATCTGTTCCAGTCCCAGCATAAAAACAACCCAGGAGCAGCTAATTGAACCACTTTTTGAAAACAGTTCAATCAAACTGAACATTGTTTTCCCTCAATGTTTAAGATCTTGTTTTCTCACTTTTGCAAGAAGTAAATAGTCAAAGTTACTGGATAAAAGAGCTTGGTTCCATCACCCAGTCCACATGACAGGCTACTGCAGAAAGGTGGCTCTGTACAGGCTGGAAGCAGCAGCACTGGAAGGAGAGCTGTGATGGTTAGCCCAGAGAACTGACTGGAGGCACCAGTAAGGAAGACAGCAGCTTTCAGTTATTTTACTACCAAGAGTTGACAGTGGGATATTATTCTCAATGTCTTTTTTAAGAGATCTGTATCACTCAATAGAACAGAATCTTAATTTCATTGAGAATTAGTATAATAACATTGTTTGACCATATTTACAGAAGAATCTCTAAAATACAAGGGAATTAAAGCAGATCCACTCCAAGGAATTATCTACAATTTAAAAATCACTAATGCAAAAGCAAAAGTCTAAGAACACTTACAATATTTAATAAGAAATAAAGACCTCTGTGGCTCTAAAAAACAGGTCTCAAGCTTCTACATATACAAATCATCATAAACAGAATTGTTTTTAATAGTGTGAATGTGGGTCTGGTCTGCCAATTAAATATTCAGAGAATTCTTTGGTTTTTTTTTTTTCTATGCAAGAGAATACATATTTGAATGCTGAGTTCAATAAAATATCAAATTATTTTCAGAGCATGCTATATATTTCTGAATCAGTTATGATTAGGCAGATTTTAAATAAAATTTTAAAAGCCCCATGACTTCTTTTTCCTGACTGGAAAATTAAGTTAATACTTCCAGAAACCAATAAAAAAAGGCAGCTGAAGTCAGTGGGTGTCTTTCTGGGTGATCACAATGGGCTTTGTATCCCGCCCCTTGTTCAAATATTCATATGCTGAAAATTAGGATTGGAGAATGACATATGTTTTCTGTGAATGTTCATTGCTGACAAATTGGCTGCATGACTCTTCATGGAAACTGCAGTCATCTAAGGGTCACAAATATATTTATTCAAAAGTTCAAATGCATATCAAAACTATTTGACCTTCTGATCAGCTGCTGAAGGATAGAAAAGCTTACTTCTACAGAAGAAAATAACTTTCTCAGCACACTCCATACTGTATGTTTGCACTGATATTTCCCTACACTGAGGTTAGATTAGAGCTTTTTTCAACCTAAACTTTTTTACGATTTTTAGTTAAATTTTGAATTCTTACCTCTTATAAAGACATGTAGGATTTTGATTTACACAGGCATGATTGTAGGTCTGGTAGCAGCCTTTCAAATTGAAATTCAATATTGAAGCATCTAAAATTCACATCACTAAAATACGAACAACACCCAGATATGTGAGGATACATGCAATTATTTTAAAATAAGTCTTAATTATAATTCAACAGATATGATAGCATTACAGTTCTCAAATCAGTGATTATTAAGGACAACCATAGGTCAAGTGTTTATACAAGCTACTTACAAACTGCTTACAGATACATCATACAATAGACAGTGAATACTTCTTACCATCAATATTACAAGTATGTCCCCTAAAGGAATTATAAAAAGCATGTGACAAGATTTCTGTCCAATTAGATTTACTAGGAATACATGTATAAATTCGAGTTTGTAGAGTTTCTGTAGGTTTGTACAGTATACACACTAGGTTGTATTCCTTATCTCAGTTGTGGAATTGCTCCAGTGACAGAGGTACAATAACCTGGTGTCCTGAAAGGATAAATTCTTGCAATCTTGCTCCAAAGAATGGGCACAGTGGCTTAGGGTGCATCTTTCCAGATGCATTCCCTCTCAGAATTTCCAGCCAGTCATTGAATCTCCAAGGAAGGGTGCCATTACAAGCATGCCCTCCCAAGTGGAGAATCTATTCATAAATGACTGCATTGTTTTTCATAACGGGACAGGAAAATACATCTGGCCTTCAGAGAGCTGTTAAATCAACTACATTTTTTTCTAATAAGTCTTTATAGACAAAACAGCTAGCAGAAAGGATTCTTGCATGAAGTTATTGTTTTTTAAGCCTAAATCAATGACTTTTTGTACAACACAAAGTTTTGGAACCATCTTGGTGGCCTGATATACTCAATTAAGAAGGAAGATCCTAGCTGCTTGTTAGTTTAAGTGCAAGGATCCGTCTAACTTTGATGTAAATTTCTGTGTAACAGAGACAGCTACTGAGCAAGGCTGGTTAACAAAATAAGGCAGCAAAATAGGATAGGTTTTGATGATGTTTGATGATGCAACATGCTGCCACAAATTACATACAAAATAATAAATACACATATATGTAGGTTTTAAAAAATAAGAAGTAAGATTTTTGAAAGAAAATGTAGTTTGCACTGCTTTAGTATCAAATATTTACTAGATAAAACTGGGACTGAAAAGTCAATAACTCATCAGAGAAAAAGCAAGAATAAAAATCTTCTGGTGCATCAGATAGAAGAACCAAAGCACTGTAACATATACAAATTATTGATTATACTGTGCAAATTAAAAATCTTTCTATTGTGAAGATCCACTAAAGGATTTGCAGCAAGGATATTACAAGCTGTCTTACTAACACAGTTTTCCTCTTTGAATATTTTACTATTATAACATTTTTAGGAGAAGTATTTTTAATTAGCCTTTACAAAATCTTTTTTTCACTAAGGATGCATCATATCAACCTATCAATTACTATGCCATATTACTATATCTTCCACAACGAGTCCCTTTTCAGCATTGTGACATCCCTAACAACCAGTCACAAAATGCCCCTTACTATTTTCCAGTCTGTTAAAGTTTATTTGTGAAGCCAAATGAGTATCACGTGCAAACTGCCTCAGCCATGACAGAAAGAGCCAACATAAAGTACATACTCCCAATATAAATGAAACCAACTGGGAATTATTTCAGCATTCAGATTCATGGCTCTAAAGTCTCCTGGATTAGTGTAGCAAGAACAGTCAAGGATTAGGCAATGTGTTACCAAGGGAATAGCCATCATCTCCCAGAAGAAACACTGAGAATCAGTGCAATCATCTTGTGGAGGAACTGGAAAGATAAATGGAAAGATTTAAAGCATAAGCTCTACACAGAAAAAAATGAAATTAATACTAAAATCACAAATGGAAAATATTCTGATGTAACTAAAATGCCCATTAAAGATCTGAACATATAACTCTCTACAGTATTTGCTACAATGTTCTGCTTTGTCCTAGACCACAAAAAAAATTTGAATTAATTAATTGAAACATAAAATTAAGTCAAAAGCTAGACTAGCAACATTTCAAAGATAATTGACCCATTTAGAATAAGAATAAAGACAAGTTTTCTTTGAAAATTTTAAATATACAGAAGTTTCAAATACACTTTAATTCATATGTTTTCCTGCTTCCAAAGAAAAGTTTTGTAGCATTTTTTGCACAGGTCTGTCAAAACACACCTGCAGCTACAATTACTGATTTTTGTTCCATTGATATCCACTAGTATCTTTAAAGTGAAGAAGATGATTTTGACCACCTGTCCTTTTTGAAGTTATTCTACACAGAATGAAATAAAATAAAAGCCAGGCAAATCATTGGAGGTCACATTTTTCCTTGTTATGTGTATTGGATTTACCTGGCAAAGTTTCAGTAGCAGAGAGTCTGCAGTGCAGAATCTTTTGAGAAGACACCTGGCTTCTTTTGAGAAGCCAGAATCCAGTTCCATGTTGGGCAGAGCCAGTTTTAGTCAGCTCCAAAATGGAAATGACACTGGCCAAAGCTGAGTCTATCATCTGTGTGGGTGGCCCCTCTGGGAAAGTACTTCAGAAAGTGAAAAAATGCTGTGCAGCAGCTGCAAGAGAGAAGCAGTACAAACTAGAGCAAGGACAAATTTGTGAGGAATTGTCTTCTGTGCAAGGGACTCATGTTGGAGCAGGGAAAGAGTGTGAGAAGGAAGGAGCAGCAGAGAAAAAGAGTCATGGATTGATGATAATCCTAACTCCCCCTTCCCCCGTGTTGCTCAGGCAGAGAAAGTAGAAGAGAGGGAAGCTGAGCCCAAGAAGAAGGGGAGCATAGTAAGGTGGTTCTAACTTAATTTCTCACTGTCCTACTCTACTATTTATTGGCAATAAATTGAACTAATTTCTCTAGTGAAATCTGTCTTGCCCACAACAGTAATTACTGAGTGATTTCCCTGTCCTTACGGGAGCCTACAAGATTTATTCATTGCATTTTCTACCCCTCTCCTACTGAGGAGAGAGAGTGATAGAACAACTTGAGGGGTTTCTGGTGCCTTGTCAGTGTTAACCACCACACCATGATACAATCATAAAGATTTTTTTTACTCCTTTGATAATAGATTTGCCTACACATTTTGCCTTCCTTCAGAGAGAGATGCAATTGCCACATCAGTACCATTTTCAAGATGTGCTAAATCACTACAGCAGAAACTGGTTCAGATACTGAGTAAGAAGCTGAGAACCCCAGCTGCTATTTTGGGCTCTACTACTGAGTCTTCATAGTAGTCACTATTCCTCTGTACCCTCAATTTTATATCTTCAAAAATGCATTAATGACACTCAATTTCTAATAGTGCCCTGATGAGAAATCATGTAAAGGTGACAAATATTTAGTAAGTATATGGCACCAATATTGAAAAAACTAGTAAGGTAAAGCAATTTACATATTTTAAATAATGTCACATTGGGAAGGACATTGAGATAATGGCAATTGAATAGGCACCAATGATTGCCAGACCAAAGCTGATAATCTTTAAGTCTTCTTAAAAAGCAGTTTTTATAGTGGACCATGACACCAGTAATCATCAAATCTGGACTGGTAAAGGGCACAGCTTACTGAGGTCTGTCGTATTCTGTCATTTATTTTTTTGAAGAACCATATAAACACTGCAGTGCAGGTGACTTTATTTCTGATCTCTTCTCTAAACTTTCATTTTTCAGCTGTCACTGACACCTATGTGAAGTGACATGGCTCTCACAAGGTAAAAGGCAGCCCAAAGGTACATTCACCTTGTTAATAGCCACAATCACACATGTTGGTATAGCGTGGGTCTCCACCACCACCTCATTTCTTATAAAATTAAGATTAGTGTAAGAAACAAAAAGTCTCAAGTGCTCATTATAATCAACTTTATATAACTATTGTTAAAGCACTTCAGGAAAAGAAAGTTGATCAGTTTTAGCCTGGACTGGTATCTCCTCATTTACTAGCAGGTAATTTGGGGATTTAAGCTTCTTCTAGACCTAGTGCCTGAAGGCATGAATGCCATAACCTCTCATTTTGCTACCCAGAGGCACTCATACCCTTCAAAAAGCACTCAGCTTTTTAAATGAGCTTTTGACTGATTAAGGATAACAGCAAGTTAAAGTAGAAAAAACTCTGCAGGCCACACTTAATTCATCTCATGGGCCTGGTTGTAGCTGTGGCTCAAAGCATTAAGTGCTTTACCATCTACTGGTGGCTCGAGGGGCAGGATGGCCACCACAGCCAAGTCTGCTGCGCCAAGACTGAGCAGGAGCTGAGATGAGCTGATGCACTGATCACACTTGGCTGCCCCAGGCCCTCATGGTGGGGGGGGTTGGTTTAATCCATTCATGGGTGGAGGTTTGCGCATGATTACTGGGTCTGGCAAACATTTGAGTTTGAAGATGAACTCAGTGCTTCATAAAGAGTGTACACTTATTTGGTGATAACCAGGTTCAAAATTCTTCTTCCTGGTTCTTTAATTTGGTTCACAAGATAATGTCGCCTTTTGGTGTACCCAGTCATGTTTTACTCTGGTAGTAAAACAAAGCTGGCAGTATATTGGAGAATGGATCTAGGATGCTTAATTTTTTTTCCCCTTCTGTGTTACAAGAGTGTGTTGGGATTTTCTTAGCTGGAAGATATTTGCTTTTTTCTTAGTGATGATCTCCACTGAACAAATACAATGTTACCTTTGAACAACTACTCCATTATCTGTTGCATAGTTGCAATTATCTGTCTTGATAGATAAGTAACAGAAAAACTTTAAAAAATTATCACTTCACAGATAGGGTTATCCAAAATATCACTGCCTAAATGTCAGTAAAAATGCAGTTGTTTTAAGCACAAATACAGTTTTAGAGGTTGCGTATTTCATAAATCAAACTGTTAAAGATTTTTCAGAATTTTACAGAAAATTAAATAAACTTGTTTTAATCAAATCATGCCATTTTCAGAAAACTGAGCACCTTTTTTCTACTGTGGGGAAGACATCCAGGACAGAATTTGTCCTGGAATAATTTACATAGATATAGTTTTCCTGTGTGTATATAAATAACTCAGTTACATACCCTTTCAGAAATATCCAGGTCTACCTTTGTTTTAGATAGGTGTAGGCAATATATAAGGAATTGTGGAAAACATTTGCCCTTCAACATACCTAAGCCTGGGTGGATCCAAGTTCAGCTGGAGTCTGTGCTCTGAGCACAGAAGGGTTGGAGAGAAGTGGACTTCTCACTAAAGTCTGAAGAAAGCCATGGCTATGACGAATGGACCGAAGCCTATCTCCATTCCCCCTTCAAGTTAGCAGTCTGTGCAGGCAAGAATAGGTGGGAATGGAGGCAGAAAAGCAACCTGGTTGCTGATGGTTAGAGACTTTATTTAGAACAGGAGACACATGGACTCTGCCAC
This sequence comes from Anomalospiza imberbis, assembly GCF_031753505.1. Classification (NCBI taxonomy): domain Eukaryota; kingdom Metazoa; phylum Chordata; class Aves; order Passeriformes; family Viduidae; genus Anomalospiza; species Anomalospiza imberbis. Next base: position 43,540,235 of record NC_089683.1, read on the forward strand.
AGGTCTCAAATTTTTGTCAGCTAGTACCTTCAGTTTGTGTGTTCTTTACAGTGCCAGATAAAATATGTTACTGACAAACACGTGTTTTAAAAGAAAGCAACAAGATGTAAACAATTTATTAAAAAAATTTAAAATACTTAGAAACTGAGTGAAATGAACCCTTTCTCATGAGTGAAATGAACCCTTTCTCATAAGAAATAAAAACATAAAAAATACCTCATAGAGTATTGTTTGCAAAATAATCTGTGCAATTAGACCAGAAAAATACTACCTGCATATAGTAACACCAATATTTTTTGCACTCAAGAAATTACTGGAGAAACAAATAAGTAAAGAAACAAGACAGATTAATTATATAATTGATCTAATGCAACCTTCCAAAGAATAATTGATACGCTCTCATTACCATAACAACTAATTCACATGACAAAACTGATACATGACACCTTCTTAGAAGCCAGTTAAAAATCACTACTAATCATGTCATTCTGCATTATGGCAAATCGGATGAATAAAAGCCTATTTGTAAAGCATTTAATACCGTCATTTTTCATAGTTCCTTGAATGGAATACTAATGGACATCACACTTAAGAGTGAAATGTCTCTTAAAAGAAGAAAGAAGTCCTAATAATACAAGATTCATAACTGTAGAAAATATAGGGTTTACAGATACATCAGCATAACAGGTGATTTTTTTTTCTAAACTGGAAGAGAATTCAGAATAGTCATTAAAACAAGATGCCAACAGGACTGCCATGCCATGGACAGACATTAGCCAGTTATAAATGGAAATTTAAACAATTCTCATTTCAGTGCTTTGCATTTTCATATTTTGAGGTGATTAAAAGCACTAAATTAATTACATTACAATGACTTTAAGAGGGGCAAAATTATCATTCACTTCCCAGGAGGGAAGCTGCTTTTGCAATACATTTTCTTCCTTTTCACAATCATCCTGAGAAGTTCCTACAGCCATGGAAAAGACAGTAGCTTTTAAGAACTCAGGAGAGGGAAAAATGCATTAGTTAGGTATCCTTAAGAGGGGCAAAGAATGACATTTTAAAAGGTTAAACTGGGTAAATTAATTGGAAGCACCAGGTGGAGAAATTGGTCCAATTTAACAAATAACAACTTTTTCATACAGTTCCAATGCATTTTGTTGCACTCTACAATTGGCCCTCGTAGCTGTTCTCAGGCTTAGAAGGTTCTCTTTCGTCAGGTGAGGAAAAAGGACATTATTTATTCAAATGCAATGTGTCAAAATTATATCAGCTGCTTAATGTATAAGAATATCTGAAGGAACAGGGAGAGAACAGCCAACTGTTTTTTGAACAAAAGTTATAAGAGCTTTTGGGTATTCACAACAAAGTGTTGTGGGTTTTCATAACATGACAGAAACAATTTTAAAATCTAATTTTTGCACAACATGACTCAGTGGTATGCCTCCTGGGTTTTACCCCCTGGTTTTTACCCCATCATCTCCACTAAGCCTATTTTCCCTGCTTCTTATGTCATATTCTTTTAAGCAATTTCCCAGCCCTCTTTTTCCCTGGATGCAATGCAACAAAGAGTAAAAGTCTTATCCTGATATGCCAGGATATACATATTTAATAGATTTAGTTTCTAAACAACCATATTTGAGCCAGAGACTCTGAACAGGAAAGTCACTTATTTTAAAGGAAAAGTTCTTACACTCACTCTGTATGTTGTTTATGCAACTAGAATTCCTGTGACTTCAATTAAATTTGTTAAGGATAAAAATGCAAAGTCTACTCCTAATGCTTAGAGGAAAGCATTTTTCCACTTTTGAACATTTTTATTTGACAGATACAGACAAAAAACATTACTGTGTACTCATATTCATTTTCAGTATTAAGTGTTGCTTAGTTTAAAAGTTCTCCAGAGAAAAGGGGGAAAAAGTCCCTACAAATTGCAACAGAAAAAAATTGCAATTAAATATGCCATCACTGGTATCATCCAGAAAAAAAGTGCAACTTTGGGGAAAACCTAGAGAGCTGCAGGAAATGTCTTTAGTAATCTAGCCTTTCTCTTGGAAATGATAGTCACCAATCCCATGACCTGATCTTTCTCATATTTAGAGCCTTCCTGTCATAAGGATGATACAGCACAGAGAATTGCTCTGCTGGAGTGTCACATAAGTAGAAAAGGATAGTATCCACTCACACATAACTGTCACTGCTGACTGGTACATAAATGAATGAAAGCTTTCTCTGGTAGTGTTGGATAAGAAAAGTATATCAGTCATTATAAGATCTGTGTGTGGATTGCAGCTGGGTGGCTGATATCAACCCTCAGCCGACTTCACTGCACTGAGTCCAGGCCCCTACATTTGATTGGTAGCAAAACTCCACCACAATGCTGCAGTCAAACGGGGTCAGTAGCAGTCCAGCAAGTTGGATTTAAACACACAGTCAAAAAAAATCAAAAAGTTTGTTCCCATTCTCAAACTATGAAAGGCCTAGGGGATCAAAAGTCAGCTTCACTGTCTGAAGCTTTTATACTGCCAAATTTCAATTTTCTACTCTAGCAGAAAGGTTCAGCCAAGAGAAGAAAGGAAAAAAATTCAGGAAAAAAATATTATGAGCTTTTAGAATGAAGGTCCACAAACATACTGTTGTATTCAGTGTTAAATAATTTTGATTTATTATGCTAGAGGAAGGATCAGAAGACCAGATGAGACATAGCTACATGGAGGTAGAAATGCTATTTTACTTGCCTTGCAGAAGCTGGTAGAAAGGTAGGTCTGCCAACAGCCCTGAATACTAGGCTGCTGAGGCTTAAGGAAAGCAACCTGGAATCCAGTTGGCTTCTTTTCCATGATCCATTTCCAAAAGGAAAAATGCCTTCCATGGAGAACTAATCAGAGATTTTACTTCAGCAGGAGATGGATGAGTTTAGTGCAGCTTCAGCAAGTAACTTTCTTTTTGAATGCTCTCTAGTAAAGTGAATGTCTGATTCATAAGCAGTAAACTGAGGCTGAGACAGAAGCTAAGTTTAACCAACAACATGCTGGAACACCAAATTTCACAGTTCCATGTATACCTGAGAGACATGATAAGCATCTACAGGCAAATGGAGTTTCAGAGAGATGAGGTTTGTAGTTACGCCAGCTCTTTCAGACACCTTCAACATTTGTTCAAAGCGCTTTTGTCCATGACTCAGTCTTTATTGGTATATCTTGACAGATTTATATTCTTAGATTAGACAGAAAACCCATTTTCTTTGTCTTTTAAGACAAGAATTAACAAAACCAAGTAGTGCCAGAATTCAGTAATGCATGCCTTAAGTGGGCTTTTCTGGACTTAGTCTTTAACCTAAAAAATATTGAATGGTAAATTTGGTTAATGCTCTGAGCTATGTAGATTTCCAGGCCTCCTTAAATTGAAATTGCTTTCGTGAATATATCACTCCACTTTACTATATCATTATGTTGTAAGTGTACATAGAATATGAATAAACAGAAATACAGATTTCACCCTTAGGCTGCAAACACAGGACCCAAGGACTGCATAAACAAACAATTTACAGTAATCTTGACTATGTTCTCTTCTTAGCACATATCTAATAGAATGCTGATAGAAATTTCACTTAACCTGCTCTATTCCTTTCAAATCAACATTGTCTTGGAATTAGCCTTAAGATGTTTTTCAAAGGAAGCAGTATGGAGAACACCTACAGTGTTAAAATGAGATAAACCAAATAAGTAGCTGGGCAAAATCAAGAATAATAAATTAAATTACCTTATGCTCCATTTCAACCTCTCTGTCCTTGACCCCCAGTCCATAGGACCAGCTGTGAAACAGACAACTTTATGACCTAAGAAAAAAGGTCATTTTTTGCCAAAATTTTGCCAATTTATTGCCAAATTTTGCTACTTTAAATCACAATTAAATCATATTTGTCAAAAATAAGCAAAATTATTTGGTTTTATGAGCCCACAGTTATTTTACAGTTATTTTGTACAAAACAGTTATTCTAAGGAATTTGTTAAAACTTTGCCTCTCAGAAATAGCATGATGCACAGACAATTCTCTGTCATGATGAGATTAAAAGTAGAGAGGTACCTTGGAAGCAGTTCACAAAAATCCTTTAAAAGTCTTTGAGACACACAGTAGCCACCCACACTCTGCAAGGGAGCCCAATGGTCAGAAATGTAGGTTTGCACACCATAGGTAAGAGATGAGAAACTCTAGAATCCATCAAACAGTGAATTTTCACAGCAGACCAGCACAAACATATTTAGCACAGGGCTTTCTGTCACCATGAAATGTCAAAAGAAATTTGAGAACATTCAGCAAACCGCTCTGTGGTTTGCTTGTGCTCCTTTCTTCCCCTTAGTTTCTCTACTGAATTAAATGAGTTGCATGGCATGAAAACTATCCTTATATTACACTGGAAAGCATTATCTAAAAGTACTTGAGCAAACAAAGTTTTGCTGACCTTAGTTTTTTACTCATGCGGCCTTATAGAAAAAATCATTCAGAATAGCAACACGAAGTAATGAATAAAATTTCCATTTAGGTGGCTAATCCTCTGTGGATCGGTGTGTCAGAGTATATGGATAGAGGGGTCATTGACCTTTATCTTCAGCTGTGTTCCTCACGATGAGAAACACTACAGGAGAGTCAAAACAACAAAGCATAATTAAACAAAATGCCTCATAACCAGCTGTTTTCTGAAGAGTCAGTACTTAAACACCATTGAAAGTTCAGCATCAACCAAAAATTACAGCCCAGTTGTACATAACATATGGGTGTGATTTATCTTCTGGGTTAAGAGAAAAGCTTAAAAACACCTGTGATGACAGCTAGCAAATGTTGGCTTTACAATGATTTCCCTAAAGTTTCCATCATTTCTTTCTCAGGGTTCAGTAATAGCTGCTTTGTATTCATTCCTAGCAATAGCAGCTATGGGGGAAGACAATAAAATATCCGAAATACATTAAGTTTGGAACTGCTCACATATAACTTTTTTTTTTATTATATAAAAGCAAATAAAGGCTTAGACACCAGTCACATAAACACACATCTGCATAAATCCCAACCACACAAAAAAAAAAAAAAAAAAGTTGCATCTTTCTCTACAGGCTTAGCATAAACCCGTATCCTTTAAATATCAAACAATAGGGTTTGGGTTTGCACTGATGATTTTGGTAGGAATATTGTCAGGCTAATAGAAGAAAGGCTATGAAGAACATGCATATAAAAATCAAATGCTTATACTCACTCAAAAACACTCTTAGAATGCTGCTAATTAAGCAAGAATGAAAAACGCTGGTTTGGAAAGTGAAAAGAAACAAATGTAATTTTTAAAATAGCCAATCTTAAAATAATGTTGGAAGTATTTGACAGTGTTTTCATTTTTTTTCCTAAAGTATCACAGAGAGGTGTCTGTGATAAAGGCACACAGAGATAATAGTCATGTTTTTGTAAATATTAATATGAAATATCAGAGAAAATTAAAGACTTCAGTCTTTCTTGCCTAGTGCTAGATCTGGCTAGCTCTTGTTCATTTTGGAAGCTTTGTTTCTATTTTGTTTTGTTTTGTTTTGTTTTCCTCATTTTGAAATTATTCACTCTGTTGCTCCTCACATGCTTAAAGCATGTCTAGACCATTCCCAACCTAGCATTTAATGAAAGCAGATTATTCTGATTGAAGGATGGTAGCTGCTTCATGCTGTAGTTTGGGGTTTGCCTCTCTGACAGCTGTATTAAGGCATCTACTTTTACCCTTTCATGAGGCCTTCAATATTACCTGGTATGGGACTAAAAATCACACAAGCTCTCCCTTCTCCAGGGTAAGGAACAGCAAATGGGCAATATCAGAAAAGCTGGAGCAGATGTAGGAGGCATGATTTATTCTGCCTCAGTGCAAGACTACCACAAAAGAATGTATTTTTTATAATGTGTCACAAGTAGGTTTGTAACAACATAAACAAAATACACAGCAGCCGTGCCAGGAGTGATCATAAATACATGTTTAGCATAGCAGCTATAACTTCCGCATCATCATACAAAAGCAAATTCTTGTCACACTCTTGTAGGTGAAAAAAAATATGCTCACTAAAATGTTTCACATGAAAATTCAATGCTCCCATTACCAGAGAGTGCCGTTCTCACAGGACAAATAAGACTGCAGTCTGAAAACTATTTTAATAAATCAAAACTAAATATGCTGCTGTCTATACTCCCTTTAAAGGCTTATTTTGACTCTGACTTGGAGTTTTGTAGAGCAGATTTGGCAGTGAGCATATGCACACACTCTTTTTACCTTTTCTGCCTCTCTTTAAACATAATGGAGGGAAAACAAGAGGCACTTACTCACAGCAGTTCCCAGTTCCAGAGGATCCTGAAAGCACTTTCTAATCCCTACTTTTACTAATAAATGTGATATGAAGAACAACCAAGTTTAAAGTCCATCCAAAAAAACATGAAGTGGATATAATGTGAGTTGGGGTCTATTCCCATTTCTGCCCCTTCTGGAGCCTTGAACTCAGGCCTGCTGAGGAGAATGAAAGTCTCATTCTCCACAGTTTCTCCTTAGTATTCTTAATCAGTAATTATTTGCTATGGAAAGGCAAGTTTAAGGTGAGTTTGAGATTTTCCCAGCTGCATGTCTTTATTGTTCCTATATTACTCTCACATCTCACTTCTATTGAACATATATCTTACATTTATAAAACTGTCTTAAGGAATTTTAGTTTCCTTACTTGGTTGTAATCAAACATGGAAATGTACGGGTTTTTTGTTTTCTTCTACTGTCAACACTTCAAATATTAAGCATTTATTCAACCTTGTATTTCTTATTGCTCACTCCATCTATTTAGTCCTTCCCTTTTTTCTTGGTATCCAGGGAGTCAGGGCTTCTGAAGTCAGTTCAGATGGTTATCTGCAATTTCTCTTTGCAGTGCTCTTCGAGGTCAAATCCATTACAGCATATGCTCAGACTGACTTTCTACACTTAACTCTGCCAGGCTTACTGTGACGCACTCAGCAGTTCACCTCAGAACCTGTTATCCATAGACAGAGTAGATGTTAAATTTCATATATAAAAATGACCTGCTTCCTGTCTCCTCTTCACTTTAAAAAGTCTTCTGAATGGAGGGATGCTTTTGAGGAAAAAAAAATAAACATGATACCAGAGGCTAATTGGTACCACCACATCCAAAATTAAATACACCCACAAATAATACATTCCTATAACATACAGTACAGCCACAGTCAGGAAGTTTAATCAGACTGGCCATCCCAAAAACATTAGAGGGTGGCTTTTCTTTCTCTCATGCCATATCAACTGAGAAAGAAATGTACATCAGCAAATAAAGCTCCTTAAATATTTGCAGCTGATTTGTAATGGAAATTACATCACCAAGAAAACATTATTTTCTTATGCCTCACAATGTTAGGTAAATTGGTATATATATGGCAGGGTTTTTTTTATATACAGGAATAGATTTAAAATCCATCACAGACATACTACTGAAACAGCCAGCCTCAAGTAGCTGCAATTTAAATTCCAGCTGTAGATTAATACATCAGCCTTTTGCATCTGCAGGTAGGGGATTCTTCACATTTCAGAGATTTTTTCCTAGCCTAGTTAAGATGGATGTGATCACAGTTGTTAGGAAAAAACACCAATAGGACAGCAGTGAAGGAATATCAATCTTTGAAGTGATGTTTGTATTCTGAATTTGGTTGGTGTTTCAGGTTACCCAGCCTAACAGTGACCAGGATGGCAAGATGGCCCTTATAAGCAGACTGAAAATGGCTCATCCTGAGTTAAAATATTCCAATGCTCATCTGTCCCCTCTCCCTGAAACAACAAAAAAAAAGCCAAAGCTGGAAAGCAGGGCGAGGCAAGCAGGCTGATTAGACTAATACACTCCATATCAAGCAAGACCATCTTGCCATGATTGTGACATATTTTGGAAACAGAACTGGCAGTGACTTCCAAGGACAGCCAGAGGGTCACTTATCCTGAAGACATACTGTCTCTTGCCACTTCTCATCACTCACAAGAGGTACAAATTTTGACACCCTCCGAGCATTCATCAGCTTCTTCTCCCAGTGCCTGGTGTTACCTTTGGTCTTTAAAATGGAGGTTCACTGTCATTGCTCCAGAAGACACTTTGCTAACAGTAAGGATGCATGGAAAATTTGGAGACTAAGGGTTTAAAGATAAGCTCACTTCTATCTTTTTCATTTATTTCCTATTGCAGGCTTATCATTCAGACCTCAAATGTGCCTTAGTTGAGCATGCTAAAAGTTTCCATTCTAACTCTGCAGCTACTACACCAAAAACCAACAAAAATGCCCCAGAATGTTTCATGACCATAAAGAGTAAAAAAAATCAGCTCCAAATATTAGAAAAGCAAAAAGTAAAATATGTGTCCATATCATCAAAGAACCATAAAGTTCTCTCAACTATTCAGAAAAGTGCCTTTGATTTCCAGTAAAAGGTGCTTTATATCTCAGAGCTACAGTACAGTAGCATGACTATTATCATGTAATGTGGCATTTGCTAAGATAACAACGGGTTTTTTGTGAATACTTGAGTCAATAAGCACATGAAATCCCTGCATTCTGCCAGTGTCTGTGTTATTGCTGCCCTTTGGCTGAAGTAATTGTATCTTTGTTATTTTCAGAAAACTTATCCAGTGTTTTCTTTCTCTTTATTATGTCTTCTGTAATTATATTTAATTTCTCAAAGTTTGGCAGTATGCTTCTTATTGTTTGCACTCCTGTGATATGAAATGAGCTGCATTAGACTGCTTAAAGTGCTTGGTTACCAATACTGTGTTGGGTAAAATTATCTGAATAAATTAGCCAAAATTATAATATTTCACTTTCCCTTTGAAATGCAAATATTATTATCCAAAAATACATATTTCACAAGCATATAATGCTCAAGTTTCTAAATAAATGTTACGAAGGAAGCTGATGTATTACCTGATCCCCAGCAGGGGAAGTATTTGCTAACCAACTGTTCAGTCCCTTCTACCTACTAAGTTGCTAGCAGAAAGTCTAAAGGAGGATAAAGACTGGTTGGAATTTCTATAGGATATACACCAGAAGATTAAAATATAGAGAGCAGGACTTGGAAGGCTGGTATCTGTTTCCTGGCTTTGCCATATTCTGCTTGTGTGGCCCTGAATGAACCTTTGGGTCCTTATGCCTCACACTGGTAAATGGGGCCAGCATTACTAACTTACACCTTCCCTTGCTTTCCCAACTTAAGTTTTGCACTTTTCTAGGCACTGAGTTTTGCAGACTGCATTGAGGCCTCAATTTCAGACTCTAAATATGAATTTTAAAAGTAACTTTTTTTCAGCTCATAAGAGAAAATCCAAACTGCATAAACTGATGATACATATATGACTGAAGTCAATTAGGCTGCTTAAGGTTAGGGAGACTCTTAAAGAGTTTACTGATTCAGGGTCTTACACTCTTAGGAAAACATTGATTCATAGCTTGAGGTAATGGTTATTTTGCTTTTTATTTTAGTGCATGCTTATTTATAAAAGATTTCCTGTCTGAGCAGACCTTATGGCCTTCGCTGTGCTGAGTTTCTGCTCAGTAATCCCAACAGTTTATAAAGATTTTTAAATATGTAATTAAAAACTTTTACATCTAGCAATTGGACCTGTCAAGGGATTGAAATGGGAGGAACACAAATCGTTTTGCTGAAAGCTTAATGGTCTCAAGTGCATCTGCAGTGTTTGAAAAAATCTGTTTGAAAGTCATTTATGGATTCCTTTGTGAATGTGTGGAATGACTGTTTTTTTCCTGATCTTTTGCTTCCACACTCAGATAAGAACACTAAGGAAAGGGAGAAGAAAATACTTCAGGTGGCATTGAAGGAAAAGGAGCAGAAGTAACAGAACCCCTTTAAATGGAGCATCATGTACAAGGAGAAAGCTTAGGAAAACCAGGTTTTTAGCACTGCTGTTGAAACCAGTAAGGAACAAGTCATTTGTCTCTGATGTTCTAACAGTTCATCCACCCTGATTAGACACTCAGATGAGAAAGGGCTGTGATGCTCTTAAAGATAAGAATATCTCCCTGGCTGTACTAATGTGAGAAAAGACCAGGAGCAGAAACAAGAAACATACTGCTCTATATGGAGGGAGAAGGCTTCTCAGGTGGGAATAGAAGTCAGAAACAGATCAAAAGAATCCAACAGTGAACACACAAGTGGCCTACTTTGTTGCTTCAGGTAGATGTGTATTCTTCTTGCACAAGGCACAGCATGTTTGCGTCTCTCAGCCTCATGCAGCCTGCATGTTTCTCCTGTTCCTAACTACCAGGATTGCCTCAAGAGGCGAGCTGAAACCTCAAATCCTCACAGGCAGGAGTCATGAGGGCTGAATCTGGTTTGGACTGCCTTACAGACCAAACATGGTGTGCTGTAGACTGCTGTGTCTGTGAATAAGGAATGGCATTGGCAAGAGAAGGTGGGAGAGTAGAGGAAGGAGAGCCTCTGTGGCCTCCTCTTGGGGGGCAGAGCATCTGGACCAGCTGTGCTGGTACCCAAGCATAGAGACCCTGGGGTGCCCAGCAAGCAGGCAGCCAGCAAGATGCCAGGGCTGCACTGCATGGGCCCCTTGGCCGTCACCAGACATTTTCTCATGAGATAAGAGGATTAACCTTGTAATATCCATGCTGAGGAAAACAGAGATGCGCCCTGAGGTATCTGTTCTGGCTTCCATCTAATGAGAGCTGAAAAATATTTGTGTTGATGCTGTGACCATTGCCAGCACCCACACTGTGCAAATCCCACAGGTAAACCAAGGACCTAAGTTTCTATTAGTCTCAAGCTGGCATTTTTTACAAGCATAAAAATTCTGGTTTAAAACAATGTTCATTCACCTGTTTTTGAAGCCTGCCAAATGGGCACATTGCAAAGAAGAGAGATGGTGTGACTCCCCATATTAAATTCCTGCCATCTGGGAGCAGAGTAATGGCTTTCAGCTTAGCAGGCCAGGAGGTTCATAAAGCAGCCCAGGAGTTTGACAGGGCATTTCTAGATTCAGGAGCAACAGAATTTTACTGGTCAACTTTGAATGATCTTCTGCTGCATTATAATGTACCTGCTAAAAGGTTTAACTAATTTTATGTTTTCTGAGCATACATATATTGACTTTTCTGATAACCTTTACCAGCAAAATTATGCATGACAGCTCACCAAATACATGCTAAACATTTTTAAAAAAAACAATCTACTCCCTTTCCTATATCCTACACACTGATGCTTGTTGCGTATTTAGCAAAAATCTTTGTGGGTGCACAGCATTTTGATAAATGTCCAAGTGTCAGCATGAAACCCCAGTAAAAAAAAGACCCAGTGTGGGGATTGCCTGTGAGCTGAGGCACAAGATAACCGTGGCTTAACAATTTTTTGTGAACCAATCTGAGACATCCATTTGTGTGCACACCTTCCACAGGAACACATAGGAGATGGTGAGGATGAGATCAGCACAGGGATATTGAGAGCTGCATGGTAGACACACAGCAGCATTTTAAGCTGCCAAAGCATGATTTTGTGTCTGAGCCCGATTGCATAACCTGTGCTAGGTTAATGTGCAGAGGTTTTCTGCTGCCCATCTGCTTATATAGGTATAAGGTGGTGATGTCAGGTATTAAATATCAGTCAGCAGCTCTAAAAGTCCTTTTATCTAGTCTTCATATTACACTGTGTGTAGGGACTCCATCTGCAATGATGACTTTGCCGTGTTAGACATACAGCAAAGCCCATGGTGGCAGATGACAGTCCCTGGCTTAAGGGATTTTAACAAAAGAGGCAGAGGCAGCCGGTGGAATTGCCTCACCTAACTTCAACAATTTCAAAACAGCTCGGAGCCTGAGCTAGTTACTTAGGCCCTCTTTCTAAGAGAAATAATCTTGTACTTGGAGGGGACATTTTTCTCAGCTGTCTTAGACACTGCTTTTACCTGAGATGAATGTCTCTTCCCCCAGCTTCTGTAAATATAGGAAGAACCCAGAGAATTATCTTGACACCCAGCCCTTGCAGGACTGAGAGTTAGGTAAGATATTTCTATGACCAAAACCAGACAATACACCCATGCAACCAACAGAGAGCTGGGGCACAGGGATAACACCATCAACTGCCAGGGAGATGTGCACTTGTCCAAGACCCGAGCCCAGATCATTTGAGGAAAAAAGCTTCAATTTCTTCTTCTAGTCCTTAGGGCATGGGAGAAGGCAGTTCCACACAGCTGCAGGAGCGAGGTCTCCCTCTCCCTGTGGAGTTTCATCTGCCACTCAGTCCCGAAGTGGAGTCACAAGAGTCCCTGCTGTGCTTGCAATTCTCTGTGAAGGATTTCTCATTTCACACACCAAATGCATGGTTGGCTCCCCACGAAGCACAATAATTCATTATGTTTAGTAATCCATGAGCTTGGATGCATAATGCTAACCACTATTAACCATGGATCAGTTGCTAAAAAACATGACAGTTGATTTCAAGAAAAAGGAAGAATAATGAGTGACTGCAACATTACCTACAATTAATTACTGTGGTTGTCAGTTACAAACAATTACAAGCCTTTTTTTTTTTTTTTTTGTTTTAATGTCACTGTTGATGCCCGCTATTGATGCTAGCTGTGCTGGGAACTCCCCAAGCCGTGTGCTACGTTGTTCACTGCTTTGTGGACTCACATTCAGGGAGCCATTTGGCCTGCAAACTTGCTAGATTGTCTGTAAACACAGTGAAAGGAGACAGGTATTGCATGAAACCTAGAGAGTGCACCTGCATGCTAATGAGTTAAATGTCATGACGGAAACACAAGACCAGCACTTCATCAGCCCTTTAGAAAGGAGATTTACTTCTGCAGCATTTCAAACAGAAAAATATAGCGTAACTTCTTGTGTCAATACTTTATTTTGTAACAAATTACTGGCGTATTACTTGCACTTCTCATTTAATCCACAGTTGTGCTTTTCACAGGTTCTCCCTGCCCTAGAGGTTCTCTACTGGTTGGATGGATTGGTTAAAATATTTGTTGTCTGAGGTTTCTATACACTTAAACTTCTATAACAATGAAGATATTTGGACCAAGAAACAGTTTTCATTCCCCTCCAAATACCCCCAAGTTATTTATTTTGCTATTTTGGTTTTATGTTACTTCAGACTGAAGGGATTTCTAGTACCAGTAAAGAACAAACTGAAGATAGTATGAGCTATAATGCATATAGCTTTTTTTTTCTCTTTTTTAATTTGCATTGCACCCATGATAAAAATCAACAATGCCATTAAAATCAGGGCTCAAACTGTAGTCAAACTTTGATACTCCCACTGTAGTTAGGAATTACAGCAGTTAGGAATTACTTGCACACAAGACAAACATCACTATAATGGAGCTGTGGATTACAGCATATGACATTGCAGCTTATTTTCAAGCTGATTTCAGATTTCTGCAATGCAGATCCAAAAAATCAGAAGAGAAATTTTCTTTTACTCCTACAGTTTGAGTCTGATTCACTTTGGCAGTGACTGAGAGTTATCATAAGATGGCTGTTTGAGCATCCATGTAAAATGAGATGGATTTAGTTTATTTACGTGGTGGGCCTATCCTTCATAACTGATGAGTGCCTGCAGCACAGAATAACTTTTCACAGATGATACAAACTGGTTCTGATGGGTGAATTTCTAAGTTTTAAGTATTTTATAATACTGTAAAAGAAAGGACTATTTTCCTCAAGCTCCATTCACGCATAAACTCAGAGGACTTCCGTTATGTTTCACCAGCAAATGCCATGGAAGCATTACTGTGCCTGTCAGATTAGCCTGTCCCACCAAGGCCATACACAAAATGGAGAGCAGAGCAGTGAGAAGAAACTACCTAATCTCCCATCCAGTTTTATGCTTAAGCCACCAAGCCATTCTTCAAAAACAGCAATGAATGTCAATTCTTCTCATTTTAGTTTAAATAATGCATTACATGTGCCCCATTCCTATGTGGCCACTGTCTCATAATGCAGGTTTTGGAAGGGCAGATCCAAGCCAGACCTGACAGAGTCAGCAGAATCAAGGTGCCTGAGCTGGTTGTTTTTTGTCTGCCCTTCAGTTATCATGTGCTCTTCAGCTCACCATTTTCTCTCCAGGACCACACCAAGCACTGGATCTCACAGAGAAGTGCAAATTTGTTAGATAGCTAAACGGCCTTTATCCCAGCCCATTTCCTTATTTCATAAAGGACAAGACAAGGCACCAAGTAAGAACCCTTGCAGCCCCACAGAGACAGTGACCCCAAAGTGCAGCCCAGGCAGAGCTCCAGCAGAATGTCCACCAGCTCTGGGCAGGTACCATTTCCCAGATGGTAAAGTGGTGGACAAAGGAAGTTCATGACCACTGGCTCCACACTGGCTGTTCCAGGAGAGGTAAGGCTCCAGGACAGGTCACCATGCCTTTGCTGTGTGGGCACAACTGTGCTACCTCCCATTCCATCCTGGCACAACAGGGGAAGGAATGTGGCAGGGTATAAATATGAAACTATTTTTCCTAAGTCTTTTCACAGTACCTTCCAATCCATGGCACACCCATCCATGCTATGCTTCCATGCTTCCATGCTGTCTCAAGCACTTCTCTTCTGGAAGGAGAAGAGAAAGTGGAAAATTCTCTGACATTTCTGAGGTTCAGAGATAACTTGTCGTAGCACATATTCTTCCTGCTACTTTCATATTTCAGAGGACAGAGAATTTTCAGTGAACAGGGGCCCATTTTGCTCCCATTGCTGTGAGGGAGGAATTGCTGAAGGAAGCACAATCTCATCTCTGCTCCTGAGAGGGTACTAACATCCTCTCCAGTAGAGGTGCACAATTATTTACCAGCATTTTACAATGCAAACTCTGGTAGGTAAATGCACACTGAAGGCTTTTAAGAGTGAACATTATTGAACCACTGGGCTGACAACTCAAAGCAGCGATAGTCTGTTGTGTAAATACATGCACAGGGACTGTTCCAGGTCCTCTTTTAACACTCTCAGCATGCAAAGAGAGTGCTTCAACACCCAGTGTGAGATGATCATTTCCGATTCTTTCGTTTAGAGAATTCCCCAAAGGTGGCCCTGGGCCATCTGTTTTTTGGAACAATGTCAGCAGTATGCACATTATGTCTGTGAAGAAT
Organism: Anomalospiza imberbis; assembly: GCF_031753505.1. Classification (NCBI taxonomy): domain Eukaryota; kingdom Metazoa; phylum Chordata; class Aves; order Passeriformes; family Viduidae; genus Anomalospiza; species Anomalospiza imberbis. The sequence continues at coordinate 43,555,401 of NC_089683.1, forward strand.
GACGCTGTTACTGAATCACGGAAACAAGAAAGCTGTCTAATACGCTCAGCCCAGAAGGAGACAAAACTATTTTTACCAGCCAGAAATAAATTTCAAACACAGTAGCTTTAAAGATCTACTGGAAATACAGACATTGTCTCTGATATGTAATAGCTGTGCAGATGGAGAAATCTCCTTAGTGGTTTTTACTGCTTCTCTGGAAAATGGGGCATGACTGTCCCTCGGCTGGGTTTGCTCACAGGCAGCCCGTGCCTCACTCCTCTCCCTCCCCTTGCACACTGTCGTGGCTGGCAGTGGTCCCAGCAGACACGTGTCCTGCTGCTTCGCTGCATTACCGAAACAAACCCTGGTACAAAGGCCTTGCAAGCAGCTGAAAACATCAATATTTCTCCCTTCTGTTTGCCCCTCAAAACCCGACCTAAGCTAATTAGGCTTTGGAAATAGTGCAAATTGCACAGGATTGTGGCCCTAGACAGCTCCTGTGCTCCTGCCTCCTTGGTGCCTAAAAGAGCAGCCTAGTTAATTGGCTTTATTGAGTCTCTTCCTGGGTGCAGGGTGTTGATGAATTAGCTAATAAAAACAGAAGAGAATCTAGCACTTACAGAAAATGACAATATCAGGAGTAGGCAGGGTGCTTTGTGTTACATGTCACAGCTCATCACAGAGAGCAGTGGCTGATATCTTTATTAGCTCTTAACTTGGTATACAATCCTGTGTGTGTGCACATGTGTGTGCATCTCCCTGGGCCCTGAGGAAAAGAAGGAAAGACCAGATGTGTAGAAGGTAATTTGAACACCTTAATATAGTACACAGTATTTCTGCATCTGATTGACTGGAAAACTATTGTAAATAGATGCTAGAGAGTTTTAAAGTATTTTACTATACATGGACAACTGTATGTTTTCCATGTATAGTAAACAGACAGCTGTTCATAACTGTGTGTAAACAGCTTTGGAAAGAATTATGTTTTAATGCTATTTTACTGAAATTCTTCTTAAATGACATATTTGTAAATGTTTGGCTTTAAAAAATCTTTTACAGATTCTGATGGTAAAATGAGGTCAAGCTGCAATCTTACAGGCAAGTACAGTATAAATGAAATAATGAAAACTAATTTCAACCATTTCCTGTAGAGCATAGCTGGTACAATATATCACTTCCAAATGCAAAAAGAAAATTATCAGGAAAGACTTTGCTCATGTAAGACCCACCACAGATCTAAAGGAAAGGGTACGTGCTGCTTTTGTAAAATGTCAGAAATCCATTTCACAGTGTTAATGATCTCTCAATGCCCACTTCGTATTTAATCAGTGAGCTACTAACATTGGCTGTAAAAAATAACCTACCTTTGATTTATATCATATCTGTATGTTGTTCAGTTGGAAGAATCAAATCTAGATGAGAAAATTTCTAAAGTCTAAACAGTGTGACTACTGAAACCTGAGCATACACAGAACTGTTCAGTGGGGTCAAAGAAAGACTCCGTTTTCCCTCCAGCTGCGAATTCATCCGGCTGTGTCATCTGCTCCAGTGCCATTTTAGCCTGTTATACAGCAGAAACCTTCCACATACATATCTCCTCCCATTCTGAATTAGTTTACTAAGGACCTTGGTCCCAACCTTCACTGGTTCCCATAAGAGCCAATTCTCTTCTTTTCAAAGGTTTTTCTGTCTCTTTTATTAATCTGTTTATTTCTGCAAGTGAATTACTGCAAGCCTAAACTAAAACCACACCTGTTTCAGTAGACACTATGCAAGTCTCTCCTTACAGCTCTGCAGATTTATTTCTATATTGACCTAATTAACATTTCTTCAGTTTAACTTTTCAGTGCCCATACGGCAAGATGAAGTTAGCTAAACACCATGAAGGATACATGTTAGCTCAGCCAAGACTAGCAAACTTGTTTAACCACTAATCTTAAGCAGGAACAAATCTCATATTTTGAAATAAAAATACTTTGGAAATTTATGCTCTGCTTCTTTGAAGCATGTGAATTTGCTTAACAGAAAACTCTTCAAGAATTTGATAAGACAGTCTTATAAAACCAAAAGTTTCTGATAAACTAGTTTTCTTATTCAGACTCTGTTCCCAGAAATGCAGTAGCTCTGATACTCTAAGTTTTAATATCAGTTCATGATGTGCTTCCCCCACTCCTTCTTTTTTTAAAAAATTTTGGAACCTCTTTCTAAAGCTTAAGATTTAATCTGTAAATTATTTTTAAATAGAACTGTGGTGATTGATGAAATATTGGAGACTGCTTGGATTTTAGGATTTTTCTTTTGTTAGATGTTGTCTTAGAGCAGCATCTAGTGGCACAACAGCTCTGCACCTTCCCTCAAAATAACTTGTGATGCAAGAGGTGTTACTATGATAATTACCTACGACAGTTTTACACACACACTCTCTCTGCAGGAGGCATTATCCCCAGCCATTATGAGGTACCTCTTGCACACCTTTGCAAAATTTTTATTATATCAGAGTGTAATCATTCAAAATCTGAACTTAGACCATCTAGGTGACAAGAGGAACAGGTGAGCACATTACCTTGCTTTTCGCAGCTGCACCTATGCAAAAACTCTACTTCTTTTGTCTTAGTTCATCCAGAAGTGTGTTTTCTGAACAAATTTCTGCATTCAAAAGGAAAAATATACATTAACATTCTTTCCTGACACAGCATTCAATTTCTGTATTTGTACAGCTAGGATCTAAAGATTTGTCACCCTGACTGAAGCAGTTAATTGTTACTTATTTCTGTGGTCTCCTTGATTTCAATAGGAATCAATCCTATTCAACTGATTTCACATTGAATCAATTTCAATTATGTACTTAGGGAGTTGTAGTTGAACCTGAGAGTATTGTGGCAAAATTGCTTTGGTCTCTTTGAGTTGCTTTCCAAACACCCTCAAAACTAAACCCACACTATAAGTTATTCTGGTTTAGTCTATACTCTCTGAAGAAGAAAGAAATTATTGTGGTTTTAGACATATTCAAGTACCACACAGGAACTAAAATCTAAGAGAATGTTATTTAATTGCATTTTCTTCAATTAAATAGAATGCAAATTTCTATTTACATTTACAGTAGTTTGACACAAAAAATAAGTTCAAGTATCTGACAATGAACAAAAAATATTGCTTAGTACTTTAATAAATAAAATTTAAATTAAGGAATAATGGTGTGTAGATGTAATATATCATTTACACTTCTTTGAAAATTAACATCTCTTTAATTAACCACAAAAAATATTAATTATTTCTGAAGAAAATAATTTGAAAGAAAAAAAAAGCAACAATGAAAGACTGAAACTGGTAATTAGTTTAATAAGACTGTTTTGTGCATGACAGAAATTGGGCTAAAAACACTTGGTGTATAAATTCCTACCTAAATGTGTTATATATACTATTTTTCAGCAACAGTATTGCTTTTTTGTTACTTTTTAAGTTTCTTCAGCTCAAACTGAGCCCAAAAATTTCTTAAGAGCATATCTATGTGTTTAATGCAAACTAAACAACAAACATCACACCTGAGAAACACCAGACAGTGTGTAAAGGCGGGAAAAGAGGTGAAAAAATGTACCACACCTACAGAAGCCCTCAAAATAAAGAGAAGGCTGCAGATCTACTCCTCCACCATAGGATGTCAAATGAGCAATGCAACTCCAGGCAATATGCTGAGGGAAGGAAAGCTGAGATCATTTGCTTCACTGGGAAGCCCAGCTTTGATGGGCACACCTCAAGAATAAATAAGGCATGTTTTCATTGTAAATTTACCAGAATTACTAAATAAACAACATTTTTAAACCACAATGTATTGTTGAATCCAGCACAGATCCAATGATAAGCTCTGTGTCCTCCACATCATTCTGGCATGCTACATGATTTCTGTGAAACTTGGAAAAAGATGTCCAGTTCCACCTCATGCACATAATGAGGCACATATTTAAAGATTGGCAATAATTCTGTCCTGTGATGAAAGGCATTATTGATATCACATATTTTTAGTCACATAATTTAAACAACTATTCTTTCTCAAGTCTGACCAATAGGCAGTGGATATTGAAACAGGTTCTTTTTCTCAAGGTGATTCAGACTATGTAAATCAGAGCTTTCTGAAGAGCTGGACTATAGGAAGAGTTAGGATAATAAATTGATCATATCTGCTGCCTAGGACTGGATTATGTGAACACTTCCTTAAATTTTTTTTAATACTGATTCAGCTGCTCATTATGAACTATTGTACTTGTACAATTTGAAGTGTAAAACTTGGTTAGGCTGAAACATTTCCTTTTCCTCCTATCTGGACAAAAAGTAGGATTTACTTCATATATTTAAATAGTATTCTTTTATAACCCAAAGGCAGAAAGGCAGCTGAACAGATTCTGCTGAATCCAAATAGTCTCTCAAGCATGAAAATCCATGTCATAAAGGTCAGTATTACAAGAATTAATGGAAGTACAATAACAGAATTTTTATAACAGAAATTGATCTGAAGCCTCCTGATGACTTCTCTGTAAAGCAGTAGGTTGAAGCCCTTTTCAGATAGAACTCTATTTAAATACATACTGAGAGTAAGCACCTTTGGAAGTTGAATTATTGGGTCTGACAAATTTGTAGATTATAAGCATATGGATAAAGACAACTTGAGAATATGCAACTACTACAGCTAATTGTGTTCAGAAGTCTTTCTGCCAAGTATTATGTTAGAAATGCTTCACCTTTTCAATAACTTATTGAAAGAGGAAAGAATATTTAATAATTTACAGCGTGTCTGAGAGAACTCACTAAATTACAAACTTAACATTATAAATTCAGTATTACATCATTCTTCTCAAGATCACTGTCATTAGCTTAGTTTTTTATCTGTGTTCAATTTGGTTCTTACAGTCGGTACCACAGAAAAGAGATTTAAAACAACTCGAGTTCCTTAGATCTTGTGGAAAAAAAATTAACTTCCCTATGTTCTCCTGTGTCACAGTTAACTCACCTGATAACACTATTTTCCACATTTGAAGCCTAAGCAATAGGCATGTTTTGTTAGAGTTTTGCTAAATTCAATAAATTATAAAAATGGTATATTATTGATTTTAATAGTAGGATTCGGATGGTTCTCAGAAGAACTATATTGCATCAAAAGCATCCATTGTCTAAAAATATTGTTATGTATTTAGTGACAATCAACATGTAGCAAAGCATTCCTGCAAATGAAAAATAGCCCTGATTTACTGAGTTGGTTAAGAATCAATAGTGGAAGGTATTGAGATACTCCCAATGACATCCAACTACACTTTAGATTATGAAAAAGCACCTATTAATAGTCTTGTAAGCTTTGCATACTGTGGTAAAATACTACAATTATATTTCCTTTTCACAGAAATTATTTTAGGAGTTCATATTTCTTCATAAATTTTTGTTTTTAAAACTTCCATAAAACAAAAGACATTCTAAACTAAACCAAGTCAACACCAAACAACTCCCAGAATGTGATTACAAGTCACTGTAAGACCAGCTGATCAACATTTCACATTTCAATCTGATATGGAAAATGGGGTAGCAGAAGTTCTCATTGACTGAAGAAATGATGGAGAAAAAAATAAAATGTAGAATTTTAGAGTGCATGAGATACACTTTCTAATGGCTGAGCTATTTGCAGAATTATAGAAGGAGAACTGTCTCCCGTCAGACTTCTGCTGAGGAAATAACTGATGCACAAGGCATTTTTAGCGCACAACTTGAAATGCCTTAAAAGTTTCTAATTCTCCAACAGTAATATATTTCTGTTTCATTGGATTCCCCACAATTACACATCTAAAGCCAGGAGTCATTTTTGATATCCTATTCTACCTAGCCCCTTCTCAAACAGGCAATCATGAGCCTGCACCACGTCCTACATCTTGAAGCCCAACCACTCACTGCAAATTATGGAGTCCTCCTGAATCAAAACTTCACTCATTACTTTATCAAGAGAGAGATTGTTTCAGGGTTCAGCCCTGGAAGAATTGGCCAGTTATGATCTTTGCAAAATATGGTCATAAGTTTTTTCACTAAGCATGGGGATTATACTATTAATGACAGAGAGGTGAGGAAATTCTCATGCACTGAGAGAAACTTATAAATTTATGTCACCATCTGATGGCACTATTTGGAAAAATCTACTAAAATAAGATGGGTCAACTAAGTGCAAATAATTATTTATCATGTGATCTCATTTAAAACTGCACACTGTATAAAATCTACTGCAGAGTAGAGTACATATATATATATATATTTGTCACCTATTGGCTCTTAAATGCAAAGTGTGTTTGCATGCATATGTATACACCAAGTAAGAGAGAGAGAGATAGAGAGAAGCTAGAAAATGTCACAGAGCCATTTCTTTATAAAAAGGATGTTTTATTATTTGTCTTGATCTAGTTATTTTTGTTCAACAGACTCAGACAGGCAAGTATTCTGCATTTGTAGAAATCCTAGCTGTGTAAAGTAACATTGAATAGGTCTGAAAACGATCTACTCAGTTCCTACTCTCATGGCAACGCTTTATAACAGGTTGAGTTTCATCAGCTCCTGAATTGGAAAGATTGATTTGCTTGTCATGTCGAACAGAAGTTTAAGGAACAATTGACCCTGAGCAGATCTGCACTAGAGTCTTCTGGGCATCAAGCAGAAGGCAGCTGAAGATTTTCAAGATAACTCAAATTGTCTCGGTTATGGAAAACAGCAACATAGCTCACTGTGGACTGACTTGAGAGGATTTTAATAATTACGACTAAGAGAAAAGCTTCTTTAAAGCTGCATTTGCATAAATACAGTTAAATCTCCACTTGGATATGCTTGGCAGGAAAAAAAAAAGTCAATACAGATTTGGGATTGTATTGTTTTCATTCTTATTTCCACTTCTAAATATAGTTGTACTAACTTAATTCACACTGGGATTCTTGCTGAATGAAAGAAAGGGAAAAATGAATTGGTGCTGGCATCCCAGGGCAGATGTGCATGGTGGCTACGCATTCCTGGCAGCATTTAATGATGCACAGTCACACATCTCAGGCTGCAACACTGGCAGGGTGAGAGTAGGGAGTCCCTGAGGAATGCAGTTAGGCCTTACAACACTCAGAAGAATTAAGCTGCTGTCTGCTTGCACCTCTCTGTCTATGAATATCTATAAACCGCAATTCTAGAGCAACTACCTCCTAAAAAAGAAAATCTCAGTTAAGTCACTTCCTAAACATGATAGTAGGTTTGAAAGTGTTTCTGATCACCAACTTTTCAGATAGTTTCAGCTTTTTAATTCCTGGGTAGACACAGACCCCATCCTATGTATCTGTGCTGAATACACTCACGTGTCATCCCAAATATTTCCAAAGTCTTTAAAGGCAATTAATGCTAGGAAGGAAAATAACAGCTCCCAGACAGTGCTCACTCCTCTGTGATGCATTTATTTCAAGGATCCTGGCTAGGAATCCCTGAAAGAATTACAATTGGATTTTTGTACAATTGGATTAGGGTGAGCTGAAAAATATTTTTTCAGATAGAAATACACAGTTAAACTGAAATTGGAGTGAAAACATGTCCACTTCTCTGAGATTTTCACTAGGAGTAAACTCAAATGAAAGTCATATCAGTAAAGCTGAAACTGGTGCACTTAGGTTTGCTTATAATATAATACTTGTTATATACTATATGTAAATATATAAATATAAATATAAATATATAAATAGTCATGAAATATGCATTCTGGGTTTTTATGCAGGTTCTATATTTATGTAAATCATGGCTCCTTTATTTTGATCAATTCATAATTTCATATAATTTCAACATATTTAATTCACAAAGCATTCTGATAGCCCCAATCCAATGCACTTTTTTGACATGAAGGCCAAAATATTCTTTAAAATGGCTGAACTGCCTATAAACTGTAGTCCCAGCTTCCGATGATTTCAGGGAAGTGAGAAAATCAATAGCTAAAGAAATGCCATTTGATTATTATTGTATTTATTGCATCTCAAAAGAAAGTGGGCTGTTCAGATCTGATGGCTCAGTAAAACAGAGCAAGCTGAAGAGCACTGCCTGAGCTATAAAAAGCAGCAGCTCCTCCAGGCCAGGCTCTGCTGCATGTGGGTCACTCTGAAGAACACACTGCCAGCTGCAGCTGTTGACTGACACCACAGATGTCCATTGTAGGCTGCCTAAAACATTTTAACTGCTCATTAAGTCCATTAAACTCGGGAGGTGAGGTGACAGTCATATGTACACAGCACCAGTGTAAATTAAACATGCAAGTCACATGCCTCTATTTTCAGACCATTATTTCAAATTTGGATAATAAAGAATGAGTGCTTTTACATCAACAGATTCCAAGGTTGAGCTGCTTTATAGCATGCAAACCCAATCACCTCAACTGGCTGTGTTCCCACTGGCAAGACAAAAAGCTGGCCATTAAACTGCTATATAAAGTGATAGCATGACTACTGGCAATGTTCAAGTTAAGGTTGTGTCAGCAATAGCCTTTCCATTACAAACTCACATTTTTCAGGCATTTTATGCCTTGAGGTAAAATCCAATTGTAATTCTTCTTTCAGCACCTCAACTCGGCTGTGAGCTTCTTTGCATCCATCATGTTGCACCCATGGTATTTTTTTCTCACTGATTCATTCTCAGTACTAAACACAAAATACTACAAAATGGGCACATGTAAGGAATCATAGCAAGAGGGAACAAGCAAAGCTTCTGCCATTTTTCTGAAAAAAGAAACAGGAAAGAGGCCTCCAACTCCCTGCCAGCAAAACTTCCCTTTTCACCTCAGGGTATCCTCTACCATGCATCACATATTCTAAGCTAAAACCACAGTGGAGATAGAATCTGCACCCCTGTGCACAGTTACCTAGTGCAATGCTTTCACTTGTATTTTTACCTCAGGCTACCTGAAATACATACTACCCTGAGGTGAAACACAGCTGTTGTGGTAATCAAGACAAGTTCTAACAGGGATCCCAATCCTGCCAACAGTTAAAGGTAGTTTTATTTTCAAGGAGGCAGTAATAGCCTGACATGAGGGCCTGTGCATGCAGAAAACATCACACTCCCTAGAGTTATTACTGTGGCATTTTCCCTTATATCCAACGTTAGAGATGCCAGGCATCTCTTAGCATGCTGAGCAGCCACCTGTGAAAAGCTGGCTGTGAGAAGGGCACCTGGAACAGCATCTTTTTGATTTCTTCTTTCAACTTAGATGGTCTTTACCTGGTCTGAGCAGGCATTGTAACATTCTCAGATGGTGTTATTCAGAAGTCAATTCTGGATTTGATAAATAAGAACATTTACATAGGAACAAAATATAACATTTTTAAATATATGAAAAAAAAAAAAAAAACCTTAAGTGAAAAAGACTAACAAGAGGAAAGTCTCTGTCTCTCTCATTGCCTGGCACTCCCCACTGTCTAACCAGCTTCTCTGCAGCACCCATGGTGCTTCTGGGGCTATTATGCTTCAGCACAAAACCAGCAGGAGCACATGTAGGAAAAAAAGCCACATAGGTTTTCTTTGTCATCTTGCACCTACAGCTGAGTTATCAGTGTGCTGTGGCTCTAAAGAGACTCCTCTGAACACAGGCTGCTTGTGCACTGTGGTGCAGGCACACTGCACACAGTGTGCTCCCCACAGACACAATCATAAATAGTTATGGAGGCAGGAAGGCAACACAATCAGAGGCATCACTTTGAGTCTGCAGTTCCAGTCCTTGCAATAACTTATGCTTGTCTATTCAAACCACTTCTTCAAAGTTACAGAAAAAACAACCAGAGAAATCTTTTGTCAGCATGTTTTTAATGAGAAAATGTGATCTTTGAGCATTTCCTGTAAGTAATATTTTAAATTTGATAACAGATAAAAAATAAAATTTTATTTTTAATACCCATCAAAAAAAAAAAAAACCAAATGAACCACCATGTTTTGCTTTGGGTTGAAATAACTCCAATGAAAACACTTCATTTCTTTTTAAAGTTGAGGCTTGGCATCAATATACACCTTCATACAGTCAAGTTCTACCATGGTGTACATATTTCTCCAGGTCTCCATTTCTCTTTTCATCTTCTACAAATAAATGTTTCTGGAGCAAAGACTTGAAAGTCTGGCCCAGTGAGTATAAAGAAATTATTCAGGGAGAAACAAGTCCAACAGACAAGAAAGAGACTGTATCTGTAGCTGAGAGGTTTGTGCTGAGTAGGAATTCAAAAGAAGAAAGCAGAGCCCAAGCAAATCAGTTCAACATTTTTCTGAACAGACTGTGGCTGAACTTTGACAGCACAGTTAGCATTGCCCACTGTGAGAAGAAGGACACCCTGAAGCCACTCATAAATTAAAGACTTGACCTTCCAGCATGTATTCTTGTATGCTGTATATAGCGGATGCCTTAAGTCCTCAAGAACTACAGCAGCATTCTTTGCTGTTCTGAAAAATGCTATGCAGTGTTGCTTTCTGCTTTAATTACTTCAATTATTTAAGGGTAGCATCAGCAACATTCAAGACACGTTTAAATAAGAATTCTCATTGTGAACAAGACAAAGTATTTAATGGGAATGCTATCAGCACAGCAAACAAATATCCTGACCTTGAAAATTTTCAAAGCCGATGGATACAAGACTGAATACAAATATTTATTTAGTTGAAAATTTGCTGCACTTGGCTTTATCATTCTGAGTTACCCACATTTCAATTTTCGTAAATATGCTCAGAAACCATGGTTTGTGACAGAAAGGAGACGAGTGGATATTGTTGCCATGGAAACAAAAACATTTTTCTTCTGCTCCAAAAATGTTGTCTGTTAGGGAGCAGACAGGGAAAAAAATAATATGTGTCTATAATTAATTTCAGTCTCTGTCATGATTTCCAAATATTGTTTCCGTTAGGGTTTTAAGAAACAGAGATACCTTACCTCAGTAGGACTTTTTTGCAGGCAGTGGGGTAGTTCTGTGATAATGCAGTGAAGCAAATGTCCATTTCTCCTTGTTATCCCCATGCTTCAGTAGGAATTTTATTCCCGCACTTGCTGTTGTATTGGGTAGGACATTCAGACAGGATTTAGATCTGCATTTTATATTTGGAATTTGAACCTATTTCCTCTTGATGTATTGTTGCTAACAGGCCAAATAAAAACAAGAGATACTTTTTATAAGCTGACAGTTTGTTAAAATGTGGGTGATCATTGTTTATTCCATAAAAGCTTTTGCCAGTTTATTCCTTCTCAGACTGAGCTCCTTCCTTTGTTCTACATACAGATGGACCCTGGACTTTAATCCCAGTAGTAAAGCTCTAATTTTCTTTAAAACTGCTGTGAGTTCTGACATTCAACAAGATAAGAGTTTTACCTTCAGTCTGGACATAACTACAATACCCCTCATATACTTCGATATGCGAAAAGCATTTAAGCAGTACTTTTACTTAAACACCATCTTTCTCAGCTTGATTTTTGTGCAAGATTTTTTTTAAAATTAACAAACATACGTATTCTTATGAAACTTTCAACTTTATCCTTACATCCATGTAAAAGATGCACTTCTTTGGAGATGGGGAAGAACACTAGAGTATTCAAATATTTTCTACTGTTTCAGTTCCCTCTATAAAGTAGTAGATACTTTGTACTCCTCCTTCAAGAGTATATTGTAGGTAATTATGTGATTTCTTATTAGCTTTTTGTTGATTTGAGCTTATTTGGTGCAGTCACTTGTGATTCTGCAACACATGCTCCATCATCTCTTTGATTTTTTCTTAATTAATTGAAGAGTCTGATCAACCACTTCCAGCTAGTTTTTAAGTACCCTCAATTATTTTTTGTTTGGGAATTGATTTAGAGTTGAAACATGTCTCAACCAAATTGTAAGACATAATACCACAAAACTGTATGAATTCAAAAATATTAATGCGTACTTAACATCTATCCTAGATACCAATATTTATACACACAGTCAGGATGCTGTACAGGCTGAAATGAAAAGGCAACAACCATGTAGTTTATCCAAAGTCTGTACTTCTCTAGTAAAATTTAAATCAGCACAAGGAATATATCCCATTCAGACTAGTTGTTCAGCATCTTTTTCAATAACAGAACTTTCTAGATTACCTTTATGTGAGCAGAGGTTGTGCTTCTAGCTGGTATTACTCAATAAACATTCAGTTTGAGGTATTTCTCCAAATGTTTTGACTTCTGTTTCCATTTTTTTAAAAAGTACCACATGCTTTTAATTTCTCCTGTTTGACACTAAAAAGACACATTATAAAATTGTCAAGTTATACAAATGAGCACTACTTTCTATTCTGGCAGACCACAAATTTTTACAGGAAAGAAAAGGGGTTAGAAACAATAGTGTTGTTTGAACATTAAGTGGTGTAATTTTAAGTACCTTCCATCCCTGAAGTTTAGCCACCTCAAACTATCAAAAATCCAGCTGTACAGGCATCAGAAAGCAGCAACAACAAAGGCTGGAAGGGAAGAAAAGGAGGGAGAAATTTGTGTGTGACCTTTGGTGGTTTTAAGACATATTTAGAATATTGTACCTTCATCAATGATTAAAAGCGTTTCTTAAAATTTATTGAACTCTCATTTTTATATGGACAGTTATTACCATACCAGAAATTCAACCTCTCACTGAGAAAAAGGTGCATCATAAGAGTGGAGAAGCCATTCAAACAGTAGAACCAATGCACATGCAAAGCATTCACCAACTCCTTGAAAGAGATTGACAATCAGAAGTGTAAACCCATTGGGTCTGCATTTCCCAAAGTAACAAGTGTTGGCAGATGCTCAGCTGGCACTGACACTTCAGGTAACCATCACTGTGGGAGGACAGGTGCTCCCGGAAAACTGGGCACATCTAAAAAGATTTGAAAGAGACACTCAAATATTGAGGTGCCCAAAAAGTTTAGCTCACTTAAAAATAGAGATTTTACTCCTTTCCCAAGTCTTTCACTCTTTCTTCTTGGTATGTGTCTTTTCTTCCTTGCTCTGACTGAAAACATTAAAAGGGAATGTCACAGTATGGGTCTAGAACAACAGGTATATATACACATATTAATTGCACACATCCATCAATCAGCAGGTTAATTTTTAGATGATGCTATTTTGAATGCATCTTTCCTTTCTTTTATTTTTTTTTTCTTTTTTTTTTTTTTTTTGGTTTAGGATCTTCAGGAGCTTTTCGTTGCTGCAATGGAAAATGCAACTTTGATAATGCCATATTTGAAAGAGTTCTGGCCACATACCAAGAGGCTTCATTTTGATGTGCCGAGGAGAGGAAGGATTAAAATGAAGAGCAAACATGCTCTACAGTGGAGAAGGCCGTAACTATTTCTGGTCCACTTCTTTGAACATGGTCTTCCAGGAAGGCTGAAAGATGGGTTGTAGGGAGCCTGGGAGCTCTGGGTCTTTGGATGGGCGATGACAAGAACATACTGGATGAGGGAAAGAGAAGATTTTATACCTTTTTTTTGTTTCAATTTTTGGCTTGTTCTGTACTTTCCAGCAGCAGATACAGATTCCTGAAAAGCCTATGATGATTTGCCATAACTGTCTTAGTCTCCAAAAATTCAAACTGTAAATTAGACAGAAAGTAGAATGCAACTGAGGTATCAAGCTTCTGTGCGCCTGTGTTGGCAGGCACTTTTAAAGCAGCTGGGTCTCACATTGTAGTGAGGGATCTTTGACATTTTCATATTCTACAAAGCTGTATCAGTGAGTCATCTAGAGCAGACTAAGGCCATTTTGAGCCTCCTCCCACTGAGCAGGTTTTTGGGTGCCTGGAGCTGTACTGATGCAACAGCCTGGTGCATGACATGACACAGGTAGAGCACTCAGCCTGGGTGGCACCACTGCCAGGGGGATTGTTATTAGCAGGCTTAGCTCTGTTAAGCTGAAATTTCAGAGCATTATTTACTTACATAGAAACACTTTGCATAGAAACTTATAAGATCTCATTGACTGCCTTCTAGCCATGACCACACTCACTCCAGGGAAGCTGTGAAAACAGGGAAAATTACTCAGTTGAGGAAGGAGCTGGTGATGTTAATCATGTGCATGCTTTGCTTCTGTGTACATTTTAAGCACTTTCGAACCTTACTTTAGAGAAGAGCAGGGATTACATATGGTTTTATTCACAGGGATAATATTATCAGTCTATGGGAAAGCACTGCAGACTGAAAACTACATTGGGCTGTAGAAATTTCTGAGCGAACTTTAAAGAAGCAACTTGGGTATCAGAAGCAGCTGGTGTGGCCACCCAGAGCTCAGTGCAGCCTAATTTAATCTGTTTAATTGTGTGTAGCTGGCACAAAAAGCAAAGCTAGATTTTATCAGATAAATCTAAATGCTTCTTAATGACTGTGCTTTCATCAGTGTTTTCCCTATGCCTTGTTCTTTGTGAGAAGTACTTAGCAGTTATATAGTCCTTCAGAGAGAGGGCTGACAGCAGCTGAGAAGTAATCTCATAGAGCAGTGACACAGATATCTTTCATGTTATACATTCAGGCTCAAATGCCACACATTCATGACAGAATTGACTTGTACTGAGATACAACATGACAGGAAAAAATCAGTCTAATTTTCATACTTCAAAGAATTAAAGGAAAATTGTCCATCTTACCAACAATCGCACCTGCGTTTCACCATGCTCTGCACAGGAAAGGTGAGCCTGCTTGGCTTATTGGACTCGCCCCTCGCTGCTTGCTCACTATGTCTGTAACCAGACTGGCTCCTCCACTCCCAAACGCACGCATGCTGTCTGCAGGAGCCATGTCCTCAGCTGTACTATTTGTGTGAAGGATCTGGTAGCAAACAGTTGCAGAGAGCAGGGTGGCAGTGAACTAGCTTCCCAAAGTGGCAGCGATGCCACATGGAGTGTTTTTCCTTTGAGTTGTTGGCGGGCAGTGCAGGGAGCCAGGCACGGCTGCCTGCCGCAGGGCCTGCAGACCCTCATCCTGCAAGCAGAAGAAAGCTAGAGAGGAATGCATTGCCCAGAGCAGGAATGCATGTCCCATCCCTGGAAGTGTTCCCAGTCAATTTGGACAGGGCTTCAAGCAAGCTGGCCCAGTGCAAAGTATCCCTGCTCAAGATGGCCATGGCGGGGGGGTTGGAACTACATGATTTTTAAGATCTCTTCCAGCTCAAACCATTCTATGGTTCTATGATTCTGTACTGCTCCACCCAGCCACCATTCCCATCTCTTCCCCTGGCTCAGAGGCCTGGGACCTAGAACCAGCCCCTCTGTAACATCAGCCCTGGAGCTGAGGGCACTGTGGGCAATGAGCAGGAACTGTGGCAGTGGCCATGCTAGGGGCAAGGAGCCCTCATTTCGTGCAGCTAATGTGCCATTGGCAGCGATGTTTTTGCTGTGCCTTCTTGTCCTCCTGGCCATATGTGGGCCTGCGCTGGGCACATGGGAAACCTGTGAATAAGTGGCCCCAGGCTCTGGAAGGGAGCTTGGCTGATATTTAGGGGTTTCCCTGGAGAGTGCCTGTTTGTGTCCCCTGGTCACAACACATGCGGAAGCCACAGTTCCTTGCCCGCACCAGGTGCTGGGGTGAACAGACACACGTGCCACAAGTTTCTCTTGGCCTGCTGTCCATGCAGTGCCAGATGGGTAGGGCAGACAGCTGACCTTGAGCCTGAGCAGCAGCAAACCATCAAACAGGACAGTGATGACTTTCTGCTTACAAAGGGACCTGTGGAATCCAGTCCTTAGCTGATGAGTAAGCCCATGGCTTATGACTAGGGTGTGACACACATTGTGGGTGGCACAGGTCCCCAGCCAGGGGCCTTGTCATGGCTCATCAGCATCCCTGGCAACCACACAGGTGGTGTATGTGCAGGAGGTCCCTCATCAGCACATGGTGGGTCCTCACTGCAGCCCACTGCTTCATCAAGGCCAGGTAAGGAGGATGAGGATGGGGACATCTCAACATGAATATGTGCCCTGTTGGCAATACCTTGTGTTGTTCCCATCCACTCTTCTTATAGTACACCCAGTTCCTGGGCACTGCAGTGTCTGGATGAGAGACTGCTCAGGAGAAGGCTAGGCTTGAGCCACTGCTTCCTAGCAGCCTTCAGCCAATATTCCTAGAGCTTCTGCCTTGTGAAGCAGAAGGTAGGGAACTGCTGGCCTGCTGCAGCTCAAGGCTGTGGTCCCTCCAACTCCTTTCTCCATCTGCCTCCCAGGAACATTGATACATGGCATGTGGTGATCAGGATCACCCAGTTGACTGAGCTGGGCCCTGGGGCCAAAGTGCACCAGTTTGAGCAGCTGCTGGTTCACCAACAGTACAGTGCTGTCCACCAGAGGAATAGCATCACCTTGCTGGAATGGGAGCAGCCCATCCAGTGCAACCCTACTTAGAGCTGGCCTTTGTGCCTGGCTCCATGCTGACAACACCTGCTATGCTTCTGGCTGGAGTTACAGCACTTTGAGAAGTGAGTTCCCAAAGGGGACTTATGTCCTGAGGGCATGCTTGGTGCACTGGGAGACAGGTTGGTGTGGCAAGCACATTTTTCTCTCTCTCAGGATTTCTCATAGAGGTACACAGAGAGAAAGAAAGAGAAAACAATTTCTATTCCTGCTCCTTGTTTTTCTCATGTGGAATGTGTTTGGAGAATTGTTTACCTGGGGTGATTGCTTCATTGGATTCTGGTGAGGATTATTTGAGCCTGATGGCCAATCCAATCCACCTGTGTCTGGACTCTCAGCAGAGGGTCACGAGTTGAGTAGGTTGGAGATATAGTTAGAACAAGTAGGTTTGTAGTCTTTAGTATTTTCCTTTATATAGCATATTAATGTATTTTAGCATAGTTATAATAAAGAAATCATTCAGCCTTCTGAACTGGAGTCAGACATTATCATTCTTCCCATTGGATTCGCCTGCATTTTACAACAGGTTGGTCTTTCCCAAGAGCAGAGGCCAAAGTCAGAGTCAGGCTGTGGGATGTACGGCTCTGAAGAGATAGACCCAGCCCTCTCCCCAAAGCTAGACACGTAGCAGCACCTCTCCAGAGACCAAGCTAATCCCTAGGGAAGGAGGCCACCCTCAGGCAAGTGAGAACTGACAACGATCTGCTGGTGTTTGTTCCTTTCTGTGCTCACAGCTCAAAGGCCAAGTGATGTCCTGCAGGAGGCCAAGATCCACCTCATCAATGTGCAGCTCTGAACAGCAGTCAGTGATATGTGAGAGACATCCACACCCACAACTTTTGTGCTGGCTTCCTGGAGGGAGACATGAACATCTGCCAGGGTAGGAACATGTTACAAATCACTCAGATGCCAGTAGCACAGGCCCCCAGCAACACAGGCAGTCCTGTCACCATCCCTGAAATCACCTTAGGATGGGAAAGAAAATTCTATGCCCTAGGTTTCCTACAACAGAATCTCAGACATCCAATTCTCAGAGACTGTTATGGAGGATTATTGTAAATGTAGGTGAACCCAGCGGGAAGAAATGATGATGTCTGACTCCAGTTCAGAAGGCTGAATGATTTCTTTATTATAACTCTGCTATAATACATTAATATACTATTTAAAGGAGATACTAAAACTACAAACTTGCTTTTTCTAACTACCATATCTAACTACTCACAACTAGTGACCTTCTGTGGTGAGTCCAGACACAGGTGGACCTGATTGGCCATCAGGCTCAAACAATCCTCACCAGAATCTAATAAAGCAATCACCTCAAGTAAACAATTCTCCAAACACATTCTACATGAGGAAAACAAGGAGCAGAAACAACATACACCACTGCACTAGCAGTGCAGAAATAGAAAGGAGCAGGAATAGAAATTGTTTTCTCTTTCTTTCCTCTGTGCTCCTCTATGAAAAATCTTGAAAGAAAGAAGAAT
The DNA here is from genome assembly GCF_031753505.1 of Anomalospiza imberbis. NCBI lineage: Eukaryota > Metazoa > Chordata > Aves > Passeriformes > Viduidae > Anomalospiza > Anomalospiza imberbis. The sequence continues at coordinate 43,573,270 of NC_089683.1, forward strand.
GTGTTTGCGACAGAGGATGACATGTAGGGCTGAGAGCAGGAGTATCCTTCTCTATCTACATCTTCCACTTGCTGCATGTCCCTGCCCATGCACGCCCTTGTCAGTGCAGGCACAGAACAACTACAAAAATTCAACAAGGGCACGGAGCCTGCCAGAGGCTGTGTCTGACATGGCCAGAGTGGACTATGCTGCACCTGCGTTTTACTGTGCTTGGCACGGGAATGGTGACCCCTCTTGGCTCTACTTGGCTTACACCCAACCCCTTGCCTGCTGTGGCTGTAAGAAGATGGGCTCCTCCACACCCAAACACATGCACTGCCTGCAGGAGATGTGTTCTCAGGTGGATGTTTTTGGAAAGGAGCTGGTGGGAAAATACAAAGGGAATGAGAATCTGTGGGAGCTAAGGGCAAGATTGCCTTCATCTTATCAAGATGCTGAAGGCATGCAAGGTTGAGTAGCTTGAGATAATTATCAGGTCTGTAACCTTACTACAGGGACTGTGCCAGTACTGATCCTGGGTGACTGCAGCCAGCCAGCTGTGTGTCTAACAGCACGATCACCTGTTGGAAAGATAGTACCCTGCACCTTTCCAAGGGCTGCGCACACAGGTTTCCTACAAGTACCAGGGAGGAACTGAGGTCAGAGGGAAGCTGCTGGCACACTGGGAACATTTCAGAGGAAGCAGAAGGTTCATTGTATTTTCTGCATGAATATTCCTGATGCCAAAAAAAGGCTTTATACCTGTGCCTACTCCATCCACCATCAATACAAAGTCAATGGAGCTTTGTCATCCATTTTCATCTGCAGCCTCCTTTCTCTTTCTAGAAGCTCCCCTTTACACTGAAGACCTAGGGGCATACAGCTGGAAACAGTCTGCCCAGAAATTGAGAAGCAAGTAAAATATATCAAAGAGAGAATGAAGCAGGACATGCCCTGCTCAGCCTTCTCTGGAAAGAAGTATCAGGTATATTTCAGGAGGCATAAAAAACCTGGAATAAATCACTGAGCTTATTCTGAAGATGTAAGTCCAAGGAAAAAAATTGTGTTTATAATAAAAAAGAGGATGAAAAAATTAGAAAAATCTTAAATATATTCTTAGCCAAAGATAATGTGGACAAAAGACCCTGGGGACATCCATAAAAAAATCCAGTTTTCATGGGACCTCTTTGAGATCAGTCTGTAAAGCCAATACCTGTGTTATATCCCCAGCAGGCACATCTGGAAACAAATCTGGGAGAACACTTAACACACACAAAACAGCAAAAAGCCTTCCTAACCTCCTTCCTAGTTCCTGCATTTGATCATGTTATTACAACTCCCCTTTTCTGCTAATATACAAGCTGATTTAGATAGAGAAATCCTCCATTTGCTACTGCAAATTGCAGAGTACTAATGGTTGAAGAAACCATGTTACTCCATCTGTAATTATTAGATAATTTACAGCATTTCAAGAAGATTGTAGTGTAGAAGACAGAAATGAGTGGCTTGTGGCTATTCTGTAGTAACATGGAATTTAGCATGTAGAGTCTTGGTCAAACTTTAGACTAAAATTATACAGCATTTTATATTTGCTTGTCTGCACTCAGTAATATGAAGAAGAAACCAATAGCAAGGACTGATACAGGTATATTGAAGCACAAGCTTCTTGAAAGCTCTTCTCTAGCACTTTCTGGTAAACTTCTAATATTTTTGAAACTATTTGTTACATTTTGCATATTTTAAAATAATCACATAATGTCTGAAGATTTAGAAGGGATTGACCTAGATGGGCTTCAGCCTCTTTCCATTCTAAAGTTTCTTAAAAGGATAATAGTCCTATTCTGAGAGACAGAAAATGTATCAGTCTCATTGCCTATGAAGAAAAATGCCTGAACTAAGTACCTTGTCTACTTTTATTTCCTTGTTTCCTCAATACATCTTATCAGGAAGACTGCTTCAAAACAGGCATTGTAAATTCTGTGGATGCCAGAATAAAATACTCAGGTCCACAGTTCACTCAGAAGATGAAAGAGCCCAGAGAATGGAGAGTCCATGCTGCGTTTTCAATAGGCACAACAGGAACAAAAGCAGCTCCATTCTGAAACGTGACAACCCTGCCCACACACTGGATTTATGATTTTGCTTGCAGAGTGAAATTTACTGATCATGAATATCTGAAATCCTCAGCTCACCTTAAGGCAGTTGATGGACCCAAATGCCACAAAGGCAGTAAGCAAAATTTTCAGGGAAAACACAGGAATCCAAAGGGGAAAAAGAAGTGGTGAAATGAGAGAAAACTATTCAGTAGGGAGCAGGATGGCAACCAATAGGGGGCCAGTCTTCATCTTGCACTGAATTTATCAGCATCACTTCCACTGGTTTCTTCCCCCTGTACAGGTGGGACCTTGGGCTTAGAAGTGATATCTGAATCTCCCTGAGGGAAAATGACATCTCTATGCATCTCAAACTGCAAATAAAGCAGCATGCTCCAGCCACAGAAACAACCTCTACCATTTCGCAGTAGAGGGGGAGAGTTAAGTATAAATAGTAAGCTAGGATTTGTGGAGGAATTATAAAGACCTTTATGTGGTTTATGACCACACTTTAAATGTTACTGCCTTTCCGTGAACTCTTGAAAAAGGCTTGTCTTAAAAAAAAAAAAAAAAAAAAAAAAAAAAAAAAACAAAAAAAAAACCACCACCAGAACAAAACAAACAGATTTGTCAAAAACAGTCTTAATATAATTTTAGAGCAATGTAAAATAGAGTGATGTCATCAAACCTTGACATGTGATATGCTCCAAAGCACTGTCCCAGGACATTACAATGCATCTTAAAAGGGAAATGAGTATGACTGTTTGCACTTTAAAAAACAGTCTAGTATTTTCCCTCGTACAGAAGTCTTAGAATGAGAGAGAAATAGAGAAATAAACAGCCAAATGGTAGCTTTGTGTTTTACTCAAAGATATTAAATTCAGTTGAAATGAAACAAGGTTTTTGACTCTATTTCCTCTACCTCAAAAAAAAACCCATATACATACGTATATATATAGTCCAGCACTAAATTAGTCTTCCAACAGCCTGGTGGTCTGCTGCTAGGTGAATACAATAAGTAAGGGTTATCAGACGTGCTTCAGTTTCACGCTGTCCCTCAATTGCTAGTTACTGGTTTCTCTGCGACCAGCAGGCTTTGTTCAGATTCTCATGGACTTTTATGGCTTACATCTTTCCTGTTTATGAATTTAGACGTGAGGTGGTACCTCTCAGAGAACTAGGTGCTCACAGGACTGTACACAGACGTTTTGCCACATCGGGCCATAACAGGTAGACAGAAGTGAATGACACATCTGCCATTTTCCATTCCAGACCCTTTCCAGTGGAACACAGGCAAGCTATTTCTTTGCTGTATCCCTGTTGTGATAAATGGACTGTGGTATCTGTCTGGTACTTGCAGATGTTGCCTAGGTTAGAGGAAAAGCAGGGTGTCTCAGCCCCTAGGTACCTGGAGCTGTGCCGAAATTTCAGGACAACCGTAGCCTCTTCTAATATGTATCTTTAAAGAGCCAAATTCATTTCCCAGAATGATGGTTGGAGAGGTACCATCTAACTGAGTCTTGTGGTCAAGACTTTTACCTTCATTCAGCACTAGGATTTTTCATCCCTACTGTTCTTCCAGCTACTCAGACAAGATACTAAATGCCAGGTTGTTGCCAGATAAAGAACTATTTGCTCAGCTGGTGGAAAAATACAGTTTGGTCATTCTGCAAACCATGCTGAACATTAACCAAAAAGAGGGCACAAAATAGTGAACCAGACTAGTTCTGACAACTCAGCTCCAAATTTGGGAAGGAACATCAAGTTCAATCGGTCAGGTATAACTTTAATGTCGACGACCACCAAGGACCACCAGAGGGACCCTCGGGACAAGAGTTTTCAGTTGCTCATAAGTTTCATTGGTGTTTCAAGTATATTCAAGAGTGATTTATAGCATAAATGAATGAGGAAGTTCTGTGGGCATAAGACACCAGTGAAGCAGGGAGCTATGACATAGTCTGTGCTCCAGCAGGGATATGATCCATTCTAGTGCTGCACCTGGTATCACATCCATCCCACCTGAGAGCCAATGTACAAGTCACAGCCACTTGCACTAGTTCAGGAAGATGAGTTCTGCACGTTCACATCATGCATGTGCTACCTCACCCTTGGGCTCTAACTCTCTTGGTGTTATCCAGGTGAGGTTCAGGAGACAGTTCTTTCTGGAGACTAGTTTCTGTACGTTACGCACATGGCTGCACCTCACGCTGCCTCCCAGTTCTGTTTGATCTTGGTCACAAACTTCCCCACTGACCTTATAGCACAGCTGGGGCCGCACAACACGTGTCCGGGAAATCAGACTGAAAAAAAAACATTCTTGCATGCTCCAACACAGCCTCCTCAGTACTTACTTGCAACTTTAAACAACAAAACCTCACTAATACAATCAATTATTAATGAATAATTTATTTTATTCATTATAATTAATGATTACTGCTACAGCATCTCAAAGCTCAAAGGGCTGCATAACCAGAATTCAAATGCTAGGTAGAATTGAGACAACTCATTGTACAGAAGAATAGTTTTGTCCAATGTGAGCATGAGCCTTTCAGTATCACTTGGCATGAGAGTGGTCATTAAGATGGATGCCATCAGAACCACCACACTTAAAACATACCAAAGTTTTCGCTTTGTGCTCTTTTTTGTGTTCCTTTCCATGAACAAGCACTACCTCAGAGAGTTGGACTAGCCTGGCAGTGGATGCTATCTCTGTCCCAGAGTTGTTCACTTCTATAGAGGCTTTCTGGCATCATTTCCCACAGAAAACTCAGCCATGCAGCCGCATTTCAGGCTGAACCTGGTTATGGTTCAGTTTTCGTATGAAAAGAAGTAGCTAGCAACAGACAATTTAGGGGGCATTGTTTCCTCAAGGAAAATTTATGGCAACACCATAAAGTGAAGGACTTGGAGAAGGAAGGGTAGCTGCCACTGCAGGGACAGCCAGACAGCCAGCAGCCAGGTTTTCACACTGTGTACCCACTGCAGTGTATCTCTGCCGTCACACTGTTCAATGGGGAGAGCTGAAAGCTCTTGAGATAAACTAAATGTAAAAAAATAAATGCCATGTATGCAAATAAATGTAAAACTAGCTGAAGGCTCAAAGGGATAACCCGAGGTCAAATTAGCAAAATTTTGAAGGTCATTTAATTTCATTAACTCACATGCAGCAGCTTCAAGTAATTTTTAAGCGTGTTTTTCCTATAAAATGTATGTTTTCATTAAACGCATCATTACTTTTATGGCCTCTGCAATCAATCTCCCTTTTCTTCCTTTTTAAACATGAGAAACCAATCAGACATAGACACAAACATTTATATTGATGAGTTTCTTTCTAAGTGTGTGTGATAGCTTAGAGGCAAGAGAACGAGCTATCATTTCATGACATATGATAAAAGAGATGGTTTTAACTACCAGAGGAGAAACACACTTCAGAAAACAAGGCTTTACATCAGAGGCGGGGAACACACCCATGGAAGACAGAAGAATACAAATCTATTTTTCTTATGCATATGTTTCTTTTTTTTAGTACGTGTTGTTTGCAGTATAGGGCTGAGTACCCTCAACTGCTTCTCTTTTTCCATAGTACTTGCACAAAATACACAGCCTTGTACACAAAGCACATCTCAATTTGTGTGTCTGTTTCTACACCCAATCAAGAAGCACACCATTACTTTAACTCTGTCATCATAATTTCATCAAACTTCTTCAATCAGTGCCAACATTCTAGGGATGTTATACAAAGAAATGCAATCAGAAAAGTGCTTGGTATCAATGTAAGATGCTGATCCCTAACCTTACACTGTGAAACAGAATTTCTGGTCAACCATCAAAAAATTCCATTTATGTTACAGAAGCAGTAGGGAAATTTTCCACAGAATAGGAAAACTCTTTCCTATTCAGACCTGTAGCATATCCTACATTATCAGAAAGCACAGATGTTTGGAATATTCTGGGAAATGAAGAAAAAGGTGGAAATTGTAGGTTCAAGGGCAGGTCTGAAGAATACTGTGCAGCAGCAGCTCAGGGTCTCTTATGTCCAGCCAAGTTTATTAGCAGCAACCCAGTTCTGGCAGATTTCTTTTTCTCATATTGACAGTCTCTGTAATTTATCCATATAAACTGCTTCCAGGATTGGGAGGCATGGGAATGATTCAGCAGCCTGGGTGCTCTCTGGGCGAGCTTGCTTGCTACAGACAGTCATCGGCTTGCTTGGCAGGTGGGCTAGGGAAGGCTGCTGCCAGAGCAGCAGGGACACCGTTGTCACATCAGGAGCCCACTGGTCACCTGTACCTGTGGCCCTGGCCCTACCACCTCAGCCAGCCACATTTGTGCAGCATCATACCTAAGTTTAACACCCCTCAGCTACAGCTGGCTCTGCACACAGCTAGCCAGCACGTTGCCCCATGTGTGATACTGTAAATCCACCAATAAAATAAATCCTTTATGGATAATTGTGTTGACTGTATTTGTAATGAAAACTGGAAATCAGCTGCTTGTAATGTAAACATTTAATAAAAACTGCAGCCAATTAAAAAACCCTATGCCAAGTACCACTGTGTGAAGATAGTGCATACACATATGATTTTTGCCAAAATACAAATTTTAACTTCGCTATTACTGACCTGTGTAGAAGCTACACTGCAGCAACTGCCTGTCTCTTATTATACACTAGCATTGTCTGACACGGTGGGGCTACGTTCCCAACATTCTAAATAACAATAATAAAATGAATGACTGAAATCACTTCCCTCGTCACTGCATTCCTTTTTCCCTCTTTCTTATCCCTATGATAAGATCTGTCTACCTCACATCAAGCTTAGAAATAAATTATTCAGAATTGGTTTATCACAAGTAAACACTATCTCTTTGCTTACAGTGGAAATATTTGCTTGTGCATTTTGTCTAGACACCTTGTACTTCAGGAATTCTCTTTTCCTTCTGGCCTCTGAGTCACTCATTAAACAGCAGATCTATTCAGCATAAGCAACCAAGGGGAGGCAATGAAAATAATTACCCAGACCTGTGGTTCTAGAAAGCTCAAACACCGATTAAAGTAGATGTCTCTGCAGAATAAATCATGTTTTGAAGAGTGAATTAGTAAGTGAATTCCTGCTGGTTTGGAAAGTAAATGCACTAGCTAGTGCAGTGGTGTATGCTTGTACACTCACTCCAAGCATACTTCACTCTCCTGAGAGATGAAGAAGGGAGGGGGAACCAAGATTGTTCATGAACTATCACAGTTGTATACTGGGCCCCCAAAATGCTCTATGGGTACTTGTACCAGCTCCTGGGAATAACTGACTGGAGTTAGCGGGAGGGCCTGGGAGCATTTCAAAACTCAGCCAGAAATTAGGCTACCTGAATCCAAGCCTCTCCCTCATGTCATCTTTCTCATTCTTTGAATTTGTATTCTTTTCAATGGAATAAAGAAAAATATGAATTTATTTACTATGGTCATTGTTCTGCTTCCACAGCCTGTAAAATCTCAAAATGCATTTTCATTTTGAATATATCCACAATAGAGTGTAAGTCTTAAAACTCTAGCTCCTAGCATTTTCTGAATGCAAGTCTGCTACTTTTGGTTTGAAAAGGAATCAGGGACCTGGAGGTCATTGCTGGATACAGTGAGGGGAATTAGGGCACACCTACAAATTTATTCATTTTGAAATAGCATCTTGCAATCTAAATTTGGAAGCCAAAAGATGATTCAAAACACTAAAATCCTATCTGTGATCATCTCCAATTAATCAGGGTATCACAACCAATCAAGGATTTAAACAGACATTTCAGTAGTAAACAAAAAATATGAGAGACATAAGAAAAGGTCTTGAAAATAAAGTGACTCATGTTTGAGAGAGAAGGAATGGAAGCTAAGGAACTGAAAGAGACAGGTAATTTCCAATTAGTAGAGTAGAGAAATTATCTTTGGAGCAACATTGTGAGTGGTGTGAGCAAGGCGGGACAGCAGGTATCAGAGGAAGAGACTCAAGGAATAAAGATGTGAAGGGGACCTGCACTAGCAGTGTGTACACGTAGATGGATAGGACAGCCCATCTCAGAGGCTTTGTATGGAACAGTTCCATAAGATGAAAACACAACAAAGTGAAGACTTAAAGTAAAATCTTAACGGGCTATGGGAAAAATGAGTGGCAGGTGCTGATAAGCAAAAGCACTCAAAGGGAGAGACAGTGCATAGGAAAGAATTCTGCCCACACACAGAGCCCACGTATTTTCCTTTGCACTGTCACTGCCACTGACAAGAGCTGGGTTTGCCTTCTCTGCTGCTGGAGCTCACAGGCTGCTTGTGCCCAGACAGACAGTGCTGTGTGACACTTGGTACAGTCTGTGTCAGATTTAGCAACTCTGTCATTAATTAATGATGAAGATCTGAACTGGTACTTATTAATGTAAATGCATATAAGAACAGTTTAACTAAATAAGCTACAAATTTAGAAATCACTCCATCTGTGTAATGAAAGCTTAAATGTTTCAGATGACTTTTATATATGACCAAATTAAAACATCTTAAAGCAGAATTGTCTTTGTTAATGTGTCCCAGTTGATGCAAATATCCTCAGACAGTAATTAAAAGGTCTCTCTGCAAATCCAAGTGCAGTACTTGGATTGGACTTTGGACTTGTACTAGTGAAACTGGCCTGTGAGGCAGTTGAGTTTGAAAGTCAGCTTAGTAACAAAATATAGTTGAAAGATTTCATTAACATTTCTGCTTTAAAAAAAATCATTCCTGAATTTATCTGTCCAATAATTTTTGTTTAGTTCAATTGAATTTTTTTTTCTGCTGACAAATGTCAAGTCTTTGTGACAATCTGCTTAAGAAATTAATACAGATTGGAGTTTTCCATGACAAATTTTAGCTTTTAACTTTCTGTAATTTCAGCTCAAGTGTGGGAGATGTGAAAATATTACTTTTAATTAAAGAAATGTGTTTATTTTTATTCTTTTACAGAACACTTTTTCTTTCAACTGGAGACCAAAGCAGGAATATTTTTATAGTTAAAATTAACTCCTCTTTACATGAAAATAGAAGCTATAGCAGAAACCAGCATATAGTTTAAGATGTAGCAGAACCCAAACAGGAGTGGTAGAATACTCAACAAAAATTTGATTTTGGATCTTACAATGGTTTAGTCATCATCAAACAGAGTGAGGCTCTATTTGAGACTTTGTATAAGTGTGAAGTTACATAAAAGTCTTTCACTATTGTTAATACAGTGAAACATGAACTGCAAGAAGATTTTATAGTATCATTTTATCCAGAGATTTTTTTCTCCTTAACAAATCTGTGGGAAGAGAATTTTAGGCTTTATTCCAATATTCCATTTTAATTCCAAGAAAATATGCACTATAAAGACCAGTAAAAAAAAAAAAAAGTCTGTCTAAAAGCAATCCATGCCATGTTTTTAGGGCAACCAAAGGACTAAAAAGAGCATGTCACACACTCAAACATTCATGTGAAGTTATGCTCATACCCAGCCTCTGAAATGTACATTGTTTCATTTCCCTGGTCTTGAAATATTTCCTGCAAGTTAATGTTCATTGGTATTAAAAAACAATGGAAATTAATTCATAAGGAGTAACTACAGGATTATTTCTAGGTCTTTGCAGCATTCTTTTGCTGACCCAGCTTTAGCAGCCAAGGGCATTTGTAACTTCTCACTCTAACTTGGATGATTAATCAGTGTCTCTGAGGTAGATGCAGCTCCTAACACGACATGAACAGAGAAGTAGCATCTCCAGTCTTCTTCTTCTTTACACCACACAACTGTGTGTCTGAGCTCAAAACAAGCTACCCAATGTGTTGGGAAGAATTTGCTGTTCATGTAGGTCCTGGTGATAGGTCAAAGATGAGATGGAACATCTTATGGCTTTTGAGAACTAATGGATACAGTTGAAGTACAAAAAAAACAATCTCCCTGGCTTTCTTGACTCTACTTCTAGTCCTAATGGCACAGTTCTGATAGAATTTACTCAACTGTTACAAGCAGGAGAGGCCAGGAGAATAAGGGCATATCTGTTTCTTCCAAGCAGATTCTTCTACAGCTCATCCATGGCCTGCACTGTTGCTTTAACAGAAAAAAATTCCAATTTAGTCATTTGAACACAGTTAAAAATAATATTCAGGAAAACAAAGAAGGTTTTTAAAAATACGATTCCCCATGGCTAGATAGAAGAGCAAGACACTGTAAAGCTTGAAGCCACCTCTGTGTCCAGCTCACAGCAAGAGGGTGCCTACAGCTAAACCCACTCAAGCATTATTTCCAGTCAATCCTTACCATCCTCAATGGGGAGCAAAGCAGAAATATTCATATTCTCAAGCATAGGAGACATTTTCCCCCTGGTCCTTACATGTCACCACAGAAGGATGAGTACCTGAAATGGCTGGAGGACTCCCAATCTTCCCACTTCTCCATATTATTTTGAATGCTCTTAAATTTCCTTCTGATCTGCTAAACAAATATCTTAGACATCTCCTGAGAAATTGAACTTTTTTGTGCCCTCTAAAATCTCAGCAGACATTTATGCAAGGAAAAGCTTGGCACAAATCAAGTGGTCCTGGAACAAATCTAAACCCGATTTAAACTGTACAGTATCACTGTGACATCAGAAATTTCCTCTGAACAAGCCACAAACACTGAAAGTGACTGACACAGAGGACAGCTCTCTACAATTTACACTCATCTATAACAAAAATTAGCCAACAGCTCCACTACCTGCTTCAGCTGCTGATGACCAAAACAGAGAATTTTGGATGTCAGTTTAGGATAGGAGAAACACTACGTGAAACATCCTTTTTATTCTCCACTCTCTAGGGAGAAGTGGAAGTAGGCACTGGAAAGCAGCAATAAACAAGTGAAACAAAAAAATAAAAACCCCACACACAGAGTTTCTAGGCATTTTTCTGGAGCATTGTTTTTTAAGTGTCTCTGGCAAAGAACAAAAATTTGTGAGCAAACTAGCCAAACATTTTATTGTTCACAGTGAATGCTGAACTCCCACTAAGATTTGTGCAGGTGTAAATGGAGTTTACAAAACACATTAGTAGAGCTATCCAAGCCCTAATAACTGATTTTTAAAAGTGTGAATATTAACCTACAATCAAAATAAATTCTGCTGAAAAACTGCTAAAAGCCAAGCACAAAGGCAGAGCTGTTCCTCCTGCTGAGATCCAAGGCTCCTAACCCCAGGTTCTGATCCAGCAAACTGCAAGCACGGAGACATAAAGCCCAACACACTCAGCTGGAGCCATCAGCTGACTTCCCAGATTGTGATTCACTGTCCTGTTCGTGTGACCCACAATAGGCTTGACCACAGGCTAAAGAAGAAAATTCAATTAGCCAGCTTAAGACTTCACTCAGTGTTATACTTCTTAGGTGAAGTTGTTAGCAAAATAAATTAAAAATAGTGAAGATTTAAGAAAACTTATTTTCATTTAAAATGCAGCACTTCAGAAAATTAATGACCTTCTCTCAAAAAAAAAGAAAAAAGCCAAAACAGCACAGTCACCATCATCATCAACAACTTCCTGGAGGAATTGCATTGCAGCTGTGACTAGCCATTCAGTGACCTCCCTACAGGATATGATAAACCCCTTGCTCCAGTGGTGGGAAGCAGTGGATCTTGCTGGCTGTGGGATTTTAAGATCCACTTCATAATCCCTGAAGTGCAGCACTGGAGAGAGGACAACCCTGCATAGAGCAACCATGAGTGCTGCAGAAGTAAAGACAGCGCTGCTCTGTGATGAAGATCAACATAAGTTGCATTACCTGTCTTAAACAGCATCGGCCTGGGCCTGGCTGATGCAAAGGACAAGCCTGACTTGTACCTTAATATTAAGACAAAGGTGACATGCCTTTCATGTGTCAACATAAAAAAAAGGAACTGCTTAAGAATGTAAGCAGAGATAAAATTGAAATGCATTTGCAACATAAACTTCTGATTGACAGCAATGGAGAGAAGCTGCTTTTGTTCACATTCACAGTACTACTGCAAAAATGGGGAATTGCTTTCTTCTCAGCTCTCCTTTGAAAAAAGAGAGAATATATGTGCACAGTAGTTCATCAGTCTGGTAAAACAATTTTAAAAAGAGTACCAAGATAAAACAGAGTTTCTCCACCCATAAGAATCCCCAAAAGAAAAATGTATTTTGTTGACATTCTCATAAGTACTTGCAGGAATAGCAATGTAGCATGCATTCCAATTAGAGTAACTATGTAAATGTTAAGGAAACTTTTCTGTCTGTCCCTCGGGAGCTGCTCTGGCAGTCACACACTTGGACCACCTGAGCTGGGACGAGGCCCCTTTGCAGCAGGCGGCTCCAGGGACCGATGGGTGCCTGGCTTGACTCCCTGCACACCCCACACTCACACAGCCAGACAAGGTTTCCTTACCCACTCGACCCTCGGTTTCCCATAGCAGAGCCTCAGGCACCTGGATCCTTAAAAGAGCATAGTCACGGTGTAACCACAGAATAAGGGCTTGAGCTGGTGGCACCCAAACCAAGGAACCCCTGGGCTTTTATACCCTCACCGTCTGTATGTGATAGTGTGGCGTTTTTCCTTTGTGTCTGTTGGGAAAGGTGAAATAGGAAAACCTTATAAATATGATTGCCTGGCAAAAGATTTGGAAAATACAGATATTAGGGTGAGAACTAGATTTGAGATAACAAACCTTGACTACTGAATAACTAGAAAACAATAGTATAGCCAGGTTGAAAGCAATCCCCCCTTCTGATTAAACAATGCCCTTTACCTGCAGATAGGTCCAAGGGTCAAATGGAATGCTCTGTCTCACCCCCAATGTATGGTTCATCCCACACCTGTAACCCTCCCCTGAAGTATCAGGTATCTGTGACCCCATTGGCCCAAGTCCTGTTCCAGCCCACCTTGAAGCCCCCTGATAAGGTGTGCCCAAGGGACCGGACGCTCTCTTGGATCTTCCTCTGGGACCCTCACCTGGGACCCTCACTCCTTCTCTCTCCCCCTCTCCCTGGGCCTGCCACGAGTTGCGCCTGGCAACTCCAAGCAGGGCCTTTCACCCCTTTTAATAAACCACATTTTCTAAGACATGACTTCAGAGATCTCTCATCCGTCCAAACTGTCCTGGAGTCCTGTGCTCCCCACATGTGTCATTGGCTCCTGCTGTGTTCCTGAGTGTCCAGTCACCTGGCAGGGCCACAGGTCCCTGTGCCCTTTCCTGTGTAAAGGGTCAGCACCAGGTTTGGCCTCTTCCTTGGGGCTCCCATCACCCAGAGCTCAACCTGCAGCTCCCACCTCAGCTGCATACCAGGCTACCTGCACTAATTGTATTCCTCAACATAATTTTATTTTGACTTCATAACTATTCAGAAGTCTCCAGATGATCCAACAGCTGATCCAATGGGCCTGTAAAATGCTAGAGAGATGCAAAGGAATTTTGTCCATGGTGACAAAAACTTTATTAAAAAACCCAACAAACTAAAGCAACCATGCCAACCAGTAATTATATCAATTCAGGAAACTGCTGTAAAATGTTCAGAATTACTTGAAAAATGAAGGAATAGGACAGGCAGGCTTTAACTCATGGACAGGCAGATTTCAACTGGATCTTCTCAGTCTTGGGCTCTGCAAGAATATTTCTTCCACTGATTATACACACTTTATTTCTATTTCCATCTCCATTCAGCTCAAGTCTCCCATTTCTGTGTGATCTTCTGGTACCTTCTGATATCACTTCTTCCATATCATTGCTCATATTTGCCTAAACTCATGCCCTATTTGTTTTCATTCTTTCTTCTGAAGTCTACATTCCAGCTGCATTTCTTTCTTCTTTCCCTCTCCTTCTTCTGAGGGCAACAGTAGGAGCACCCAAGAGCAACAACCCATCTCTGACTTCACCCTGAGTGTGCCTGTCATTGAAGCATTTTGGTGTTTCCAAGAAAGATAGTTTCAAGGAAGGTGTTTCTCACTTCTTCCCAACTGCCATAATTAACAGTAGGAGAGGATGGGTATGCTTAATCTTTGAAAAATTTCAGCTTCTAAACTTAACAAACATCCACTTTCTTTTATTTTTCCCTCTGTGTGTGTGTGTGTGTCTGTGAGTGTTCAGATTTAGAATTTTTTTTCCAAGGTGTTACTCAAAAAACATTTCAGGTTGCTTCTTCTCCTCGTTACCTAATAACACATTCCTAAATTCTGAAATATACAGAATTTTCAAGTTTTGTAGGACAGACGAATACCATGTTTCCCTAATTTCATATTCTAAAATTGGAAAATTATTGACATGAATAGCCATCATAAATAGATTGAGCCCAAGTGCCTGTGATGAGGTCTAAGCTTTTCAGATCAGTGTCTTCTAGCAGTATCTGTTGAACAAAGTGGAGGGCTCATCTCACTACCTGCTCTGTCTATAATGGAAAGTATATGAAAAACAGCAGGAGATAAGCTAAAACTCTATTTGCAAATAATAAGAGTCTTTGGCCAATTAATTTCATAAAGACAGTTCAGCAATTTCAATCTTAAAAGCAGCCTTCTTGGCCAGATGGGGAAGCGCTAGAGATGTTTGTGTATTTCAAGAAAACTAACTGAAGCTGGAGGAGACTATGATGTACTTTCTATAATTAATACGCATTTTACAAGCTTATGCACAGCCTTTCACAAGACCTTTATGCACTGGGGGTTTTATCTGGCACTGTTCAGAGAATGGCAGGAAGCTGATAAAATGCTCAGTGGAATTTGCCATTCATTTATCTGTCCTTCTGCGGCCTTCAGAATTTACAATTTTCATTTTTGGGGGGCTTTCAACGATATAATTATATATGAAAAGGCTTCTCATACCACACAAGCTTCCATTATGGCATATTAGAATTAAATGAGAGGAAAAACTTTTCATTATATGGCTTTCATTGTTATTCATTGATGCATTCAAGTAACAATACTGACTCAGACTTCTGTGGTGTACTCTTAAGATTTAACAAACAGTTTATCTTTTAGTGCTTCATCCACCAGCCAGTTAATTAAAAGGAGAGAATAGTCCTTACTCCTATTATTCTAAGTAGCAATTGATGAACTGCAAAGGCTCTGATTTTTATCAGAGGTCTCAACAAACTTTCACATGGACTTTTAAAATCCTATGCTCTCTATGCAAGCCTGCAAAGCAGCTTAAGTCTTAATACAGGGCCTGTTACATTCAGAAAGGAAACATCCCAGTTTCCTTGAGTAAGACCATACATATTCTGTAAGTGAATTACAGGGCAACAGATTCTGCACAGCTGTTAAGAACTGAAAATTACACCTTATCATGTCAAAATAAACTCAGTTATAAGCACACATGGCACAGAGTCATACATATCATTTAGATGACATGTAGAATCCATGTTTTACAAGCTTATGCCTACAGCCTATGAGCACCAGTGAACTGGAACAGTCTCACCCTAGTTTTCCTTATTTGCCTTGAGGCCTAGAAACCAAATCTGAAGACCTTTGCACAAAAATGGGGCTTGTTCCTAATTTTGAACCAAATCAGAAAAGCATAGAAATTAGGTCTTGAAAGTAACAAACACTGTCTGCATCTGTTTAAAATGATGATAAAACTTTGAGTATGTTTTCAGTTTAACCACACATATCCATATATGCCTATGTATTTACACCCATGGTGATAGATAGGCTTGTAACTTTCCTCATGCATTTGCAAGATATGGCTTTGAGAAGACCAGAATTCACATCTCAATTCCTGTAAAATGCACACCAGTCCAGGTTTCTCAGCTAATGTCCATCTAACAAAAATTATATACGAAGAAAATCCAAAATAGTTTGTTGTTAAAAATGTTTGGAACGAGATGGGAAAGAATTCTAGAGGACAGCACATTTTTCAGTGAAGCAATCCGGTCTCCATTGGTAGCCTTGAATTGTAAAGATTTGTGGCCCCCTCTAAAAGTTTCACTGGTCATTTTGCTTTATGGTAGGAATTACTGTTACATTCCTGTTTCTTTACAGAGGCTTCTGGACACAATACATTTTTCCAAAAAACACAGTGAATAATGACTGCAGTACAAAAATACAACAACTTGCCAGATTTTGAAGCTCAGTAACAGAGTTACAGGTAGAAGAGAAACCTACATCAGCATCATTTATCCAGTAGTTCACCCAAGGTACAAACAGTAATAGGAATCCAGATAGAAATCTTTTTTGTCAATAAACAAAGTAATAAGGGAAAATTTTGGAAAAAATGAACTTTGGTCTAAGTTTTGGACACTGACATTGTACCTAGCCTGTGTTTCCTGTATCCATGGAATGGTGAGGGAACAAGAAATTCTTACCAGTTTGTTCATAACCGAGAGGACTGCCATCCATGCTAAACTCTTATTACCATTTTCATCTTAACATTCAGGAACATTATTTAAAAGGATGTGATCTTATAAGTCTTTGTTTTGGGTTATGTCAAGATCCCTTTTTAGAGAAGACAAGGTTGATGCTTGTTCTGACATTTTACTTTTTTAGATTTATCTACTGACCTTACATTATCTGAAAGGACAATACAAAATACCCTAGAAATTATAGCTCTAACTTGATTATGCTGTGAGTTATTTCCTTTCTCCAGGGTATATATTACCCACAGAAAGCAAAGGCCAGCACAGGTCTCCACTTACTGCAGTTTTTGGCAGTTTTTTTTAAGAAGGGGTCATCTGAACAGCATGTTGTGTTGGAATCCAATTTAAGGGCAAGATCGTAGCTCAGATATGTTGATGGGTTTTTGTCAGAGTTTCTTTGCTTTCTCATGCTCTTCCAGCATCTTAGTATTTGATATTGGACATTGAATTTATTGACATGATCAGGTCTTGAAGAAAGGAGAGTAGTTCTGGTTATTCTAGCTGCTGTTACTCATTTTAATTTCTTTTGCTTTTTCAGTGACTCGGTCATGATCCTTTGGATTTTAATGGATGTTTCCCTTAAGAACTAAGCAACTCTACTTGGGCCCACCATGTCTCCTTAAATAAATATTATTCATAAATCTTGCTAGTCTGAACAACTTGCTTCAAATGTGAAATTCTTATTTTAATATTAATTTACCATGACAGCAGATGAGAGGTTCTCTGGTGAATCCTCTCCCATCATGCTAGATACCACTCAAGTATACACAAAGTCCCTCTCTTAGAGTTAACAGAAAACACATGAGCGAAAATAGCATCCTCTGAGGAGCTAATTTTCATATAATTTACCGCATCCAGCTACTCATACAGGATTTCTTTAAAGCCAGTGGCAGAGAGACAGATTCCTCCATAAGGCAATTCAGAGCAAAGGCTAATTTAAGGTCTTTTGAGTCAATCTCCTCACTCAATATCAAAGGACCAGAAATATGAGCCAGTTATGTCTGTTACTCACACTTGGATTTTATGAATAAAGCCTTGGGTAGTTTACCACTGCATCATTTTTCCCCTATTATGTTTTGTTCTGGGTTTTTTATTTATTTGTTTTCTATTGACTTGAAATCAGATTCTTGAATTCTGATAAGTCAATCCAAAATTTAAAAGATATTCTTTACCAAGTTCTGGTTAGGCTTTCTGGTTGCTATAGTAATGAATGTAGAGAGGCATCCTGCTAGGACATTATGATTTTTTCTACTGGTATTCTTTTCCTTTTGCTATGGACAGCTATGTGATGCAGAGACATTAAAAGATAACTGGAGAATAAGTGATAATAAAGAAGTGTCATGGTTATCCTAAAAACTTAGTATGTGTAGAAGTTAAAGATTTGTACACTGTTTAATTTTTAATACAATTTATTTCATAAATCTCCCATAATTTCAAGTATCATAAAAAACTGAAGTAAGAGGAATATAAAAAATAGAAATCATATTATAAATGTACTATGTAGTTATCATAAGGCAATAATTTATCTTTCAATGCCAAAGTGGAGTTTTCAATGTAAATCAGCCTGGAACAAACTCATTTGCTAAAGATTTAGGGAAAAAAAAGGAAACCCAAAAAACTATTCATCTTTTTTAAAAGAACAGTGTGTTTTCAAGCTAATCAACTGCCTCTGCTCAATTGCTAAAAAGTATCTCCAACCTTACAGAATTTTTCCTTTGTTTGAGAGGCAGCAGAGTTCCTTTTGTATTTCTGAAACTTTTCACTCCATCTTCTTAGCAGGTTTTGCCATGTCAAGGGCTGCAAAGAGGGGACATATCCACTTGCTCTGGAGAACAAAAAAAAAATCAAAACCAACCCTAGAAAATTATTGAAAGGAACATGATCAAACAGCACTAAGCACAAAATCTTCTTAAACAAGTGGGTAAACAAGCTCAGGGAATTAGCAAGCTTGACAACAGTGTTGTGCTGCTAGAACTAACCTGTAATGAATAACAATTATTAGTGCCACCAAAATGGTTCTGTTTTGGAGAAAATTTTCCCAGCCTCCTGTCATTAATCTTACCTGGGTTTATTACTAGCTATGTCACTTGCAGCTTGGGTAGCTAAATTCTTTAATATGCAATATGTACGGGCAGCTCACCCCTTGTTTCCCACAGCAGAATACACGGACGTGCATGCCATATCTGGTGTGTGTTTGTTTAGAGAGAAGGAGGGAGAAATTGTGAGCTGTAAGTGTCCTAGAATGCAATCTCAGATTTAATATACTCCAAGGAAAGAGTTTTCTAGCCATCACACATGTAACAGGGCTGCTCTGTCAAATACTTTCATAGAAATATGAATATTCTCAGTTGCCAGTATAAAAAAAAATTGCTTTGTGGCATTATACAACTGTTATAACAATTAGAATCACATATTTTATTTGTACATACCAAAATAATTCTATAAAGCCCAGTGTAAATTATTCGGAAATTATTTCCATACTGCCTTTCACAAATTGTATAACTATTAAATATGCAATATGACAAAACAAACTAGGTTTTTTGGTCTCTAAGGTGAAAGAGCTTTTCTTTCCACTTTGCAGGCAGTACTCAGCAGCTCAAAGGAAAGAGACCATTTCTCTTTGCAACCTCAAAGGAGGAGAGCAACATTCCTGATCAGTAGTGATAACTAGGAAGATAAATTATCTGTTTCCTAGGCCTCAGGAAGAACAGCAATGAGCACTGGGAGGGGCTCCAGTGGTGAGAAGATGAAAGGTGCACAGCGCCAGGGGCTGCCCATGGAGCTGCCTATCCTACTTCCCCTTCAAGCTCAGTGAATGGTCCTGGATCATCCCACTCTAACACAAGCAGTTAAAATACATCTAATTAATTGCATCTTTAAGTGGCAATGATTAAAAACAGGATGTAACAAGTCTGTGACTTGTGACAATGCAAACACCCTTGAAATTCATATGTGGTAAAGTGAGATCTTTGTCTTCAGCTCCCTGCCTCAGTTGTAGGCACTGAGGGTCCTTGTACCTGCCTTTGAACACACTGTGCCTATGCAGACTCATCTGGGGGACATGCAGCTGTCCCCTAAATGAGTCTGCATATGCACAGTGTGTTTAAAGGGGTTATATTCTCCATTCATCTCTTATAGCTTTGTGGGAACAATGCAAGAACTCTAACACATATAATAATTACTTGCAAAAATATTGATCTGTTTTCATTATTAAATTTGGAGGACTGTTGAACATAAAAATAGCTACAGGAAAAAGAAATATACTTACCGAGATTAAATCTTTTTAAAGATTTTAATAGCTTAAAATCAAAAGACTAGTCAAAAGTTATATTGTTTTATATGTAAGAAAGAAAAAAAAAGTGGCCTAAATTTTTACACTTTAAGATAAGCCACAGAAGAAACTAACAATTTCTTTAATTTAAAAATATTAAGAAGCAGAAAAATTATTATTTGGGTGCTTTGCATGGTAGAGGAATACAAGTTATATCTTCTCCCAATATTTGTAGTGAAATGAGAAACCTGATCAAGTATTTATATATAAGTTAACAATGGGCACATTGATAGAGATAAACAACACAAAGATAAAATAAAAATCACTATGGACATTTTACTTTGCACATGGGAAAAAAGACAGAATTTATATATTCCTTTGACATTTACTTTAGTTCAAGCTTTGAACAATCATGTTTTATTTGCACAGGCACAGGCAGAAAGCACATATTACACTTGCTTTTGCAAGTGTTCTCACTGCCATACTGCAGGCTTCACAATGCTTATTCTTTCAGTTTCTTCTGTGCACCCAGCCAGGCAGGAAACAGAAATATCTCCTGTAAATTCACGACCTGTTACCATCACAGGACAGCATTTAGGAGACCTGGTTTTAAATGACCACTGCAAAATATTTTCCCTAGCATAAGAGATGCTGGTGCTCACAAAGAAGTCCAGAGCAGCTCTGCCTGACAGCTGCCCATACTCGCTGGTGGTGGCTAATTTTGTCACATGCATTATTCTCTGTAAGCTACTACCAGCGTATTGGGTTATGTCAACAGCTATTAAATCCTGTCACCAGCCAGACTTTAAACAGGGTTTCTTAGAACCAGTTCCCTTTGCAATTGGATTGGGAAGAATACCTGATAGATAGAAGTACAGTAGCTGTCACAATCAGTTAAGGCAGGGTCAAGATCCTGACAGTAACTGTTTCACAGGGCAGAGATTTATATCCATCATCATAAATAAGTTCAGTTTAAGTTAAGTTTAAATGTCTCAGGCAGCAAGACTTCAGGTTTCCTTATGAGCACAAATCAGGATCACTGCAGAGGTGAGCTGGTGTGCTTCATATCATCAATGCGAAGTCCCCAGGGGCTTTAAGATTTAACAGTGCTTTTTCAGAGCATTATTATTAGCAATACAGTAACTTCAGCAGATCTTAAATAGGAAAGAAATGTCATTGTCCTAACACTGTACAAAATTTTTAAAAGGCACTCTACACCCGGAAGCTCTTATGCCATAAATTGGTTAGAAATACAAGGGAGAGGAAGGTGGCAGGATTCCAAATCCTTGTCTGAAAGTACTGCAGTTTTCAATTAAAAAAAAAAAAAAAAACAAAAAAAAAACACTATTAAATAAAATTCATTTGGTGCAGTGCCTTGCACAAATCTTGCCTTGGTGCAGAGATTGCACAATATTTTACTCTAGCCATTTTTATTGGGTTTTGTTAAACCTTTTCCTCAAGATCCTATTGTAAAAATAAAAAATCCTAGCTCTTTAATATGCACAGACAAAATAGCTTTGAATAATATTGTTGCTTTAACAGAATGAACTGGGTTTGTAAACAGAAGACATTTTTAAATTTCTTCAGCAACACTTCCATGGAGGGAAGAACTTTTTTGAATGCATCCAACTAGAAAATGTTTTCACTTTTAACGAATAATTTTCACAAGCATACATGATTCAAAACCTATAGGCACTTCTGCCCTGACACAAGGCTGTTAAATGATGGCAAACATGGCAGCAGAAAATAAGTAATTTATCCGCACACTCTCCTTGGTGCAAGGTGAGTGAGTTGAAGGAGGAATGGCAGACGCAATGTCTGGCATGGATGACCAATGTCAGCCTACAGATATTCTGAAGATAAAAATATACATCAAAGAGAGCATTAAATAACATTTTATTGCATTTAGAGAGCAGATTTAACCTTCAAAGGAGTGATGATAAAAATCAGGATTTTGCAATGCAGCGTCAAGCAAAAAAAAAAATGAGAGAGAAATAGATGGAGATTGCTGTGTCATTCAGGTTTTGAACAGCAATTGGCAAGAATCTTAATTTAATGACAATGGTCTACAGGTAAAAAACATGGCAAACTCATTTGCGATGTACCAAAGTAGGTTAGTATGAGAGGTAAGATTTTCCTCCACAGTTAAAAAAAGATTAATTGGTTAAGAGTATCTGGTGCTAAAGTCACACCATCTCTTCCCTCTGTGAATATTTCCATACTTGACTGTTCCCATTACAAATGCTTTACAAAAGTTATTTCCCTTCAGTCCAGGGTATCTCACTAAGATGCCAGTTATGTTTCCTATTACAGTACCAAAGTTCTCTCCATGCAATGGAGAGTGGCAAGTGCTCCTAGGGAACAATTATTTTCTTCTGTCTCACATAGACCAACTTGGGCTACAACAAATCATCTACTGCCAGCATCTGTCTTCACTGCTGTGGAGGCAGATTGAATGAGCTAAGACTAAATAGAATCATAGAAGGATTTTAGCTGAAAGGGACCTCAAAAGATCATCTAGTCCACTTTGCCATTCATGGTCAGGGATATCGTTCACCAGATGAGCATTCAGAATATGAGCGTGAACGAATATAAAACTATGGCTTATAAAAAAAAAGATACAAAAAATGCATTCTCCCCATGATGTTTCTCTAGGACAGTGTAAAGAACTACATTGACCATTAAACATTGCTTACTCTTTGTTCCACTTTGGCAAATAATTATGATACCTATCCATCCATGCACTTCATTATCAGCTTTTTCTACAAATGGATGACAACACGGAAATCATCTGATGTGCAGTGTAATCCAGGATGCACCCTGTGTCTCATCAAAGGACTCTGCATGAAATTACAAACTATCACAGTAGACTGGGAAGGAGTCTATCTGCATTTCTAAAAAATCTAAACAATTCTTAAGATCCTGAAAATAAAGAACAGGTGCTGAATAGATACATGCAAATGCAAAAAAAAAATAGCTGACAGCAAAGTTCAAAAAACAAAAAACAAAGTATGAGGAAAACAACTGTAGCAACTCAATGTTAAGGAAAATCACAGAGGTATCACCTATAGATAGACTCCTCTGACAAATCCATTATACTGGGTGTTGTGCATAGGCACAGTCGTACATATTTTTGGTTGAGGTAACAAAATTATAGGGCTGTGACATTCATGGCAAAAAAGTCCCTACCCTACATGCTATTTTCTCTCCCTCCACCCAATCAAGGCAGTTCTTTTTCAAACATTTAGACAGACACTCATAAGGTCCATTCTTGATTCACTCAAATATGTCTTAGGGTACAGCAGGAGCATAAACAAATAAGCTGTGCACATTCAGAGAATGTCAATGAAGACAGCAGTCAGTTTTCTTTTCAGTCTGAGTTTGCAGTGATGAAAATAACTGAACAAGTTTAAAATGCTGGAGATAAAATGCTCAAAAATAAAGATTCAGTTCACGCAGAAAAGCTACAATACTTCCAGATTTGCCATTTCAAGAGGAGTAAGATTTCCTTTCTTGTTTTGCCACAGTAAGACATTAGTGACATTTTTTAAAAAATGATCATTCCTGAACAGGGCAGTTATGTTACAATAGAGTTTACAACATTGAGATTTATTTTGGCTCGAGGCAAAGTTAAGATTAAAGAGATGGTGCTGCTCAGACTACAAAGGCTCATAAAACACTAAGCCATTATCTTGACCTTAATATAGAACTTAGGATTCAAGACATCAGTAGTCATAATAATCTTATACTCATTTAAAATTCAGCTACAGTTTGTCACAGTCCCCTTTTAGTTTTGATCTAACCTACCCTGAACTTAAGCTGCACAAAGTATTTATTATTTCTTTATTATCTGCAAAATTCACAAGGTCAAAGGTGGGAAGTACCAAGTCTGAAAAATCCAAGAAGCAACTGTAGATTATCCAGGCTGTCCTCTTGTGCTGCCTTTTTATTGTAGAAGGTCAATTTACAACATAATAGAAAACAGTATTACTGCAATTTCAGGCTTGCCATGCAGGAATACATTTGCAGTGCATTGAAGACTGAGACAAATTTTCACACCACAACCTTGCAGTCATTAATAAAGAAGATTGTGGTCTCTGTCAATATATGTTGCTCTCACAAAATATCAAATCAGCTTTCCCTGGAAGATGGAAGGAGAAAAATGAGTTTGCCTGTGGGTGCTCTTGGCTTAAATTCTTTTTAAAAACATACTAGAAAACTGAAACTTTTGCACCTTCTGTTTTAAGGTCACCCTAGGTCTAGCAATTTTTAAATTGCAGTGATTTGAATGCTCCAGTCAGAGCTTTAACTTCACCTGTAGTCCCACAAAAGTAAGGATTGCTTTTTTGGGGGAAAAACTGCACAAGGAAAAGATAGGCAAGTTTTCTGAAAGGAGAAAAAAGTAAAAGAAAAAACAAATAGAAAAAATGTATGCAAAGTTTCAGTAATGCAAATAGAATCAAAAAGAAAATAGTGAGGAAAAAACCATACTGGCCCTTGGGTAACGACTTTGGAGAGAAAGGACAGGGATTCATCAGCCTGGAAAAGCTGAGGCATCAGGTCCAACAAATACTGACTTTTTTACTTTTCTTCTGGAAGGAAGTGGAAGCATTAGCACATAGTTGAAATGCAGACCAGAGGTGACAAGTAAAAAGACTGTATAACAACCCTCCTGTTATGAGATTTGGGGTTTTGACTATCATTCTAGGAATTATAAAAGTAATAGGAATTTTAAAGGAGGGATTTTGCTTTTTCAAGAGAACGTATGAAACTATGAAACAGAATCCCAGCCACCACTGAGAGACACCCATATTTCTACCTTTAAGCTAATGTACACAAAACAAGTGTTTCCAGTAGGAGTAGGAGATGTTGTAGTACAGGTTTCCCAGAAGCATTATGCTGAGAAAAAGGAGGCTCCTGAATACAGTAGCACTCAACAGTTGTTCCCTCTGGCTAGGACTTCCTGGTAACAGTACTAATTTTCTCTTTCTTCCTCATTCCTACCATTATTTTGGTTTGTGTGGCCTCAGAGTGTATTCCCTAATGAAGTGGATCTTCAACTTACAGGTAACGTCTTCATTCTAAACCACACCTTATCAAAATAAAACCAATGTATGTCTGTGGGGTCCAGGAACCAGAGACCCCTCCACAGACACAGCTTCCATGTGGTGCAATAAGTCAAGTCTCCCACGGGAAGGAGCACCCCGTGAAACTGATCTGGACCATTTTATTCAGCTTCCAAAACCAGCAAGCTTTCAAATGTAAGAGGATATAGTTCAGCCTCTTTTTTCAACAGATGCATTTGCCAGATAGGAGTTACAACAGAAAGTGTTTCTTCACTCAAGTGGTCAAGTCCAATTCTACCTCTTTCTGGTTTTCCCTTTTTATTTATGGCAAATTTTATTCCACTCACTCCCTCTCCTATTCTATTTGCTGCAGTGCATACTTACACACAGGAGTGAAAAATGGAAGTAATCAAAGGGTCATCGAAGGCTCAAAAACCTTAAGCTGCTGTTTTCAATTTTATTTATGTTTATTAAACTTTCTCAACTAATTTCATTATTTTTCTGCTTACCCACCCTGCCAAACACCTCTTTGGTGAATAATGAAATAACTCAAATAATGGAAAAAAGATATATTTGATCCAATTTGTCTTGGCAGGCAAGCAGAAGAGGGAAATACCAAAAAGAGGGAAATACCAGTTAATTATGAATAAAAAGAAGATAGACTATTGATAGTGACAAAAAGATGTTCCTATCTAACAATCTCTATTTCCTTCTAGGTGTTCCAAGTCTTCAGAAAACTACAAGATGTATATGTATCAGGGCATAAAATCTTAGTCTCTCTGTGGCTTTGAGTACTTGCCCATGTAAGCCACTACATCTGATCACATTTTAAAGTCTTTGTTTTTAAATGGCCTATAAAGAACAAAGATGAAATGTGTCAAAACTGCCAAGAGTTAATATTCTTCACAAAGGAAGGGAACCACCACAACCACTATGCCTGGTTATGAAGCTATTAATAAAAGATGAATAGTTGAATTTCAGTATCTTTTCTCAGTTTATTAGCAGACTGGTATCTTGGAAAATGTTCATTCATAGTGGCTTCACTTTTTCATGCAAACAAACACCAATTTTAATAAAAATTAGTCCATCTGATCTCCTCCAAACATTTTGCCGTATTTGTAGTACCTAATTTTCCACCCTAACATCACAGTGATGTGTCTTTTTCTTGACAGGAAAAGGTGTTGTATTAATATGGAGAGTAACAACATGTTTGAAGAGCTGGACTTTAGTCACTGAGAAGAGAAAGGTATTTTCTAAATCCACTGATTCCTCTCAGATCAGAGTTGCATCTTTTGACCTAGGCTATGCCTCTTGGCCTAGGCTGTGCTCTGTAAATTTTCATTATGCTAATGAGATTGCACACACCATTTTTATTCCATGGCGGTCGGATAGTACATGAGAGGGAATATCAGGCTGTGCAGCTTCAGTCTGAGAACCCTTGATTAGATACGTTACATTACCTCTATTCAGAAGTACCTGAAAAAAGGGGCCATTGCAGGTGTGGGTTTTCCATTTACCACCTGGGACCATCAGAGCACAGGTCCTGGGGGCAATACAGATGGTTTCACATGTCTACCCAGCCACAGTCTCTTGCAGGGTAAATCCTTTGCACCCTGAAGAGAAGGGAGCAGTGTTGCTGGCATCCCTCAAGCACATCCGGTAATTCCGCTGGTCTCTAATTAACTCTGTCACCATTCACACAAACCACTGTTATAAGCAAACGGAGAAATATGTTGGAGGGAAATGTATACTCCTGCTTGGGTAGATCAGAATCACAGAATGGGTCGAGCTGGAAGGGACCACAGTGGATCATCTGATCCAACCTCCCTGCTCAAGCAGGATCATCTCAGAGCACAAGCAGAGTCAGTGGAATTTAAAAAAAAATCTCCCCCTTTATTTGTCTGTCTCAGTAGTAGAGCTTGAGAGACAAAAACAATTCTTTTTGTTCTCAGCAACTGTTTCAGCCCTGATTTTTCTCAGTGCCCAAGTATGAGACAACATTTGAGTTGACTGTACCATATCTTCATCTAAGAAAGTTGTCTTTTAGAGCATTGTATTAGGATTGGGGGAAAAACACCATGAAACATACACAATCATATTGAATTGATTATACTATCATAAACAACAAAATATATTTTCATCATTCTCCTTCATTTTACTGATACAGAGACTGGGCTTTAGCAATACACGTATCTCTAATTTCCAGTCTTTTAACCACCATTAAAATTACCTATCCAAAAACTGAAAGCTTTCACACATTATCACTTTCAAAACATTATAGCCATTTTATAGCCATTTGAAATTCAGGTAGACAGATTAACTTTGAATTTTGGAGCATCCCAGCTGCACAAGGCAAACGTGACTTTTGCTTAGGCTGAAACAATGGAAAACTGCCTGTGGTTTGCATCACAAGCAAGCCTTCATCATGCAGAGTTTATAGCAAATGCAAGGGCTGGAGATTAAAGAAAGTGCAGCTCTTCACTTGCAGTTAAAGGAGAATGGGATTTGCCTCCAAATGGCAGGAAGAGAGGGAGGCTAACATGAGCAACAACCTTCAAGCCACTTGTACATGGTTTATCAGTCTAGTAGTATTATTCTGAGTTATTTATCACAAGGGGCTGAGCAGGATTTCAATGGTCTTGCAAAATCTCTTAATTCCACTATGACCATTAATATGAATTCAGGCCTGGGGTTTTGCATTTACACAATCAGGTTTTCTGTCTCTTCCACTCCTCCAAGCACTAACTGCTGGGAAGCAAAAGAAAAAAGGTATTTATTTTAGATTGAGTTCTTACCCAAGGTAAAGTTTGCCAATATTTCAGAAATTATGTTACAGTTGCTCTGTGGTTATGGTCACTGAGGGAACAGAATAAAGAAATGCTGCTCTGTGTCAGCTGTGAAATGGAACATGTTAAACAAAGAGTTTTGAACTTTGAAATCATCCCAGAAAAAGTGCCACATGCCATAAGAATCAATTGGGTTTTTTTTAAAAAAGTACAAAAAGCGAAGACCAACCAAACTAATCATTGCCAAATCCTCTGGAAATACAGACACGTAACATAATCTTAAAAGTAAAAAAGTTTATGTGACAGAGAGAAGAGAAATCTCGATGAATGTTTTTCCTAGAAAGGACCACAGGAGTTTTACTGACATAATATTTCTCTTTCATCCCACAGCAAAATCAAAAGTATCTCCAAGATCACTGCAGTTGCAGTCATTTGCTCACATTTGAGATTTCTAGAGAATAAACTTTGAACTTTTCAGCTGACTTTTTCATTCTAATGAGTATGTTGGGGTGCTCATTCACTATATTTGGCCATTTTACAAAACTCCAGGACATTATAATTCCTCTGAAGCTACAGTGTGTAAATTCTATGCAGCTGTGTAAGTACAAGGAATTATTAATCTGGAAGCAATCATTTAATTCTTCAAGTCTGCTAACTTCTAACTGCACATCAGCAACACAGAACTTTAGGTGATTCTTAAATATCCAGGGAAGTGATGGAAAACACAATCTGAAAACCAGGCTATAACACAGACCTCTGTGTTAGTGTCATGATTTGAGCCTATATGAGTAAGCAGTGAAAGTCCTGATTATTCACACACTTACACCCAATTTAATGAGGTAACACTAGCCAGGCAAATCATGCAGGGGTTTTTGAAAATCTGCTCACTGTTAAAATTCATGGTCATTTGGATTTTAGAATCAATATTTTGTATATAGTCCTCTATCTCATAAATATTGAGACACTTCACAGCTCTCTAATCAAACACATTCAGTTGGCAAATCCCCACAACAGGTGACTTATGCAATTCTCAATATGCAAGATTTCTCCATGGATATTAATTATAAGAGTAAATAACACAAAGATAAATGTAATTCTAAACACACTAAAACTTTGTAGTTCAGTTATAAGACTTGCTGTAATTTTATACTAATACCCAGCTTTCAAGAAACATTATTCAAAAGGAATTGCAGCTCCACCACCACGGTTGGCAAAGCGAGAAATCAGGCCAGGTAAGTCATTCCTGAAACAGTCTGCCCTCTGACAAAGGCCATTTATTTAAATAGTGTGTAATTGTGCAGTGATAAGAAACTTTGTATTCTGCATTTAGAAGAGCTCATGAGCCTTTTGGCCAGATATCTGGGAAGTCCTTGGAACCTAGAGGCCCTACATGTAAGAAACCCAACAGATTCAGTTTGTTTACATTCAAAAGGATCACAGGGTCTTTGTTGCTGACAACTTTTACAGTATCTAGATCTCTGAGTCTGGTAACACCTGAACCTACCTCAGACTTTGCTTTTTCTACCTCAGCTGCAACATTCTTGCTGTTATCTTTCCAGAGACACTTTTCTTGGCTTCATTGATCAACTTCTGTTCTGTTTAGGGAGTTTTAAATCACACAGTGGTAGCTATTCTTCACATTACTTTTTATGGCTCAGTCATTGGTTCCACATGTAAATGTGCTGCCAGAGACAGACTACTTGGCATAAAATCCTCTCTCTGATGGCTTTCTTAGAATAAAAGTGACTTGGGGACCATCCAAATCAAGGTCTGGTATGGTAAGTGCCTCCACCACTCAGCATCACCAGGGATTTGTGCAGAGCTAAAAGTTCTGCCCAGCTTTTAGCAGAGCTAAAAGTTCTTTCTGGCATGTGCACTTGATCAGCACAAGAAACAAACATTCTTTGTTTTTTGGCCAGGTCATCAGCGTGGCACTTTTCATCATTCAGCTAGCAAAGGCATCAGTCACTGGCATGATGTTTCCCACATTTGCATTCACAATGTCACTATTAACTGGACATTTCAGAAGAAAGAATATTCCTTCAGAATTGCAGCTTGGCTAGCACAGCCTGATGGAAATCTACAAAGTAAGACATCCATGTTTAGAGACTTCAGCTAACTTGATCATCTAAGAGGACAGCCAGGAACATTTTGTGGCTTTGAGGAATTGATAATTAAGGATTCTTTTCTTTTAAGAACCAAAGCTTTTTGGAATTAGCCCTTGGAAGAATCAGTTCTGACAATATTCATCCCACTTCAGCCTATTCACTCAGTTACGCAAATTAGGAATCAATGCTTGTTCTTTCTCATTCATTCTCTTGAGGAACAAAGTAAGAAAATATTAATAAGCATCACTCATGAAAATATGACTCTACTGGAAATGGTCTGAGAGCAAGTGCTGTTGTATAAACACTACAGTCATTTTAATGTCCCCTAAACAATAGCTGTCATGAACAAAAAGAATAAGTGTTCATATTGATTTCCTATCTGGTATTATTTTTCACTCTCAAGATATATTATTCAAAATATATAGCACAGATACTCTGTGAAGAAAGAAACAATTAATCACATAAAAAATATTAGTCACTAATGGGAAAGGGATTTAACCTTATGAAATCATGTTATCATGTTTTTCTTCATTCTTTTCTTCATGTTTTGCTTTAATATTTATAACTCAGTTATCTCCAAAAATCAACTAATATATTTATTATTGGCATATTTAATCAAGTACTAAACATTTCTTAGACCATTTAGACCCCCATAAGGCCCTTCATTAAATGAGTTAAAAGTCTTAATCAGTATCATAGATATCCTCCTATACAACAGATAATAATTTTTATGTAATTACCCAACAAATAACTGGATATGTGAAGCAAACAGCACATGGCCTGCTTTTGACATGCAACTCACACTGTGTGCATTCAGTTCCTGCTGAAGCTTCTCTTTTTTCTGTCCCCTGCTGCCCAGGGCGAGGAGCAGTGAAGCCCCATAAGGGCAGACGGGAACAAGGAGCTCCCGAGGGGCTGTGGTCAGCACAGAAGTGGGACATGACTACTGTAGGTCCAGTGCTGCCTGGCGTCATCCTAATTGACAAGAAAAAAAGTGAAAGGAGGCCAAAATATGACAAAATTTTAACAAATCTGCCCACAGAGTGAAGGAATAAATGTTAAAATGCAATAATCAAAGGCAGGTGTCCAGAATTCCATTCCAAGATCCATTTTTAAAGCTATCAAAACAAAGTGCTCGAGTATCACAGATGAGGTACAATACATCAAAGATTTACCATCTTCTCCTCCATCCTGAAATATATCATGTAACTCAGGAGGTTTCCCATTTCCTTTGGGAGCATATTGGTTGCTTTCCAGATCTATAAGATTTTATGCTCCAAAATTTGAACAGCTGCCACTCAGCTACAGCAATGCAGCACTTCACTATTCCGTCTGTGCCATCTTTCACTTCCTTGAGAATTACCTTGGTACCAAACTAAATGGTGCATTCCAACCCCATGGTTCCCCTGTGCCCTTGGACAAGACCGATACAACAGGCAAAGTAAGGAAATTAATGTTTCATGTTTGAGTGCTTTCCTATAATTAAAATTATTCTTGTACTTGAAATCTAACTATTGGTCATGATTTCTACTCTGGATCTGTGGAGAATACAATCATAGAATGGTTTGGGTTGGCAGGGACCTTTGAAGGTTATCTAGTCCAACCCCCTGCAATGAGCAGGGACACTTTCAACTACATCAGGTTTTTCAAAGCCCCATCCAAACTGACCTTACATATTCCCAGGGATGTGGCATCTGCAGCTTCTCTGGGCAACCTGGTCCAGAGTTCCACCATTCTCACTGTAAAATTTTCCTTTCTTCTATCTAGTCTGAATCTATCCTCCTTTAGCATAAAATCATTTGTCCTATGACAAAAGGTCCTACTAAAAATTTTGTCCCCATCTTTCTTTCTTTGTCCTTTTCTTTCTGTAGACCCCCCCTTCTATACTGGAAGGCTCCTCTAAGCTCCCCCCTTGTGCCATCTCTTCTCCAGAATGAACAACCCCAACTCTCAGCCTGTCTTTACAGGAGAGGTGCTCCAGACCTCTGGTCATCTTCATGTGCATCCTCTGGACCTCCATCAGATCATATCTTTCCTGTGTTGACGGCTTCAGACCCAGATGCAATACTCTACACTCCAGTTATCAGTGCAGTGGAAGAAATAGCCTTTAGCTTTAGCCATCTAAGAATTAAAAATAACATTTAAAAATACTTGCATCACATCACAAAGAAATTTAGGTTATTCTGTTCACAAACTGAATTTTACTTTACAACTACAACTATGAAATACTGAAATTAATATATTTAATATCTGATCACAAGTTTTTAATTTATTACTATATTTTTTTTAACTTTAAACAACTGTAAAAGTTATGGCTGATTAAGTTTAAATTAGCATGTCTTTCTTGAAACTATCATGTAAATTCCTAATCTAGAGAGGGCAAACCCTGAATAACTTTACTAACAAATCTGCTCTTTTCTGGCAAGCCTAGACACCAAGGATGAGTGATTAGATTAGCTGAGAACTGTGAGCTCCCTTTAAGAGTCTCTCTACTCTAGATAGCCAATTATTCACTTCTGAGCCTACTATTTTCTAAAACACTAATTTACATTTGAATAGAGGAGTTACTTTTCTTACTTTTTACTAGAATCAGTTAAAGTATTATCTCCTCCTACAAATGCTGCCTACTCTTAAACCGTAACTATCATCATAAATCTTTTTTCTCTCCCAGGGTACTCCAGCCCCTCGGCCATGCAGCAGAGATGAGCAGATTTCAGTCTGATTTCAGCATCCAGCATCCCAAGATCCCCACATGATACAGTAGGTATCAAGACAAGGAGGTCTCTCTCATTGCCTGATAACCATAACATTGACCTGTGCTCTTCCTCCTCCCAGTATTAGGCCCCGGATCTGTATTTCCAAGCATCTGGATGGTCTTCTGGTTAAAGAAAGCTGTAAGAAAGCCTTTCATTTTCCAGTATGCATATATGTGTGGCATTCCTCTCCACCTTCTATTTTTTTAAAGCCTTGTTTCTGACAGATGGAAGTCCTAAGCAGCTACACTGTTCCTTTTCTTCATGCAAAAATCCTGTGTGGAGATAGATGAAGGTTAATTTAATCTCCTGAAAAAAAAAAAAAAGAAGTCTTCTAAATAAGGAGTGGGAATGCATAGCATACATTCAACCTTTATCAAGTTTAATTCCTATACTCATTATCCTGAGGATCTTCTCAAGCTTTTGATAAAGAAAGACATAGCACTTTTGTTTCCTATCACTCCATTTCCAGGAAGCATTATATGACTAGTGTGCAATAAACTGCTTCATTTTGTAAAGCCTGAATTCCCAAAATCACCCAAGTGATTTAAGGTGCCTTGACTTTATATTTTCAAAAGCAAAAAACTACAGGTGACTGGGGATCCTCAATCTTAACAGCACCCATCTGC
This sequence comes from Anomalospiza imberbis, assembly GCF_031753505.1. Taxonomy (NCBI): domain Eukaryota; kingdom Metazoa; phylum Chordata; class Aves; order Passeriformes; family Viduidae; genus Anomalospiza; species Anomalospiza imberbis. Next base: position 43,606,320 of record NC_089683.1, read on the forward strand.
CATTTCCTCATGTGTAGCAGAAGCCTGCCCACATCTACTGCTCCCGTGGGTGTTCATCGCTATGTACATCTCTCCCAGGCTCTAGGTCAGGTACAAAAAACAGAGGAGCACATTTGTATGTTGCTTTGTAAATGTTGACTCAGACACTTGCTCAGGCACAGGCAGTGGGGTTCAAAGCAGAGTAAACAATACAATTGAAGGAGTCTTTGTTTAAATCCATAAGCCATGCAGTCAACACTCAGTTGAACAAAGCTCAGCTGAGCTTGTGTGAACTCAGTATATATTAAGAACCTATATTTAAAAATAGTTACTCTGAGTAAATGACAGTAGATATCAATTTTATCACAAAAATACGATAGTTTGCCTGGAGGTAAAGATGAAATATTAATGAGATGTAAGAATGCCTGTTTAAGGGAGGTAAGCTTTCACTTATTAGAACTTTTTTTGGCTTGAGTAAGTTTAGCAATAAAATTTCCTTTCATTTTTATAATCTACTTCTCCATGAGCTATATTGTCTGCTTTCAAGATTCATTGTTAAACTTATGCTGAAGGCAATTTAAAAACTCTTACATCTCAGTTTTTCCAGGCATAGTTGCTATGGTTACATATATGCCAATATGTACCTAGGTAAAAGGAGGAAAAACATCTGACTGTTCTCCTTTTAAAAGGAGAGCATTATGTTCCACAGATAAAAGCCTGACTGAAGATCATTTCACCTGCTCTGCTTTGAGTCAGTGGAAGCAGAGCTGAGCTCCACGCCACCTTCTTTCAGTCTGCCACGGACCTCTGAACCAGTGTGAAGATTGACTACCCTGCCTCCAAAGGCAGCACAGTTACCCCTGCATGAGCCATACCTGGCAGAGAGGCAGGATTGCTGCCTTCACCAGCTATGTGGGATGGATGCCAAGCCTCAGAGTGGAGCTCTGCCTCCTTGCAAAGAGAACTCCAACCATCATTCCCCCTTCTGTTCCCTCTCACACTTTCACTGCCTGGTCTTCTCGTCCAAGGTGTATGTGCTCTGTGTCATCTCCAGCTCTGCTTTATTTTGCAAATAAAGAAGGGGCTACTTCCCCTCCTCTTCTCACACTTCATTACCCTTGTAATTGAGATTTGTCTTCTGGTTATTGACTCAGATAGTCTTCAGTTTTCAGAAACACCCAAGCCATGTAAAGCAAGCTCTTATTCCACTTCAGGGTCACCAGTTAAGAGCCAGGACCAGTCAAGTAGGTCATAATTTGGAGCAAGCAAGAAAAAAAATTCTAAAGGGATTTGGTGACATTTTTTCTTTATAGCTATTGTGATTTGATGGCAGCAGACAGCTAAGCGTCATTCACTCCTCCACAGTGAGACAGGAAAGAAAACAAAAAAAGCAAAAGGTAAAAAAACTCATGGGCTGAGATAAAGACAGTTTAATAAGGAAAAGAAAGAAAAGGAAAAAAAATATGATGGGCAAACAACCCAGTTGATTCCTGCCAGACAGTCCCTGAACAACAGCAGCCCTGACAAATTTCTAGCAATTTTATTGCTGAACACAATGCTGTAAGGTATGGAATGTTCCTCTGATCACCTGGGGTCAGGTGTCACTTGACCAACCTCTTTTTTACCCCTAGCCCTCTCTCTGGTGGGGTGAGAAGCAGAAAAGGCCATGACTGTGCAATAGTGAAAACATCCTTGTTATCAGCACCATTGATAACAACATCCTGTTGTTATCAACACCATTTTCAGCACAGAACCAGAACACAGCTCTGTAACAGCTAATCTACCCCAGCCCAAACCAGCACAACAGCATTTTGCCATTTCCATGCTCCTGACAGTCTTTCAAGTCAGTTATCATTATTTGAAGATTAATATTTTTGTTAGTGTGGAGGAAAAGTAGTTACCTTTCAGTTTCATCTACATTGCAAGGTCAAATTTTGTAGCATTAGCACAAGACATTGATCCTGCCACAAAAAGCATGTGAATTGGCTTCAAATCTCCCAGAGAGAGGTGATTGCTTCACTTGTCTTGCAAAATTATAGTACTTATTTTATAAATTAGCAGATTTCTTACCAAAGTACAAATCAGTTATAAGTAGATTCTAACTTATGTGGTTTCAGAGAAAAACATTACAGTAATTTGTCCATCAAAATTGTTGAAGCTGCTCCCCATTGCATACACAGATGTAGCCCTGGACAAGCCTCAGAGCAGAGAGTTCCACAAATAAACTATTTCTCCCTGTGAGCCAGGAGCCACAGCAAAGCATACAACAGAGCCTTATGCTGATTTGACCAGACTGAGGAAGAAAAATTGCTACTCACTAAAAATTACAGTGACCATGTAAATTATGAATATTCATGTGCTACCTCATTCTTACCATCAACTGGAGTCAAGCACTATGACGAACCAAGTTTTGAAAATCCCTCTCCTTTGGGAAATCTCCACTCTACTCGTGTTTATGCTCAATTGCAGTGTCATGAAAATTAGTATCAAGATTACACTGTATTAACACATTTGCACAAAGCCTGAACAAGAAGATAGTCATTACTGATATTAAGCTGCTGATATTTAAGTAATTGCTATTCTTTATCAGCCTTATTATCAAATGATCTTGTTACAGCTACAGAATTGCCTATAATCACTTGCACAGAGAGGATTTTAAGCCTGATCAGAAAAGAATCATTAAACATTAATTAAAGTACTGCATGTACACTCTGTATTTGGCTTGACAGTTTGCAGGAGCAGCCTGTTAAACAATCCCTGCTAAGCACAGAGATAAAGCAAGGTGTGTCTGCACTGAATGCCCCACTGGGAGTTAGAAACATGACTTTAGTCCATTTATAAAGTTTTCTCATTAGGTTTCAATTCAGGAGCAATGCCACAATGGTATTTAAAGGATATTCAATCACTCATGACAGAAAAGCTAGACTGACATTGCACAAATGGTGTTTGATTATTACCAATCTATCATGTCAGTTAGCAGGAGGAAAAGATACATTTCAATTGATTTCAAAAGACTGCTGTGACAAATGCGTTCCAGGAAGCTGGGCAGCAACAGATTTCAGGCCCTGATTAATCTGGTATACACAAAACTGTATACCCTGGTCTCTTTTAAGCACACAACACACTCTTCAACAGAAAATTAGAGCAGCTACATGACCAAACACTGGATTATTTTCTTTCCAGTCTTTTATTTGATTAGCTCAGCTCTCCAAGTGGTTAAAAGGCTCATGAAAAAATCTGGACTTCTACTTATTTGTTATATTGTCACCACAAGTAAGAAGTAAAACAATGTATTTGAGAAAATGAACCAAAATATCTGAGGATTGTGTCAGTTGGATTACACAGGAGAAAGAGATTACATCAACCAGCTCCAAACACAGTGGAAAGGGAATGTCACCCACTGACAATGCATGGCACAATCTGCTACCTCCAACTGTTCTGAGTGCTGACAGGGTCTACTGAGGGATCTTCCTTCAACAAGCAGGACTGTTTGTAAAAGAAATATCTCCACTGAGTTATTTTTTTCTTTCTGAGGGCATGGTTGTTGTACCTGGTATGTAGTGTTTTCCACAAACAATATGCAAGCCATCTAGTGGTTCTCTTCTACCAGATTTGACTCCATATGGGCAAGATAGATAGACATTTTTCCAAGTTCTCTTCACTTAGGATACCACAGAAACAAAAAATATATTTTTTTTCTAAAAGTCTCTTAAAAATACATTCTCAGAGGTGGGGAAAATAGAGGACTAGGCAGAATTCCTTTTGTGCCTATCTAGTTAGAACCATGTAATTGGGGAATATTCCTGTATGTCATGGAAGACTAAGCACAAGAACTCATAAAAAGCACAAGCTCTTCCACCATGATGCTTTCACAATAACTCTGATGGTCTGGGCAATCAAAAGAAAGAGAAGTGTTACCCCTTTTGCTAATGTGGCTAATGATTAACTATGACTGTTTAGCACTGAGGAAAATATTCCAACAATTAATGGGGAAAATGTGAAATGTAATTTTTTGTCTTCTTCGTTAGCTGAGGAACTTGAGAAAATAATTAAGTCTAACAGTAATTGATGTGGGCTGATGTAGTGAAAAAACAGGAGAATTAATCCTGTGGTTCAAAGTCTTGCTCTCTGATGCTCCATTTCAGTCATAGGAAAACATCTTTTGCCTTCACATTGGGAAAATAAACGTGAATGTGAACCAATGCAAGGCAGTCTTCCTTTGGAACAGCTGTACATAGAGACTTTTTTGGCACTTCTTACCACATTTTCTCCTTCTGGTGACTGGCAAGAAGCTTAACACTGCTGGATGTTTCCAAATAGACTGATCCATGAAAAAGGCTTTAGGAGACTCCCTGAACAGCAGATAGGACATTGAATTCTCTCTTGTGAAGCAAAAAGGAAAACAGGCAACCAGCATCATTCCATATATGTATACAGCTGCTGTTCTCTCACTGAGATCACAATTATATCTGAAAATTTGCAAGTCTGATTTCAAAATTTTCTAAAGGTCAATTCCTCAGCACAGACATCTTTCTTTCCAGCTGTAATGGCAATAACTTCCAAAAAAACAGAAGAAATCACCAGTTTGCCTCACAGTAACACTGAGCTACAAGGTTTAACCATGATTAGCTAACAGGATTCTAAACACACTTTCTCCTAGTGTAGTAAGGCTATAAAATCACAATCAGAAGCACAGCAGCCATTTATCCTTCAGAACAAATTTTGCACTTCAATAAGCTTTTACTCATGTTTTCAAAGGCACTGTTCATAAAGTGAGGGGCTGTTGAGTGAGAGGAAAGGAAGCAGAAATGAGATTGGTGATTGGCACCGTCCTTGTAGTCACATCAACCCCAGAAAGGCATTTTTCTCCAGTCAGGTTCCACGGGGCGCTCTGAGCACATGTAAAAACAAAACTGCTAAACTAATTATTTCACACCTTTCATAAGAACAAAAAACAAATCTACTCTTGGGTCTGAAGTCTTGTGTGACAAGTTCCAGTCCATTTACTAAAACCCCTTGTTGTGTGGAATTCATAACGACTGTGACAGTTTTAGCTAAAAGCATGCCATTGTAATCTGTCACACAACATAACTATTACCCAAAAATGATGTTCTGCATATTCTGTTTGTGAAACACGGGTAAGAGGGAGGGAGCTGGAATAGGGCAGCATGACACCTGAAATGGGCTTCACTGTCTCAGGCCATTTGTTGAAAAATGCACTTTGAAGTTAATCGCATTACTTTCACCTCAATAACCAATGTAGACCCTGAATGTTTAATTATGCTACTGGTTTTATACCTAATCAATCTTTTTCATTAAAATCCAGTGAAGCAGACAACTGAGATAATTACTGAAGAATCATCTTAATTAAAATTTTTAGCTTCTAATTAAGAGTCATTGTTTACCTCATCAGAAAGCCATTAGGATTCAGGACAAGGTTGCCCTGTTCATTATGTTTTCACCTTTTTTTTTTTTAAAGCTTTGGGCAAAGAGAGTGATACAGGATTTTATGTTAAAAAAGGAACTATTACAGCTGTCCCATGAATAGGAAGAATATGTTCAAGCCAGGGTCACCATTTTTCAAAAGCCCCATAGCATATTTACATTCAAAGTAATCGCAGAATATGTTTGCATATAAATTGACACTGCCTTGGTTCTTAAAGATAAAGAAATGTCTATACCTAAAATGGACACGACTGCCTAAATTATTTCTTTATTGCTTTCCAGCTACAGTGAAGATAATTTTGAAAGCCCTCCTATCCTGCAATCAGAAATGTCTTTATGCTTTTCACTTTTGTGTTCAAAAGTGTCTGACGTTGAAGTCTGCTTCAACATCAGAAAAGTCCAATCAGACACTTCAGCTGGGGATTCAGAACTGCCTAGCAGTTAAATGCCACCACTGAAGATGTGCAGCTTCAACACGCTCACACTCACTGCAAGGCACCAGCACCAGCTATACAGATGTAATGATGCTTCAACTGACAGAATTAATCAGGGAAAAATATTATCCAGTCCTAACTGGATTCAGTTGCAGGTTCGCCCTCCATATATATATATATATTCCAAGACAGAAGCAAAAAACAAAGACATCTCCATATGGGAGGTTTTTTCCACCTACACCCCAGCAAGGAAATTTATAAAAATCTTGATGATGTCATACTGAGAGTGAGTTCAGGCATTTGAAAAGCTAAACTGAACATCTATAGCTGGAATGGTTGCTAATAAGCACTGACCATCTGCTGAAGATAAAGAAAACTATGTTAGAATCAGCACTAAACCAAAACCAAACCTATTTTAGAGAAACATCTTGTACCATGTACTAATTTACTTCTAGTGGCATCCTGCAGAAGCAAGACATATCTCCAGTTATCAGCATTTCTCACACTTTGGAAAAATACTGACCCCTACTTCCCACAAGCAATTGAGAAAATAGCATTAAAATAAGAATAATTGCTTTTCATGCAAATTATTTGTAACTGCTAAAGTAGGTTAGGACATAATGAATAGCTGCCATGAAATCCATGTAAATCTTACAGGTTCCACTGGGGTTATTAAGTAACAATTGTTCCTATCAGTAGGAATGACATTTGCCAATAATAGAAGGCAACCAGTTATGGTTCAGGAAAAGGTATCAGATAATTGTTTTAAGGGAGAGAGTGAGACCAAGAAAACAGAAGACATTTAAGAGAAATCACTCAGGAGGTTTCCTGTGGTTCCTCACAGCAGGTCCTAGCTGATTTCAGACAAGAGCTCAGCTGTGCTAGCTAGTGCCAGCACTTCTTAATCAGACATACTTGCTCTAACCTCATAAAAGAATCTGATTGCAAGAGGCTGAAACAGTTCTCACTGCACTCAACAGGCAATTGGAGCCTGCATACCTGAGTGGTAAGCAACCAACAATACTGCTGGCACACCAAGACAGAGAGACTTCAGGGATCTGAAATGCCAGCAGGCATATATTTTCCTGGGAAACACTCACACAGGGGAAAGGCAAGTTAAGTCTATGGTTGCACCTGGATGACCTCACTGAAGTTTCAGGTGACCTAATCTAAAATTTAAATCTTCACCATAATTGTCACATGCTGACTGTACAATTTCCAGGGCACAGATATTTCTATTACTCCACCACTGAACTCACCAAAATCTCTTGTCCAGTAATCTCAAGCCCTTTGGGAAAGACACATCCTTGTAAGCACGTTCAGATACCAGAGATCAGGTTCCAAACATCATACCCTCTAACTTGGATGAGTAAGCAGGGGAATATCCACACCACAACCTAGCCATTAGGGAATTCAAATCTAACACAGCTTTACACATTTCTTCTCCTAAGTAAATATGGGGTCTCGTCACTGGGATCTTGGATGTTGAGGAAGGAGAATGAAGAGTGAGAACAAATCAGTCACTTTAAGAGCCACTCATGTCCTAACTACTGAAACAGCCTTGTGACCTCGCATCCAAAAGGAGAAGCCAATCATTTCTTTCTAGTCAAGGTTTGGGTGCTTGCTTAGCCATGCTAGAGAACAGGAAGATTCCCAGCACCATTGCTGTGGGAGCTTAGACATCTCTTCACTCTATTCTTTTGATGCTCAGTTGCCAGTAGTTCTGCCTCCCTGTACACCACAGGGAAGCCTGCTTTTAGTACAGAAACTTTCTAGTTATTAAGTTAACAACACTAGTCCTTGTAAAGCTAAATCCTATTCACCATCGCAGAATTGGCTGCAAGACACCTTTAGTGGTCACTTTATATTTTGCCGCTATAAAGCCTTATTGTAGTCACTAATGGAAAACACATGCCAAACTAGTTACTTATTGCAGCTGTAGGAAAGAGACATAAAACAGTCACAATGCCTTGCCGTTGAACCCTTATTACATTTCAGGCCACCATTTTAATTGGTGCAATTAAATTAATTTATCATTTAATTATGTGTCAATTTATGAAGAAAAGTGATTTTGTATTTGTTACTGATCAAGGTGGCAGTGGCTAGAAAGTCAGAGATTTAAACATAAAACTCCTGTCTTTGCTGTATCCACCCACTGTAACAACTGCTTTGAAAAAAAAAAAAAAAGTCTACCCAAGGAACCAAATTTTAGAGGATCTGAAATGCAAGAATAGCTAAGAGCAGTTGTAAGGAGTCATAAGGTAAATGTGAAGATTATCTAGGTTGGGAAAATATATTTACAGTTAGAGTAGATGAGTAAATATTCTCCCTCTCAGACTTTTGCTATCCGGGAAACCCCGAGACAAACTGCATAAGAAAAAACTCAGTCTTTTAAGCATTGAAGGTACTTGGGCATACTTAGCTACAGATCCTCATGTCCACCCAAGTCACCTAAACTCACAGAGGGATTTTATGAAGTCTGAATAACACTCAAAACTGTATCTGCATGAGGCATGGGAACTGAAAATGCCCATGTTTGCTCTGTTCCTGGGGTTGATTGGCTTGGTTGGTGGCAGGCCCTTGTGTCTGGGACACTGATGGCAGTGCCAACAGCACAAAGAGGCAGTTTTCCTTATAGAAACACAAGGTCTGGCAGAATAAAAACCACCAGGAATTGCTAGCCAGCAGCAGGCTCTGCTGCTAAGTGAATAAAAGGTTAGTAAAAAAGAAACATCTCCTCAAAGGAAACCTAGTACAAGTCAATAAGCTCTTGAGACCAGTGTAAGAGCCAATACTCACTTAGGCCAGTTTGAGGCAGGGGAAGCAAAGACTCTGACTACAGAAAAAGCGGGTTGTAGCTATCCTTTCTGTGGAAAGCTGATGGACATTTCATTTAAGGGGCAATATCACCTGCCTGCAACGCTGATGGCAGTCTGGGGAGCCATCAAAACCAGTCCATGAGAGTATGACCTCTCTTGCCTTCAAAGCAGAGTGGCTACAAAGCCATGAAACAGAGTCAGAAAAGAGATAATGAGGTGCTACAGCTAAAGAAGCATCTTAATGGGTGCAGGTAAGCTGCTACCAACCCTCAAAACTACCAGAAAGGCATTAGTAAATTATATCCCGGAAAGAGAATGAAAAAAGAGACAAGCTAAGCTCTAGACCTGAGCACTGTATGAATGTGAATGGCAACAGCAGGACACAGGAGGCATTTGCTACACATAGCCTGGGAATACAGGGTTAAAGGGAAACTGTCTAGATTTCTTTCAGATTAGCACAAAAGGAAACACTAAAATTTCAAAAAAAAATCTCAAACATTTAGCAGTGGGACTGAAAGTCACAAAAAATTAATAATCTTGGCAATACACAGTGGAATCCACAGAAGGACCAGTTCAAGGCAGAGGAAATTAAGAGATTTACTGACATGTTGGACAGCATGGGACATTTGGAAAGACAATGAAGAACTCAAACTATCACTGAATGCAGTGCTAGTGGTGCATGCAGAGCAATGCATGTCAGGAGTGTTATGGCCAAAGTGGGAGAGCAGCTCCAGCATGCAGCATAATTAAGTGTAATTGGAAATGTGGAGGAATCCTCAGAATGGGTTAGCTTGATTGCTACAAGTAATAAAATACAAACACATGCTGGGCCAATCTGAAAGTGTAAAGGCCTTTGGGACTTATACACAGCTAAAACAGGGAAAATTGTACCAGAGCCACCCTCCCAGATGTAACTTGCATGAATTCCACAAAGGCTGGGTTCAGTGCAAAGGAACAGGTACAGTCTACTCTCATCTGCTGGGGGAAGCTGAGGGATCCCTACTTCCATTACTGCGTCAGGAGGGAAGCATTTCTATACGTTAGAAGCATTTTGTATCTTAGAAAAGGGAATGAGATTAGAAGAGGGGAAGTGATCTGATCTAATCCTCTGAGGAGAAGACATTCAAGGATTTAAAACACCATCATCCATGAAAGAACTGAACCATGCTGAGGCTGTGAACTCTCTTAGTATTTACACAAAGATAAAGAGAAACATCAGTGCTTTCATGAGGTCTGAGGAATAGAAGAGAGGAACTGGTAATGGAGGAGATGGACAAAAGCATCCAAAATACAAAGGATTACAATGACACTCCAGTGACTCAAATTACAAGTCAAAGAAACAGAAAAAAAATCCTGTAGCACCAGTCCTGTCATGCAGCAGGATGGTGGCTATAAAAGAGAAGGGACAGATGATCACTCATGCTTATGATCTGCCAACAGAAATAGGGAAATGGGAAGAGAAGCACAGTGTGTAGATACCACTGATTTATTTTTAATACAGTCATCGAGGCCTGAATGTCAGGCATCAGAGATATTTGGAGTAAAAAATAGTTCAGGCTCTGAATGTGGGATATGAACAAGTCCAAAGTGGTTTAGAGAAAAAAACACAAGGGATTCTAGAGAATATTTCTTCCAGTCATTTGGAAGGAAGTCTGTGAGGGACACTAAGATGTGGCACTGTACAAAAGGCAAAGAAGTGAACAAGAAATTTCCAGAAAGATGTCCCAGGTAACATAAATTCTCGTAGACTGTTTTGTTTATGTAAAGTATCAGAAAAAACCCACCAAAAAACAGCAAGGAGGAAGCACTGATAGTTCATGATGCATCTAATAGAAACTTGGCAGCAATTGGTGTGTGATTTATATGAACATAGGCAGAAACACTGCCTGCTGATACTTGATTATTGCAGTCATTTTGTCAAAGTAACTCAACTTAGAAACACATTATACAGCATTGCAATGAGTCAGGCCACAGGAATATTGACCAAGCATAGTATGTACAGCAAGCTAATTTGTAAGAGTAGCTTACAATATATACCAAAGGTATTCCAAAATTTTGCAAAGGACAGTATTTCATACACTCAACAAGCAGTTTGTACTACCTGCAGGGTAACAGAATGCCTGAAAACATACATTTGAGTACACATTACTCAAGGCAAATGAAAAGGAGTTGAAATCCATACTTCTGTTTAGTACAATAACCAAACCAATTTATGAAGTTTTGTTAGTACTGATGCTACAAGTGCAAGAACCACCCTATCTAAGAGAAGTTGTAACACCCACAGGTGCAAATTACTGGATAAAACAGAGTGTGGGGACAAAAAATAGTGGAAAATTCACAACGAAATATCAGGCTGCTAAAACCCTCACAAGAAACATCAATATCATAATATCACATCCAGGCAAAAAAGTGCAGTAACAGGAGGATAAGACTATTTCTTCTGTAATAGATATAAATAGGTATATCTCCTATAATATAGGGCACTACATCATCTGAAGCAAATAGCAGCACCCCACAAAAAATCTACCAAACTCATCAACCTGGCTGATCAGTGGGAAGTTGTCACTCTTGCTAATGCACCTGCACAGTTTCCTCAGGATACATGTTTCCCACCTGCAGCTGATGGGTCTTCTGTTACCTGACCAGATGTGCTTTGCATAGCCTGTTAAAATCCCCAGACAAATGCCACACTCTCACACATAATGATCACATTAATAGAAAATTAAACACAAAATAATACAGGAGTGAATAGTAAGAGCATTAAGTACATCAAGATTCAAGTATTCAGTAGTTAAGAGAATACCAAGGTAAGGTTAATTCATGCCTCATTCTGTCCCAGGAGGTATAAACACTACAAAAAAATTTTCAAGTGTTTCTTTTATTCCATACAAAAGTGGTAAAGCCAGTGCTGCTGCAGAAAGAGATTTGACAGAGAGGTGCTGTACAAACCACCCAGCTGTGAGGCTTGTCCCACTCTTCTAGGTTTATGGCTTACAGTTACCAAAGAAACAAAAACAAAAAGTTAAACAAAGGCAAAATAAACTTACTTTGGGTCATGCCCAAAGTATGCATGCCATCAGTATTAAAACTGGGACTTACACTAGTCCTCCTGAACACCAGTTGAGAGTTTATTCCTTAGATGTTGCACTGTAAGAAATGCCAACCATTGCCCCACAGCTTGAACAAACCCCAGGATGATGCCAAGCCATTGATGGGGTTCTGAGTTTCACTGCAGGAACACTAGAGTATTCACAGACAATAAAAAACCTTCCTCTCAAGGTCACAAGTCTTGCAAACTTAGTGGTGAAGCAAACTAAACCTGCTGGGAATAAACAGTCCTTGGGTTCATAGCTATGTAGCAGAATATTCAAACGTTACTTAATTTTTTTTAAATAATGAGGACATAGTTTTTAATATCTAACTAATGGTAAGACTAGACAATGATGCCTCTCCCTGGACTGTTATAAGCAATGACATATTTCCTATAATACCCTAACTGCAGACTGAATATGTAATAGATTAAAAGTACACTGAAAGAGATGATTAACACACAGCCCATTATGGGTTCCCTAAAGTAACATTTTCTGAAATATTAATACTTAATTATGGAGGTGGCAGAAAGCTGCAGGGTTTCCCCCTTTTCTTTTTCTACGTTCTTGTTATCTGTCTCTAAAATATTAGAGATAATGAGAAATCGTGTACCTGTGTAAACTCTAATAGGAGTAATACAAAAAAGCAGAACAGAGAAATAAAAAAAAAATAGGCCTCAAGCTGTTCATGGGGTCTCTGGTAATTGGAAGAGTCAATGGCTATATGATTCAAGAAAATACCTTCCCTGGAGAAGGAGACTGATTGTGCCACATTTATACAGCAGCTAACCAACACTAAGCAGGCTTTCCTTTGCATATTATTGGTGCCAGCCCGATGAGGCAGAAAATTGCATCGTGTCATTTAATTTCCCAATCTTTGTTTTCATTGTATTAATCTTTTGGCTTTACTTCACTTTATAATTTGAAGGCTCAGCAAGAAGCAAACCAAATGGAAATTCAGCTTACTTTCATGTCTTGCTGAATGTTCGTTGCAGTTTTGGAAAGTTTAATTCTGCGTAATCTCACCCATGAATAATAATCATCTGGTTTTGTATGCAGACATATTAGTGGTTATTAAAGACTGCCTTAAAAATTCCTGGGATTGTGCCCAAAAGTCAGTCACCAAAACATGATTAAAAAATAGGTTACAGGAAGGGAGCAGATAGGTTTTTTTCAACAGAACCTTTTCCCTTTAGTGTTATAGAAGAAAGTAAAGTTGGCAAACTCCCTGAACTTGAGTAATAATTTTAAATTTTACAATTCCCAGACTGAAAATTCCAATGTTGAGGATGTTGAGACAGAGTGGTTGTCTTAGAAAAAGCCCAGGACATAAATATGGAGGTTTCAGTTAGATACAAGGACGAGGAGAAAAAAAAAAGCCTGACTCTTTTGCTGTGCTCAAAGTTACTCAACTCTCCAAGGACTGGGCTGTGCTGGGTCCCTCTCAGACAGCAGGACCCTCCTGAGATCTGCCCAGAAGCAGGAAAAGATTAGCAGAACTATCTGCACCTTGTCTTCCATGCCAGGGCAAAGTTAGGAATAAATTCCAAATCCAGGACTTCAGTTTACTCTTATTCCATCCCAAAGCACTTTGATTCCTTTTAAAAGGTCTGAAGGCTGACTCAATTGCTATTGAGTGTCTTAGACACATTACTCTTGTTGTCATTTATTGCACTGTGATGAACACACACTGCAAATTTATACAACATGTTTAATACATATTTCATGCTGTGGTTATATGATTCCTAGTTCAACCAAATAGGATTCATGAGCCATATCTGATGAATAAAACTTTATTTAAATTGAGGTGTCTTTTTCATGATTCTGTCACTGTTTTGTTAAAAAAGGGGGTATTTTTTTTTCAACCAGAGTCTCTCATAACCGTGATGAAAAGTTTAAAGCTTCCTTTGCTCAGATCTTCAAGGAGATGTCTTACCCATAGAAGTTATGGGGTTTATTGACTTCCAGCTGTGGGAAGTTTCCACACTTGCATGTGCCTTACTGACATTAAAAGAACATACAGAAAATAATGCTGCCACTGGCACAAGAGCAAAATTGTGAAGACCTAAATAAAGGAAGCTTGTGTTAAAAAAAATCAAAACAAAACAGAAGAGGGTATGCTTTAAATGTTCATGACCCAGGAGGAAAGGACAGGGCACCATTAGCTAGACCCTGCATTTCAGTGCAGTTCTCCACTTCTTAGTAAGAGACAGAAAACATTGGACGTGCTGCTGACTAAATGATGGCCCTGAGAGAAACCACCATCTGACTCATGAGAGCTGAGCCTCATTACAGAAGTTGAGCAAAAGTATTTCCTTCCTCTCAGGGTGAGTAGCCCTACCCAGTCACTTTTCTCTGCTTGGCAAAAACAAGGTGTCCTCATGAAACCCATCAGAAAAGTGGATTGCAATGAAAAGTCTCCAATCTTGCTTTGCTGCTGTCATTTGCTCAACTTGTGCCCCTTGAATGCACAAATCACATGAAGGGCACTTGCTGCCTGCTATCATTAAACAGGTGTTGAAGTACTCAGTTATCACCAGGAAAGAGATAAGATGTTTCAAGTCCTCTCATGAGATGGTCATCATTCAGAGAGAGTTTAAAATTAATTCTTGAATTCAGATTTTGAAATGGAGTTCTGAAAATTTTGATAGAGCCACCCATGCTCCTAATGCACTAGAAGTTACTGGACTGGAAGATAAAATATGTCAGGAAATTCTGCATCTATAATATTTTAGCTGTGCAATCAGATAGTCATAATGTTCCCTGTAGCTCCCAGATTTCACAGGAAAAGTTGAGCAGCAACTAAAAGCTACATTAGTCTTACCGAAATACTAGAAATACCATCCCCTTTCATCTGAACTAATCTAGGTTCAAGCAAACTCAGAGTGTACAGGGCTTCTTCAGTTTGCACATTGAAATAATAACTCGTCATCCATTTCAGAATCCCTATGAGCTCATTTAAAACAGACCAGAGGTACCCAAAATAGTTTCTCAAGACTCTCTGACATAAATTATGACTCTCTACATAAAGTCAGGTTTTTCAAGATCTCAAGACTCTCTGACATAAATTCAAATACTACACCAATTAAGCTCAATGAAGATTTCAAAGTTCATTAAGACTAAGAATTGCATTTAGTTGCATACATCTAGAATAAAACAAGGTCCAGATACAAAAAGAACTTAATTTTTTTTACATTCTGACTTAAACTGCTAAGAAACCTAACTTTCTTCACCAATTTGTAATTGAGGCAATAATAGATGGACAATTATTAAATACTATGATATTGAATAGATTTAAAGGGTTTTCTTGCATAAAAGTTGATGTGTCTTAGAAAGTCAATTACCAGAATTTGTACAAACTGTCATGCAGTTTTCATTGCCAGGACCTGATATGAATATATTGCTGATATTTAATTGCAGAACTGAGAGAAGGTAAAACATATATCAAGATAACCAGATTACAAAAGGCAGTTACAATTCCTGAAGCTGGTAATTTATGGAGTATTTTCTACACTTGATATCACTTTTTAGTGGACTACATGAGTTCGGTAAGAATGTTTTTCTGTTTAACTTGTTTTTTCCAAACACTTGTTTTTCCTTCTTGTCATGGTTTGATGCAGAAAGGATGAACCTCTTCCAAATCTTGGGTGCAGGAGGATCATGGGCCTTGCAAGCAGTCAAGGAGAGAGGGCACAGGTCCAAGGCAGCACAAGCATGTCTGCAAGATAAAAGAATGTGGCATAAGACTGGGACAAAAAAGGCTTTCTGCTATGACTCAGTCCAAATGCTAAGGAGAAAAGTGCAAAAAATTAAGCAGTAGCCTTCCTCAGAAGTCTTTCTCAAATTCTTCACTTGGCAGCTAATTTATATCTTCATGAAGGCCTGCGTGTGTGTAGGCACATTCATCAATAATTTAAGCTAACACTGAATACAAAAACCATAACTGGAATAATAATGAAGTAAATATAATTATACCACTGAGAAGGTTGAGGACTTTTTACCAAAAAAAGAAAAGGACTGTGCAAAATGTTAAATACACTAATTGTACTCACAGACACTGACATATTGTTCAATAAATTACCCTGTATGAGAAAATACACATAGTGGAATAGCTTAATAAGCAGAATTATTATATTTTTTTAAAAAAAGGAAGATTGTTGGCAAAAAAAATTCATAAGAAACATCATTAACACTATAATTATGGAAGAGTTTTAATTTTTTATTATGCCAGTTATTCTTACTATCCAGATTGCATTAAATGAAAAAGTTAAAATAGACCTGGTCAGCCTAGACTAAAAAAAATTTTGTAAAGACCTGTTTGATAGCAGAATTAAGAGATGACATTGTTTTTCTTCCAGGCCCAATTCCACGAAGCATTTGCAAATCATTTGACAGTCATTTACATCCTAAAAAAGTTATTAGATGTTCTTCTTAATGCATCATAAGTCACAGAATGTTGCTAACAAACAATAACCCATACCACAGAAAAAAAAAGGTGGGGGACAGGGAGGGCCTGGGGGAAGGGGGAAGGGAACAAAAAGAACCAAACAGAAACCCAAAATCAAACCAATCAACCAATCAAACCAACCTAGCCAAGCTACACATTCTACAAGGTACCAAAGCAAGGAAAGACTGCAAAAATCACCAAATTTTAGGTCCCCATAATAGCAGGATATTCATTAAGAGGTAAAATCCTATTCATTCTGAAAAATGAGCAAGCAACAAGGAAATGCTCACACTGGCAAAACAAGTAGAAGAGAAGCGATGTTATTTACATGCAAAATTAAGGTAGTATTTTTTAATTATTTTAGTAGGCAGTTTGAATTTGGTGTCTCCAACTCACTGACAGTATGCTTTAGCACAGGTCAACATTTATTTGCTTCTTGCCTATCCAAAGGTAAAGGTTCAGAAGACCTGATATTATAGAAACAATTCACAGTTTCAGAAAGTGGCTTTCAAAATGTTTGCAATGGAAATTGCAGCACTGTTTCTGGAATTTGTATCTAATTGCTTTTCCAAACCAAAATTCTCAGACTTTCCACATCTATATTTGGGATGGACCATAATTTTCTTCTACAATTTAAAACAAAAGGAGAAAGACCATGAGAGTTTAATTTGGAGGGGAGGAGGGGGAGAGGGGAGTGAGGGAAGAGGGTGTACCTTCTGTGTGAGCCACAAGAAACAGACATCACAACTAACAGCAACAAAAATAGTATTTTATGGTTTCCTATCTTTTCAGAGCTTTGTATGGGGCTGTCAGGGACAGTAGGCTGCTTCATTTTAAATTTCCACTGACTGCAGAGTATCTCTGTACTTTCTCATCACTATAGCCCTCTGCCTTAAATAGTCAGCATGGCAAAATATCTTCAAGTTCTAAAACATTGAAGAAACTTGGAGAACAGTTTTAGATTCCTCAATGCTATGCCCTTGAGACTGCTGCAGCCTTTTAGTGCCAATGGAAATGGTCTTTTGACTTTTCTGGACTTTCAATAAGACCTTAAACGTTCAGTTTCATTTCTAACTAATTGGTTCAGATAAAAGGAAATTGTGGTAATAATTGC